>NW_027475139.1:0-695358 GCF_051020985.1 Nomia melanderi | reverse complement strand
TCTGCAGGAGGCCCTGGCGCATGCATCTGTGCAGCAGCAACGGCGTCGGAACACCAGGGGCCAAAAAATTTACAGATTTTCGGTATGCGTCACCCATGGTCTTGTAAAAATCCAGCATATATCTGGTGATATCTCGGGTGCTATTAGAGATAGCGCGATAAATCAAAGTGCATTGTCTGCAGGAGGCCCTGGCGCATGAATCTGTGCAGCAGCAACGACGTCGGAACACCAGGGGCCAAAAAAATTACAGATTTTGGGTATCCGTCACCCAAGGTCATGTAAAAATCCAGCATATATCTGGTGATATCTCGGGTGCTATTAGAGATAGCGCGATAAACCAAAGTGAATTGTCTGCAGGAGGCCCTGGCGCATGCATATGTGCAGCGGGAACGACCTCGGACGACCAGGGGCCGAGAAAACCACCGTCTCATGGGGCCGGACACTCAGGGTCAGGGAAAAATCCAATATATATCTGGTGATATCTCGGCTGCTATTACAGATAGCGCAATAAATCAAAGTGCATTGTCTGTAGGAGGCCCGGGCGCATGAATCTGTGCAGCGGGAACGACCTCGGGCCACCAGGGGCCGAGAAAACCGCAGTCTCATGGGGCCAGATACTCAGGGTCAGGGGAAAATCCAGTGTATATCTGGTGACATCTCGGGTGCTATTAGAGATAGCGCAATAAACCAAAGTGAATTATCTGCAGGAGGCCCTGGCGCATGAATCTGTGCAACGGGAACGACCTCGGACCACCAGGGGCCGAAAAAACCACAGTCTCATGGGGCCGGACACTCAGGGTCAGGGGAAAATCCAATATATATCTGGTGATATCTCGGGTGCTATTACAGATAGCGCAATAAATCAACGTGCACTGTCTGTAGGAGGCCCTGGCGCATAAATGTGGCCAGCGGGAACGACTTCGGACAACCAGGGGCCGAGAAAACCACCGTCTCATGGGGCCGGACACTCAGGGTCAGGGAAAAATCCAATATATATCTGGTGATATCTCGGGTGCTATTAGAGATAGCGCAATAAATCAAAGTGCATTGTCTGTAGGAGGCCCTGGCGCATGAATCTGTGCAGCGGGAACGACCTCGGACCACCAGGGGCCGAGAAAACCACAGTCTCATGGGGCCGGACATTCAGGGTCAGGGGAAGATCCAATATATATCTGGTGATATCTCGGGTGCTATTAGAGATAGCGCAATAAACCAAAGTGAATTATCTGCAGGAGGCCCTGGCGCATGAATCTGTGCAGCGGGAACGACCTCGGACCACCACGGGCCGAGAAAACCACCGTCTCATGGGGTCGGACACTCAGGGTCAGGGTAAAATCCAATATATATCTGGTGATATCTCGGGTGCTATTACAGATAGCGCAATAAATCAAAGTGCATTGTCTGTAGGAGGCCCCGGCGCATGAATCTGTGCAGCGGGAACGACCTCGGACCACCAGGGGCCGAGAAAACCACCGTCTCATGGGGCCGGACACTCAGGGTCAGGGGAAAATCCAATATATATCTGGTGATATCTCGGGTGCTATTAGAGATAGCGCAATAAATCAAAGTGTATTGTCTGTAGGAGGCCCTGGCGCATGAATCTGGGCAGCGGGAAAGACCTCGGACCACCAGGGGCCGAGAAAACCACCGTCTCACGGGGCCGGACACTCAGGGTCAGGGGAAAATCCGATATATATCTGGTGATATCTCGGGTGCTATTAGAGATAGCGCAATAAACCAAACTGAATTATCTGCGGGAGGCCCTGGCGCATGAATCTGTGCAGCGGGAACGACCTCGGGCCACCAGGGGCCGAGAAAACCGCAGTCTCATGGGGCCAGATACTCAGGGTCAGGGGAAAATCCAATATATATCTGGTGATATCTCGGGTTCTATTGCAGATAGCGCGATAAATCAAAGTGCATTGCCTGCAGGAAGCCCTGGCGCACGAATCTGTGCAGCAGCAACGACGTCGGAACACCAGGGGCCAAAAAAATTACAGATTTTCGGTATCCGTCACCCAAGGACATGTAAAAATCCAGCATATATCTGGTGATATCTCGGGTTCTATTACAGATAGCGCGATAAATCAAAGTGCATTGCCTGCAGGAAGCCCTGGCGCATGAATCTGTGCAGCAGCAACGACGTCGGAACACCAGGGGCCAAAAAAATTACAGATTTTCGGTATCCGTCACCCAAGGTCATGTAAAAACCCAGCATATATCTGGTGATATCTCGGGTGCTATTAGAGATAGCGCGATAAATCAAAGTGCATTGTCTGCAGGAGGCCCTGGCGCATGCATCTGTGCAGCAGCAACGGCGTCGGAACACCAGGGGCCAAAAAATTTACAGATTTTCGGTATGCGTCACCCATGGTCTTGTAAAAATCCAGCATATATCTGGTGATATCTCGGGTGCTATTAGAGATAGCGCGATAAATCAAAGTGCATTGTCTGCAGGAGGCCCTGGCGCATGAATCTGTGCAGCAGCAACGACGTCGGAACACCAGGGGCCAAAAAAATTACAGATTTTGGGTATCCGTCACCCAAGGTCATGTAAAAATCCAGCATATATCTGGTGATATCTCGGGTGCTATTAGAGATAGCGCGATAAACCAAAGTGAATTGTCTGCAGGAGGCCCTGGCGCATGCATATGTGCAGCGGGAACGACCTCGGACGACCAGGGGCCGAGAAAACCACCGTCTCATGGGGCCGGACACTCAGGGTCAGGGAAAAATCCAATATATATCTGGTGATATCTCGGATGCAATTAGAGATAGCGCAATAAACCAAAGTGAATTATCTGCAGGAGTCCCTGGCGCATGAATCTGTGCAGCGGGAACGACCTCGGACCACCAGGGGCCGAGAAAACCACCGTCTCATGGGGACGGACACTCACGGTCAGGGAAAAATCCAATATATATCTGGTGATATCTCGGGTGCTATTACAGATGGCGCAATAAATCAAAGTGCATTGTCTGTAGGAGGCCCTGGCGCATGAATCTGTGCAGCGGGAACGTCCTCGGACCTCCAGGGGCCGAGACAACGACCGTCTCATGGGGCCGGACACTCAGGGTCAGGGTCAAATCCAATATATATCTGGTGATATCTCGGGTGCTATTACAGATAGCGCAATAAATCAAAGTGCATTGTCTGTAGGAGGCCCTGGCGCATGAACCTGTGCAGCTGCAGCGACCTCGGACCACCAGGGGCCGAGAAAACCACAGTCTCATGGGGCCGGACAGTCTGTGTCAGGGGAAAATCCAATATATATCTGGTGATATCTCGGGTGCTATTAGAGATAGCGCAAGAAACCAAAGTGAATTATCTGCAGGAGGCCCTGGCGCATGAATCTGTGCAACGGGAACGACCTCGGACCACCAGGGGCCGAGAAAACCACAGTCTCATGGGGCCGGACACTCAGGGTCACGGTAAAATCCAATATATATCTGGTGATATCTCGGGTGCTATTAGAGATAGCACAATAAACCAAAGTGAATTATCTGCAGGAGGCCCGGGCGCATGAATCTGTGCAGCGGGAACGACCTCGGACCACCAGAGGCCGAGAAAACGTCCGTCTCATGGGGCCGGACACTCAGGGTCAGTGAAAAATCCAATATATATCTGGTGATATCTCGGCTGCTATTACAGATAGCGCAATAAATCAATGTGCATTGTCTGTAGGAGGCCCTGGCGCATGAATCTGTGCAGCGGGAACGACCTCGGACCACCAGGGGCCGAGAAAATCAGCGTCTCATGGGGCCGGACAGTCAGGGTCAGGGAGAAATCCTATATATATCTGGTGATATCTGGGGTGCTATTATAGATAGCGTAATAAATCAAAGTAAATTATCTGCAGGGGGCCCTGGCGCATGAATCTGTGCAGCGGGAACGACCTCGGACCACCAGGGGCCGAGAAAACCACAGTCTCAAGGGGCCGGACACTCAGGGTCAGGGTAAAATCCAATATACATCTGGTGATATCTCGGGTGCTATTACAGATAGCGCAATAAATCAAAGTGCATTGTCTGTAGGAGTCCCTGGCGCATGAATCTGTGCAGCGGGAACGACCTCGGACCACCAGGGGCCGAGAAAACGTCCGTCTCATGGGGCCGGACACTCAGGGTCAGTGAAAAATCCAATATATAGCTGATGATATCTCGGGTGCTATTAGAGATAGCGCAATAAACCAAAGTGAATTATCTGCAGGAGGCCCTGGCGCATGAATCTGTGCAACGGGAACGACCTCGGACCACCAGGGGCCGAGAAAACCACAGTCTCATGGGGCCGGACCCTCAGGGTCAGGGGAAAATCCAATATATATCTGGTGATATCTCGGGTGCTATTAGAGATAGCCCAATAAACCAAAGTGAATTATCTGCAGGAGGCCCTGCCGCATGAATCTGTGCTACGGGAACGACCTCAGACCACCAGGGGCCGAGAAAACCACAGTCTCATGGGGCCGGACACTCAGGGTCAGGGGAAAATCCAATATATATCTGGTGATATCTCGGGTGCTATTACAGATAGCGCAATAAATCAAAGTGCATTGTCTGTAGGAGACCCTGGCGCATGAATCTGTGCAGCGGGAACGACCTCGGACCACCAGGGGCCGAGGAAATCACAGTCTCATGGGGCCGGACCGTCTGGGTCAGGGAGAAATCCTATATATATCTGGTGATATCTCGGGTGCTATTAGAGATAGCGCAATAAATTAAAGTAAAGTATCTGCAGGGGGCCCTGGCGCATGAATCTGTGCAGCGGGAACGACCTCGGACCACCAGGGGCCGAGAAAACCACAGTCTCATGGGGCCGGACACTCAGGGACAGTGAAAAATCCAATATATATCTCGTGATATCTCGGGTGCTATTACAGATAGCGCAATAAATCAAAGTGCATTGTCTGTAGGAGGCCCTGGCGCATGAATCCGTGCAGCGGGAACGACCCGGACCACCAGGGGCCGAAAAAACCACAGTCTCATGGGGCCGGACACTCAGGGTCAGGGTAAAATCCAATATATATCTGGTGATATCTCGGGTGCTATTACAGATAGCGCAATAAATAAAAGTGCATTGTCTGCAGGAGGCCCTGGCGCATGCATCTGTGCAGCGGGAACGACCTCGGACTACCAGGGGTCGAGAAAACCACAGTCTCATGGGGCCGGACACTCAGGGTCAGGGGAAAATCCAATATATATCTGGTGATATCTCGGGTGTTATTAGAGATAGCGCAATAAACCAAAGTGAATTATCTGCAGGAGGCCCTGGCGCATGAATCTGTGCAACGGGAACGACCTCGGACCACCAGGGGCCGAGAAAACCACAGTCTCATGGGGCCGGACACTCAGGGTCACGGTAAAATCCAATATATATCTGGTGATATCTCGGGCGCAATTAGAGATAGCACAATAAACCAAAGTGAATTATCTGCAGGAGGCCCTGGCGCATGAATCTGTGTAGCGGGAACGACCTCGGACCACCACGGGCCGAGAAAACGACCGCCTCATGGGGCCGGACACTCAGGGTCAGGGTAAAATCCAATATATATCTGGTGATGTCTCGGGTGCTATTAGAGATAGCGCAATAAACCAAAGTGAATTATCTGCAGGAGGCCCTGGCGCATGCATCTGTGCAGCGGGAACGACCTCGGACCACCAGGGGCCGAGAAAACGAGCGTCTCATGGGGCCGGACACTGAGGGTCAGTGAAAAATCCAATATATATCTGGTGATATCTCGGCTGCTATTACAGATAGCGCAATAAACCAAAGTGCATTGTCTGTAGGAGGCCCTGGCGCATGAATCTGTGCAGCGGGAATGACCTCGGACGTCCAGGGGCCGAGAAAACCACAGTCTCATGGGGCCGGAAACTCAGGGTCAGGGGAAAATCCAATATATATCTGGTGATATCTCGGGTGCTATTACAGATAGCGCAATAAATCAAAGTGCATTGTCTGCAGGAGGCCCAGGCGCATGAATCTTTGGTAGCGGGATCGACCTCGGACCACGAGGGACCGAGAAAACCATCAACACAAGGGGCCGGACACTCAGGGTCTGGGAAAAATCCAATATCTATCTGGTGATATGTCGGGTGCTATTACAGATAGCGAAATAAATCAAAGTGCATTGTCTGCACGAGGACCTGGCGCATGAATCTGTGCAGCGGGAACGTCCTCGGACCACCAGGGGCCGTGAAAACCACCGTCTCATGGGGTCGGACACTCAGGGTCAGGGAAAAATCCAATACATATCTGGTGATATCTTGGGTGCTATTAGAGATAGCGCAATAAACCAAAGTGAATTATCTGCCGGAGGCCCTGGCGCATGAATCTGTGCAGCGGGAACGACCTCGGACCACCAGGGGCCGAGACAACCACCGTCTCATGGGGCCGGACACTCAGGGTCAGGGTAAAATCCAATATATATCTGGTGATATCTCGGGTGCTATTACATATAGCGCAATAAATCAAAGTGAATTATCTGCAGGAGGCCCTGGCGCATGAATCTGTGCAACGGGAACAACCGCGGACCACCAGGGGCCGAGAAAACCACCGTCTCATGGGGCCGGACACTCGGGGTCAGGGAAAAATCCAATATACATCTGGTGATATCTTGGGTGCTATTAGAGATAGCGCAATAAATCAAAGTACGTTGTCTGTAGGAGGCCCTGGCGCATGAATCTGTGCAACGGGAACGACCTCGGACCACCAGGGGCCGAAAAAACCACAGTCTCATGGGGCCGGTCACTCAGGGTCAGGGGAAAATCCAATATATATCTGGTGATATCTCGGGTGCTATTACAGATAGCGCAATAAATCAAAGTGCACTGTCTGTAGGAGGCCCTGCCGCATAAATGTGGCCAGCGGGAACGACCTCGGACCACCAGGGGCCGAAAAAACCACATTCTCATGGGGCCGGACACTCAGGGTCAGGGGAAAATCCAATATATATCTGGTGATATCTCGGGTGCTATTACAGATAGCGCAATAAATCAAAGTGCACTGTCTGTAGGAGGCCCTGGCGCATAAATGTGGCCAGCGGGAACGACCTCGGACCACCAGGGGCCGAGAAAACCGCAGTCTCATGGGGCCGGACACTCAGGGTCAGGGAAAAATCCAATATATATCTGGTGATATCTTGGGTGCTATTAGAGATAGCGCAATAAACCAAAGTGAATTATCTGCAGGAGGCCCTGGCGCATGAATCTGTGCAGCGGGAACGACCTCGGACCACCAGGGACCGAGACAACCACCGTCTCATGGGGCCGGACACTCAGGGTCAGGGTAAAATCCAATATGTATCTGGTGATATCTCGGGTGCTATTACAGATAGCGCTATAAATCAAAGTGCATTACCTGTAGGAGGCCCTGGAGCATGAATCTGTGCAGCGAGAACGTCCTCGGACCTCCAGGGGCCGAGAAAACCACAGTCCCATGGGGCCGGACACTCAGGGTGAGGGGAAAATCCAGTATATAACTGGTGATATCTCGGGTGCCATTAGAGATAGCGCAATAAATCAAAGTGCATTGTCTGTAGGAGGCCCTGGCGCATGAATCTGTGCAGCTGGAACGTCCTCGGACCTCCAGGGGCCGAGACAACGACCGTCTCATGGGGCCGGACACTCAGGGTCATGGTCAAATCCAATATATATCTGGTGATATCTCGGCTGCTATTACAGATAGCGCTATAAATCAAAGTGCATTACCTGTAGGAGGCCCTGGAGCATGAATCTGTGCAGCGAGAACGTCCTCGGACCTCCAGGGGCCGAGAAAACCACAGTCCCATGGGGCCGGACACTCAGGGTCAGGGGAAAATCCAGTATATAACTGGTGATATCTCGGGTGCTATTAGAGATAGCGCAATAAATCAAAGTGCATTGTCTGTAGGAGGCCCTGGCGCATGAATCTGTGCAGCTGGAACGTCCTCGGACCTCCAGGGGCCGAGACAACGACCGTCTCATTGGGCCGGACACTCAGGGTCATGGTCAAATCCAATATATATCTGGTGATATCTCGGCTGCTATTACAGATAGCGCAATAAATCAAAGTGCATTGTCTGTAGGAGTCCCTGGCGCATGAATCTGTGCAGCGGGAACAACCTCGGACCACCAGGGGCCGAGAAAACGACCGTCTCATGGGGCCGGACACTCAGGGTCAGTGAAAAATCCAATATATATCTGGTGATATCTCGGCTGCTATTAGAGATAGCGCAGTAAACCAAAGCGAATTATCTGCAGGAGGCCCTGGTGCATGAATCTGTGCAGCGGGAACGTCCTCGGACCTCCAGGGGCCGAGACAACCACCGTCTCATGGGGCCGGACACTCTGGGTCAGGGTAAAATCCAATATATATCTGGTGATATCTCGGGTGCTATTACAGATAGCGCAATAAATCAAAGTGCATTGTCTGTAGGAGGCCCTGGCGCATGAATCTGTGCAGCGGGAACGACATCGGACCACCAGGGGCCGCGAAAACCACAGTCACATGGGGCCGGACACTCAGGGTCAGGTTAAAATCCAATATATATCTGGTGATATCTCGGGTGCTATTACAGATAGCGCAATAAACCAAAGTGAATTATCTGCAGGAGGCCCTGGCGCATGAATCTGTGCAGCGGGGACGACCTCGGACCTCCAGGGGCGAGACAACCACCTTCTCATGGGGCCGGACACTCAGGGTCAGGGGAAAATCCAATATATATCTGGTGATATCTCGGGTGCTATTAGACATAGCGCAATAAATCAAAGTGAATTATCTGCAGGAGGCCCTGGCGCATGCATCTGTGCAGCGGGAACGACCGCGGGCCAGCAGGGGCCGAGAAAACCGCAGTCTCATGGGGCCGGACGCTCAGGGTCAGTGAAAAATCCAATATATATCTGGTGATATCTCGGGTGCTATTAGAGATAGCGCAATAAATCAAAGTGCATTGTCTGTAGGAGGCCCTGGCGCATGAATCTGTGCAGCGGGAACGACCTCGGACCACCAGGGGCCGAGAAAACCACCGTCTCATGGGGCCGGACACTCAGGGTCAGGGGAAAATCCAATATATATCTGATGATACCTCGGGTGCTATTAGAGATAGCGCAATAAACCAAAGTCAATTATCTGCAGGAGGCCCTGGCGCATGAATCTGTGCAGCGGGAACGACCTCGGACCACCAGCGGCCGAGAAAACCACCGTCTCATGGGGCCGGACACACAGGGTCAGGGGAACATCCAATATATATCTGGTGATATCTCGGGTGCTTTTAGGGATAGCGCAATAAACCAAAGTGATTTATCTGCAGGAGGCCCTGGCGCATGAATCTGGGCAGCGGGAACGACCTCGGACCACCAGGGGCCGAGAAGACCACAGTCTCATGAGGCCGGACACTCAGGGTCAGGGGAAAATCAAGTATATATCTTGTGATATCTCGGGTGCTATTACAGATAGCGCAATAAATCAAAGTGCATTGTCTGTAGGAGGCCCCGGCGCATGAATCTGTGCAGCGGGAACGACCTCGGACCACCAGGGGCCGAGAAAACCACAGTCTCATGGGGCCGGACACTCAGGGTCAGGGGAAAATCCAATATATATCTGGTGATATCTCGGGTGCTATTAGAGATAGCGCAATAAATCAAAGTGTATTGTCTGTAGGAGGCCCTGGCGCATGAATCTGGGCCGCGGGAAAGACCTCGGACCACCAGGGGCCGAGAAAACCACCGTCTCACGGGGCCGGACACTCAGGGTCAGGGGAAAATCCGATATATATCTGGTGATATCTCGGGTGCTATTAGAGATAGCGCAATAAACCAAACTGAACTATCTGCGGGAGGCCCTGGCGCATGAATCTGTGCAGCGGGAACGACCTCGGGCCACCAGGGGCCGAGAAAACCGCAGTCTCATGGGGCCAGATACTCAGGGTCAGGGGAAAATCCAATATATATCTGGTGATATCTCGGGTTCTATTGCAGATAGCGCGATAAATCAAAGTGCATTGCCTGCAGGAAGCCCTGGCGCCCGAATCTGTGCAGCAGCAACGACGTCGGAACACCAGGGGCCAAAAAAATTACAGATTTTCGGTATCCGTCACCCAAGGACATGTAAAAATCCAGCATATATCTGGTGATATCTCGGGTTCTATTACAGATAGCGCGATAAATCAAAGTGCATTGCCTGCAGGAAGCCCTGGCGCATGAATCTGTGCAGCAGCAACGACGTCGGAACACCAGGGGCCAAAAAAATTACAGATTTTCGGTATCCGTCACCCAAGGTCATGTAAAAATCCAGCATATATCTGGTGATATCTCGGGTGCTATTAGAGATAGCGCGATAAATCAAAGTGCATTGTCTGCAGGAGGCCCTGGCGCATGCATCTGTGCAGCAGCAACGGCGTCGGAACACCAGGGGCCAAAAAATTTACAGATTTTCGGTATGCGTCACCCATGGTCATGTAAAAATTCAGCATATATCTGGTGATATCTCGGGTGCTATTAGAGATAGCGCGATAAATCAAAGTGCATTGTCTGCAGGAGGCCCTGGCGCATGAATCTGTGCAGCAGCAACGACGTCGGAACACCAGGGGCCAAAAAAATTACAGATTTTGGGTATCCGTCACCCAAGGTCATGTAAAAATCCAGCATATATCTGGTGATATCTCGGGTGCTATTAGAGATAGCGCGATAAACCAAAGTGAATTATCTGCAGGAGGCACTGGCGCATGCATCTGTGCAACGGGAACGACCTCGGACCACCAGGGGCCGAGAACATTACAGACTTTCGGTATCCGTCACCCAAAGTCATGTAAAAATCCAGCATATATATGGAGCTTTCTCGGGTGCTATTATAGATAGCGCAATAAACCAAAGTGAATTATCTGCAGGAGGCCCTGGCGCATGCATCTGTGCAGCGGGAACGACCGCGGGCCAGCAGGGGCCGAGAAAACCGCAGTCTCATGGGGCCGGACGCTCAGGGTCAGTGAAAAATCCAATATATATCTGGTGATATCTCGGGTGCTATTAGAGATAGCGCAATAAATCAAAGTGCATTGTCTGTAGGAGGCCCTGGCGCATGAATCTGTGCAGCGGGAACGACCTCGGACCACCAGGGGCCGAGAAAACCACCGTCTCATGGGGCCGGACACTCAGGGTCAGGGGAAAATCCAATATATATCTGATGATACCTCGGGTGCTATTAGAGATAGCGCAATAAACCAAAGTCAATTATCTGCAGGAGGCCCTGGCGCATGAATCTGTGCAGCGGGAACGACCTCGGACCACCAGCGGCCGAGAAAACCACCGTCTCATGGGGCCGGACACACAGGGTCAGGGGAACATCCAATATATATCTGGTGATATTTCGGGTGCTATTACAGATAGCGCAATAAATCAAAGAGCATAGTCTGTAGGAGGCACCGGCGAATGAATCTGTGCAGCAGGAACGACCTCGGTCCACCAGGGGCCGAGGAAATTACAGATATCCGGAATCCGTCACCCAAGGTCATGTAAAAATCCAGCATATATCTGGTGATATCTCGGTTGCTATTACAGACAGCGCAATAAATCAATGTGCATTGTCTGTAGGAGGCTCCGGCGCATGAATCTATGCAGCGGGAACGACCTCGGACCACCAGGGGCCGAGAAAACCACCGTCTGATGGGGCCGGACACTCAGGGTCAGGGGAAAATCCAATATATATCTGATGATATCTCGGGTGCTATTAGAGATAGCGCAATAAACCAAAGTGAATTATCTGCAGGAGGCCCTGGCGCATGAATCTGTGCAGCGGGAACGACCTCGGACCACCAGGGGCCGAGAAAACCACCGTCTCATGGTGCCGGACACACAGGGTCAGGGGAACATGCAATATATATCTGGTGATATCTCGGGTGCTATTAGAGATAGCGCAATAAACCAAACTGAATTATCTGCAGGAGGCCCTGGCGCATGAATCTGTGCAGCGGGAACGACCTCGGGCCACCAGGGGCCGAGAAAACCACAGTCTCATGGGGCCGGATACTCAGGGTCAGGGGAAAATCCAATATATATCTGGTGATATCTCGGGTGCTATTAGAGACAGCGCAATAAACCAAAGTGTATTATCTGCAGGAGGCACTGGCGCATGCATCTGTGCAGCGGGAACGACCTCGGACCACCAGGGGCCGAGAAAATTACAGACTTTCGGTATCCGTCACCCAAAGTCATGTAAAAATCCAGCATATATATGGAGCTTTCTCGGGTGCTATTAGAAATAGCGCAATAAACCAAAGTGAAATATCTGCAGGAGGCCATGGCGCATGCATCTGTGCAGCGGGAACGACCTCGGACCACCAGGGGCCGAGAAAACAACCGTCTCATGGGGCCGGACACTCAGGGTCAGGGAAAAATCCAATATATATCTGGTGATATCTTGGGTGCTATTACAGATAGCGCAATAAACCAAAGTGAATTATCTGCAGGAGGCCCTGGCGCATGCATCTGTGCAGCGGTTACGACCTCCGACCACCAGGGGCCGAGACAACCACCGTCTCATGGGGCCGGACACTCAGGGTCAGGGAAAAATCCAATATATATCTGGTGATATCTCGGGTGATATTACAGATAGCCCAATAAATCAAAGTGCATTGTCTGTAGGAGGCCCTGGCGCATGAATCTGTGCAGCAGGAACGACCTCGGACCACAAGGGGCCGAGACAACCACCGTCTCATGGGGCCGGCCACTCAGGGTCAGGGGAAAATCCAATATTTATCTGGTGATACCTCGGGTGCTATTAGAGATAGCGCAATAAACCAAAGTGAATTATCTGCAGGAGGCCCTGGCGCATGAATCAGTGCAGCGGGAACGACCTCGGACCACCAGGGGCCGAGACAACCACCGTCTCATGGGGCCGGACACTCAGGGTCAGGGAAAAATCCAATATATATCTGGTGATATCTCGGGTGCTATTAGAGATAGCGCAATAAACCAAAGTGAATTATCTGCAGGAGGCCCTGGCGCATGAATCTGTGCAGCGGGAACGACCTCGGACCACCACGGGCCGAGAAAACCACCGTTTCATGGGGTCGGACACTCAGGGTCAGGGAAAAATCCAATATATATCTGGTGATATCTCGGGTGCTATAAGAGATAGCGCAATAAATCAAACTGCATTGTCCGTAGGAGGCCCTTGCGCATGAATCTGTGCAGCAGGAACGTCATCGCACCACCAGGGGATGAGAAAATTACAGATATTCGGTATCCGTCACCCAAAGTCATGTAAAAATCCAGCATATGTCTGGTGATATCTCGGGTGCTATTACAGATAGCGCAATAAATCAAAGTGCATTGTCTGTAGGAGGCCCTGGCGCATGAATCTGGCCAGCGGGAACAACCTCGGACCACCAGGGGCCGAGAAAACCACCGTCACATGGTGCCGGACAAGCAGGGTCAGGGAAAAATCCAATATATATCTGGTGATATCTCGGGTGCTATTAGAGAGAGCGCAATAAACCAAAGTGAATTATCTGCAGGAGGCCCTGGCGCATGAATCAGTGCAGCGGGAACGACCTCGGACCACCAGGGGCCGAGACAACCACCGTCTCATTGGGCCGGACACTCAGGGTCAGGCAGAAATCCAATATATATCTGGTGATATCTCGGATGCTATTAGAGATAGCGCAATAAACCAAAGTGAATTATCTGCAGGAGGCCCTGGCGCATGAATCTGTGCAGCGGGAACGACCTCGGACCACCGCGGGCCGAGAAAACCACCGTCTCATGGGGTCGGACACTCAGGGTCAGGGAAAAATCCAATATATATCTGGTGATATCTCGGGTGCTATTAGAGATAGCGCAATAAATCAAACTGCATTGTCCGTAGGAGGCCCTTGCGCATGAATCTGTGCAGCAGGAAGGACCTCGGACCACCCGGGGCCGAGAAAACCACCGTCACATGGGGCCGGACACTCAGGGTCAGGGGAAAATCCAATATATTTCTGGTGATATCTCGGGTGCTTTTAGGGATAGCGCAATAAACCAAAGTGATTTATCTGCAGGAGGCCCAGGCGCATGAATTTGGGCAGCGGGAACGACATCGGACCACCAGGGGCCGAGAAAACCACAGTCTCATGAGGCCGGACACTCAGGGTCAGGGGAAAATCCAGTATATATCTGGTGATATCTCGGGTGCTATTAGAGATAGCGCAATAAACCAAAGTGAGTTATCTGCAGGAGGCCCTGGCGCATGAATCTGTGCAGCGGGAACGACCTCGGACCACCAGGGGCCGAGAAAACCACCGTCTCATGGGGCCGGTCGCTCAGGGTCAGCGAAAAATCCAGGATATATCTGGTGATATCTCGGTTGCTATTACAGATAGCGCAGTAAATCAAAGTGCGTTGTTTGTTGGAGGGCCTGGCGCATGAATCTGGGCAGAGGGAACGATCTCGGACCACCAGGGGCCGAGAAAACCACCGTCTCATGGGGCCGGACGCTCAGGGTCAGGAAAAATCCAATATATAACTGGTGATATCTCGGATGCTATTAGAGATACCGCAATAAACCAAAGTGAATTATCTGCAGGAGGCCCTGGCGCATGCATCTGTGCAGCGGGAACGACCACGGACCACCAGGGGCCGAGAAAACAACCGTCTCATGGGGCCGGACACTCAGGTTCAGGGAAAATCCAATATATATCTGGTGATATCTCGGGTGCTATTAGATATAGCGCAATAAATCAGAGTGCATTGTCTGTAGGAGGCCCTGGCGCAGGAATCTGTGCTGCGGGAACGACCTCGGACCAGGAGGTGCCGAGACAAGCACCGTCTCATGGGGCCGGACACACAGGGGCACGGAAAAATACAATATATATCTGGTGATATCTCGGGTGCTATTACAGACAGCGCAATAAATCAAAGTGCATTGTCTGTAGGAGGCCCGGGCGCATGAATCTGGCCAGCGGGAACGACCTCGGACCACCAGGGCCGAGAATACCACCGTCTCATGTGGCCGGACACTCAGTGTCAGGGGAAAATCCAATATATATCTGGTGATATCTCGGGTGCTATTACAGACAGCCCAATAAATCAAAGTGCATTGTCTGTAGGAGGCTCCGGCGCATGAATCTATGCAGCGGGAACGGCCTCGGACCACCAGGGGCCGAGAAAACCACCGTCTCATGGGGCCGGACACTCAGGGTCAGGGGAAAATCCAATATATATCTGATGATACCTCGGGTGCTATTAGAGATAGCGCAATAAACCAAACTGAATTATCTGCAGGAGGCCCTGGCGCATGAATCTGTGCAGCGGGAACGACCTCGGGCCACCAGGGGCCGAGAAAACCACAGTCTCATGGGGCCGGATACTCAGGGTCAGGGGAAAATCCAATATATATCTGGTGATATCTCGGGTGCTATTAGAGAAAGCGCAATAAACCAAAGTGAATTATCTGCAGGAGGCCCTGGCGCATGCATCTGTGCAGCGGGAACGACCTCGGACCACCAGGGGCCGAGAAAACAACCGTTTCATGGGGTCGGATACTCAGGGTCAGGGAAAAATCCAATATATATCTGGTGATATTTCGGGTGCTATTACAGATAGCGCAATAAATCAAAGTGCATTGTCTGTAGGAGGCACCGGCGAATGAATCTGTGCAGCAGGAAAGACCTCGGTCCACCAGGGGCCGAGGAAATTACAGATATCCGGAATCCGTCACCCAAGGTCATGTAAAAATCCAACATATATCTGGTGATATCTCGGGTGCTATTACAGACAGCGCAATAAATCAATGTGCATTGTCTGTAGGAGGCTCCGGCGCATGAATCTATGCAGCGGGAACGACCTCGGACCACCAGGGGCCGAGAAAACCACCGTCTGATGGGGCCGGACACTCAGGGTCAGGGGAAAATCCAATATATATCTGATGATATCTCGGGTGCTATTAGAGATAGCGCAATAAACCAAAGTGAATTATCTACAGGAGGCCCTGGCGCATGAATCTGTGCAGCGGGAACGACCTCGGACCACCAGGGGCCGAGAAAACCACCGTCTCATGGTGCCGGACACACAGGGTCAGGGGAACATCCAATATATATCTGGTGATATCTCGGGTGCTATTAGAGATAGCGCAATAAACCAAACTGAATTATCTGCAGGAGGCCCTGGCGCATGAATCTGTGCAGCGGGAACGACCTCGGGCCACCAGGGGCCGAGAAAACCACAGTCTCATGGGGCCGGATACTCAGGGTCAGGGGAAAATCCAATATATATCTGGTGATATCTCGGGTGCTATTAGAGACAGCGCAATAAACCAAAGTGTATTATCTGCAGGAGGTACTGGCGCATGCATCTGTGCAGCGGGAACGACCTCGGACCACCAGGGGCCGAGAAAATTACAGACTTTCGGTATCCGTCACCCAAAGTCATGTAAAAATCCAGCATATATATGGAGCTTTCTCGGGTGCTATTAGAAATAGCGCAATAAACCAAAGTGAAATATCTGCAGGAGGCCATGGCGCATGCATCTGTGCAGCGGGAACGACCTCGGACCACCAGGGGCCGAGAAAACAACCGTCTCATGGGGCCGGACACTCAGGGTCAGGGAAAAATCCAATATATATCTGGTGATATCTTGGGTGCTATTACAGATAGCGCAATAAACCAAAGTGAATTATCTGCAGGAGGCCCTGGCGCACGCATCTGTGCAGCGGTTACGACCTCCGACCACCAGGGGCCGAGACAACCACCGTCTCATGGGGCCGGACACTCAGGGTCAGGGAAAAATCCAATATATATCTGGTGATATCTCGGGTGATATTACAGATAGCCCAATAAATCAAAGTGCATTGTCTGTAGGAGGCCCTGGCGCATGAATCTGTGCAGCAGGAACGACCTCGGACCACAAGGGGCCGAGACAACCACCGTCTCATGGGGCCGGCCACTCAGGGTTTGGGGAAAATCCAATATTTATCTGATGATACCTCGGGTGCTATTAGAGATAGCGCAATAAACCAAAGTGAATTATCTGCAGGAGGCCCTGGCGCATGAATCAGTGCAGCGGGAACGACCTCGGACCACCAGGGGCCGAGACAACCACCGTCTCATGGGGCCGGACACTCAGGGTCAGGGAAAAATCCAATATATATCTGGTGATATCTCGGGTGCTATTAGAGATAGCGCAATAAACCAAAGTGAATTATCTGCAGGAGGCCCTGGCGCATGAATCTGTGCAGCGGGAACGACCTCGGACCACCACGGGCCGAGAAAACCACCGTTTCATGGGGTCGGACAGTCAGGGTCAGGGAAAAATCCAATATATATCTGGTGATATCTCGGGTGCTATAAGAGATAGCGCAATAAATCAAACTGCATTGTCCGTAGGAGGCCCTTGCGCATGAATCTGTGCAGCAGGAACGACATCGCACCACCAGGGGATGAGAAAATTACAGATTTTCGGTATCCGTCACCCAAAGTCATGTAAAAATCCAGCATATGTCTGGTGATATCTCGGGTGCTATTAGATATAGCGCAATAAATCAAAGTGCATTGTCTGCAGGAGGCCCTGGCGCATGAATCTGTGCAGCGGGAACGACTTCGGACCACCAGGGGCCGAGACAAGCACCCTCTCATGGGGCCGGACACACAGGGGCAGGGAAAAATCCAATATATATCTGGTGATATCTCGGGTGCTTTTAGGGATAGCGCAATAAACCAAAGTGATTTATCTGCAGGAGGCCCTGGCGCATGAATCTGGGCAGCGGGAACGACCTCGGACCACCGCGGGCCGAGAAAACCACCGTCTCATGGGGTCGGACACTCAGGGTCAGGGAAAAATCCAATATATATCTGGTGATATCTCGGGTGCTATTAGAGATAGCGCAATAAACCAAAGTGAATTATCTGCAGGAGGCCCTGGCGCATGAATCAGTGCAGCGGGAACGACCTCGGAACACCAGGGGCCGAGACAACCACCGTCTCATTGGGCCGGACACTCAGGGTCAGGCAGAAATCCAATATATATCTGGTGATATCTCGGGTGCTATTAGAGATAGCGCAATAAACCAAAGTGAATTACCTGCAGGAGGCCGTGGTGCATGCATCTGTGCAGCGGGATCGACCTCGGACCACCAGGGGCCGCGAAAACCACCGTTTGATGGGGCCGGACACTCAGGGTCAGGGGAAAATCCAATATATATCTGGTGATATGTCGGGAGCTATTAGAGATAGAGCAATAAATCAAAGTGCATTGTCCGTAGGAGGCCCTTGCGCATGAATCTGTGCAGCAGGAACGACATCGCACCACCAGGGGATGAGAAAATTACGGATTTTCGGTATCCGTCACCCAAAGTCATGTAAAAATCCAGCATATGTCTGGTGATATCTCGGGTGCTATTAGATATAGCGCAATAAATCAAAGTGCATTGTCTGTAGGAGGCCCTGGCGCATGCATCTGTGCAGTGGGAATGACCTCGGACCACCAGGGGCCGAGAAAACCACCGTCTCATGGGGCTGGACACTCAGGGTCAGGGAAAAATCCAATACATATCTGGTGATATCTCGGGTGCTTTTAGGGATAGCGCAATAAACCAAAGTGATTTATCTGCAGGAGGCCCTGGCTCATGAATCTGGGCACCGGGAACGACCTCGGACCACCAGGGGCCGAGAAAACCACAGTCTCATGAGGCCGGACACTCAGGGTCAGGGGAAAATCCAGTATATATCTGGTGATATCTCGGGTGCTATTAGAGATACCGCAATAAACCAAAGTGAATTATCTGCAGGAGGCCCTGGCGCATGAATCCGGCCAGCGGGAACGACATCAGACCACCAGGGGCCGAGAAAGCCACCGTCTCATGGGGCCGGACACTCAGGGTCAGGGAAAAATCCTATATATATCTGGTGATATCTCGGGTGCTATTTGAGATAGCGCCATAAACCAAAGTGAATAATCTGCAGGAGTCCCTGGCGCATGAATCTGTGCAGCGGGAAGGACCTCGGACCACCAGGGGCCGAGAAAACCAGCGTCTCATGGGGCCGGACACTCAGGGGCAGGGAAAAATCCAATATATATCTGTTGATATCTCGGGTGAAATTAGAGTTAGCGCCATAAACCAACGTGCATTGTCTGTAGGAGGCCCTGGCGCATGAATCTGTGCAGCGGGAACGACCTCGAACCACCAGGGGCCGAGAAAACCACCGTCTCATGGGGCCGGACACTCAGGGTCAGGGAAAAATCCAATATATATCTGGTGATATCTCGGGTGCTAATACAGATAGCGCAATAAATCAAAGTGCATTGTCTGTAGGAGGCCCTGGCGCATGAATCTGGTCGCCGGGAACGACCTCGGACCACCAGGGGCCGAGACAAGCACCGTCTCATGGGGCCGGACACTCAGGGTCAGGGGAAAATCCAGTATATATCTGGTGATATCTCTGGTGCTATTAGAGATAGCGCAGTAAATCAAAGTGCGTTGTTTGTAGGAGGCCCTGGCGCATGAATCTGGGCAGCGGGAACGACCTCGGACCACCAGGGGCCGAGAAAACAACCGTCTCATGGGGCCGGACAGTCAGAGTCGGGGAAAAATCCAATATATATCTGGTGATATCTCGGGTGCTATTAGAGATAGCGCAATAAATCAAGGTGCATTGTCCGTAGGAGGCCCATGCGCATGAATCAGTGCAGCGGGAACGACCTCGGACCACCAGGGGCCGAGAAAACCACCGTCCCATGGGACCGGACACTCAGGGTCAGGGAAAAATCCAATATATATCTGGTGATATCTCGGGTGCTTTTAGGGATAGCGCAATAAACCAAAGTGATTTATCTGCAGGAGGCCCTGGCGCATGAATCTGGGCAGCGGGAACGACCTCGGACCACCAGGGGCCGAGAAAACCACCGTCTGATGGGGCCGGACACTCAGGGTCAGGGAAAATCCAATATATATCTGGTGATATCTCGGGTGCTATTAGAGATAGAGCAATAAATCAAAGTGCATTGTCCGTAGGAGGCCCTTGCGCATGAATCTGTGCAGCAGGAACGACATCGCACCACCAGGGGATGAGGAAATTACAGATTTTCGGTATCCGTCACCCAAAGTCATGTAAAAATCCAGCATATGTCTGGTGATATCTCGGGTGCTATTAGATATAGCGCAATAAATCAAAGTGCATTGTCTGCAGGAGGCCCTGGCGCATGCATCTGTGCAGCGGGAATGACCTCGGACCACCATGGGCCGAGAAAATCACCGTCTCATGGGGCCGGACACTCAGGGTCAGGGAAAAATCAAATATATATCTGGTGATATCTCGGGGAGTATTAGAGATATCGCAATAAACCAGAAGTGAATTATCTGCAGGAGGCCCTGGCGCATGCATCTCTGCAGCGGGAATGACCTCGGACCACCAGGGGCCGAGAAAACCACCGTCTCATGAGGCCGGACACTCAGGGTCAGGGGAAAATCCAGTATATATCTGGTGATATCTCGGGTGCTATTAGAGATAGCGCAATAAACCAAAGTGAATTATCTGCAGGAGGCCCTGGCGCATGAATCTGTGCAGCGGGAACGACCTCGGACCACCAGGGGCCGAGACAAGCACCGTCTCATGGGGAAGGACACACAGGGGCAGGGAAAAATCCAATATATATCTGGTGATATCTCGGGTGCTATTACAGATAGCGCAATAAATCAAAGTGCATTGTCTGTAGGAGGCCCTGGCGCATGAATCTGGCCAGCGGGAACGACCTCGGACCACCAGGGGCCGAGAAAACCACCGTCTCATGGGGCCGGACACTCAGGGTCAGGGGAAAATCCAATATATATCTGGTGATATCTCGGGTAGTATTAGAGATATCGCGATAAACCAAAAGTGAATTATCTGCAGGAGGCCCTGGCGCATGCATCTGGGCAGCGGGAACGACCTCGGACCACCAGGGGCCGGGAAAACCACCATCTCATGGGGCCGGACACTCAGGGTCAGGGAAAAATCCAATACATATCTGGTGATATCTCGGGTGCTTTTAGGGATAGCGCAATAAACCAAAGTGATTTATCTGCAGGAGGCCCTGGCGCATTAATCTGGGCAGCGGGAACGACCTCGGACCACCAGGGGCCGAGAAGACCACAGTCACATGAGGCCGGACACTCAGGGTCAGGGGAAAATCAAGTATATATCTTGTGATATCTCGGGTGCTATTAGAGATAGCGCAATAAACCAAAGTGAATTATCTGCAGGAGGCCCTGGCGCATGCATGTGTGTAGCGGGAACGACCTAGGACCACCAGGGGCCAAGAAAACCACCGTCTCATGGGGCCGGATACTCAGGGTCAGGGAATAATCCAATATATATCTGGTGATATCTAGGGTGCTATTAGAGATAGCGCATTAAACCAAAGTGAATTATCTGCAGGAGGCCCTGGCGCATGAATCTGTGCAGCGGGAACGACCACGGACCAGCAGGGGCCGAGAAAACCACCGCCTCATGGGACCGGACTGTCAGGGTCAGGGAAAAATCCAATATATATATGGTGATATCACGGGTGCTATTAGATATAGCGCAATAAATCAAAGTGCATTGTCTGTAGGAGGCCCTGGCGCATCTATCTGTGCAGCGGGATCAACCTCGGACCACCAGGGGCCGAGAAAATCACCGTCTCATGGGGCCGGACTGTCAGGGTGAGGGAAAAATCCAATATATATCTGGTGATATCTCGGGTGCTATTAGAGATAGCGCAATAAATCAAAGTGCATTGTCTGTAGGGGGCACTGGCGAATGAATCTGTGCAGCAGGAACGACCTCGGACCACCAGGGGCCGAGAAAACCACCGTCTCATGGGGTCGGTCTCTCAGGGTCAGGGACAAATCCAATATATATCTGGTGATATCTCGGGTGCTGTTACAGATAGCGCAATAAATCAAAGTATATTGTCTGTACGATTCCCTGGCGCATGAACCTGTGCAGCGGGAACGACCTCGGACCACCAGAGGCCGAGAAAACCACCGTCTCATGGGGCCGGACACTCTGGGTCAGGGGAAAATCCAATATATATATGGTGATATCTCGGGTGCTATTACAGATAGCGCAATAAATCAAAGTGCATTGTCTGCAGGAGGCCCCGGCGCATGAATCTGTGCAGCGGGAACGACCTCGGACCACCAGGGGCCGAGGAAACCACCGTCTCATGGGGCCGGACTGTTAGGGTCAGGGAAAAATCCAATATATATCTGGTGATATCTCGGGTGCTATTACAGATAGCGCAATAAATCTAAGTGAATTATCTGCAGGGGGCCCTGGCGCGTGAATCTGTGCAGCGGGAACGACCTCGGACCACCAGGGGCCGAGAAAACCACCGTCTCATGGGGTCGGACTCTCAGGGTCAGGGAAAAATCCAATATATATCTGGTGATATCTCGGGTGCTATTAGAGATAGCGCAATAAATCAAACTGCATTGTCTGTAGGAGGCACTGGCGAATGAATCTGTGCAGCAGGAACGACCTCGGACCGCCGGGCGCCGAGAAAACCACCGTCTCATGGGACCGGACTGTCAGGTACAGGGAAAAATCCAATACATATCTGGTGATATCTTGGGTGCTATTAGAGATAGCGCAATAAATCAAAGAACGTTGTCTGTAGGAGGCCCTGGCGCATGAATCTGTGCAACGGGAACGACCTCGGACCACCAGGGGCCGAAAAAACCACAGTCTCATGGGGCCGGTCACTCAGGGTCAGGGGAAAATCCAATATATATCTGGTGATATCTCGGGTGCTATTACAGATAGCGCAATAAATCAAAGTGCACTGTCTGTAGGAGGCCCTGGCGCATAAATGTGGCCAGCGGGAACGACCTCGGACCACCAGGGGCCGAAAAAACCACATTCTCATGGGGCCGGACACTCAGAGTCAGGGGAAAATCCAATATATATCTGGTGATATCTCGGGTGCTATTACAGATAGCGCAATAAATCAAAGTGCACTGTCTGTAGGAGGACCTGGCGCATAAATGTGGCCAGCGGGAACGACCTCGGACCACCAGGGGCCGAGAAAACCTCCGTCTCATGGGGCCGGACACTCAGGGTCAGGGAAAAATCCAATATATATCTGGTGATATCTTGGGTGCTATTAGAGATAGCGCAATAAACCAAAGTGAATTATCTGCAGGAGGCCCTGGCGCATGAATCTGTGCAGCGGGAACGACCTCGGACCACCAGGGGCCGAGACAACCACCGTCTCATGGGGCCGGACACTCAGGGTCAGGGTAAAATCCAATATGTATCTGGTGATATCTCGGGTGCTATTACAGATAGCGCTATAAATCAAAGTGCATTACCTGTAGGAGGCCCTGGAGCATGAATCTGTGCAGCGAGAACGTCCTCGGACCTCCAGGGGCCGAGAAAACCACAGTCCCATGGGGCCGGACACTCAGCGTCAGGGGAAAATCCAGTATATAACTGGTGATATCTCGGGTGCCATTAGAGATAGCGCAATAAATCAAAGTGCATTGTCTGTAGGAGGCCCTGGCGCATGAATCTGTGCAGCTGGAACGTCCTCGGACCTCCAGGGGCCGAGACAACGACCGTCTCATGGGGCCGGACACTCAGGGTCATGGTCAAATCCAATATATATCTGGTGATATCTCGGCTGCTATTACAGATAGCGCAATAAATCAAAGTGCATTGTCTGTAGGAGGCCCGGGCGCATGAATCTGTGCAGCGGGAACGACCTCGGGCCACCAGGGGCCGAGAAAACCGATGTCTCATGGGGCCAGATACTCAGGGTCAGGGGAAAATCCAGTATATATCTGGTGACATCTCGGGTGCTATTAGAGATAGCGCAATAAACCAAAGTGAATTATCTGCAGGAGGCCCTGGCGCATGAATCTGTGCAGCGCGTACGTCCTCGGACCTCCAGGGGCCGAGACAACCACCGTCTCATGGGGCCGGACACTCAGGGTCAAGGGAAAATCCAGTATATATCTGATGATATCTCGGGTGCTATTACAGATAGCGCAATAAATCAAAGTGCATTACCTGTAGGAGGCCCTGGAGCATGAATCTGTGCAGCGAGAACGTCCTCGGACCTCCAGGGGCCGAGAAAACCACAGTCCCATGGGGCCGGACACTCAGGGACAGTGAAAAATCCAATATATATCTGGTGATATCTCGGGTGCTATTACAGATAGCGCAATAAATCAAAGTGAATTATCTGCAGGAGGCCCTGGCGCATGAATCTGTGCAACGGGAACGACCTCGGACCACCAGGGGCCGAGAAAACCACCGTCTCATGGGGCCGGACACTCAGGGTCAGGGAAAAATCCAATATACATCTGGTGATATCTGGGGTGCTATTAGAGATAGCGCAATAAACCAAAGTGAATTATCTGCAGGAGGCCCTGGCGCATGAATCTGTGCAACGGGAACGACCTCGGACCACCAGGGGCCGAAAAAACCACAGTCTCATGGGGTCGGACACTCAGGGTCAGGGGAAAATCCAATACATATTTGGTGATATCTCGGGTGCTATTACAGATAGCGCAATAAATCAACGTGCACTGTCTGTAGGGAGCCCTGGCGCATAAATGTGGCCAGCGGGAACGACTTCGGACAACCAGGGGCCGAGAAAACCACCGTCTCATGGGGCCGGACACTCAGGGTCAGGGAAAAATCCAATATATATCTGGTGATATCTTGGGTGCTATTAGAGATAGCGCAATAAACCAAAGTGAATTATCTGCAGGAGGCCCTGGCGCATGAATCTGTGCAGCGGGAACGACCTCGGACCACCAGGGGCCGAGACAACCACCGTCTCATGGGGCCGGACACTCAGGGTCATGGTCAAATCCAATATATATCTGGTGATATCTCGGCTGCTATTACAGATAGCGCAATAAATCAAAGTGCATTGTCTGTAGGAGGCCCGGGCGCATGAATCTGTGCAGCGGGAACGACCTCGGGCCACCAGGGGCCGAGAAAACCGCAGTCTCATGGGGCCAGATACTCAGGGTCAGTTGAAAATCCAATATATATCTGGTGATATCTCGGGTTCTATTGCAGATAGCGCGATAAATCAAAGTGCATTGCCTGCAGGAAGCCCTGGCGCACGAATCTGTGCAGCAGCAACGACGTCGGAACACCAGGGGCCAAAAAAATTACAGATTTTCGGTATCCGTCACCCAAGGTCATGTAAAAATCCAGCATATATCTGGTGATATCTCGGGTGCTATTAGAGATAGCGCGATAAATCAAAGTGAATTGTCTGCAAGAGGCCCTGGCGCATGCATCTGTGCAGCAGCAACGGCGTCGGAACACCAGGGGCCAAAAAATTTACAGATTTTCGGTATGCGTCACCCATGGTCATGTAAAAATCCAGCATATATCTGGTGATATCTCGGGTGCTATTAGAGATAGCGCGATAAATCAAAGTGCATTGTCTGCAGGAGGCCCTGGCGCATGAATCTGTGCAGCAGCAACGACGTCGGAACACCAGGGGACAAAAAAATTACAGATTTTGGGTATCCGTCACCCAAGGTCATGTAAAAATCCAGCATATATCTGGTGATATCTCGGGTGCTATTAGAGATAGCGCGATAAACCAAAGTGAATTGTCTGCAGGAGGCCCTGGCGCATGCATATGTGCAGCGGGAACGACCTCGGACGACCAGGGGCCGAGAAAACCACCGTCTCATGGGGCCGGACACTCAGGGTCAGGGAAAAATCCAATATATATCTGGTGATATCTCGGATGCAATTAGAGATAGCGCAATAAACCAAAGTGAATTATCTGCAGGAGTCCCTGGCGCATGAATCTGTGCAGCGGGAACGACCTCGGACCACCAGGGGCCGAGAAAACCACCGTCTCATGGGGACGGACACTCACGGTCAGGGAAAAATCCAATATATATCTGGTGATATCTCGGGTGCTATTACAGACAGCGCAATAAATCAATGTGCATTGTCTGTAGGAGGCTCCGGCGCATGAATCTATGCAGCGGGAACGACCTCGGACCATCAGGGGCCGAGAAAACCACCGTCTCATGGGGCCGGACACTCAGGGTCAGGGGAAAATCCAATATATATCTGATGATATCTCGGGTGCTATTAGAGATAGCGCAATAAACCAAAGTGAATTATCTGCAGGAGGCCCTGGCGCATGAATCTGTGCAGCGGGAACGACCTCGGACCACCAGGGGCCGAGAAAACCACCGTCTCATGGGGCCGGACACACAGGGTCAGGGGAACATCCAATATATATCTGGTGATATCTCGGGTGCTATTAGAGAAAGCGCAATAAACCAAAGTGAATTATCTGCAGGAGGCACTGGCGCATGCATCTGTGCAGCGGGAACGACCTCGGACCACCAGGGGCCGAGAAAACCACAGTCCCATGGGGCCGGACACTCAGCGTCAGGGGAAAATCCAGTATATAACTGGTGATATCTCGGGTGCCATTAGAGATAGCGCAATAAATCAAAGTGCATTGTCTGTAGGAGGCCCTGGCGCATGAATCTGTGCAGCTGGAACGTCCTCGGACCTCCAGGGGCCGAGACAACGACCGTCTCATGGGGCCGGACACTCAGGGTCATGGTCAAATCCAATATATATCTGGTGATATCTCGGCTGCTATTACAGATAGCGCAATAAATCAAAGTGCATTGTCTGTAGGAGGCCCGGGCGCATGAATCTGTGCAGCGGGAACGACCTCGGGCCACCAGGGGCCGAGAAAACCGATGTCTCATGGGGCCAGATACTCAGGGTCAGGGGAAAATCCAGTATATATCTGGTGACATCTCGGGTGCTATTAGAGATAGCGCAATAAACCAAAGTGAATTATCTGCAGGAGGCCCTGGCGCATGAATCTGTGCAGCGCGTACGTCCTCGGACCTCCAGGGGCCGAGACAACCACCGTCTCATGGGGCCGGACACTCAGGGTCAAGGGAAAATCCAGTATATATCTGATGATATCTCGGGTGCTATTACAGATAGCGCAATAAATCAAAGTGAATTATCTGCAGGAGGCCCTGGCGCATGAATCTGTGCAACGGGAACGACCTGGGACCACCAGGGGCCGAAAAAACCACAGTCTCATGGGGTCGGACACTCAGGGTCAGGGGAAAATCCAATACATATTTGGTGATATCTCGGGTGCTATTACAGATAGCGCAATAAATCAACGTGCACTGTCTGTAGGGAGCCCTGGCGCATAAATGTGGCCAGCGGGAACGACTTCGGACAACCAGGGGCCGAGAAAACCACCGTCTCATGGGGCCGGACACTCAGGGTCAGGGAAAAATCCAATATATATCTGGTGATATCTTGGGTGCTATTAGAGATAGCGCAATAAAACAAAGTGAATTATCTGCAGGAGGCCCTGGCGCATGAATCTGTGCAGCGGGAACGACCTCGGACCACCAGGGGCCGAGACAACCACCGTCTCATGGGGCCGGACACTCAGGGTCATGGTCAAATCCAATATATATCTGGTGATATCTCGGCTGCTATTACAGATAGCGCAATAAATCAAAGTGCATTGTCTGTAGGAGGCCCGGGCGCATGAATCTGTGCAGCGGGAACGACCTCGGGCCACCAGGGGCCGAGAAAACCGCAGTCTCATGGGGCCAGATACTCAGGGTCAGTTGAAAATCCAATATATATCTGGTGATATCTCGGGTTCTATTGCAGATAGCGCGATAAATCAAAGTGCATTGCCTGCAGGAAGCCCTGGCGCACGAATCTGTGCAGCAGCAACGACGTCGGAACACCAGGGGCCAAAAAAATTACAGATTTTCGGTATCCGTCACCCAAGGTCATGTAAAAATCCAGCATATATCTGGTGATATCTCGGGTGCTATTAGAGATAGCGCGATAAATCAAAGTGCATTGTCTGCAAGAGGCCCTGGCGCATGCATCTGTGCAGCAGCAACGGCGTCGGAACACCAGGGGCCAAAAAATTTACAGATTTTCGGTATGCGTCACCCATGGTCATGTAAAAATCCAGCATATATCTGGTGATATCTCGGGTGCTATTAGAGATAGCGCGATAAATCAAAGTGCATTGTCTGCAGGAGGCCCTGGCGCATGAATCTGTGCAGCAGCAACGACGTCGGAACACCAGGGGACAAAAAAATTACAGATTTTGGGTATCCGTCACCCAAGGTCATGTAAAAATCCAGCATATATCTGGTGATATCTCGGGTGCTATTAGAGATAGCGCGATAAACCAAAGTGAATTGTCTGCAGGAGGCCCTGGCGCACGCATATGTGCAGCGGGAACGACCTCGGACGACCAGGGGCCGAGAAAACCACCGTCTCATGGGGCCGGACACTCAGGGTCAGGGAAAAATCCAATATATATCTGGTGATATCTCGGATGCAATTAGAGATAGCGCAATAAACCAAAGTGAATTATCTGCAGGAGTCCCTGGCGCATGAATCTGTGCAGCGGGAACGACCTCGGACCACCAGGGGCCGAGAAAACCACCGTCTCATGGGGACGGACACTCACGGTCAGGGAAAAATCCAATATATATCTGGTGATATCTCGGGTGCTATTACAGACAGCGCAATAAATCAATGTGCATTGTCTGTAGGAGGCTCCGGCGCATGAATCTATGCAGCGGGAACGACCTCGGACCATCAGGGGCCGAGAAAACCACCGTCTCATGGGGCCGGACACTCAGGGTCAGGGGAAAATCCAATATATATCTGATGATATCTCGGGTGCTATTAGAGATAGCGCAATAAACCAAAGTGAATTATCTGCAGGAGGCCCTGGCGCATGAATCTGTGCAGCGGGAACGACCTCGGACCACCAGGGGCCGAGAAAACCACCGTCTCATGGGGCCGGACACACAGGGTCAGGGGAACATCCAATATATATCTGGTGATATCTCGGGTGCTATTAGAGAAAGCGCAATAAACCAAAGTGAATTATCTGCAGGAGGCACTGGCGCATGCATCTGTGCAGCGGGAACGACCTCGGACCACCAGGGGCCGAGAAAATTACAGACTTTCGGTATCCGTCACCCAAAGTCATGTAAAAATCCAGCATATATATGGAGCTTTCTCGGGTGCTATTATAGATAGCGCAATAAGCCAAAGTGAATTATCTGCAGGAGGCCCTGGCGCATGCATCTGTGCAGCGGGAACGACCGCGGGCCAGCAGGGGCCGAGAAAACCGCAGTCTCATGGGGCCGGACGCTCAGGGTCAGTGAAAAATCCAATATATATCTGGTGATATCTCGGGTGCTATTAGAGATAGCGCAATAAATCAAAGTGCATTGTCTGTAGGAGGCCCTGGCGCATGAATCTGTGCAGCGGGAACGACCTCGGACTACCAGGGGCCGAGAAAACCACAGTCTCATGGGGCCGGACACTCAGGGTCAGGGGAAGATCCAATACATATCTGGTGATATCTCGGGTGCTATTAGAGATAGCGCAATAAACCAAAGTGAATTATCTGCAGGAGGCCCTGGCGCATGAATCTGTGCAGCGGGAACGTCCTCGGACCACCACGGGCCGAGAAAACCACCGTCTCATGGGGTCGGACACTCAGGGTCAGGGTAAAATCCAATATATAACTGGTGATATCTCGGGTGCTATTACAGATAGCGCAATAAATCAAAGTGCATTGTCTGTAGGAGGCCCTGGCGCATGAATCCGTGCAGCAGCAACGGCGTCGGAACTCCAGGGGCCAAAAAATTTACAGATTTTCGGTATGCGTCACCCATGGTCATGTAAAAATCCAGCATATATCTGGTGATATCTCGGGTGCTATTAGAGATAGCGCGATAAATCAAAGTGCAT
The DNA here is from genome assembly GCF_051020985.1 of Nomia melanderi. Classification (NCBI taxonomy): domain Eukaryota; kingdom Metazoa; phylum Arthropoda; class Insecta; order Hymenoptera; family Halictidae; genus Nomia; species Nomia melanderi. The sequence goes on along the minus strand of NW_027475139.1, from coordinate 665,613 downwards.
TGTCTGCAGGAGGCCCTGGCGCATGTATCTGTGCAGCAGCAACGACGTCGGAACACCAGGGGCCAAAAAAATTACAGATTTTCGGTATCCGTCACCCAAGGTCATGTAAAAATCCAGCATATATCTGGTGATATCTCGGGTGGTATTAGAGATAGCGCGATAAACCAAAGTGAATTGTCTGCAGGAGGCCCTGGCGCATGCATATGTGCAGCGGGAACGACCTCGGACGACCAGGGGCCGAGAAAACCACCGTCTCATGGGGCCGGACACTCAGGGTCAGGGAAAAATCCAATATATATCTGGTGATATCTCGGATGCAATTAGAGATAGCGCAATAAACCAAAGTGAATTATCCGCAGGAGGACCTGGCGAATGAATCTGTGCAGCGGGAACGACCTCGGACCACCAGGGGCCGAGAAAACCACCGTCTCATGGGGACGGACACTCAGGGTCAGGGGAAAATCCAGTATATATCTGATGATATCTCGGGTGCTATTACAGATAGCGCAATAAATCAAAGTGAATTATCTGCAGGAGGCCCTGGCGCATGAATCTGTGCAACGGGAACGACCTCGGACCACCAGGGGCCGAAAAAACCACAGTCTCATGGGGTCGGACACTCAGGGTCAGGGGAAAATCCAATACATATTTGGTGATATCTCGGGTGCTATTACAGATAGCGCAATAAATCAACGTGCACTGTCTGTAGGGAGCCCTGGCGCATAAATGTGGCCAGCGGGAACGACTTCGGACAACCAGGGGCCGAGAAAACCACCGTCTCATGGGGCCGGACACTCAGGGTCAGGGAAAAATCCAATATATATCTGGTGATATCTTGGGTGCTATTAGAGATAGCGCAATAAACCAAAGTGAATTATCTGCAGGAGGCCCTGGCGCATGAATCTGTGCAGCGGGAACGACCTCGGACCACCAGGGGCCGAGACAACCACCGTCTCATGGGGCCGGACACTCAGGGTCATGGTCAAATCCAATATATATCTGGTGATATCTCGGCTGCTATTACAGATAGCGCAATAAATCAAAGTGCATTGTCTGTAGGAGGCCCGGGCGCATGAATCTGTGCAGCGGGAACGACCTCGGGCCACCAGGGGCCGAGAAAACCGCAGTCTCATGGGGCCAGATACTCAGGGTCAGTTGAAAATCCAATATATATCTGGTGATATCTCGGGTTCTATTGCAGATAGCGCGATAAATCAAAGTGCATTGCCTGCAGGAAGCCCTGGCGCACGAATCTGTGCAGCAGCAACGACGTCGGAACACCAGGGGCCAAAAAAATTACAGATTTTCGGTATCCGTCACCCAAGGTCATGTAAAAATCCAGCATATATCTGGTGATATCTCGGGTGCTATTAGAGATAGCGCGATAAATCAAAGTGCATTGTCTGCAAGAGGCCCTGGCGCATGCATCTGTGCAGCAGCAACGGCGTCGGAACACCAGGGGCCAAAAAATTTACAGATTTTCGGTATGCGTCACCCATGGTCATGTAAAAATCCAGCATATATCTGGTGATATCTCGGGTGCTATTAGAGATAGCGCGATAAATCAAAGTGCATTGTCTGCAGGAGGCCCTGGCGCATGAATCTGTGCAGCAGCAACGACGTCGGAACACCAGGGGACAAAAAAATTACAGATTTTGGGTATCCGTCACCCAAGGTCATGTAAAAATCCAGCATATATCTGGTGATATCTCGGGTGCTATTAGAGATAGCGCGATAAACCAAAGTGAATTGTCTGCAGGAGGCCCTGGCGCATGCATATGTGCAGCGGGAACGACCTCGGACGACCAGGGGCCGAGAAAACCACCGTCTCATGGGGCCGGACACTCAGGGTCAGGGAAAAATCCAATATATATCTGGTGATATCTCGGATGCAATTAGAGATAGCGCAATAAACCAAAGTGAATTATCTGCAGGAGTCCCTGGCGCATGAATCTGTGCAGCGGGAACGACCTCGGACCACCAGGGGCCGAGAAAACCACCGTCTCATGGGGACGGACACTCACGGTCAGGGAAAAATCCAATATATATCTGGTGATATCTCGGGTGCTATTACAGACAGCGCAATAAATCAATGTGCATTGTCTGTAGGAGGCTCCGGCGCATGAATCTATGCAGCGGGAACGACCTCGGACCATCAGGGGCCGAGAAAACCACCGTCTCATGGGGCCGGACACTCAGGGTCAGGGGAAAATCCAATATATATCTGATGATATCTCGGGTGCTATTAGAGATAGCGCAATAAACCAAAGTGAATTATCTGCAGGAGGCCCTGGCGCATGAATCTGTGCAGCGGGAACGACCTCGGACCACCAGGGGCCGAGAAAACCACCGTCTCATGGGGCCGGACACACAGGGTCAGGGGAACATCCAATATATATCTGGTGATATCTCGGGTGCTATTAGAGAAAGCGCAATAAACCAAAGTGAATTATCTGCAGGAGGCACTGGCGCATGCATCTGTGCAGCGGGAACGACCTCGGACCACCAGGGGCCGAGAAAATTACAGACTTTCGGTATCCGTCACCCAAAGTCATGTAAAAATCCAGCATATATATGGAGCTTTCTCGGGTGCTATTATAGATAGCGCAATAAGCCAAAGTGAATTATCTGCAGGAGGCCCTGGCGCATGCATCTGTGCAGCGGGAACGACCGCGGGCCAGCAGGGGCCGAGAAAACCGCAGTCTCATGGGGCCGGACGCTCAGGGTCAGTGAAAAATCCAATATATATCTGGTGATATCTCGGGTGCTATTAGAGATAGCGCAATAAATCAAAGTGCATTGTCTGTAGGAGGCCCTGGCGCATGAATCTGTGCAGCGGGAACGACCTCGGACTACCAGGGGCCGAGAAAACCACAGTCTCATGGGGCCGGACACTCAGGGTCAGGGGAAGATCCAATACATATCTGGTGATATCTCGGGTGCTATTAGAGATAGCGCAATAAACCAAAGTGAATTATCTGCAGGAGGCCCTGGCGCATGAATCTGTGCAGCGGGAACGTCCTCGGACCACCACGGGCCGAGAAAACCACCGTCTCATGGGGTCGGACACTCAGGGTCAGGGTAAAATCCAATATATAACTGGTGATATCTCGGGTGCTATTACAGATAGCGCAATAAATCAAAGTGCATTGTCTGTAGGAGGCCCTGGCGCATGAATCCGTGCAGCAGCAACGGCGTCGGAACTCCAGGGGCCAAAAAATTTACAGATTTTCGGTATGCGTCACCCATGGTCATGTAAAAATCCAGCATATATCTGGTGATATCTCGGGTGCTATTAGAGATAGCGCGATAAATCAAAGTGCATTGTCTGCAGGAGGCCCTGGCGCATGTATCTGTGCAGCAGCAACGACGTCGGAACACCAGGGGCCAAAAAAATTACAGATTTTCGGTATCCGTCACCCAAGGTCATGTAAAAATCCAGCATATATCTGGTGATATCTCGGGTGGTATTAGAGATAGCGCGATAAACCAAAGTGAATTGTCTGCAGGAGGCCCTGGCGCATGCATATGTGCAGCGGGAACGACCTCGGACGACCAGGGGCCGAGAAAACCACCGTCTCATGGGGCCGGACACTCAGGGTCAGGGAAAAATCCAATATATATCTGGTGATATCTCGGATGCAATTAGAGATAGCGCAATAAACCAAAGTGAATTATCTGCAGGAGTCCCTGGCGCATGAATCTGTGCAGCGGGAACGACCTCGGACCACCAGGGGCCGAGAAAACCACCGTCTCATGGGGACGGACACTCAGGGTCAGGGAAAAATCCAATATATATCTGGTGATATCTCGGGTGCTATTACAGACAGCGCAATAAATCAATGTGCATTGTCTGTAGGAGGCTCCGGCGCATGAATCTATGCAGCGGGAACGACCTCGGACCACCAGGGGCCGAGAAAACCACCGTCTCATGGGGCCGGACACTCAGGGTCAGGGAAAAATCCAATATATATCTGGTGATATCTCGGGTGCTATTAGAGATAGCGCAATAAACCAAACTGAATTATCTGCAGGAGGCCCTGGCGCATGAATCTGTGCAGCGGGAACGACCTCGGACCACCAGGGGCCGAGAAAACAACCGTTTCATGGGGTCGGATACTCAGGGTCAGGGAAAAATCCAATATATATCTGGTGATATTTCGGGTGCTATTACAGATAGCGCAATAAACCAAAGTGAATTATCTGCAGGAGGCCCTGGCGCATGCATCTGTGCAGCGGTTACGACCTCCGACCACCAGGGGCCGAGACAACCACCGTCTCATGGGGCCGGACACTCAGGGTCAGGGAAAAATCCAATATATATCTGGTGATATCTCGGGTGATATTACAGATAGCCCAATAAATCAAAGTGCATTGTCTGTAGGAGGCCCTGGCGAATGAATCTGTGCAGCAGGAACGACCTCGGACCACCACGGGCCGAGAAAACCACCGTTTCATGGGGTCGGACACTCAGGGTCAGGGAAAAATCCAATATATATCTGGTGATATCTCGGGTGCTATAAGAGATAGCGCAATAAATCAAACTGCATTGTCCGTAGGAGGCACTTGCGCATGAATCTGTGCAGCAGGAACGACATCGCACCACCAGGGGATGAGAAAATTACAGATTTTCGGTATCCGTCACCCAAAGTCATGTAAAAATCCAGCATATGTCGGGTGATATCTCGGGTGCTATTAGATATAGCGCAATTAATCAAAGTGCATTGTCTGCAGGAGGCCCTGGCGCATGAATCTGTGCAGCGGGAACGACTTCGGACCACCAGGGGCCGAGACAAGCACCCTCTCATGGGGCCGGACACACAGGGGCAGGGAAAAATCCAATATATATCTGGTGATATCTCGGGTGCTTTTAGGGATAGCGCAATAAACCAAACGGAATTATCCGCAGGAGGACCTGGCGAATGAATCTGTGCAGCGGGAACGACCTCGGACCACCAGGGGCCGAGAAAACCACCGTCACATGGGGCCGGACACTCAGGGTCAGGGGAAAATCCAATATATTTCTGGTGATATCTCGGGTGCTTTTAGGGATAGCGCAATAAACCAAAGTGATTTATCTGCAGGAGGCCCAGGCGCATGAATTTGGGCAGCGGGAACGACATCGGACCACCAGGGGCCGAGAAAACCACAGTCTCATGAGGCCGGACACTCAGGGTCAGGGGAAAATCCAGTATATATCTGGTGATATCTCGGGTGCTATTAGAGATAGCGCAATAAACCAAAGTGAGTTATCTGCAGGAGGCCCTGGCGCATGAATCTGTGCAGCGGGAACGACCTCGGACCACCAGGGGCCGAGAAAACCACCGTCTCATGGGGCCGGTCGCTCAGGGTCAGCGAAAAATCCAGGATATATCTGGTGATATCTCGGTTGCTATTACAGATAGCGCAGTAAATCAAAGTGCGTTGTTTGTAGGAGGCCCTGGCGCATGAATCTGGGCAGAGGGAACGATCTCGGACCACCAGGGGCCGAGAAAACCACCGTCTCATGGGGCCGGACGCTCAGGGTCAGGAAAAATCCAATATATAACTGGTGATATCTCGGATGCTATTAGAGATAGCGCAATAAACCAAAGTGAATTATCTGCAGGAGGCCCTGGCGCATGCATCTGTGCAGCGGGAACGACCTCGGACCACCAGGGGCCGAGAAAACCACCGTCTCATGGTGCCGGACACACAGGGTCAGGGGAACATCCAATATATATCTGGTGATATCTCGGGTGCTATTAGAGATAGCGCAATAAACCAAACTGAATTATCTGCAGGAGGCCCTGGCGCATGAATCTGTGCAGCGGGAACGACCTCGGGCCACCAGGGGCCGAGAAAACCACAGTCTCATGGGGCCGGATACTCAGGGTCAGGGGAAAATCCAATATATATCTGGTGATATCTCGGGTGCTATTAGAGACAGCGCAATAAACCAAAGTGCATTGTCTGTAGGAGGCCCTGGCGCATGAATCTGTGCTGCGGGAACGACCTCGGACCACGAGGTGCCGAGACAAGCACCGTCTCATGGGGCCGGACACACAGGGGCACGGAAAAATACAATATATATCTGGTGATATCTCGGGTGCTATTACAGACAGCGCAATAAATCAAAGTGCATTGTCTGTAGGAGGCCCTGGCGCATGCATCTGTGCAGCGGGAACGACCTCGGACCACCAGAGGCCGAGAAAACCACAGTCTCATGAGGCCGGACACTCAGGGTCAGGGGAAAATCCAGTATATATCTGGTGATATCTCGGGTGCTATTAGAGATAGCGCAATAAACCAAAGTGAGTTATCTGCAGGAGGCCCTGGCGCATGAATCTGTGCAGCGGGAACGACCTCGGACCACCAGGGGCCGAGAAAACCACCGTCTCATGGGGCCGGTCGCTCAGGGTCAGGGAAAAATCCAATATATAACTGGTGATATCTCGGATGCTATTAGAGATAGCGCAATAAACCAAAGTGAATTATCTGCAGGAGGCCCTGGCGCATGCGTCTGTGCAGCGGGAACGACCACGGAGCACCAGGGGCCGAGAAAACAACCGTCTCATGGGGCCGGACACTCAGGTTCAGGGAAAATCCAATATATATCTGGTGATATCTCGCGTGCTATTAGATATAGCGCAATAAATCAAAGTGCATTGTCTGTAGGAGGCCCTGGCGCATGAATCTGTGCTGCGGGAACGACCTCGGACCACGAGGTGCCGAGACAAGCACCGTCTCATGGGGCCGGACACACAGGGGCACGGAAAAATACAATATATATCTGGTGATATCTCGGGTGCTATTACAGACAGCGCAATAAATCAAAGTGCATTGTCTGTAGGAGGCCCGGGCGCATGAATCTGGCCAGCGGGAACGACCTCGGACCACCAGGGGCCGAGAAAACCACCGTCTCATGTGGCCGGACACTCAGTGTCAGGGGAAAATCCAATATATATCTGGTGATATCTCGGGTGCTATTACAGACAGCCCAATAAATCAAAGTGCATTGTCTGTAGGAGGCCCTGGCGCATGAGTCTGTGCAGCGGGAACGACTTCAGACCACCAGGGGCCGAGAAAACCACCGTCTCATGGGGCCGGACACTCAGGGTCAGGGAAAAATCTAATATATATCTGGTGATATCTCGGGTACTATTACAGATCGCGCAATAAATTAAAGTGCATTGTCTGTATGAGGCCCTTGCGCATGAATCCGGCCAGCGGGAACGACCTCGGACAACCAGGGGCCGAGAAAACCACCGTCTCATGGGGCCGGACTGTCTGGGTCAGGGAAAAATCCTATATATATCTGGTGATATCTCGGGTGCTATTACAGATAGCGCAATAAATCAAAGTGCAATTGTCCGTAGGAGGCCCTTGCGCATGAATCTGTTCAGCAGGAACGACATCGGACCACCAGGGGCCGAGAAAATTACAGATTTTCGGTATCCGTCACCCAAAGTCATGTAAAAATCCAGCATATATATGGTGCTTTCTCGGGTGCTATTACAGATAGCGCAATAAATCAAGGTGCATTGTCTGTAGCAGGCCCTGGCGCATGAATCTGGCCAGCGGGAACGACCTCGGACCACCAGGGGCCGAGAAAACCACCGTCTCATGGGGCCGGACACTCAGGGTCAGGGGAAAATCCAATATATATCTGGTGATATCTCGGGTGCTATTTGAGATAGCGCCATAAACCAAAGTGAATAATCTGCAGGAGTCCCTGGCGCATGAATCTGTGCAGCGGGAACGACCTCGGACCACCAGGGGCCGAGAAAACCACCGTCTCATGGTGCCGGACACACAGGGTCAGGGGAACATCCAATATATATCTGGTGATATCTCGGGTGCTATTAGAGATAGCGCAATAAACCAAACTGAATTATCTGCAGGAGGCCCTGGCGCATGAATCTGTGCAGCGGGAACGACCTCGGGCCACCAGGGGCCGAGAAAACCACAGTCTCATGGGGCCGGATACTCAGGGTCAGGGGAAAATCCAATATATATCTGGTGATATCTCGGGTGCTATTAGAGACAGCGCAATAAACCAAAGTGCATTGTCTGTAGGAGGCCCTGGCGCATGAATCTGTGCTGCGGGAACGACCTCGGACCACGAGGTGCCGAGACAAGCACCGTCTCATGGGGCCGGACACACAGGGGCACGGAAAAATACAATATATATCTGGTGATATCTCGGGTGCTATTACAGACAGCGCAATAAATCAAAGTGCATTGTCTGTAGGAGGCCCTGGCGCATGCATCTGTGCAGCGGGAACGACCTCGGACCACCAGGGGCCGAGAAAACCACAGTCTCATGAGGCCGGACACTCAGGGTCAGGGGAAAATCCAGTATATATCTGGTGATATCTCGGGTGCTATTAGAGATAGCGCAATAAACCAAAGTGAGTTATCTGCAGGAGGCCCTGGCGCATGAATCTGTGCAGCGGGAACGACCTCGGACCACCAGGGGCCGAGAAAACCACCGTCTCATGGGGCCGGTCGCTCAGGGTCAGGGAAAAATCCAATATATAACTGGTGATATCTCGGATGCTATTAGAGATAGCGCAATAAACCAAAGTGAATTATCTGCAGGAGGCCCTGGCGCATGAATCTGTGCAGCGGGAACGACCTCGGACCACCAGGGGCCGAGAAAACAACCGTTTCATGGGGTCGGATACTCAGGGTCAGGGAAAAATCCAATATATATCTGGTGATATTTCGGGTGCTATTACAGATAGCGCAATAAACCAAAGTGAATTATCTGCAGGAGGCCCTGGCGCATGCATCTGTGCAGCGGTTACGACCTCCGACCACCAGGGGCCGAGACAACCACCGTCTCATGGGGCCGGACACTCAGGGTCAGGGGAAAATCCAATATATATCTGGTGATATCTCGGGTGCTATTTGAGATAGCGCCATAAACCAAAGTGAATAATCTGCAGGAGTCCCTGGCGCATGAATCTGTGCAGCGGGAACGACCTCGGACCACCAGGGGCCGAGAAAACCACCGTCTCATGGTGCCGGACACACAGGGTCAGGGGAACATCCAATATATATCTGGTGATATCTCGGGTGCTATTAGAGATAGCGCAATAAACCAAACTGAATTATCTGCAGGAGGCCCTGGCGCATGAATCTGTGCAGCGGGAACGACCTCGGGCCACCAGGGGCCGAGAAAACCACAGTCTCATGGGGCCGGATACTCAGGGTCAGGGGAAAATCCAATATATATCTGGTGATATCTCGGGTGCTATTAGAGACAGCGCAATAAACCAAAGTGCATTGTCTGTAGGAGGCCCTGGCGCATGAATCTGTGCTGCGGGAACGACCTCGGACCACGAGGTGCCGAGACAAGCACCGTCTCATGGGGCCGGACACACAGGGGCACGGAAAAATACAATATATATCTGGTGATATCTCGGGTGCTATTACAGACAGCGCAATAAATCAAAGTGCATTGTCTGTAGGAGGCCCTGGCGCATGCATCTGTGCAGCGGGAACGACCTCGGACCACCAGGGGCCGAGAAAACCACAGTCTCATGAGGCCGGACACTCAGGGTCAGGGGAAAATCCAGTATATATCTGGTGATATCTCGGGTGCTATTAGAGATAGCGCAATAAACCAAAGTGAGTTATCTGCAGGAGGCCCTGGCGCATGAATCTGTGCAGCGGGAACGACCTCGGACCACCAGGGGCCGAGAAAACCACCGTCTCATGGGGCCGGTCGCTCAGGGTCAGGGAAAAATCCAATATATAACTGGTGATATCTCGGATGCTATTAGAGATAGCGCAATAAACCAAAGTGAATTATCTGCAGGAGGCCCTGGCGCATGAATCTGTGCAGCGGGAACGACCTCGGACCACCAGGGGCCGAGAAAACAACCGTTTCATGGGGTCGGATACTCAGGGTCAGGGAAAAATCCAATATATATCTGGTGATATTTCGGGTGCTATTACAGATAGCGCAATAAACCAAAGTGAATTATCTGCAGGAGGCCCTGGCGCATGCATCTGTGCAGCGGTTACGACCTCCGACCACCAGGGGCCGAGACAACCACCGTCTCATGGGGCCGGACACTCAGGGTCAGGGAAAAATCCAATATATATCTGGTGATATCTCGGGTGATATTACAGATAGCCCAATAAATCAAAGTGCATTGTCTGTAGGAGGCCCTGGCGAATGAATCTGTGCAGCAGGAACGACCTCGGACCACCACGGGCCGAGAAAACCACCGTTTCATGGGGTCGGACACTCAGGGTCAGGGAAAAATCCAATATATATCTGGTGATATCTCGGGTGCTATAAGAGATAGCGCAATAAATCAAACTGCATTGTCCGTAGGAGGCACTTGCGCATGAATCTGTGCAGCAGGAACGACATCGCACCACCAAGGGATGAGAAAATTACAGATTTTCGGTATCCGTCACCCAAAGTCATGTAAAAATCCAGCATATGTCGGGTGATATCTCGGGTGCTATTAGATATAGCGCAATAAATCAAAGTGCATTGTCTGCAGGAGGCCCTGGCGCATGAATCTGTGCAGCGGGAACGACTTCGGACCACCAGGGGCCGAGACAAGCACCCTCTCATGGGGCCGGACACACAGGGGCAGGGAAAAATCCAATATATATCTGGTGATATCTCGGGTGCTTTTAGGGATAGCGCAATAAACCAAACGGAATTATCCGCAGGAGGACCTGGCGAATGAATCTGTGCAGCGGGAACGACCTCGGACCACCAGGGGCCGAGAAAACCACCGTCACATGGGGCCGGACACTCAGGGTCAGGGGAAAATCCAATATATTTCTGGTGATATCTCGGGTGCTTTTAGGGATAGCGCAATAAACCAAAGTGATTTATCTGCAGGAGGCCCAGGCGCATGAATTTGGGCAGCGGGAACGACATCGGACCACCAGGGGCCGAGAAAACCACAGTCTCATGAGGCCGGACACTCAGGGTCAGGGGAAAATCCAGTATATATCTGGTGATATCTCGGGTGCTATTAGAGATAGCGCAATAAACCAAAGTGAGTTATCTGCAGGAGGCCCTGGCGCATGAATCTGTGCAGCGGGAACGACCTCGGACCACCAGGGGCCGAGAAAACCACCGTCTCATGGGGCCGGTCGCTCAGGGTCAGCGAAAAATCCAGGATATATCTGGTGATATCTCGGTTGCTATTACAGATAGCGCAGTAAATCAAAGTGCGTTGTTTGTAGGAGGCCCTGGCGCATGAATCTGGGCAGAGGGAACGATCTCGGACCACCAGGGGCCGAGAAAACCACCGTCTCATGGGGCCGGACGCTCAGGGTCAGGAAAAATCCAATATATAACTGGTGATATCTCGGATGCTATTAGAGATAGCGCAATAAACCAAAGTGAATTATCTGCAGGAGGCCCTGGCGCATGCATCTGTGCAGCGGGAACGACCTCGGACCACCAGGGGCCGAGAAAACCACCGTCTCATGGTGCCGGACACACAGGGTCAGGGGAACATCCAATATATATCTGGTGATATCTCGGGTGCTATTAGAGATAGCGCAATAAACCAAACTGAATTATCTGCAGGAGGCCCTGGCGCATGAATCTGTGCAGCGGGAACGACCTCGGGCCACCAGGGGCCGAGAAAACCACAGTCTCATGGGGCCGGATACTCAGGGTCAGGGGAAAATCCAATATATATCTGGTGATATCTCGGGTGCTATTAGAGACAGCGCAATAAACCAAAGTGCATTGTCTGTAGGAGGCCCTGGCGCATGAATCTGTGCTGCGGGAACGACCTCGGACCACGAGGTGCCGAGACAAGCACCGTCTCATGGGGCCGGACACACAGGGGCACGGAAAAATACAATATATATCTGGTGATATCTCGGGTGCTATTACAGACAGCGCAATAAATCAAAGTGCATTGTCTGTAGGAGGCCCTGGCGCATGCATCTGTGCAGCGGGAACGACCTCGGACCACCAGGGGCCGAGAAAACCACAGTCTCATGAGGCCGGACACTCAGGGTCAGGGGAAAATCCAGTATATATCTGGTGATATCTCGGGTGCTATTAGAGATAGCGCAATAAACCAAAGTGAGTTATCTGCAGGAGGCCCTGGCGCATGAATCTGTGCAGCGGGAACGACCTCGGACCACCAGGGGCCGAGAAAACCACCGTCTCATGGGGCCGGTCGCTCAGGGTCAGGGAAAAATCCAATATATAACTGGTGATATCTCGGATGCTATTAGAGATAGCGCAATAAACCAAAGTGAATTATCTGCAGGAGGCCCTGGCGCATGCATCTGTGCAGCGGGAACGACCACGGAGCACCAGGGGCCGAGAAAACAACCGTCTCATGGGGCCGGACACTCAGGTTCAGGGAAAATCCAATATATATCTGGTGATATCTCGGGTGCTATTAGATATAGCGCAATAAATCAAAGTGCATTGTCTGTAGGAGGCCCTGGCGCATGAATCTGTGCTGCGGGAACGACCTCGGACCACGAGGTGCCGAGACAAGCACCGTCTCATGGGGCCGGACACACAGGGGCACGGAAAAATACAATATATATCTGGTGATATCTCGGGTGCTATTACAGACAGCGCAGTAAATCAAAGTGCATTGTCTGTAGGAGGCCCGGGCGCATGAATCTGGCCAGCGGGAACGACCTCGGACCACCAGGGGCCGAGAAAACCACCGTCTCATGTGGCCGGACACTCAGTGTCAGGGGAAAATCCAATATATATCTGGTGATATCTCGGGTGCTATTACAGACAGCCCAATAAATCAAAGTGCATTGTCTGTAGGAGGCCCTGGCGCATGAGTCTGTGCAGCGGGAACGACTTCAGACCACCAGGGGCCGAGAAAACCACCGTCTCATGGGGCCGGACACTCAGGGTCAGGGAAAAATCTAATATATATCTGGTGATATCTCGGGTACTATTACAGATCGCGCAATAAATTAAAGTGCATTGTCTGTATGAGGCCCTTGCGCATGAATCCGGCCAGCGGGAACGACCTCGGACAACCAGGGGCCGAGAAAACCACCGTCTCATGGGGCCGGACTGTCTGGGTCAGGGAAAAATCCTATATATATCTGGTGATATCTCGGGTGCTATTACAGATAGCGCAATAAATCAAAGTGCAATTGTCCGTAGGAGGCCCTTGCGCATGAATCTGTTCAGCAGGAACGACATCGGACCACCAGGGGCCGAGAAAATTACAGATTTTCGGTATCCGTCACCCAAAGTCATGTAAAAATCCAGCATATATATGGTGCTTTCTCGGGTGCTATTACAGATAGCGCAATAAATCAAGGTGCATTGTCTGTAGCAGGCCCTGGCGCATGAATCTGGCCAGCGGGAACGACCTCGGACCACCAGGGGCCGAGAAAACCACCGTCTCATGGGGCCGGACACTCAGGGTCAGGGGAAAATCCAATATATATCTGGTGATATCTCGGGTGCTATTTGAGATAGCGCCATAAACCAAAGTGAATAATCTGCAGGAGTCCCTGGCGCATGAATCTGTGCAGCGGGAACGACCTCGGACCACCAGGGGCCGAGAAAACCACCGTCTCATGGGGCCGGACACTCAGGGGCGGGGAAAAATCCAATATATATCTGTTGATATCTCGGGTGAAATTAGAGTTAGCGCCATAAACCAACGTGCATTGTCTGTAGGAGGCCCTGGCGCATGAATCTGTGCAGCGGGAACGACCTCGAACCACCAGGGGCCGAGAAAACCACCGTCTCATGGGGCCGGACACTCAGGGTCAGGGAAAAATCCAATATATATCTGGTGATATCTCGGGAGCTAATACAGATAGCGCAATAAATCAAAGTGCATTGTCTGTAGGAGGCCCTGGCGCATGAATCTGGTCGCCGGGAACGACCTCGGACCACCAGGGGCCGAGACAAGCACCGTCTCATGGGGCCGGACACTCAGGTTCAGGGAAAAATCCAATATATATCTGTTGATATCTCGGGTGCTATTAGAGATAGCGCAATAAACCAAAGTGAATTATCTGGAGGTGGCCCTGGCGCATGATTCTGTGCAGCGGGAACGACCTCGGACCACCAGGGGCCGAGAAAACCACCGTCTCATGTTGCCGGACACTCAGGGTCAGGGAAAAATCCAATATATATCTGGTGATATCTCGGGTGCTATTAGAGATAGCGCAATAAATCAAAGTGCATTGTCCGTAGGAGGCCCTTGCGCATGAATCTCTGCAGCAGGAACGACATCGCACTTCCAGGGGCCAAGAAAACCACAGTCTCATGAGGCCGGACACTCAGGGTCAGGGGAAAATCCAGTATATATCTGGTGATATCTCTGGTGCTATTAGAGATAGCGCAGTAAATCAAAGTGCGTTGTTTGTAGGAGGCCCTGGCGCATGAATCTGGGCAGCGGGAACGACCTCGGACCACCAGGGGCCGAGAAAACCACCGTCTCATGGGGCCGGACAGTCAGAGTCGGGGAAAAATCCAATATATATCTGGTGATATCTCGGGTGCTATTAGAGATAGCGCAATAAATCAAGGTGCATTGTCCGTAGGAGGCCCATGCGCATGAATCAGTGCAGCGGGAACGACCTCGGACCACCAGGGGCCGAGAAAACCACCGTCCCATGGGACCGGACACTCAGGGTCAGGGAAAAATCCAATATATATCTGGTGATATCTCGGGTGCTTTTAGGGATAGCGCAATAAACCAAAGTGATTTATCTGCAGGAGGCCCTGGCGCATGAATCTGGGCAGGGGGAACGACCTCGGACCACCAGGGGCCGAGAAAACCACCGTCTCATGGGGCCGGACAGTCAGAGTCAGGGAAAAATCCAATATATATCTGGTGATATCTCGGGTGCTATTAGAGATAGCGCAATAAATCAAGGTGCATTGTCCGTAGGAGGCCCATGCGCATGAATCTGTGCAGCGGGAACGACCTCGGACCACCAGGGGCCGAGAAAACCACCGTCCCATGGGACCGGACACTCAGGGTCAGGGAAAAATCCAATATATATCTGGTGACATCTCGGGTGCTATTAGAGATAGCGCAATAAACCAAAGTGAATTACCTGCAGGAGGCCGTGGCGAATGAATCTGTGCAGCGGGAACGACCTCGGACCACCAGGGGCCGAGAAAACCACCGTCTGATGGGGCCGGACACTCAGGGTCAGGGAAAATCCAATATATATCTGGTGATATCTCGGGTGCTATTAGAGATAGAGCAATAAATCAAAGTGCATTGTCCGTAGGAGGCCCTTGCGCATGAATCTGTGCAGCAGGAACGACATCGCACCACCAGGGGTTGAGGAAATTACAGACTTTCGGTATCCGTCACCCAAAGTCATGTAAAAATCCAGCATATGTCTGGTGATACCTCGGGTGCTATTAGATATAGCGCAATAAATCAAAGTGCATTGTCTGCAGGAGGCCCTGGCGCATGCATCTGTGCAGCGGGAATGACCTCGGACCACCAGGGGCCGAGAAAATCACCGTCTCATGGGGCCGGACACTCAGGGTCAGGGGAAAATCCAGTATATATCTGGTGATATCTCGGGTGCTATTAGAGATAGCGCAATAAACGCAAGTGAATTATCTGCAGGAGGCCCTGGCGCATGAATCTGTGCAGCGGGAACGACCTCGGACCACCAGGGGCCGGGAAAACCACCATCTCATGGGGCCGGACACTCAGGGTCAGGGAAAAATCCAATACATATCTGGTGATATCTCGGGTGCTTTTAGGGATAGCGCAATAAACCAAAGTGATTTATCTGCAGGAGGCCCTGGCGCATGAATCTGGGCAGCGGGAACGACCTCGGACCACCAGGGGCCGAGAAGACCACAGTCTCATGAGGCTGGACACTCAGGGTCAGGGGAAAATCAAGTATATATCTTGTGATATCTCGGGTCCTATTAGAGATAGCGCAATAAACCAAAGTGAATTATCTGCAGGAGGCCCTGGCGCATGCATGTGTGCAGCGGGAACGACCTAGGACCACCAGGGGCCAAGAAAACCACCGACTCATGGGGCCGGATACTCAGGGTCAGGGAATAATCCAATATATATCTGGTGATATCTAGGGTGCTATTAGAGATAGCGCAATAAACCAAAGTGAATTATCTGCAGGAGGCCCTGGCGCATGAATCTGTGCAGCGGGATCGACCACGGACAAGCAGGGGCCGAGAAAACCACCGTCTCATGGGACCGGACTGTCAGGGTCAGGGAAAAATCCAATATATATCTGGTGATATCTCGGGTGCTATTAGAGATAGCGCAATAAATCAAAGTGCATTGTCTGCAGAAGGCCATAGCGCATGAATCTGTGCAGCGGGATTGACCTCGGACCACCAGGGGTCGAGAAAACCACCGAAACATGGGGCCGGCTCTCAGAGTCAGGGAAAAATCCAATATAAATCTGGTGATATCTCGGGTGCTATTACAGGTAGCGCAATAAATCAAAGTGCATTGTCTGCAGGAGGCCCTAGGGCATGAATCTGTGCGGCGGGAACGACCTCGGACCACCAGGGGCCGAGAAAACCACCGTCTCATGGGGCCGGACACTCAGTGTCAGGGGAAAATCCAATATATATATGGTGATATCACGGGTGCTATTACAGAAAGCGCAATAAATCAAAGTGCATTGTCTGTAGGAGGCCCTGGCGCATCTATCTGTGCAGCGGGATCAACCTCGGACCACCAGGGGCCGAGAAAATCACCGTCTCATGGGGCCGGACTGTCAGGGTGAGGGAAAAATCCAATATATATCTGGTGATATCTCGGGTGCTATTAGAGATAGCGCAATAAATCAAAGTGCATTGTCTGTAGGGGGCACTGGCGAATGAATCTGTGCAGCAGGAACGACCTCGGACCACCAGGGGCCGAGAAAACCACCGTCTCATGGGGTCGGACTCTCAGGGTCAGGGACAAATCCAATATATATCTGGTGATATCTCGGGTGCTGTTACAGATAGCGCAATAAATCAAAGTATATTGTCTGTACGATTCCCTGGCGCATGAACCTGTGCAGCGGGAACGACCTCGGACCACCAGAGGCCGAGAAAACCACCGTCTCATGGGGCCGGACACTCTGGGTCAGGGGAAAATCCAATATATATATGGTGATATCTCGGGTGCTATTACAGATAGCGCAATAAATCAAAGTGCATTGTCTGCAGGAGGCCACGGCGCATGAATCTGTGCAGCGGGAACGACCTCGGACCACCAGGGGCCGAGGAAACCACCGTCTCATGGGGCCGGACTGTTAGGGTCAGGGAAAAATCCAATATATATCTGGTGATATCTCGGGTGCTATTACAGATAGCGCAATAAATCTAAGTGAATTATCTGCAGGGGGCCCTGGCGCGTGAGTCTGTGCAGCGGGAACGACCTCGGACCACCAGGGGCCGAGAAAACCACCGTCTCATGGGGTCGGACTCTCAGGGTCAGGGAAAAATCCAATATATATCTGGTGATATCTCGGGTGCTATTAGAGATAGCGCAATAAATCAAACTGCATTGTCTGTAGGAGGCACTGGCGAATGAATCTGTGCAGCAGGAACGACCTCGGACCACCAGGGGCCGAGAAAATCACCGTCTCATGGGGCCGGACTGTCAGGGTGAGGGAAAAATCCAATATATATCTGGTGATATCTCGGGTGCTATTAGAGATAGCGCAATAAATCAAACTGCATTGTCTGTAGGAGGCACTGGCGAATGAATCTGTGCAGCAGGAACGACCTCGGACCGCCGGGCGCCGAGAAAACCACCGTCTCATGGGGCCGGACACTCAGTGTCAGGGGAAAATCCAATATATATATGGTGATATCACGGGTGCTATTACAGAAAGCGCAATAAATCAAAGTGCATTGTCTGTAGGAGGCCCTGGCGCATCTATCTGTGCAGCGGGATCAACCTCGGACCACCAGGGGCCGAGAAAATCACCGTCTCATGGGGCCGGACTGTCAGGGTGAGGGAAAAATCCAATATATATCTGGTGATATCTCGGGTGCTATTAGAGATAGCGCAATAAATCAAAGTGCATTGTCTGCAGAAGGCCATAGCGCATGAATCTGTGCAGCGGGATTGACCTCGGACCACCAGGGGTCGAGAAAACCACCGAAACATGGGGCAGGCACTCAGAGTCAGGGAAAAATCCAATATAAATCTGGTGATATCTCGGGTGCTATTACAGGTAGCGCAATAAATCAAAGTGCATTGTCTGCAGGAGGCCCTAGGGCATGAATCTGTGCGGCGGGAACGACCTCGGACTACCAGGGGCCGAGAAAACCACCGTCTCATGGGGCCGGATACTCAGTGTCAGGGGAAAATCCAATATATATATGGTGATATCACGGGTGCTATTACAGAAAGCGCAATAAATCAAAGTGCATTGTCTGTAGGAGGCCCTGGCGCATCTATCTCTGCAGCGGGATCAACCTCGGACCACCAGGGGCCGAGAAAATCACCGTCTCATGGGGCCGGACTGTCAGGGTGAGGGAAAAATCCAATATATATCTGGTGATATCTCGGGTGCTATTAGAGATAGCGCTATAAATCAAAGTGCATTGTCTGTAGGGGGCACTGGCGAATGAATCTGTGCAGCAGGAACGACCTCGGACCACCAGGGGCCGAGAAAACCACCGTCTCATGGGGTCGGGCTCTCAGGGTCAGGGACAAATCCAATATATATCTGGTGATATCTCGGGTGCTATTACAGATAGCGCAATAAATCAAAGTATATTGTCTGTACGATTCCCTGGCGCATGAATCTGTGCAGCGGGAACGACCTCGGACCACCAGGGGCCGAGAAAACCACCGTCTCATGGGGCCGGACATTCAGTGTCAGGGGAAATTCCAATATATATATGGTGATATCACGGGTGCTATTACAGAAAGCGCAATAAATCAAAGTGCATTGTCTGTAGGATTCCCCGGCGCATGAATCTGTGCAGCGGGATCGACCTCGGACCACCAGCGGCCGAGAAAATCACCGTCTCAGGGGGCCGGACTGTCAGGGTCTCTGAAAAATCCAATATATATCTGGTGATATCTCGGGTGCTATGAGAGATAGCGGAATAAATCAAAGTGAATTATCTGCAGGGGGCCGTGGCGCATGAATCTGTGCAGCGGGAACGACCTCGGACCACCAGAGGCCGAGAAAACCACCATCTCATGGGGCCGGACACTCTGGGTCAGGGGAAAATCCAATATATATATGGTGATATCTCGGGTGCTATTACAGATAGCGCAATAAATCAAAGTGCATTGTCTGTAGGAGGCCCTGGCGCATGAATCTGTGCAGCGGGATCGACCTCGGACCACCAGGGGCCGAGAAAATCACCGTCTCATGGGGCCGGACTGTTAGGGTCAGGGAAAAATCCAATATATATCTGGTGATATCTCGGGTGCTATTAGAGATAGCGCAATAAATCTAAGTGAATTATCTGCAGGGGGCCCTGGCGCATGAATCTGTGCAGCGGGAACGATCCCGGACCACCAGGGGCCGAGAAAATTACAGATATTCGGAATCCGTCAACCAAGGTCATGTAAAAATCCAGCATATATCTGGTGATATCTCGGGTGCTATTAGAGATAGCGAAATAAATCAAAGTGCATTGTCTGCAGGAGGCCCTGGCGCATGAATCTGTGCAGCGGGATCGACCTCGGACCACCAGGGGCCGAGAAAATCACCGTCTCAAGGGGCCGGACTGTCAGGGTCAGGGAAAAATCCAATATATATCTGGTGATATCTCGGGTGGTATTAGAAATAGCGCAATAAATCAAAGTGCATTGTCTGTAGGAGGCACTGGCGAATGAATCTGTGAAGTAGGAACGACCTCGGACCACCAGGCGCCGAGAAAATTACAGATATTCGGATTCCGTCACCCAAGGTCATGTAAAAATCCATCATATATCTGGTGATATCTCGGGTGCTATTAGAGATAGCGAAATAAATCAAAGTGCATTGTCTGCAGGAGGCCCTGGCGCATGAACCTGTGCAGCGGGATCGACCTCGGACCACCAGCGGCCGAGAAAAACATCGACACATGGGGCCGGACTGTCAGGGTCAAGGAAAAATCCAATATATATCTGGTGATATCTCGGGTGCCATTAGAGATAGCGCAATATATCAAAGTGCATTGTCTGTAGAAGGCCGTGGCGCATGAATCTGTGTAGCGGGATCGACCTGGGACCACCAGGGGCCGAGAAAATCACAGTCTCATGGGGCCGGTCACTCAGGGACAGGGGAAGATCCAATATATATCTGGTGATATCTCGGGTGCTATTAGATATAGCGCAATAAACCAAAGTGAATTATCTGCAGGAGGACCTGGCGCATGAATCTGTGCAACGGGAACGACTTCGGACCACCAGGGGCCGACAAAACCACCGTCCCGTGGGGCCGGACACTTAGGGTCAGTGAAAAATCCAATATATATCTGGTGATATCACGGGTGCTATTACAGATAGCGCAATAAGTCAAAGTGCATTGTCTGCAGGAGGCCCTAGCGCATGAATCTGTGCAGCGGAAACGACCTCGGACCACGAGGGACCGAGAAAAACATCGACACATGGGGCCGGACTGTCAGGGTCAGGGAAAAATCCAATATATATATGGTGATATCTCGGGTGCTATTAGAGATAGGGGAATAAATCAAAGTGAATTATCTGCAGGAGGCCCTGGCGCATGAATCTGTGCAGCGGTATCTACCTCGGACCACCAGGGTCCGAGAAAATCACCGACACATGGGGCCAGGCACTCAGGTTCAGGGAAAAATCCAACATATATCTGGTAATATCTCGGGTGCTATTAGAGATAGCGCAATAAACCAAAGTGAATTATTTGCAGGTGGCCCTGGCGCATGTTTCTGTGCAGCGGGAACGACATCGGACCACCAGGGGCCGCGAAAACCACCGTCTCATGGTGCCGGACACTCAGGGTCAGGGAAAAATCCAATATATATCTGGTGATATCTCGGGTGCTATTAGAGATAGCGCAATAAATCAAAGTGCAATTGTCCGTAGGAGGTCCTTGCGCATGAATCTGTTCAGCAGGAACGACACCGGACCACCAGGGGCCGAGAAAATTACAGATTTTCGGTATCCGTCACCCAAAGTCATGTAAAAATCCAGCATATATCTGGTGATATCTCGGGTGCTATTAGATATAGCGCAATAAATCAAAGTGCATTGTTTGCAGGAGGCCCTGGCGCATGAATCTGTGCAGCGGTATCTACCTCGGACCACCAGGGTTCGAGAAAATCACCGACACATGGGGCCGGGCACTCAGGTTCAGGGGAAAATCCAATATATATCTGGTGATATCTCGGGTGCTATTAGAGATAGCGCAATAAACCAAAGTGAATTATCTGCAGGAGACCCTGGCGCATGCATCTGTGCAGCGGGAGCGACCTCGGACCACCAGGGGCCGAGAAATCCACCGTCTCATGGGGCCGGACACTCAGGGTCAGGGAAAAATCAAATATATATCTGGTGATATCTCGGGTAGTATTAGAGATATCGCAATAAACCAAAGTGAATTATCTGCAGGAGGCCCTGCCGCATGCATCTGGGCAGCGGGAACGACCTCGGACCACCAGAGGCCGGGAAAACCAACATCTCATGGGGCCGGACACTCAGGGTCAAGGGAAAAGACAATATATATCTGGTGGTATCTCGGGTACTATTAGAGATAGCGCAATAAACCAAAGTGAATTATCTGCAGGAGACCCTGGTGCATGCATCTGTGCAGCGGGAGCGACCTCGGACCACCAGGGGCCGAGAAATCCACCGTCTCATGGGGCCGGAAACTCAGGGTCAGGGAAAAATCAAATATATATCTGGTGATATCTCGGGTGCTATTAGAGATAGCGCAATAAATCAAAGTGGATTGTCTGGAGGAGGCCCTTGCGCATGAATCTTTGCAGCAGGAACGACATCGGACCACCAGGGGCCGAGAAAATTACAGATTTTCGGTATCCGTCACCCAATATCATGTAAAAATCCAGCATAACTCTGGTGATATCTCGGGTTCTATTACAGATAGCGCCATAAATCAATGTGCATTGTCTGCAGGAGGCCCTGGCACATGCATCTGTGCAGCGGGAATGACCTCGGACCACCAGGGTCCGAGAAAACCACCGTCCCATGGGGCCGGACACTCAGGGTCAGGGAAAAATCAAATATATATCTGGTGATATCTCGGGTGCTATTACAGATAGCGCAATAAATCAAAGTGCATTGTCTGTAGGAGGCCCTGGCGCATGCATCTGGGCAGCGGGAACGACCTCGGACCACCAGGGGCCGGGAAAACCACCATCTCATGGGGCCGGACACTCAGGGTCAGGAAAAATCCAATATATAACTGGTGATATCTCGGGTGCTATTAGAGATAGCGCAATAAACCAAAGTGAATTATCTGCAGGAGGCCCTGGCGCATGCATCTGTGCAGCGGGATCGACCACGGACCACCGGGGGCCGAGAAAACCACCGTCTCATGGGGCCGGACACTCAGGTTCAGGGAAAAATCCAATATATATCTGGTGATAACTCGGGTGCTATTAGAGATAGCGCAATAAACCAAAGTGAATTATCCGCAGGTGGCCCTGGCGCATGATTCTGTGCAACGGGAACGACCTCGGACCACCAGGGGCCGCGAAAACCACCGTCTCATGGGGCCGGACACTCGGGGTCAGGGAAAAATCCAATATATATCTGGTGATATGTCGGGTGCTATTAGAGATAGCGCAATAAACCAAAGTGAATTATCTGCAGGAGGCCCTGGCGCATGAATCTGTGCAGCGCAAACGACCTCGGACCACCGGGGGCCGAGAAAACCACCGTCTCATGGGGCTGGACGCTCAGGGTCAGCGAAAAATCCAGGATATATCTGGTGATATCTCGGTTGCTATTACAGATAGCGCAGTAAATCAAAGTGCGTTGTTTGTAGGAGGCCATGGCGCATGAATCTGGGCAGCGGGAACGACCTCGGACCACCAGGGACCGAGAAAACCACCGTCTCATGGGGCCGGACGCTCAGGGTCAGGAAAAATCCAATATATAACTGGTGATATCTCGGGTGCTATTAGAGATAGCGCAATAAACCAAAGTGAATTATCTGCCGGAGACCCTGGCGCATGCATCTGTGCAGCGGGATCGACCACGGACCACCAGGGGCCGAGAAAACCACCGTCTCATGGTGCCGGACACTCAGGTTCAGGGAAAAATCCAATATATATCTGGTGATATCTCGGGTGCTATTAGAGATAGCGCAATAAACCAAAGTGAATTATCTGCAGGTGGCCCTGGCGCATGATTCTGTGCAACGGGAACGACCTCGGACCACCAGGGGCCGCGAAAACCACCGTCTCATGTTGCCGGTCACTCAGGGTCAGGGAAAAATCCAATATATATCTGGTGATATCGCGGGTGCTATTAGAGATAGCGCAATAAATCAAAGTGCAATTGTCCG
The DNA here is from genome assembly GCF_051020985.1 of Nomia melanderi. Taxonomy (NCBI): domain Eukaryota; kingdom Metazoa; phylum Arthropoda; class Insecta; order Hymenoptera; family Halictidae; genus Nomia; species Nomia melanderi. The sequence goes on along the minus strand of NW_027475139.1, from coordinate 642,162 downwards.
TAGGAGGCCCTTGCGCATGAATCTGTTCAGCAGGAACGACATCGGTCCACCAGGGGCCGAGAAAATTACAGATATTCGGTATCCGTCACCCAAAGTCATGTAAAAATCCAGCATATATCTGGTGATATCTCGGGTGCTATTAGATATAGCGCAATAAATCAAGGTGCATTGTCTGCAGGAGGCCCTGGCGCATGAATCTGTGCAGCGGTATCTACCTCGGACCACCAGGGTCCGAGAAAATCACCGACACATGGGGCCGGGCACTCAGGTTCAGGGAAAAATCCAACATATATCTGGTGATATCTCGGGTTCTATTACAGATAGCGCGATAAATCAAATTGCATTGTCTGCAGGAGGCCCTGGCACATGCATCTGTGCAGCGGGAATGACCTCGGACCACCAGGGTCCGAGAAAACCACCGTCTCATGGGGCCGGACACTCAGGGTCAGGGAAAAGTCAAATATATATCTGGTGATATCTCGGGTAGAATTAGAGATATCGCAATAAACCAAAGTGAATTATCTGCAGGAGGCCCTGGCGCATGCATCTGGGCAGCGGGAACGACCTCGGACCACCAGAGGCCGGGAAAACCACCATCTCATGGGGCCGGACACTCAGGGTCAGGGGAAAATCCAATATATATCTGGTGATATCTCGGGTGCTATTAGAGATAGCGCAATAAAGCAAAGTGAATTATCTGCAGGAGGACCTGGCGCATGCATCTGTGCAGCGGGAGCGACCTCGGACCACCAGGGGCCGAGAAAACCACCGTCTCATGTGACCGGACACTCAGGGTCAGGGAAAAATCCAATATATATCTGGTGATACCTCGGGTGCTTTTAGGGATAGCGCAATAAATCAAAGTGCATTGTCCGTAGGAGGCCCTTGCGCATGAATCTGAGCAGCAGGAACGACATCGGACCACCGGGGGCCGAGAAAATTACAGATTTTCGGTATCCGTCAGCCAATGTCATGTAAAAATCCTGCATATATATGGTGATATCACGGGTGCTATTACAGAAAGCGCAATAAATCAAAGTGCATTCTCTGAAGGAGGCCCTGGCGCACCTATCTGTGCAGCGGGATCAACCTCGGACCACCAGGGGCCGAGAAAATCACCGTTTCATGGGGCCGGACTGTCAGGGTGAGGGAAAAATCCAATATATATCTGGTGATATCTCGGGTGCTATTAGAGATAGCACAATAAATCAAAGTGGATTGTCTGTAGGAGGCCTGGCGCATCTATCTGTGCAGCGGGATCAACCTCGGACCACCAGGGGCCGAGAAAATCACCGTCTCATGGGGTCGGACTCTCAGGGTCAGGGAAAAATCCAATATATATCTGGTGATATCTCGGGAGCTATTAGAGATAGCGCAATAAATCAAAGTGCATTTTCTGCAGGAGGCCCTAGCGCATGATTCTGTGCAGCGGGATCGACCTCGGACCACCAGGGGCCGAGATAACCACCGATACATGGGGACGGACACTCAGGGTCGGGGAAAAATTCAATATATATCTGGTGATATCTCGGGTGCTATTAGAGATAACGCAATAAATCAAAGTGCATTGTCTGCAGGAAGCCCTGGCGCATGAATCTGTGCAGCGGGATCGACCTCGGACCACCAGGGGCCGAGAAAAACACCGTCTCATGGGGTCGGACACTCAGGGTCAGGGAAAAATCCAATATATATCTGGTGATATCTCGGGTGCTATTATAGATAGCGCAATAAATCAAAGTGCATTGTCTGTAGGAGTCCGCGGCGCATGAATCTGTGCAGCGGGATCGACCTCGGACCACCAGCGGCCGAGAAAATCACCGTCTCAGGGGGCCGGACTGTTAGGGTCAGGGAAAAATCCAATATATATCTGGTGATATCTCGGGTGCTATTAGAGATAGCGCAATAAATCAAATTGAATTATCTACAGGGGGCCCTGGCGCATGAATCTGTGCAGCGGGATCGACCTCGGACCACCAGGAGCCGAGAAAATCACCGTCTCAAGGGGCCGGACTGTCAGGGTCAGGGAAAAATCCAATATATATCTGGTGATATCACGGGTGGTATTAGAAATAGCGCAATAAATCAAAGTGCATTGTCTGTAGGAGTCCCCGGCGCATGAATCTGTGCAGCGGGATCGACCTCGGACCACCAGCGGCCGAGAAAACCACAGTTTCATGGGGCGGACACTCAGGGTCCGGGGAAAATCCAATATATATCTGGAGATATCTCGGATGCTATTACAGATAGCGCAATAAACCAAAGTGGATTGTCTGCAGGAAGCCCTGGCGCATGCATCTGTGCAGCGGGATCGACCGCGGACCACCAGGAGCCGAGAAAATCACCGTCTCATGGGGCCGGACTGTCAGGGTCAGGGAAAAATCCAATATATATCTGGTGATATCTCGGGTGGTATTAGAAATAGCGCAATAAATCAAAGTGCATTGTCTGTAGGAGGCCCTGGCGCATGAAGCTGTGCAGCGGGATCGACCTGGGACCACCAGCGGCCGAGAAAAACATCGACACATGGGGCCGGACTGTCAGGGTCAAGGAAAAATCCAATATATATCTGGTGATATCTCGGGTGCCATTAGAGATAGCGCAATATATCAATGTGCATTGTCTGTAGAAGGCCGTGGCGCATGAATCTGTGTAGCGGGATCGACCAGGGACCACCAGGGGCCGAGAAAATCACCGTCTCATGGGGCCGGACTGTCAGGGTCAGGGAAAAATCCAATATATATCTGGTGATATCTCGGGGGCTATTAGAGATAGCGCAATAAAGCAAAGTGAATTACCTGCAGGGGGCCCTGGCGCATGAATCTGTGCAGCGGGATCGACCTCGGACCACGAGGGACCGAGAAAACCATCGACACATGGGACCGGAATTTCAGGGTCAAGGAAAAATCCAATATATATCTGGTGATATCTCGGGTGCTATTAGAGATAGCGGAATAAATCAAAGTGAATTATCTGCAGGGGGCCGTGGCGCATGAATCTGTGCAGCGGGAACGACCTCGGACCACCAGAGGCCGAGAAAACCACCGTCTCATGGGGCCGGACACTCTGGGTCAGGGGAAAATCCAATATATATATGGTGATATCTCGGGTGCTATTACAGATAGCGCAATAAATCAAAGTGCATTGTCTGCAGGAGGCCCTAGCGCATGAATCTGTGAAGCGGGAACGACCTCGGACCACCAGGGTCCGAGAAAACTACCGTCTCATGGGGTCGGACACTCAGGGTCAGGGAAAAATCGAATATGTATCTGGTGATATCTCTGGTGCTATTACACATACCGCAATAAATCAAAGTGCATTGTCTGTAGGAGTCCCTGGCGCATGAATATGTGCAGCGGGCACGACCTCGAACCACCAGGGGCCGAGAAAACCACTATCTCATGGGGTCGGACACTCACTGTCAGGGAAAAATCCAATATATATCTGGTGATATCGCGGCTGCTATTACAGATAGCGCAATAAATCAAAATGCATTGTCTGCAGGAGGCCCTAGCGCATGAATCTGTGCAGCGGGAACGACCTCGGACCACCAGGGGCCGACAAAACTACCGTCTCATGGGGTCGGACACTCAGGGTCAGGGAAAAATCCAATATATATCTGGTGATATCTCGGCTGCTATTACAGATAGCGCAATAAATCAAAGTGCATTGTCTGTAGGAGGCCCTGGCTCATGAATCTGTGCAGCGGGAACGACCTCGGACCACCAGGGTCAGAGAAAACGACCGTCTCATGGGGCCGGACTGTCAGGGTCATGGAAACATCCAATATTTATCTGGTGATATCTCGGGTGCTATTACAGATAGCGCAATAAATCAAAGTGCATTGCCTGCAGGAGGCCCTAGCGCATGAATCTGTGCAGCGGGAACGACCTCGTACCACCAGGGGCCGACAAAACTACCGTCTCATGGGGTCGGACACTCAGGGTCAGGGAAAAATCCAATATATATCTGGTGATATCTCGGCTGCTATTACAGATAGCGCAATAAATCAAAGTGCATTGTCTGTAGGAGGCCCTGGCTCATGAATCTGTGCAGCGGGAACGACCTCGGACCACCAGGGGCAGAGAAAACGACCGTCTCATGGGGCCGGACACTCAGGGTCATGGAAAAATCCAATATATATCCGGTGATATCTCGGGTGCTATTAGAGATAGCGCAGGAAACAAAAGTGCATTGTCTGCAGGAAGCCCTGGCGCATGAACCTGTGCAGCGGGAACGACCTCGGACCGCCAGGGGCCGAGAAAACCACCGTCTCATGGGGTCGGACACTCAGGGTCAGTGACAAATCCAATATATATCTGGTGATATCTCGGGTGCTATTATAGATAGCGCAATAAATCAAAGTGCATTGTCTGTAGGAGGCCCTGGCGCATGAATCTGTGCAGCGGGAACGACCTCGGACCACCAGGGGCCGAGAGAACCACAGTCTCGTGGGGCCGAGAACTCAGGGTCAGGCAAAAATCCAATATATATCTGGTGATATCTCGGGTGCTATTACAGATAGCGCAATAAACCAACGTGCATTGTCTGTAGGAGGCACTGGCGAATGAATCTGTGCAGCTGGAACGACCTCGGACCACCAGGGGCCGAGAAAATTACTGATATTCGGAATCCGTCACCCAAGGTCATGTAAAAATCCAGCATATATCTGGTGATATCTCAGGTGCTATTACAGGTAGCGCAATAAATCAAAATGCATTGCCTGTAGAAGGCCCTGGCGCCTGAATGTGTGCAGTGGGAACGACCTCGGACAACCAGGGGACGAGAAAACCACAGTCTCATGGGGCCGGACACTCAGGGTCAGGGGAAAATCCAATATATATCTGGTGATATCTCGGGTACTATTAGAGATAGCGCAGTATACCAAAGTGAATTATCTGCAGGAGGCACTGGCGCATGAATCTGTGCAGCGGGATCGACCTCGGACCACCAGCGGCCGAGAAAACCACAGTTTCATGGGGCGGACACTCAGGGTCCGGGGAAAATCCAATATATATCTGGAGATATCTCGGATGCTATTACAGATAGCGCAATAAACCAAAGTGGATTGTCTGCAGGAAGCCCTGGCGCATGCATCTGTGCAGCGGGATCGACCGCGGACCACCAGGAGCCGAGAAAATCACCGTCTCATGGGGCCGGACTGTCAGGGTCAGGGAAAAATCCAATATATATCTGGTGATATCTCGGGTGGTATTAGAAATAGCGCAATAAATCAAAGTGCATTGTCTGTAGGAGGCCCTGGCGCATGAAGCTGTGCAGCGGGATCGACCTGGGACCACCAGCGGCCGAGAAAAACATCGACACATGGGGCCGGACTGTCAGGGTCAAGGAAAAATCCAATATATATCTGGTGATATCTCGGGTGCCATTAGAGATAGCGCAATATATCAATGTGCATTGTCTGTAGAAGGCCGTGGCGCATGAATCTGTGTAGCGGGATCGACCAGGGACCACCAGGGGCCGAGAAAATCACCGTCTCATGGGGCCGGACTGTCAGGGTCAGGGAAAAATCCAATATATATCTGGTGATATCTCGGGGGCTATTAGAGATAGCGCAATAAAGCAAAGTGAATTACCTGCAGGGGGCCCTGGCGCATGAATCTGTGCAGCGGGATCGACCTCGGACCACGAGGGACCGAGAAAACCATCGACACATGGGACCGGAATTTCAGGGTCAAGGAAAAATCCAATATATATCTGGTGATATCTCGGGTGCTATTAGAGATAGCGGAATAAATCAAAGTGAATTATCTGCAGGGGGCCGTGGCGCATGAATCTGTGCAGCGGGAACGACCTCGGACCACCAGAGGCCGAGAAAACCACCGTCTCATGGGGCCGGACACTCTGGGTCAGGGGAAAATCCAATATATATATGGTGATATCTCGGGTGCTATTACAGATAGCGCAATAAATCAAAGTGCATTGTCTGCAGGAGGCCCTAGCGCATGAATCTGTGAAGCGGGAACGACCTCGGACCACCAGGGTCCGAGAAAACTACCGTCTCATGGGGTCGGACACTCAGGGTCAGGGAAAAATCGAATATGTATCTGGTGATATCTCTGGTGCTATTACACATACCGCAATAAATCAAAGTGCATTGTCTGTAGGAGTCCCTGGCGCATGAATATGTGCAGCGGGCACGACCTCGAACCACCAGGGGCCGAGAAAACCACTATCTCATGGGGTCGGACACTCACTGTCAGGGAAAAATCCAATATATATCTGGTGATATCGCGGCTGCTATTACAGATAGCGCAATAAATCAAAATGCATTGTCTGCAGGAGGCCCTAGCGCATGAATCTGTGCAGCGGGAACGACCTCGGACCACCAGGGGCCGACAAAACTACCGTCTCATGGGGTCGGACACTCAGGGTCAGGGAAAAATCCAATATATATCTGGTGATATCTCGGCTGCTATTACAGATAGCGCAATAAATCAAAGTGCATTGTCTGTAGGAGGCCCTGGCTCATGAATCTGTGCAGCGGGAACGACCTCGGACCACCAGGGTCAGAGAAAACGACCGTCTCATGGGGCCGGACACTCAGGGTCATGGAAAAATCCAATATATATCCGGTGATATCTCGGGTGCTATTAGAGATAGCGCAGGAAACAAAAGTGCATTGTCTGCAGGAAGCCCTGGCGCATGAATCTGTGCAGCGGGAACGACCTCGGACCGCCAGGGGCCGAGAAAACCACCGTCTCATGGGGTCGGACACTCAGGGTCAGTGACAAATCCAATATATATCTGGTGATATCTCGGGTGCTATTATAGATAGCGCAATAAATCAAAGTGCATTGTCTGTAGGAGGCCCTGGCGCATGAATCTGTGCAGCGGGATCGACCTCGGACCACCAGGGGCCGAGAAAATCACCGTCTCATGGGGCCGGACTGTCAGGGTCAGGGAAAAATCCAATATATATCTGGTGATATCTCGGGTGCTATTAGAGATAGCGCAATAAATCAAAGTGAATTATCTGCAGGGGGCACTGGCGCATGAGTCTGTGCAGCGGGATCGACCTCGGACCACGAGGGACCGAGAAAACCATCGACACATGGGGCCGGACTGTCAGGGTCATGGAAACATCCAATATTTATCTGGTGATATCTCGGGTGCTATTACAGATAGCGCAATAAATCAAAGTGCATTGCCTGCAGGAGGCCCTAGCGCATGAATCTGTGCAGCGGGAACGACCTCGTACCACCAGGGGCCGACAAAACTACCGTCTCATGGGGTCGGACACTCAGGGTCAGGGAAAAATCCAATATATATCTGGTGATATCTCGGCTGCTATTACAGATAGCGCAATAAATCAAAGTGCATTGTCTGTAGGAGGCCCTGGCTCATGAGTCTGTGCAGCGGGAACGACCTCGGACCACCAGGGGCAGAGAAAACGACCGTCTCATGGGGCCGGACACTCAGGGTCATGGAAAAATCCAATATATATCCGGTGATATCTCGGGTGCTATTAGAGATAGCGCAGGAAACAAAAGTGCATTGTCTGCAGGAAGCCCTGGCGCATGAACCTGTGCAGCGGGAACGACCTCGGACCGCCAGGGGCCGAGAAAACCACCGTCTCATGGGGTCGGACACTCAGGGTCAGTGACAAATCCAATATATATCTGGTGATATCTCGGGTGCTATTATAGATAGCGCAATAAATCAAAGTGCATTGTCTGTAGGAGGCCCTGGCGCATGAATCTGTGCAGCGGGAACGACCTCGGACCACCAGGGGCCGAGAGAACCACAGTCTCGTGGGGCCGAGAACTCAGGGTCAGGCAAAAATCCAATATATATCTGGTGATATCTCGGGTGCTATTACAGATAGCGCAATAAACCAACGTGCATTGTCTGTAGGAGGCACTGGCGAATGAATCTGTGCAGCTGGAACGACCTCGGACCACCAGGGGCCGAGAAAATTACTGATATTCGGAATCCGTCACCCAAGGTCATGTAAAAATCCAGCATATATCTGGTGATATCTCAGGTGCTATTACAGGTAGCGCAATAAATCAAAATGCATTGCCTGTAGAAGGCCCTGGCGCCTGAATGTGTGCAGTGGGAACGACCTCGGACAACCAGGGGACGAGAAAACCACAGTCTCATGGGGCCGGACACTCAGGGTCAGGAGAAAATCCAATATATATCTGGTGATATCTCGGGTACTATTAGAGATAGCGCAGTATACCAAAGTGAATTATCTGCAGGAGGCACTGGCGCATGATTCTGCGCAGCGGGAACGACCTCGGACGACCAGGGGCCGAGAAAACCATCGTCTCATGGGGCCGGACTGTCAGGGTCAGGGAAAAATCCATTATATATCTGGTGATATATCGGGTGCTATTAGAGATAGCGCGATAAATCAAAGTGCATTGTCTGCCGGAGGCCCTGACACCTGAATCTGTGCAGCGGGAACGACCTCGGACCACCAGGGGCCGAGAAAACCACAGTCTCGTGGGGCCGAGAACTCAGGGTCAGGCAAAAATCCAATATATATCTGGTGATATCTCGGGTGCTATTACAGATTGCGCAATAAACCAACGTGCATTGTCTGTAGGAGGCACTGGCGAATGAATCTGTGCAGCTGGAACGACCTCGGACCACCAGGGGCCGAGAAAATTACTGATATTCGGAATCCGTCACCCAAGGTCATGGTAAAAATCCAGCATATATCTGGTGATATCTCGGGTGCTATTACAGGTAGCGCAATAAATCAAAATGCATTGCCTGTAGAAGGCCCTGGCGCCTGAATATGTGCAGTGGGAACGACCTCGGACAACCAGGGGACGAGAAAACCACAGTCTCATGGGGCCGGTCACTCAGGGTCAGGGGAAAATCCAATTTATATCTGGTGATATCTAGGGTGCTATTAGAGATAGCGCAATAAATCAAAGTGCATTGTCTGTAGGAGGCACTGGCGAATGAATCTGTGCAGCAGGAACGACCTCGGACCACCAGGGGCCGAGAAAATTACTGATATTCGGAATCCGTCACCCAGGGTCATGTAAAAATCCAATTTATATCTGGTGATATCTCGGGTGCTATTACTGATAGCGCAATAAATCAAAGTGCATTGTCCGTAGGAGGCCCTGGCGCATGAATCTGTGCAGCGGGAACGACCTCGGACCACCAGGGGCCGAGAAAACCACAGTCTCATGGGGCCGGACACTCAGGGTCAGGGGAAAATCCAATATATATCTGGTGATATCTCGGGTGCTATTAGAGATAGCGCAGTAAATCAAAGTGAATTATCTGCAGGAGGCCCTGGCGCATGAATCTGTGCAACGGGAACGTCCTCGGACCTCCATGGGCCGAGACAACCACCGTCTCATGGAGCCGGACACTCAGGGTCAGGGGAAAATCCTATATACATCTGGTGATATCTCGGGTGCTATTACTGATAGCGCAATAAATCAAATTGCATTGTCTGTAGGAGGCCCTGGCGCATGAATCTGTGCAGCGGCAACGACCTCGGACCACCAGGGGCCGAAAAAACCACCGACACATGGGGCAGGACTCTCAGGGTCATGTAAAAATCCAGGATATATCTGGTGATATCTCGGGTGCTATTAGATATAGCGCAATAAATCAAGGTGCATTGTCTGCAGGAGGCCCTGGCGCATGAATCTGTGCAGCGGTATCTACCTCGGACCACCAGGGTCCGAGAAAATCACCGTCTCATGGGGCCGGACTGTCAGGGTCAGGGAAAAATCCAATATATATCTGGTGATATCTCGGGTGCTATTAGAGATAGCGCAATAAATCAAAGTGAATTATCTGCAGGGGGCACTGGCGCATGAGTCTGTGCAGCGGGATCGACCTCGGACCACGAGGGACCGAGAAAACCATCGACACATGGGGCCGGACTGTCAGGGTCATGGAAACATCCAATATATATCTGGTGATATCTCGGGTGCTATTACAGATAGCGCAATAAATCAAAGTGCATTGTCTGTAGGAGGCCCTGGCGCATGAATCTGTGCAGCGGGAACGACCTCGGACCACCAGGGGCCGAGAGAACCACCGTCTCATGGGGCCGGACACTCAGGGTCAGGGGAAAATCCAATATATATCTGGTGATATCTCTGGTGCTATTAGAGATATCCCAATAAACCAAATTGAATTATCTGCAGGAGTCCCTGGCGCATGCATCTGTGCAGCGGGAACGACCTCGGACCACCAGGGGCCCGAGAAAACCACAGACTCATGGGGCCGAACACTCAGGGTCAGGGGAAAATCCAATATATATCTGGTGATATCTCGGGTGCTATTACAGAGAGCGCAATAAATGAAAGTGAATTATCTGGAGGGGGCCCTGGTGCATGAATCTGTGCAGCGCGAACGACCTCGGACCACCAGGGGCCGAGAAAATTACAGATATTCGGAATCCGTCACCCAAGATCATGTAAAAATCAAGCATATATCTGGTGATATCTCGGGTGCCACTAGAGATAGCGCAATAAATCAAATTGCATTGTCTGTAGGAGGCCCTGGCGCATGAATCTGTGCAGCGGCAACGACCTCGGACCACCAGGGGCCGAAAAAACCACCGACACATGGGGCAGGACTCTCAGGGTCATGTAAAAATCCAGGATATATCTGGTGATATCTCGGGTGCTATTAGATATAGCGCAATAAATCAAGGTGCATTGTCTGCAGGAGGCCCTGGCGCATGAATCTGTGCAGCGGTATCTACCTCGGACCACCAGGGTCCGAGAAAATCACCGACACATGGGGCCGGGCACTCAGGTTCAGGGAAAAATCCAACATATATCTGGTGATATCTCGGGTTCTATTACAGATAGCGCGATAAATCAAATTGCATTGTCTGCAGGAGGCCCTGGCACATGCATCTGTGCAGCGGGAATGACCTCGGACCACCAGGGTCCGAGAAAACCACCGTCTCATGGGGCCGGACACTCAGGGTCAGGGAAAAGTCAAATATATATCTGGTGATATCTCGGGTAGTATTAGAGATATCGCAATAAATCAAAGTGGATTGTCTGGAGGAGGCCCTTGCGCATGAATCTGTGCAGCAGGAACGACATCGGACCACCAGGGGCCGAGAAAATTACAGATCTTCGGTATCCGTCACCCAATATCATGTAAAAATCCAGCATAACTCTGGTGATATCTCGGGTTCTATTACAGATAGCGCCATAAATCAATGTGCATTGTCTGCAGGAGGCCCTGGCGCATGAATCTGTGCAGCGGGAACGACCTCGGACCACCAGGGGCCGAGAAAACCACCGTCTCATGTGACCGGACACTCAGGGTCAGGGAAAAATCCAATATATATCTGGTGATACCTCGGGTGCTTTTAGGGATAGCGCAATAAATCAAAGTGCATTGTCCGTAGGAGGCCCTTGCGCATGAATCTGAGCAGCAGGAACGACATCGGACCACCGGGGGCCGAGAAAATTACAGATTTTCGGTATCCGTCACCCAATGTCATGTAAAAATCCTGCATATATATGGTGATATCACGGGTGCTATTACAGAAAGCGCAATAAATCAAAGTGCATTGTCTGTAGGAGGCCCTGGCGCATCTATCTGTGCAGCGGGATCAACCTCGGACCACCAGGGGCCGAGAAAATCACCGTCTCATGGGGCCGGACTGTCAGGGTGAGGGAAAAATCCAATATATATCTGGTGATATCTCGGGTGCTATTAGAGATAGCGCAATAAATCAAAGTGGATTGTCTGTAGGAGGCCCTGGCGCATCTATCTGTGCAGCGGGATCAACCTCGGACCACCAGGGGCCGAGAAAATCACCGTCTCATGGGGTCGGACTCTCAGGGTCAGGGAAAAATCCAATATATGTCTGGTGATATCTCGGGAGCTATTAGAGATAGCGCAATAAATCAAAGTGCATTTTCTGCAGGAGGCCCTAGCGCATGATTCTGTGCAGCGGGATCGACCTCGGACCACCAGGGGCCGAGATAACCACCGATACATGGGGACGGACACTCAGGGTCGGGGAAAAATTCAATATATATCTGGTGATATCTCGGGTGCTATTAGAGATAACGCAATAAATCAAAGTGCATTGTCTGCAGGAAGCCCTGGCGCATGAATCTGTGCAGCGGGATCGACCTCGGACCACCAGCGGCCGAGAAAATCACCGTCTCAGGGGGCCGGACACTCTGGGTCAGGGGAAAATCCAATATATATATGGTGATATCTCGGGTGCTATTACAGATAGCGCAATAAATCAAAGTGCATTGTCTGTAGGAGGCCCTGGCTCATGAATCTGTGCAGCGGGTTCGACCTCGGACCACCAGGGGCCGAGAAAATCACCGTCTCATGGGGCCGGACCGTTAGGGTCAGGGAAAAATCCAATATATATCTGGTGATATCTCGGGTGGTATTAGAAATAGCGCAATAAATCAAAGTGCATTGTCTGTAGGAGGCATTGGCGAATGAATCTGTGAAGCAGGAACGACCTCGGACCACCAGGCGCCGAGAAAATTACAGATATTCGGATTCCGTCACCCAAGGTCATGTAAAAATCCATCATATATCTGATGATATCTCGGGTGCTATTAGAGATAGCGAAATAAATCAAAGTGCATTGTCTGCAGGAGGCCCTGGCGCATGAATCTGTTCAGCGGGAACGACCTCGGACAACCAGGGGCCGAGAAAACCACCGTCTCATGGGGTCGGACACTCAGGGTCAGGGAAAAATCCAATATATATCTGGTGATATCTCGGGTGCTATTATAGATAGCGCAATAAATCAAAGTGCATTGTCTGTAGGAGTCCCCGGCGCATGAATCTGTGCAGCGGGATCGACCTCGGACCACCAGCGGCCGAGAAAACCACAGTTTCATGGGGCGGACACTCAGGGTCCGGGGAAAATCCAATATATATCTGGAGATATCTCGGATGCTATTACAGATAGCGCAATAAACCAAAGTGGATTGTCTGCAGGAAGCCCTGGCGCATGTATCTGTGCAGCGGGATCGACCTGGGACCACCAGGAGCCGAGAAAATCACCGTCTCATGGGGCCGGACTGTCAGGGTCAGGGAAAAATCCAATATATATCTGGTGATATCTCGGGTGGTATTAGAAATAGCGCAATAAATCAAAGTGCATTGTCTGTAGGAGGCCCTGGCGCATGAAGCTGTGCAGCGGGATCGACCTCGGACCACCAGGGGCCGAGAACATCACCGTCTCAAGGGGCCGGACTGTCAGGGTCAGGGAAAAATCCAATATATATCTGGTGATATCCCGGGTGGTATTAGAAATAGCGCAATAAATCAAAGTGCAATGTCTGTAGGAGGCACTGGTGAATGAATCTGTGAAGTAGGAACGACCTCGGACCACCAGGCGCCGAGAAAATTACAGATATTCGGATTCCGTCACCCAAGGTCATGTAAAAATCCATCATATATCTGGTGATATCTCGGGTGCTATTAGAGATAGCGAAATAAATCAAAGTGCATTGTCTGCAGGAGGCCCTGGCGCATGAATCTGTGCTGCGGGAACGACCTCGGACCACCAGGGACCGAGGAAACCACAGTCTCATGGGGCCGGACACTCAGGGTCAGGGGAAAATCCAATATATATCTGGTGATATCTCGGGTGCTATTCGATATAGCGCAACAAACCAAAGTGAATTATCTGCAGGAGGTCCTGGCGCATGAATCTGTGCAACGGGAACGACCTCGGACCACCAGGGGCCGAGAAAACCACCGTCCCGAGGGGCCGGACACTTAGGGTGAGTGAAAAATCCAATATATATCTGGTGATATCACGGGTGCTATTACAGATAGCGCAATAAATCAAAGTGAATTATCTGCAGGAGGCCCTGGTGCATGAATCAGTGCAACGGGAACGACCTCGGACCACCAGGGGCCGAGAAAACCACAGTCTCATGGGGCCGGACACTCAGGGTCAGGGAAAAATCCAATATATATCTGGTGATATCTTGGGTGCTATTAGAGATAGCGCAATAAACCAAAGTGAATTACCTGCAGGAGGCCCTGGCGCATGAATCTGTGCAACGGGAACGACCTCGGACCACCAGGGGCCGAAAAAACCACAGTCTCAAGGGGCCGGACACTCAGGGTCAGGGGAAAATCCAATATATATCCTGTGATATCTCGGGTGCTATTACAGATAGCGCAATAAATCAAAGTGCATTGTCTGTAGGAGGACCTGGCGCATAAATGTGGCCAGCGGGAACGACCTCGGACCACCAGGGGCCGAGAAAACCACCGTCTCATGGGGCCGGACACTCAGGGTCAGGGGAAAATCCAATATTTATCTGGTGATATCTTGGGTGCTATTAGAGATAGCGCAATAAACCAAAGTGAATTATCTGCAGGAGAACCTGGCGCATGAATCTGTGCAACGGGAACGACCTCGGACCACCAGGGGCCGAAAAAACCACAGTCTCATGGGGCGGGACACTCAGGGTCAGGGGAAAATCCAATATATATATCTGGTGATATCTCGGGTGCTATTGCAGATAGCGCAATAAATCAAAGTGCATTGTCTGTAGGGGGCCCTGGCGCATGAATCTGTGCAGCGGGAACGACCTCGGACCACCAGGGGCCGAGAAAACGTCCGTCTCATGGGGCCGGGCACGAAGGCTCAGTGAAAAATCCAATATATATCTGGTGATATCTCGGCTGCTATTACAGATAGCGCAATAAGTCAAAGTGCATTGTCTGTAGGAGGCCCTGGCGCAAGAATCTGTGCAGCGGGAACGACCTCGGACCACCAGGGGCCGAGACAACCACCATCTCATGGGGCCGGACACTCATGGTCTGGGAAAAATCCAATATATATCCGGTGATATCTCGGGTGCTATTACAGATAGCGCAATAAATCAAAGTGCATTGTCTGTAGGAGGCCCTGGCGCATGAATCTGTGTAGGGGGAACGACTTCGGACCACCAGGGGCCGAGAGAACCACAGTCTCATGGGGCCGGACACTCAGGGTCAGGGGAAAATCCAATATATATCTGGTGATGTCTCGGGTCCTATTACAGATAGCGAAATAAATCAAAGTGCATTGTCTGTAGGAGACCCTGGCGCATGAATCTGTGCAGCGGGAACGACCTCGGACCACCAGGGACCGAGGAAACCACAGTCTCATGGGGCCGGACACTCAGGGTCAGGGGAAAATCCAATATATATCTGGTGATATCTTGGGTGCTATTAGAGATAGCGCAATAAACCAAAGTGAATTATCTGCAGGAGAACCTGGCGCATGAATCTGTGCAACGGGAACGACCTCGGACCACCAGGGGCCGAAAAAACCACAGTCTCATGGGGCGGGACACTCAGGGTCAGGGGAAAATCCAATATATATCTGGTGATATCTCGGGTGCTATTGCAGATTGCGCAATAAATCAAAGTGCATTGTCTGTAGGAGGCCCTGTCGCACGAATCTATGCATCGGGAACGACCTCGGACCACCAGGGGCCGAGACAACCACCGTCTCATGGGGCCGGACACTCAGGGACAGTGAAAAATCCAATATATATCTAGTGATATCTCGGGTGCTATTACAGATAGCGCAATAAACCAAAGTGCATTGTCTGTAGGAGGCCCTGGCGCATGAATCTGTGCAGCGGGAACGACCTCTGACCACCAGGGGCCGAGAAAACCACAGTCTCATGGGGCCGGACTCTCAGGGTCATGGTAAAATCCAATATATATCTGGTGATATCTCGGGTGCAATTACAGATAGCGCAATAAATCAAAGTGCATTGTCTGTAGGAGTCCCTGGCGCATGAATCTGTGCAGCGGGAACGACCTCGGACCACCAGGGGCCGAGAAAACGTCGGTCTCATGGGGCCGGACACTCAGGGTCAGTGAAAAATCCAATATATATCTGGTGATAACTCGGCTGCTATTACAGATAGCGCAATAAATCAAAGTGAATTGTCTGTAGGAGGCCCTGGCGCATGAATCTGTGCAGCGGGAACGACCTCGGACCACCAGGGGCCGAGACAACCACCGACTCATAGGGCAGAACACTCAGGGTCTGGGAAAAATCCAATATATATCCGGTGATATCTCGGGTGCTATTACAGATAGCGCAATAAATCAAAGTGAATTATCTGCAGGAGGCCCTGGCGCATGAATCTGTGCAGCGGGAACGACCTCGGACCACCAGGGGCCGGACACTCAGGGTCAGGGAAAAATCCAATATATATCTGGTGATATCTCGGGTGCTATTACAGATAGCGCAATAAATCAAAGTATATTGTCTGTACGATTCCCTGGCGCATGAATCTGTGCAGCGGGAACGACCTCGGACCACCAGGGGCCGAGAAAACCACCGTCTCATGGGGCCGGACATTCAGTGTCAGGGGAAATTCAAATATATATATGGTGATATCACGGGTGCTATTACAGAAAGCGCAATAAATCAAAGTGCATTGTCTGTAGGATTCCCCGGCGCATGAATCTGTGCAGCGGGATCGACCTCGGACCACCAGCGGCCGAGAAAATCACCGTCTCAGGGGGCCGGACTGTCAGGGTCTCTGAAAAATCCAATATATATCTGGTGATATCTCGGGTGCTATGAGAGATAGCGGAATAAATCAAAGTGAATTATCTGCAGGGGGCCGTGGCGCATGAATCTGTGCAGCGGGAACGACCTCGGACCACCAGAGGCCGAGAAAACCACCATCTCATGGGGCCGGACACTCTGGGTCAGGGGAAAATCCAATATATATATGGTGATATCTCGGGTGCTATTACAGATAGCGCAATAAATCAAAGTGCATTGTCTGTAGGAGGCCCTGGCGCATGAATCTGTGCAGCGGGATCGACCTCGGACCACCAGGGGCCGAGAAAATCACCGTCTCATGGGGCCGGACTGTTAGGGTCAGGGAAAAATCCAATATATATCTGGTGATATCTCGGGTGCTATTAGAGATAGCGCAATAAATCTAAGTGAATTATCTGCAGGGGGCCCTGGCGCATGAATCTGTGCAGCGGGAACGATCCCGGACCACCAGGGGCCGAGAAAATTACAGATATTCGGAATCCGTCAACCAAGGTCATGTAAAAATCCAGCATATATCTGGTGATATCTCGGGTGCTATTAGAGATAGCGAAATAAATCAAAGTGCATTGTCTGCAGGAGGCCCTGGCGCATGAATCTGTGCAGCGGGATCGACCTCGGACCACCAGGGGCCGAGAAAATCACCGTCTCAAGGGGCCGGACTGTCAGGGTCAGGGAAAAATCCAATATATATCTGGTGATATCTCGGGTGGTATTAGAAATAGCGCAATAAATCAAAGTGCATTGTCTGTAGGAGGCACTGGCGAATGAATCTGTGAAGTAGGAACGACCTCGGACCACCAGGCGCCGAGAAAATTACAGATATTCGGATTCCGTCACCCAAGGTCATGTAAAAATCCATCATATATCTGGTGATATCTCGGGTGCTATTAGAGATAGCGAAATAAATCAAAGTGCATTGTCTGCAGGAGGCCCTGGCGCATGAACCTGTGCAGCGGGATCGACCTCGGACCACCAGCGGCCGAGAAAAACATCGACACATGGGGCCGGACTGTCAGGGTCAAGGAAAAATCCAATATATATCTGGTGATATCTCGGGTGCCATTAGAGATAGCGCAATATATCAAAGTGCATTGTCTGTAGAAGGCCGTGGCGCATGAATCTGTGTAGCGGGATCGACCTGGGACCACCAGGGGCCGAGAAAATCACAGTCTCATGGGGCCGGTCACTCAGGGACAGGGGAAGATCCAATATATATCTGGTGATATCTCGGGTGCTATTAGATATAGCGCAATAAACCAAAGTGAATTATCTGCAGGAGGACCTGGCGCATGAATCTGTGCAACGGGAACGACTTCGGACCACCAGGGGCCGACAAAACCACCGTCCCGTGGGGCCGGACACTTAGGGTCAGTGAAAAATCCAATATATATCTGGTGATATCACGGGTGCTATTACAGATAGCGCAATAAGTCAAAGTGCATTGTCTGCAGGAGGCCCTAGCGCATGAATCTGTGCAGCGGAAACGACCTCGGACCACGAGGGACCGAGAAAAACATCGACACATGGGGCCGGACTGTCAGGGTCAGGGAAAAATCCAATATATATATGGTGATATCTCGGGTGCTATTAGAGATAGGGGAATAAATCAAAGTGAATTATCTGCAGGAGGCCCTGGCGCATGAATCTGTGCAGCGGTATCTACCTCGGACCACCAGGGTCCGAGAAAATCACCGACACATGGGGCCAGGCACTCAGGTTCAGGGAAAAATCCAACATATATCTGGTAATATCTCGGGTGCTATTAGAGATAGCGCAATAAACCAAAGTGAATTATTTGCAGGTGGCCCTGGCGCATGTTTCTGTGCAGCGGGAACGACATCGGACCACCAGGGGCCGCGAAAACCACCGTCTCATGGTGCCGGACACTCAGGGTCAGGGAAAAATCCAATATATATCTGGTGATATCTCGGGTGCTATTAGAGATAGCGCAATAAATCAAAGTGCAATTGTCCGTAGGAGGTCCTTGCGCATGAATCTGTTCAGCAGGAACGACACCGGACCACCAGGGGCCGAGAAAATTACAGATTTTCGGTATCCGTCACCCAAAGTCATGTAAAAATCCAGCATATATCTGGTGATATCTCGGGTGCTATTAGATATAGCGCAATAAATCAAAGTGCATTGTTTGCAGGAGGCCCTGGCGCATGAATCTGTGCAGCGGTATCTACCTCGGACCACCAGGGTTCGAGAAAATCACCGACACATGGGGCCGGGCACTCAGGTTCAGGGGAAAATCCAATATATATCTGGTGATATCTCGGGTGCTATTAGAGATAGCGCAATAAACCAAAGTGAATTATCTGCAGGAGACCCTGGCGCATGCATCTGTGCAGCGGGAGCGACCTCGGACCACCAGGGGCCGAGAAATCCACCGTCTCATGGGGCCGGACACTCAGGGTCAGGGAAAAATCAAATATATATCTGGTGATATCTCGGGTAGTATTAGAGATATCGCAATAAACCAAAGTGAATTATCTGCAGGAGGCCCTGCCGCATGCATCTGGGCAGCGGGAACGACCTCGGACCACCAGAGGCCGGGAAAACCAACATCTCATGGGGCCGGACACTCAGGGTCAAGGGAAAAGACAATATATATCTGGTGGTATCTCGGGTACTATTAGAGATAGCGCAATAAACCAAAGTGAATTATCTGCAGGAGACCCTGGTGCATGCATCTGTGCAGCGGGAGCGACCTCGGACCACCAGGGGCCGAGAAATCCACCGTCTCATGGGGCCGGAAACTCAGGGTCAGGGAAAAATCAAATATATATCTGGTGATATCTCGGGTGCTATTAGAGATAGCGCAATAAATCAAAGTGGATTGTCTGGAGGAGGCCCTTGCGCATGAATCTTTGCAGCAGGAACGACATCGGACCACCAGGGGCCGAGAAAATTACAGATTTTCGGTATCCGTCACCCAATATCATGTAAAAATCCAGCATAACTCTGGTGATATCTCGGGTTCTATTACAGATAGCGCCATAAATCAATGTGCATTGTCTGCAGGAGGCCCTGGCACATGCATCTGTGCAGCGGGAATGACCTCGGACCACCAGGGTCCGAGAAAACCACCGTCCCATGGGGCCGGACACTCAGGGTCAGGGAAAAATCAAATATATATCTGGTGATATCTCGGGTGCTATTACAGATAGCGCAATAAATCAAAGTGCATTGTCTGTAGGAGGCCCTGGCGCATGCATCTGGGCAGCGGGAACGACCTCGGACCACCAGGGGCCGGGAAAACCACCATCTCATGGGGCCGGACACTCAGGGTCAGGAAAAATCCAATATATAACTGGTGATATCTCGGGTGCTATTAGAGATAGCGCAATAAACCAAAGTGAATTATCTGCAGGAGGCCCTGGCGCATGCATCTGTGCAGCGGGATCGACCACGGACCACCGGGGGCCGAGAAAACCACCGTCTCATGGGGCCGGACACTCAGGTTCAGGGAAAAATCCAATATATATCTGGTGATAACTCGGGTGCTATTAGAGATAGCGCAATAAACCAAAGTGAATTATCCGCAGGTGGCCCTGGCGCATGATTCTGTGCAACGGGAACGACCTCGGACCACCAGGGGCCGCGAAAACCACCGTCTCATGGGGCCGGACACTCGGGGTCAGGGAAAAATCCAATATATATCTGGTGATATGTCGGGTGCTATTAGAGATAGCGCAATAAACCAAAGTGAATTATCTGCAGGAGGCCCTGGCGCATGAATCTGTGCAGCGCAAACGACCTCGGACCACCGGGGGCCGAGAAAACCACCGTCTCATGGGGCTGGACGCTCAGGGTCAGCGAAAAATCCAGGATATATCTGGTGATATCTCGGTTGCTATTACAGATAGCGCAGTAAATCAAAGTGCGTTGTTTGTAGGAGGCCATGGCGCATGAATCTGGGCAGCGGGAACGACCTCGGACCACCAGGGACCGAGAAAACCACCGTCTCATGGGGCCGGACGCTCAGGGTCAGGAAAAATCCAATATATAACTGGTGATATCTCGGGTGCTATTAGAGATAGCGCAATAAACCAAAGTGAATTATCTGCCGGAGACCCTGGCGCATGCATCTGTGCAGCGGGATCGACCACGGACCACCAGGGGCCGAGAAAACCACCGTCTCATGGTGCCGGACACTCAGGTTCAGGGAAAAATCCAATATATATCTGGTGATATCTCGGGTGCTATTAGAGATAGCGCAATAAACCAAAGTGAATTATCTGCAGGTGGCCCTGGCGCATGATTCTGTGCAACGGGAACGACCTCGGACCACCAGGGGCCGCGAAAACCACCGTCTCATGTTGCCGGTCACTCAGGGTCAGGGAAAAATCCAATATATATCTGGTGATATCGCGGGTGCTATTAGAGATAGCGCAATAAATCAAAGTGCAATTGTCCGTAGGAGGCCCTTGCGCATGAATCTGTTCAGCAGGAACGACATCGGTCCACCAGGGGCCGAGAAAATTACAGATATTCGGTATCCGTCACCCAAAGTCATGTAAAAATCCAGCATATATCTGGTGATATCTCGGGTGCTATTAGATATAGCGCAATAAATCAAGGTGCATTGTCTGCAGGAGGCCCTGGCGCATGAATCTGTGCAGCGGTATCTACCTCGGACCACCAGGGTCCGAGAAAATCACCGACACATGGGGCCGGGCACTCAGGTTCAGGGAAAAATCCAACATATATCTGGTGATATCTCGGGTTCTATTACAGATAGCGCGATAAATCAAATTGCATTGTCTGCAGGAGGCCCTGGCACATGCATCTGTGCAGCGGGAATGACCTCGGACCACCAGGGTCCGAGAAAACCACCGTCTCATGGGGCCGGACACTCAGGGTCAGGGAAAAGTCAAATATATATCTGGTGATATCTCGGGTAGAATTAGAGATATCGCAATAAACCAAAGTGAATTATCTGCAGGAGGCCCTGGCGCATGCATCTGGGCAGCGGGAACGACCTCGGACCACCAGAGGCCGGGAAAACCACCATCTCATGGGGCCGGACACTCAGGGTCAGGGGAAAATCCAATATATATCTGGTGATATCTCGGGTGCTATTAGAGATAGCGCAATAAAGCAAAGTGAATTATCTGCAGGAGGACCAGGCGCATGCATCTGTGCAGCGGGAGCGACCTCGGACCACCAGGGGCCGAGAAAACCACCGTCTCATGTGACCGGACACTCAGGGTCAGGGAAAAATCCAATATATATCTGGTGATACCTCGGGTGCTTTTAGGGATAGCGCAATAAATCAAAGTGCATTGTCCGTAGGAGGCCCTTGCGCATGAATCTGAGCAGCAGGAACGACATCGGACCACCGGGGGCCGAGAAAATTACAGATTTTCGGTATCCGTCAGCCAATGTCATGTAAAAATCCTGCATATATATGGTGATATCACGGGTGCTATTACAGAAAGCGCAATAAATCAAAGTGCATTCTCTGAAGGAGGCCCTGGCGCACCTATCTGTGCAGCGGGATCAACCTCGGACCACCAGGGGCCGAGAAAATCACCGTTTCATGGGGCCGGACTGTCAGGGTGAGGGAAAAATCCAATATATATCTGGTGATATCTCGGGTGCTATTAGAGATAGCACAATAAATCAAAGTGGATTGTCTGTAGGAGGCCTGGCGCATCTATCTGTGCAGCGGGATCAACCTCGGACCACCAGGGGCCGAGAAAATCACCGTCTCATGGGGTCGGACTCTCAGGGTCAGGGAAAAATCCAATATATATCTGGTGATATCTCGGGAGCTATTAGAGATAGCGCAATAAATCAAAGTGCATTTTCTGCAGGAGGCCCTAGCGCATGATTCTGTGCAGCGGGATCGACCTCGGACCACCAGGGGCCGAGATAACCACCGATACATGGGGACGGACACTCAGGGTCGGGGAAAAATTCAATATATATCTGGTGATATCTCGGGTGCTATTAGAGATAACGCAATAAATCAAAGTGCATTGTCTGCAGGAAGCCCTGGCGCATGAATCTGTGCAGCGGGATCGACCTCGGACCACCAGGGGCCGAGAAAAAC
Organism: Nomia melanderi; assembly: GCF_051020985.1. Lineage (NCBI taxonomy): Eukaryota > Metazoa > Arthropoda > Insecta > Hymenoptera > Halictidae > Nomia > Nomia melanderi. The sequence goes on along the minus strand of NW_027475139.1, from coordinate 619,546 downwards.
ACCGTCTCATGGGGTCGGACACTCAGGGTCAGGGAAAAATCCAATATATATCTGGTGATATCTCGGGTGCTATTATAGATAGCGCAATAAATCAAAGTGCATTGTCTGTAGGAGTCCGCGGCGCATGAATCTGTGCAGCGGGATCGACCTCGGACCACCAGCGGCCGAGAAAATCACCGTCTCAGGGGGCCGGACTGTTAGGGTCAGGGAAAAATCCAATATATATCTGGTGATATCTCGGGTGCTATTAGAGATAGCGCAATAAATCAAATTGAATTATCTACAGGGGGCCCTGGCGCATGAATCTGTGCAGCGGGATCGACCTCGGACCACCAGGAGCCGAGAAAATCACCGTCTCAAGGGGCCGGACTGTCAGGGTCAGGGAAAAATCCAATATATATCTGGTGATATCACGGGTGGTATTAGAAATAGCGCAATAAATCAAAGTGCATTGTCTGTAGGAGTCCCCGGCGCATGAATCTGTGCAGCGGGATCGACCTCGGACCACCAGCGGCCGAGAAAACCACAGTTTCATGGGGCGGACACTCAGGGTCCGGGGAAAATCCAATATATATCTGGAGATATCTCGGATGCTATTACAGATAGCGCAATAAACCAAAGTGGATTGTCTGCAGGAAGCCCTGGCGCATGCATCTGTGCAGCGGGATCGACCGCGGACCACCAGGAGCCGAGAAAATCACCGTCTCATGGGGCCGGACTGTCAGGGTCAGGGAAAAATCCAATATATATCTGGTGATATCTCGGGTGGTATTAGAAATAGCGCAATAAATCAAAGTGCATTGTCTGTAGGAGGCCCTGGCGCATGAAGCTGTGCAGCGGGATCGACCTGGGACCACCAGCGGCCGAGAAAAACATCGACACATGGGGCCGGACTGTCAGGGTCAAGGAAAAATCCAATATATATCTGGTGATATCTCGGGTGCCATTAGAGATAGCGCAATATATCAATGTGCATTGTCTGTAGAAGGCCGTGGCGCATGAATCTGTGTAGCGGGATCGACCAGGGACCACCAGGGGCCGAGAAAATCACCGTCTCATGGGGCCGGACTGTCAGGGTCAGGGAAAAATCCAATATATATCTGGTGATATCTCGGGGGCTATTAGAGATAGCGCAATAAAGCAAAGTGAATTACCTGCAGGGGGCCCTGGCGCATGAATCTGTGCAGCGGGATCGACCTCGGACCACGAGGGACCGAGAAAACCATCGACACATGGGACCGGAATTTCAGGGTCAAGGAAAAATCCAATATATATCTGGTGATATCTCGGGTGCTATTAGAGATAGCGGAATAAATCAAAGTGAATTATCTGCAGGGGGCCGTGGCGCATGAATCTGTGCAGCGGGAACGACCTCGGACCACCAGAGGCCGAGAAAACCACCGTCTCATGGGGCCGGACACTCTGGGTCAGGGGAAAATCCAATATATATATGGTGATATCTCGGGTGCTATTACAGATAGCGCAATAAATCAAAGTGCATTGTCTGCAGGAGGCCCTAGCGCATGAATCTGTGAAGCGGGAACGACCTCGGACCACCAGGGTCCGAGAAAACTACCGTCTCATGGGGTCGGACACTCAGGGTCAGGGAAAAATCGAATATGTATCTGGTGATATCTCTGGTGCTATTACACATACCGCAATAAATCAAAGTGCATTGTCTGTAGGAGTCCCTGGCGCATGAATATGTGCAGCGGGCACGACCTCGAACCACCAGGGGCCGAGAAAACCACTATCTCATGGGGTCGGACACTCACTGTCAGGGAAAAATCCAATATATATCTGGTGATATCGCGGCTGCTATTACAGATAGCGCAATAAATCAAAATGCATTGTCTGCAGGAGGCCCTAGCGCATGAATCTGTGCAGCGGGAACGACCTCGGACCACCAGGGGCCGACAAAACTACCGTCTCATGGGGTCGGACACTCAGGGTCAGGGAAAAATCCAATATATATCTGGTGATATCTCGGCTGCTATTACAGATAGCGCAATAAATCAAAGTGCATTGTCTGTAGGAGGCCCTGGCTCATGAATCTGTGCAGCGGGAACGACCTCGGACCACCAGGGTCAGAGAAAACGACCGTCTCATGGGGCCGGACTGTCAGGGTCATGGAAACATCCAATATTTATCTGGTGATATCTCGGGTGCTATTACAGATAGCGCAATAAATCAAAGTGCATTGCCTGCAGGAGGCCCTAGCGCATGAATCTGTGCAGCGGGAACGACCTCGTACCACCAGGGGCCGACAAAACTACCGTCTCATGGGGTCGGACACTCAGGGTCAGGGAAAAATCCAATATATATCTGGTGATATCTCGGCTGCTATTACAGATAGCGCAATAAATCAAAGTGCATTGTCTGTAGGAGGCCCTGGCTCATGAATCTGTGCAGCGGGAACGACCTCGGACCACCAGGGGCAGAGAAAACGACCGTCTCATGGGGCCGGACACTCAGGGTCATGGAAAAATCCAATATATATCCGGTGATATCTCGGGTGCTATTAGAGATAGCGCAGGAAACAAAAGTGCATTGTCTGCAGGAAGCCCTGGCGCATGAACCTGTGCAGCGGGAACGACCTCGGACCGCCAGGGGCCGAGAAAACCACCGTCTCATGGGGTCGGACACTCAGGGTCAGTGACAAATCCAATATATATCTGGTGATATCTCGGGTGCTATTATAGATAGCGCAATAAATCAAAGTGCATTGTCTGTAGGAGGCCCTGGCGCATGAATCTGTGCAGCGGGAACGACCTCGGACCACCAGGGGCCGAGAGAACCACAGTCTCGTGGGGCCGAGAACTCAGGGTCAGGCAAAAATCCAATATATATCTGGTGATATCTCGGGTGCTATTACAGATAGCGCAATAAACCAACGTGCATTGTCTGTAGGAGGCACTGGCGAATGAATCTGTGCAGCTGGAACGACCTCGGACCACCAGGGGCCGAGAAAATTACTGATATTCGGAATCCGTCACCCAAGGTCATGTAAAAATCCAGCATATATCTGGTGATATCTCAGGTGCTATTACAGGTAGCGCAATAAATCAAAATGCATTGCCTGTAGAAGGCCCTGGCGCCTGAATGTGTGCAGTGGGAACGACCTCGGACAACCAGGGGACGAGAAAACCACAGTCTCATGGGGCCGGACACTCAGGGTCAGGGGAAAATCCAATATATATCTGGTGATATCTCGGGTACTATTAGAGATAGCGCAGTATACCAAAGTGAATTATCTGCAGGAGGCACTGGCGCATGAATCTGTGCAGCGGGATCGACCTCGGACCACCAGCGGCCGAGAAAACCACAGTTTCATGGGGCGGACACTCAGGGTCCGGGGAAAATCCAATATATATCTGGAGATATCTCGGATGCTATTACAGATAGCGCAATAAACCAAAGTGGATTGTCTGCAGGAAGCCCTGGCGCATGCATCTGTGCAGCGGGATCGACCGCGGACCACCAGGAGCCGAGAAAATCACCGTCTCATGGGGCCGGACTGTCAGGGTCAGGGAAAAATCCAATATATATCTGGTGATATCTCGGGTGGTATTAGAAATAGCGCAATAAATCAAAGTGCATTGTCTGTAGGAGGCCCTGGCGCATGAAGCTGTGCAGCGGGATCGACCTGGGACCACCAGCGGCCGAGAAAAACATCGACACATGGGGCCGGACTGTCAGGGTCAAGGAAAAATCCAATATATATCTGGTGATATCTCGGGTGCCATTAGAGATAGCGCAATATATCAATGTGCATTGTCTGTAGAAGGCCGTGGCGCATGAATCTGTGTAGCGGGATCGACCAGGGACCACCAGGGGCCGAGAAAATCACCGTCTCATGGGGCCGGACTGTCAGGGTCAGGGAAAAATCCAATATATATCTGGTGATATCTCGGGGGCTATTAGAGATAGCGCAATAAAGCAAAGTGAATTACCTGCAGGGGGCCCTGGCGCATGAATCTGTGCAGCGGGATCGACCTCGGACCACGAGGGACCGAGAAAACCATCGACACATGGGACCGGAATTTCAGGGTCAAGGAAAAATCCAATATATATCTGGTGATATCTCGGGTGCTATTAGAGATAGCGGAATAAATCAAAGTGAATTATCTGCAGGGGGCCGTGGCGCATGAATCTGTGCAGCGGGAACGACCTCGGACCACCAGAGGCCGAGAAAACCACCGTCTCATGGGGCCGGACACTCTGGGTCAGGGGAAAATCCAATATATATATGGTGATATCTCGGGTGCTATTACAGATAGCGCAATAAATCAAAGTGCATTGTCTGCAGGAGGCCCTAGCGCATGAATCTGTGAAGCGGGAACGACCTCGGACCACCAGGGTCCGAGAAAACTACCGTCTCATGGGGTCGGACACTCAGGGTCAGGGAAAAATCGAATATGTATCTGGTGATATCTCTGGTGCTATTACACATACCGCAATAAATCAAAGTGCATTGTCTGTAGGAGTCCCTGGCGCATGAATATGTGCAGCGGGCACGACCTCGAACCACCAGGGGCCGAGAAAACCACTATCTCATGGGGTCGGACACTCACTGTCAGGGAAAAATCCAATATATATCTGGTGATATCGCGGCTGCTATTACAGATAGCGCAATAAATCAAAATGCATTGTCTGCAGGAGGCCCTAGCGCATGAATCTGTGCAGCGGGAACGACCTCGGACCACCAGGGGCCGACAAAACTACCGTCTCATGGGGTCGGACACTCAGGGTCAGGGAAAAATCCAATATATATCTGGTGATATCTCGGCTGCTATTACAGATAGCGCAATAAATCAAAGTGCATTGTCTGTAGGAGGCCCTGGCTCATGAATCTGTGCAGCGGGAACGACCTCGGACCACCAGGGTCAGAGAAAACGACCGTCTCATGGGGCCGGACACTCAGGGTCATGGAAAAATCCAATATATATCCGGTGATATCTCGGGTGCTATTAGAGATAGCGCAGGAAACAAAAGTGCATTGTCTGCAGGAAGCCCTGGCGCATGAATCTGTGCAGCGGGAACGACCTCGGACCGCCAGGGGCCGAGAAAACCACCGTCTCATGGGGTCGGACACTCAGGGTCAGTGACAAATCCAATATATATCTGGTGATATCTCGGGTGCTATTATAGATAGCGCAATAAATCAAAGTGCATTGTCTGTAGGAGGCCCTGGCGCATGAATCTGTGCAGCGGGATCGACCTCGGACCACCAGGGGCCGAGAAAATCACCGTCTCATGGGGCCGGACTGTCAGGGTCAGGGAAAAATCCAATATATATCTGGTGATATCTCGGGTGCTATTAGAGATAGCGCAATAAATCAAAGTGAATTATCTGCAGGGGGCACTGGCGCATGAGTCTGTGCAGCGGGATCGACCTCGGACCACGAGGGACCGAGAAAACCATCGACACATGGGGCCGGACTGTCAGGGTCATGGAAACATCCAATATTTATCTGGTGATATCTCGGGTGCTATTACAGATAGCGCAATAAATCAAAGTGCATTGCCTGCAGGAGGCCCTAGCGCATGAATCTGTGCAGCGGGAACGACCTCGTACCACCAGGGGCCGACAAAACTACCGTCTCATGGGGTCGGACACTCAGGGTCAGGGAAAAATCCAATATATATCTGGTGATATCTCGGCTGCTATTACAGATAGCGCAATAAATCAAAGTGCATTGTCTGTAGGAGGCCCTGGCTCATGAGTCTGTGCAGCGGGAACGACCTCGGACCACCAGGGGCAGAGAAAACGACCGTCTCATGGGGCCGGACACTCAGGGTCATGGAAAAATCCAATATATATCCGGTGATATCTCGGGTGCTATTAGAGATAGCGCAGGAAACAAAAGTGCATTGTCTGCAGGAAGCCCTGGCGCATGAACCTGTGCAGCGGGAACGACCTCGGACCGCCAGGGGCCGAGAAAACCACCGTCTCATGGGGTCGGACACTCAGGGTCAGTGACAAATCCAATATATATCTGGTGATATCTCGGGTGCTATTATAGATAGCGCAATAAATCAAAGTGCATTGTCTGTAGGAGGCCCTGGCGCATGAATCTGTGCAGCGGGAACGACCTCGGACCACCAGGGGCCGAGAGAACCACAGTCTCGTGGGGCCGAGAACTCAGGGTCAGGCAAAAATCCAATATATATCTGGTGATATCTCGGGTGCTATTACAGATAGCGCAATAAACCAACGTGCATTGTCTGTAGGAGGCACTGGCGAATGAATCTGTGCAGCTGGAACGACCTCGGACCACCAGGGGCCGAGAAAATTACTGATATTCGGAATCCGTCACCCAAGGTCATGTAAAAATCCAGCATATATCTGGTGATATCTCAGGTGCTATTACAGGTAGCGCAATAAATCAAAATGCATTGCCTGTAGAAGGCCCTGGCGCCTGAATGTGTGCAGTGGGAACGACCTCGGACAACCAGGGGACGAGAAAACCACAGTCTCATGGGGCCGGACACTCAGGGTCAGGGGAAAATCCAATATATATCTGGTGATATCTCGGGTACTATTAGAGATAGCGCAGTATACCAAAGTGAATTATCTGCAGGAGGCACTGGCGCATGATTCTGCGCAGCGGGAACGACCTCGGACGACCAGGGGCCGAGAAAACCATCGTCTCATGGGGCCGGACTGTCAGGGTCAGGGAAAAATCCATTATATATCTGGTGATATATCGGGTGCTATTAGAGATAGCGCGATAAATCAAAGTGCATTGTCTGCCGGAGGCCCTGACACCTGAATCTGTGCAGCGGGAACGACCTCGGACCACCAGGGGCCGAGAAAACCACAGTCTCGTGGGGCCGAGAACTCAGGGTCAGGCAAAAATCCAATATATATCTGGTGATATCTCGGGTGCTATTACAGATTGCGCAATAAACCAACGTGCATTGTCTGTAGGAGGCACTGGCGAATGAATCTGTGCAGCTGGAACGACCTCGGACCACCAGGGGCCGAGAAAATTACTGATATTCGGAATCCGTCACCCAAGGTCATGGTAAAAATCCAGCATATATCTGGTGATATCTCGGGTGCTATTACAGGTAGCGCAATAAATCAAAATGCATTGCCTGTAGAAGGCCCTGGCGCCTGAATATGTGCAGTGGGAACGACCTCGGACAACCAGGGGACGAGAAAACCACAGTCTCATGGGGCCGGTCACTCAGGGTCAGGGGAAAATCCAATTTATATCTGGTGATATCTAGGGTGCTATTAGAGATAGCGCAATAAATCAAAGTGCATTGTCTGTAGGAGGCACTGGCGAATGAATCTGTGCAGCAGGAACGACCTCGGACCACCAGGGGCCGAGAAAATTACTGATATTCGGAATCCGTCACCCAGGGTCATGTAAAAATCCAATTTATATCTGGTGATATCTCGGGTGCTATTACTGATAGCGCAATAAATCAAAGTGCATTGTCCGTAGGAGGCCCTGGCGCATGAATCTGTGCAGCGGGAACGACCTCGGACCACCAGGGGCCGAGAAAACCACAGTCTCATGGGGCCGGACACTCAGGGTCAGGGGAAAATCCAATATATATCTGGTGATATCTCGGGTGCTATTAGAGATAGCGCAGTAAATCAAAGTGAATTATCTGCAGGAGGCCCTGGCGCATGAATCTGTGCAACGGGAACGTCCTCGGACCTCCATGGGCCGAGACAACCACCGTCTCATGGAGCCGGACACTCAGGGTCAGGGGAAAATCCTATATACATCTGGTGATATCTCGGGTGCTATTACTGATAGCGCAATAAATCAAATTGCATTGTCTGTAGGAGGCCCTGGCGCATGAATCTGTGCAGCGGCAACGACCTCGGACCACCAGGGGCCGAAAAAACCACCGACACATGGGGCAGGACTCTCAGGGTCATGTAAAAATCCAGGATATATCTGGTGATATCTCGGGTGCTATTAGATATAGCGCAATAAATCAAGGTGCATTGTCTGCAGGAGGCCCTGGCGCATGAATCTGTGCAGCGGTATCTACCTCGGACCACCAGGGTCCGAGAAAATCACCGTCTCATGGGGCCGGACTGTCAGGGTCAGGGAAAAATCCAATATATATCTGGTGATATCTCGGGTGCTATTAGAGATAGCGCAATAAATCAAAGTGAATTATCTGCAGGGGGCACTGGCGCATGAGTCTGTGCAGCGGGATCGACCTCGGACCACGAGGGACCGAGAAAACCATCGACACATGGGGCCGGACTGTCAGGGTCATGGAAACATCCAATATATATCTGGTGATATCTCGGGTGCTATTACAGATAGCGCAATAAATCAAAGTGCATTGTCTGTAGGAGGCCCTGGCGCATGAATCTGTGCAGCGGGAACGACCTCGGACCACCAGGGGCCGAGAGAACCACCGTCTCATGGGGCCGGACACTCAGGGTCAGGGGAAAATCCAATATATATCTGGTGATATCTCTGGTGCTATTAGAGATATCCCAATAAACCAAATTGAATTATCTGCAGGAGTCCCTGGCGCATGCATCTGTGCAGCGGGAACGACCTCGGACCACCAGGGGCCCGAGAAAACCACAGACTCATGGGGCCGAACACTCAGGGTCAGGGGAAAATCCAATATATATCTGGTGATATCTCGGGTGCTATTACAGAGAGCGCAATAAATGAAAGTGAATTATCTGGAGGGGGCCCTGGTGCATGAATCTGTGCAGCGCGAACGACCTCGGACCACCAGGGGCCGAGAAAATTACAGATATTCGGAATCCGTCACCCAAGATCATGTAAAAATCAAGCATATATCTGGTGATATCTCGGGTGCCACTAGAGATAGCGCAATAAATCAAATTGCATTGTCTGTAGGAGGCCCTGGCGCATGAATCTGTGCAGCGGCAACGACCTCGGACCACCAGGGGCCGAAAAAACCACCGACACATGGGGCAGGACTCTCAGGGTCATGTAAAAATCCAGGATATATCTGGTGATATCTCGGGTGCTATTAGATATAGCGCAATAAATCAAGGTGCATTGTCTGCAGGAGGCCCTGGCGCATGAATCTGTGCAGCGGTATCTACCTCGGACCACCAGGGTCCGAGAAAATCACCGACACATGGGGCCGGGCACTCAGGTTCAGGGAAAAATCCAACATATATCTGGTGATATCTCGGGTTCTATTACAGATAGCGCGATAAATCAAATTGCATTGTCTGCAGGAGGCCCTGGCACATGCATCTGTGCAGCGGGAATGACCTCGGACCACCAGGGTCCGAGAAAACCACCGTCTCATGGGGCCGGACACTCAGGGTCAGGGAAAAGTCAAATATATATCTGGTGATATCTCGGGTAGTATTAGAGATATCGCAATAAATCAAAGTGGATTGTCTGGAGGAGGCCCTTGCGCATGAATCTGTGCAGCAGGAACGACATCGGACCACCAGGGGCCGAGAAAATTACAGATCTTCGGTATCCGTCACCCAATATCATGTAAAAATCCAGCATAACTCTGGTGATATCTCGGGTTCTATTACAGATAGCGCCATAAATCAATGTGCATTGTCTGCAGGAGGCCCTGGCGCATGAATCTGTGCAGCGGGAACGACCTCGGACCACCAGGGGCCGAGAAAACCACCGTCTCATGTGACCGGACACTCAGGGTCAGGGAAAAATCCAATATATATCTGGTGATACCTCGGGTGCTTTTAGGGATAGCGCAATAAATCAAAGTGCATTGTCCGTAGGAGGCCCTTGCGCATGAATCTGAGCAGCAGGAACGACATCGGACCACCGGGGGCCGAGAAAATTACAGATTTTCGGTATCCGTCACCCAATGTCATGTAAAAATCCTGCATATATATGGTGATATCACGGGTGCTATTACAGAAAGCGCAATAAATCAAAGTGCATTGTCTGTAGGAGGCCCTGGCGCATCTATCTGTGCAGCGGGATCAACCTCGGACCACCAGGGGCCGAGAAAATCACCGTCTCATGGGGCCGGACTGTCAGGGTGAGGGAAAAATCCAATATATATCTGGTGATATCTCGGGTGCTATTAGAGATAGCGCAATAAATCAAAGTGGATTGTCTGTAGGAGGCCCTGGCGCATCTATCTGTGCAGCGGGATCAACCTCGGACCACCAGGGGCCGAGAAAATCACCGTCTCATGGGGTCGGACTCTCAGGGTCAGGGAAAAATCCAATATATGTCTGGTGATATCTCGGGAGCTATTAGAGATAGCGCAATAAATCAAAGTGCATTTTCTGCAGGAGGCCCTAGCGCATGATTCTGTGCAGCGGGATCGACCTCGGACCACCAGGGGCCGAGATAACCACCGATACATGGGGACGGACACTCAGGGTCGGGGAAAAATTCAATATATATCTGGTGATATCTCGGGTGCTATTAGAGATAACGCAATAAATCAAAGTGCATTGTCTGCAGGAAGCCCTGGCGCATGAATCTGTGCAGCGGGATCGACCTCGGACCACCAGCGGCCGAGAAAATCACCGTCTCAGGGGGCCGGACACTCTGGGTCAGGGGAAAATCCAATATATATATGGTGATATCTCGGGTGCTATTACAGATAGCGCAATAAATCAAAGTGCATTGTCTGTAGGAGGCCCTGGCTCATGAATCTGTGCAGCGGGTTCGACCTCGGACCACCAGGGGCCGAGAAAATCACCGTCTCATGGGGCCGGACCGTTAGGGTCAGGGAAAAATCCAATATATATCTGGTGATATCTCGGGTGGTATTAGAAATAGCGCAATAAATCAAAGTGCATTGTCTGTAGGAGGCATTGGCGAATGAATCTGTGAAGCAGGAACGACCTCGGACCACCAGGCGCCGAGAAAATTACAGATATTCGGATTCCGTCACCCAAGGTCATGTAAAAATCCATCATATATCTGATGATATCTCGGGTGCTATTAGAGATAGCGAAATAAATCAAAGTGCATTGTCTGCAGGAGGCCCTGGCGCATGAATCTGTTCAGCGGGAACGACCTCGGACAACCAGGGGCCGAGAAAACCACCGTCTCATGGGGTCGGACACTCAGGGTCAGGGAAAAATCCAATATATATCTGGTGATATCTCGGGTGCTATTATAGATAGCGCAATAAATCAAAGTGCATTGTCTGTAGGAGTCCCCGGCGCATGAATCTGTGCAGCGGGATCGACCTCGGACCACCAGCGGCCGAGAAAACCACAGTTTCATGGGGCGGACACTCAGGGTCCGGGGAAAATCCAATATATATCTGGAGATATCTCGGATGCTATTACAGATAGCGCAATAAACCAAAGTGGATTGTCTGCAGGAAGCCCTGGCGCATGTATCTGTGCAGCGGGATCGACCTGGGACCACCAGGAGCCGAGAAAATCACCGTCTCATGGGGCCGGACTGTCAGGGTCAGGGAAAAATCCAATATATATCTGGTGATATCTCGGGTGGTATTAGAAATAGCGCAATAAATCAAAGTGCATTGTCTGTAGGAGGCCCTGGCGCATGAAGCTGTGCAGCGGGATCGACCTCGGACCACCAGGGGCCGAGAACATCACCGTCTCAAGGGGCCGGACTGTCAGGGTCAGGGAAAAATCCAATATATATCTGGTGATATCCCGGGTGGTATTAGAAATAGCGCAATAAATCAAAGTGCAATGTCTGTAGGAGGCACTGGTGAATGAATCTGTGAAGTAGGAACGACCTCGGACCACCAGGCGCCGAGAAAATTACAGATATTCGGATTCCGTCACCCAAGGTCATGTAAAAATCCATCATATATCTGGTGATATCTCGGGTGCTATTAGAGATAGCGAAATAAATCAAAGTGCATTGTCTGCAGGAGGCCCTGGCGCATGAATCTGTGCTGCGGGAACGACCTCGGACCACCAGGGACCGAGGAAACCACAGTCTCATGGGGCCGGACACTCAGGGTCAGGGGAAAATCCAATATATATCTGGTGATATCTCGGGTGCTATTCGATATAGCGCAACAAACCAAAGTGAATTATCTGCAGGAGGTCCTGGCGCATGAATCTGTGCAACGGGAACGACCTCGGACCACCAGGGGCCGAGAAAACCACCGTCCCGAGGGGCCGGACACTTAGGGTGAGTGAAAAATCCAATATATATCTGGTGATATCACGGGTGCTATTACAGATAGCGCAATAAATCAAAGTGAATTATCTGCAGGAGGCCCTGGTGCATGAATCAGTGCAACGGGAACGACCTCGGACCACCAGGGGCCGAGAAAACCACAGTCTCATGGGGCCGGACACTCAGGGTCAGGGAAAAATCCAATATATATCTGGTGATATCTTGGGTGCTATTAGAGATAGCGCAATAAACCAAAGTGAATTACCTGCAGGAGGCCCTGGCGCATGAATCTGTGCAACGGGAACGACCTCGGACCACCAGGGGCCGAAAAAACCACAGTCTCAAGGGGCCGGACACTCAGGGTCAGGGGAAAATCCAATATATATCCTGTGATATCTCGGGTGCTATTACAGATAGCGCAATAAATCAAAGTGCATTGTCTGTAGGAGGACCTGGCGCATAAATGTGGCCAGCGGGAACGACCTCGGACCACCAGGGGCCGAGAAAACCACCGTCTCATGGGGCCGGACACTCAGGGTCAGGGGAAAATCCAATATTTATCTGGTGATATCTTGGGTGCTATTAGAGATAGCGCAATAAACCAAAGTGAATTATCTGCAGGAGAACCTGGCGCATGAATCTGTGCAACGGGAACGACCTCGGACCACCAGGGGCCGAAAAAACCACAGTCTCATGGGGCGGGACACTCAGGGTCAGGGGAAAATCCAATATATATATCTGGTGATATCTCGGGTGCTATTGCAGATAGCGCAATAAATCAAAGTGCATTGTCTGTAGGGGGCCCTGGCGCATGAATCTGTGCAGCGGGAACGACCTCGGACCACCAGGGGCCGAGAAAACGTCCGTCTCATGGGGCCGGGCACGAAGGCTCAGTGAAAAATCCAATATATATCTGGTGATATCTCGGCTGCTATTACAGATAGCGCAATAAGTCAAAGTGCATTGTCTGTAGGAGGCCCTGGCGCAAGAATCTGTGCAGCGGGAACGACCTCGGACCACCAGGGGCCGAGACAACCACCATCTCATGGGGCCGGACACTCATGGTCTGGGAAAAATCCAATATATATCCGGTGATATCTCGGGTGCTATTACAGATAGCGCAATAAATCAAAGTGCATTGTCTGTAGGAGGCCCTGGCGCATGAATCTGTGTAGGGGGAACGACTTCGGACCACCAGGGGCCGAGAGAACCACAGTCTCATGGGGCCGGACACTCAGGGTCAGGGGAAAATCCAATATATATCTGGTGATGTCTCGGGTCCTATTACAGATAGCGAAATAAATCAAAGTGCATTGTCTGTAGGAGACCCTGGCGCATGAATCTGTGCAGCGGGAACGACCTCGGACCACCAGGGACCGAGGAAACCACAGTCTCATGGGGCCGGACACTCAGGGTCAGGGGAAAATCCAATATATATCTGGTGATATCTTGGGTGCTATTAGAGATAGCGCAATAAACCAAAGTGAATTATCTGCAGGAGAACCTGGCGCATGAATCTGTGCAACGGGAACGACCTCGGACCACCAGGGGCCGAAAAAACCACAGTCTCATGGGGCGGGACACTCAGGGTCAGGGGAAAATCCAATATATATCTGGTGATATCTCGGGTGCTATTGCAGATTGCGCAATAAATCAAAGTGCATTGTCTGTAGGAGGCCCTGTCGCACGAATCTATGCATCGGGAACGACCTCGGACCACCAGGGGCCGAGACAACCACCGTCTCATGGGGCCGGACACTCAGGGACAGTGAAAAATCCAATATATATCTAGTGATATCTCGGGTGCTATTACAGATAGCGCAATAAACCAAAGTGCATTGTCTGTAGGAGGCCCTGGCGCATGAATCTGTGCAGCGGGAACGACCTCTGACCACCAGGGGCCGAGAAAACCACAGTCTCATGGGGCCGGACTCTCAGGGTCATGGTAAAATCCAATATATATCTGGTGATATCTCGGGTGCAATTACAGATAGCGCAATAAATCAAAGTGCATTGTCTGTAGGAGTCCCTGGCGCATGAATCTGTGCAGCGGGAACGACCTCGGACCACCAGGGGCCGAGAAAACGTCGGTCTCATGGGGCCGGACACTCAGGGTCAGTGAAAAATCCAATATATATCTGGTGATAACTCGGCTGCTATTACAGATAGCGCAATAAATCAAAGTGAATTGTCTGTAGGAGGCCCTGGCGCATGAATCTGTGCAGCGGGAACGACCTCGGACCACCAGGGGCCGAGACAACCACCGACTCATAGGGCAGAACACTCAGGGTCTGGGAAAAATCCAATATATATCCGGTGATATCTCGGGTGCTATTACAGATAGCGCAATAAATCAAAGTGAATTATCTGCAGGAGGCCCTGGCGCATGAATCTGTGCAGCGGGAACGACCTCGGACCACCAGGGGCCGGACACTCAGGGTCAGGGAAAAATCCAATATATATCTGGTGATATCTCGGGTGCTATTACAGATAGCGCAATAAATCAAAGTGAATTATCTGCAGGAGGCCATGGCGCATGAATCTGTGCAACGGGAACGACCTCGGACCACCAGGGGCAGAGAAAACCACAGTCTCATGGGGCCGGACACTCAGGGTCAGGGAAAAATACAATATATATCTGGTGATATCTTGGGTGCTATTAGAGATAGCGCAATAAACCAAAGTGAATTATCTGCAGGAGGCCCTGGCGCATGAATCTGTGCAACGGGAACGACCTCGGACCACCAGGGGCCGAAAAAACCACAGTCTCATGGGGCCGGTCACTCAGGGTCAGGGGTAAATCCAATATATATCTGGTGATATCTCGGGTGCTATTAGAGATAGCGCAATAAACCAAAGTGAATTATCTGCAGGGGGACCTGGCGCACGAATCTGTGCAACGGGAAAGACCTCGGACCACCAGGGGCCGAGAAATCGACAGTCTCAAGGGGCCGGACACTCAGGGTCAGGGGAAAATCCAATATGGATCTGGTGATATCTCGGGTGCTATTACAGATAGCGCAATAAATCAAAGTGCATTGTCTGTAGGAGGCCCTGGCGCATGAATCTGTGTAGCGGGAACGACTTCGGACCACCAGGGGCCGAGAAAACCACAGTCTCATGGGGTCGGACACTCAGGGTCAGGGGAAAATCCAATATATATCTGGTGATATCTCGGGTCCTATTACAGATAGCGAAATAAATCAAAGTGCATTGTCTGTAGGAGACCCTGGCGCATGAATCTGTGCAGCGGGAACGACCTCGGACCACCAGGGACCGAGGAAACCACAGTCTCATGGGGCCGGACACTCAGGGTCAGGGGAAAATCCAATATATATATGGTGATATCTCGGGTGCTATTAGAGATGGCGCAATAAACCAAAGTGAATTATCTGCATCAGGCCCTGGCGCATGAATCTGTGCAACGGGAACGACCTCTGACCACCAGGGGCCGAGAAAACCACAGTCTCATGGGGCCGGACTCTCAGGGTCAGGGGAAAATCCAATATATATCTGGTGATATCTCGGGTGCTATTACAGATAGCGCAATAAATCAAAGTGAATTATCTGCAGGAGGCCCTGGCGCATGAATCTGTGCAGCGGGAACGACCTCGGACCACCAGGGGCCGGACACTCAGGGTCAGGGAAAAATCCAATATATATCTGGTGATATCTCGGGTGCTATTAGAGATAGCGCAATAAACCAAAGTGAATTATCTGCAGGGGGACCTGGCGCATGAATCTGTGCAACGGGAAAGACCTCGGACCACCAGGGGCCGAGAAATCGACAGTCTCAAGGGGCCGGACACTCAGGGTCAGGGGAAAATCCAATATGGATCTGGTGATATCTCGGGTGCTATTACAGATTGCGCAATAAATCAAAGTGCATTGTCTGTAGGAGGCCCTGGCGCATGATTCTGTGCAGCGGGAACGATCTCGGACCACCAGGGGCCGAGAAAACCACAGTCTCATGGGGCCGGACACTCAGGGTCAGGGGAAAATCGAATATATATATGGTGATATCTCGGGTCCTATTACAGATAGCGAAATAAATCAAAGTGCATTGTCTGTAGGAGACCCTGGCGCATGAATCTGTGCAGCGGGAACGACCTCGGACCACCAGGGACCGAGGAAACCACAGTCTCATGGGGCCGGACACTCAGGGTCAGGGGAAAATCCAATATATATCTGGTGATATCTCGGGTGCTATTAGATATAGCGCAATAAACCAAAGTGAATTATCTGCAGTAGGACCTGGCGCATGAATCTGTGCAACGGGAACGACCTCGGACCACCAGGGGCCGAGAAAACCAGCGTCCCGAGGGGCCGGACACTTAGGGTCAGTGAAAAATGCAATATATATCTGGTGATATCACGGGTGCTATTACAGATAGCGCAATAAATCAAAGTGAATTATCTGCAGGAGGCCCTGACGCATGAATCTGTGCAACGGGAACGACCTCGGACCACCAGGGGGAGAGAAAACCACAGTCTCATGGGGCCGGACACTCAGGGTCAGGGAAAAATCCAATATATATCTGGTGATATCTTGGGTGCTATTAGAGAGTGCGCAATAAACCAAAGTGCATTGTCTGTAGTAGGCACAGGCGAATGAATCTGTGCAGCAGGAACGACCTCGCACCACCAGGCGCCGAGAAAATTACAGATATTCGGAATCCGTCACCCAAGGTCATGTAAAAATCCAGCATATATCTGGTGATATCTCGGGTGCTCTTACAGATAGCGCAATAAACCAAAGTGAATTATCTGCAGGAGAACCTGGCGCATGAATCTGTGCAACGGGAACGACCTCGGACCACCAGGGGCCGAGAAAACCAGCGTCCCGAGGGGCCGGACACTCAGGGTCAGTGAAAAATCCAATATATATCTGGTGATATCTCGGCTGCTATTACAGATAGCGCAATAAATCAAAGTGCATTTTCTGCAGTAGGCCCTGGCGCATGAATCTGTGCACCGGGAACGACCTCGGACCACCAGGGTCCGAGAAAATCACAGTCTCATGGGGCCGGACACTCAGGGTCAGGGGGAAATCCAATATATATCTGGTGATATCTCGGGTGCTATTAGAGATAGCGCAATAAACCAAAGTGAATTATCTGTAGGAGGCCCTGGCGCATGAATCTGTGCAGCGGGAACGACCTCGGACCACCAGGGGCCGAGACAACCACCGTCTCATGGGGCCGGACCCTCAGGGTCTGGGAAAAATCCAATATATATCCGGTGATATCTCGGGTGCTATTACAGATAGCGCAATAAATCAAAGTGCATTGTCTGTAGGATGCCCTGGCGCATGAATCTGTGCAGCGGGAACGACCTCGGACCACCAGGGGCCGAGACAACCACCGTCTCATGGGGCCGGACACTCAGGGTCTGGGAAAAAACCAATATATATCCGGTGATATCTCGGGTGCTATTACAGTTAGCGCAATAAACCAAAGTGCATTGTCTGTAGGAGGCCCTGGCGCACGAATCTGTGCAGCGGGAACGACCTCGGACCACCAGGGGCCGGACACTCAGGGTCAGGGAAAATCCAATATATATCTGGTGATATCTCGGGTGCTATTACAGATAGCGCAATAAATCAAAGTGAATTATCTGCAGGAGGCCCTGGCGCATGAATCTGTGCAACGGGAACTACCTCGGACCACCAGGGGCCGAGAAAACCACAGTCTCATGGGGCCGGACACTCAGGGTCAGGGGAAAATCCAATATATATCTGGAGATATCTCGGGTGCTATTAGAGATAGCGCAATAAACCAAAGTGCATTGTCTGTAGGAGTCCCTGGCGCATGAATCTGTGCAGCGGGAACGACCTCGGACCACCAGGGGCCGAGAAAACGTCCGCCTCATGGGGCCGGACACTCAGGGTCAGTGAAAAATCCAATATATATCTGGTGATATCTCGGCTGCTATTACAGATAGCGCAATAAATCAAAGTGCATTGTCTGTAGGAGGCCCTGGCGCATGAATCTGTGCAGCGGGAACGACCTCGGACCACCAGGGGCCGAGACAACCACCGTCTCCTGGGGCCGGACACTCAGGGTCTGGGAAAAATCCAATATATATCCGGTGATATCTCGGGTGCTATTACAGACAGCACAATAAATCAAAGTGCATTGTCTGTAGGAGGCCCTGGCGCATGAATCTGTGCAGCGGGAACGACCTCGGTCCACCAGGGGCCGAGAAAATCAGCGTCTCATGGGGCCGGACAGTCAGGGTCAGGGAGAAATCCTATATATATCTGGTGATATCTCGGGTGCTATTAGAATTAGCGCAATAAACCAAAGTGAATTATCTGCAGGAGGCCCTGGCGCATGAATCTGTGCAGCGGGAACGTCCTCGGACCTCCAGGGGCCGAGACAACCACCGTCTCATGGGGCCGGACATTCAGGGTCAGGGTAAAATCCAATATATATCTGGTGATATCTCGGCTGCTATTACAGATAGCGCAATAAATCAAAGTGCATTGTCTGTAGGAGGCCCTGGCGCATGAATCTGTGCAGCGAGAACGACCTCGGACCACCAGGGGCCGAGAAAACCACAGTCTCATGGGGCCGGACACTCAGTGTCAGGGGAAAATCCAATATATATCCGGTGATATCTCGGGTGCTATTACAGATAGCGCAATAAATCAAAGTGCATTGTCTGTAGGAGGCCCTGGCGCATGAATCTGTGCAGCGGGAACGACCTCGGACCACCAGGGGCCGAGAAAACGACCGTCTCATGGGGCCGGACACTCAGGGTCAGTGAAAAATCCAATATATATCTGGTGATATCTCGGCTGCTATTACAGATAGCGCAATAAATCAAAGTGCATTGACTGTAGGAGGCCCTGGCGCATGAATCTGTGCAGCGGGAACGACCTCGGACCACCAGGGGCCGAGACAACCACCGTCTCATGGAGCCGGACACTCAGGGTCTGGGAAAAATCCAATATATATCCGGTGATATATCGGGTGCTATTAGAGATAGCGCAATAAACCAAAGTGAGTTATCTGCAGGAGGCCCTGGCGCCTGAATCTGTGCAGCGGGAACGACCGCGGACCACCAGGGGCCGAAAAAACCATAGTCTCATGGGGCCGGACCCTCAGGGTCAGGGGAAAATCCAATATATATCTGGTAATATCTCGGGTGCTATTACAGATAGCGCAATAAATCAAAGTGCATTGTCTGTAGGAGGCCCTGGCGCATGAATCTGTACAGCGGGAACGACCTCGGACCACCAGGGGCCGACAAAACCACAGTCTCATTGGGCCGGACACTCAGGGTCAGGGAAAATCCAATATATATCTGGTGATATCTCGGGTGCTATTGCAGATAGCGCACTAAAACAAAGTTCATGGTCTGTAGGAGGCCCTGGCGCATGAATCTGTGCAGCGGGAACAAAGTCGGACCACCAGGGGCCGAGAAAACTACTGTCTCATGTGGCCGGACACTCAGGGTCTGGGGAAAATTCAATATATATCTGGTGAAATCTCGGGTGCTATTGGAGATAGCGCAATAAACCAAAGTGAATTATCTGCAGGAGGCCCTGGCGCAAGAATCTGTGCAGCGGGAACGTCCTCGGACCTCCTGGGGCCGAGACAACCACCGTCTCATGGGGCCGGACACTCAGGGTCAGGGTAAAATCCAATATATGTCTGGTGATATCTCGGGTGCTATTACAGATAGCGCAATAAACCAAAGTGCATTGTCTGTAGGAGGCCCTGGCGCACGAATCTGTGCAGCGGGAACGACCTCGGACCACCAGGGGCCGGACACTCAGGGTCAGGGAAAATCCAATATATATCTGGTGATATCTCGGGTGCTATTACAGATAGCGCAATAAATCAAAGTGAATTATCTGCAGGAGGCCCTGGCGCATGAATCTGTGCAATGGGAACTACCTCGGACCACCAGGGGCCGAGAAAACCACAGTCTCATGGGGCCGGACACTCAGGGTCAGGGTAAAATCCAATATATATCTGGTGATATCTCGGCTGCTATTACAGATAGCGCAATAAATCAAAGTGCATTTTCTGTAGCAGGCCCTGGCGCATGAATCTGTGCAGCGGGAACGACCTCGGACCACCAGGAGCCGAGAAAACCACCGTCCCATGGTGCCGGACACTCAGGGACAGTGAAAAATCCAATATATATCTGGTGATATCTCGGGTGCTATTACAGATAGCGTAATAAATCAAAATGCATTGTCTGTAGGAGGCCCTGGCGCATGAATCTGTGCAGCGGGAACGACCTCGGACCACCAGGGTCCGAGAAAATCACAGTCTCATGGGGCCGGACACTCAGGGTCAGGGAGAAATCCAATATATATCTGGTGATATCTCGGGTGCTATTAGAGATAGCGCAATAAACCAAAGTGAATTATCTGCAGGAGGCCCTGGCGCATGAATCTGTGCAACGGGAACGACCACGGACCACCAGGGGCCGAGAAAACCACAGTCTCATGGGGCCGGACACTCAGGGTCAGGGTAAAATCCAATATATATCTGGTGATATCTCGGGTGCAATTACAGATAGCGCAATAAATCAAAGTGCATTGTCTGTAGGAGTCCCTGGCGCATGAATCTGTGCAGCGGGAACGACCTCGGACCACCAGGGGCCGAGAAAACGTCCGTCTCATGGGGCCGGACACTCAGGGTCAGTGAAAAATCCAATATATATCTGGTGATATCTCGGCTGCTATTACAGATAGCGCAATAAATCAAAGTGCATTGTCTGTAGGAGGCCCTGGCGCATGAATCTGTGCAGCGGTAACGACCTCGGACCACCCGGGGCCGAGACAACCACAGTCTCATGGGGCCGGACACTCAGGGTCAGGAGAAAATTCAATATATATCTGGTGATATCTCGGGTGCTATTAGAGATAGCGCAATAAACCAAAGTGAATTATCTGCAGGAGGCCCTGTCGCATGAATCTGTACAGCGGGAACGACCTCGGACCACCAGGGGCCGAGAAAACTACAGTCTCATGGAACCGGACAATCAGGGTCTGGGGACAATCCAATATATATCTGGTGATATCTCGGGTCCTATTACAGATAGCGAAATAAATCAAAGTGCATTGTCTGTAGGAGGCCGTGGCGCATGAATCTGGGCAGCGGGAACGACCTCGGACCACCAGGGGCCGAGAAACCGTCCGTCTCATGGGGCCGGACACTCAGGGTCAGTGAAAAATCCAATATATATCTGTTGATATCTCGGCTGCTATTACAGATAGCGCAATAAGTCAAAGTGCATTGTCTGTAGGAGGACCTGGCGCATGAATCTGTGCAGCGGGAACGACCTCGGACCACCAGGGGCCGAGAAAACCACAGTCTCATGGGGCCGGACACTCAGGGTCAGGGGAAAATCCAATATATATCTGGTGATATCTCGGGTCCTATTACAGATAGCGCAATAAATCAAAGTGCATTGTCTGTAGGAGGCCGTGGCGCATGAATCTGGGCAGCGGGAACTACCTCGGACCACCAGGGGCCGAGAAAACCACAGTCTCATGGGGCCGGACACTCAGGGTCAGGGTAAAATCCAATATATATCTGGTGATATCTCGGCTGCTATTACAGATAGCGCAATAAATCAAAGTGCATTTTCTGTAGCAGGCCCTGGCGCATGAATCTGTGCAGCGGGAACGACCTCGGACCACCAGGAGCCGAGAAAACCACCGTCCCATGGTGCCGGACACTCAGGGACAGTGAAAAATCCAATATATATCTGGTGATATCTCGGGTGCTATTACAGATAGCGTAATAAATCAAAATGCATTGTCTGTAGGAGGCCCTGGCGCATGAATCTGTGCAGCGGGAACGACCTCGGACCACCAGGGTCCGAGAAAATCACAGTCTCATGGGGCCGGACACTCAGGGTCAGGGAGAAATCCAATATATATCTGGTGATATCTCGGGTGCTATTAGAGATAGCGCAATAAACCAAAGTGAATTATCTGCAGGAGTCCCTGGCGCATGAATCTGTGCAGCGGGAACGACCTCGGACCACCAGGGGCCGAGAAAACGTCCGTCTCATGGGGCCGGACACTCAGGGTCAGTGAAAAATCCAATATATATCTGGTGATATCTCGGCTGCTATTACAGATAGCGCAATAAATCAAAGTGCATTGTCTGTAGGAGGCCCTGGCGCATGAATCTGTGCAGCGGGAACGACCTCGGACCACCCGGGGCCGAGACAACCACAGTCTCATGGGGCCGGACACTCAGGGTCAGGAGAAAATTCAATATATATCTGGTGATATCTCGGGTGCTATTAGAGATAGCGCAATAAACCAAAGTGAATTATCTGTAGGAGGCCCTGGCGCATGAATCTGTGCAGCGGGAACGACCTCGGACCACCAGGGGCCGAGACAACCACCGTCTCATGGGGCCGGACCCTCAGGGTCTGGGAAAAATCCAATATATATCCGGTGATATCTCGGGTGCTATTACAGATAGCGCAATAAATCAAAGTGCATTGTCTGTAGGATGCCCTGGCGCATGAATCTGTGCAGCGGGAACGACCTCGGACCACCAGGGGCCGAGACAACCACCGTCTCATGGGGCCGGACACTCAGGGTCTGGGAAAAAACCAATATATATCCGGTGATATCTCGGGTGCTATTACAGTTAGCGCAATAAACCAAAGTGCATTGTCTGTAGGAGGCCCTGGCGCACGAATCTGTGCAGCGGGAACGACCTCGGACCACCAGGGGCCGGACACTCAGGGTCAGGGAAAATCCAATATA
The DNA here is from genome assembly GCF_051020985.1 of Nomia melanderi. Lineage (NCBI taxonomy): Eukaryota > Metazoa > Arthropoda > Insecta > Hymenoptera > Halictidae > Nomia > Nomia melanderi. Next base: position 596,701 of record NW_027475139.1, on the reverse strand, counting down.
TATCTGGTGATATCTCGGGTGCTATTACAGATAGCGCAATAAATCAAAGTGAATTATCTGCAGGAGGCCCTGGCGCATGAATCTGTGCAACGGGAACTACCTCGGACCACCAGGGGCCGAGAAAACCACAGTCTCATGGGGCCGGACACTCAGGGTCAGGGGAAAATCCAATATATATCTGGAGATATCTCGGGTGCTATTAGAGATAGCGCAATAAACCAAAGTGCATTGTCTGTAGGAGTCCCTGGCGCATGAATCTGTGCAGCGGGAACGACCGCGGACCACCAGGGGCCGAGAAAACGTCCGCCTCATGGGGCCGGACACTCAGGGTCAGTGAAAAATCCAATATATATCTGGTGATATCTCGGCTGCTATTACAGATAGCGCAATAAATCAAAGTGCATTGTCTGTAGGAGGCCCTGGCGCATGAATCTGTGCAGCGGGAACGACCTCGGACCACCAGGGGCCGAGACAACCACCGTCTCCTGGGGCCGGACACTCAGGGTCTGGGAAAAATCCAATATATATCCGGTGATATCTCGGGTGCTATTACAGACAGCACAATAAATCAAAGTGCATTGTCTGTAGGAGGCCCTGGCGCATGAATCTGTGCAGCGGGAACGTCCTCGGTCCACCAGGGGCCGAGAAAATCAGCGTCTCATGGGGCCGGACAGTCAGGGTCAGGGAGAAATCCTATATATATCTGGTGATATCTCGGGTGCTATTAGAATTAGCGCAATAAACCAAAGTGAATTATCTGCAGGAGGCCCTGGCGCATGAATCTGTGCAGCGCGAACGTCCTCGGACCTCCAGGGGCCGAGACAACCACCGTCTCATGGGGCCGGACATTCAGGGTCAGGGTAAAATCCAATATATATCTGGTGATATCTCGGCTGCTATTACAGATAGCGCAATAAATCAAAGTGCATTGTCTGTAGGAGTCCCCGGCGCATGAATCTGTGCAGCGGGATCGACCTCGGACCACCAGCGGCCGAGAAAATCACCGTCTCAGGGGGCCGGACTGTCAGGGTCTTTGAAAAATCCAATATATATCTGGTGATATCTCGGGTGCTATTTGAGATAGCGCAATAAACCAAAGTGAATTATCTGCAGGAGGCCCTGGCGCATGAATCTGTGCAGCGGGAATGACCTAGGACCACCAGGGGCCGAGAAAGCCACCGTCACATGGGGCCGGGCACTCAGGGTCAGGGGAAAATCCAATATATATCTGGTGATATCTCGGGTGCTATTAGAGATAGCGCAATAAACCAAAGTGAATTATCTGCAGGAGGCCCTGGCGCATGAATCTGTGCAGCGGGAACGACCTCGGACCACCAGGGGCCGAGAAAACTACAGTCTCATGGGGCCGGACAATCAGGGTCTGGGGAAAATCCAATATATATCTGGTGATATCTCGGGTCCTATTACAGATAGCGAAATAAATCAAAGTGCATTGTCTGTAGGAGACTCTGGCGCATGAATCTGTGCAGCGGGAACGACCTCGGACCACCAGGGGCCGAGAGAACCACAGTCTCATGGGGCCGGACACTCAGGGTCAGGGGAAAATCCAATATATGTCTGGTGATATCTCGGGTGCTATTAGATATAGCGCAATAAACCAAAGTGAATTATCTGCAGGAGGACCTGGCGCATGAATCTGTGCAACGGGAACGACCTCGGACCACCAGGGGCCGAGAAAACCACCGTCCCGAGGGGCCGGACACTTAGGGTCAGTGAAAAATCCAATATATATCTGGTGATATCACGGGTGCTATCGCAGATAGCGCAATAAATCAAAGTGAATTATCTGCAGGAGGCCCTGGCGCATGAATCTGTCCAGCGGGAACGACCTCGGAACACCAGGGGCCGAAAAAACCACAGTCTCATTGGGCCGGACACTCAGGGTCAGGGGAAAATCCAATATATATCTGGTGATATCTCGGGTCCTATTACAGATAGCGCAATAAATCAAAGTGCATTGTCTGTAGGAGGCCGTGGCGCATGAATCTGGGCAGCGGGAACGACCTCGGACCACCAGGGACCGAGGAAACCACAGTCTCATGGGGCCGGACACTCAGGGTCAGGGGAAAATCCAATATATATCTGGTGATATCTCGGGTGCTATTAGAGATAGCGCAATAAATCAAAGTGCATTATCTGCAGGAGGCCCTGGCGCATGCATCTGTGCAGCGGGAACGACCTAGGACCACCAGGGGCCGAGAAAACCACCGTCTCATGGGGCCGGGCACTCAGGGTCAGGGGAAAATCCAATATATATCTGGTGATATCTCGGGTGCTATTAGAGATAGCGCAATAAACCAAAGTGAAATATCTGCAGGAGGCCCTGGCGCATGAATCTGTGCAGCGGGAACGACCTCGGACCACCAGGGGCCGAGAAAACTACAGTCTCATGGGGCCGGACAATCAGGGTCAGGGGAAAATCCAATATATATCTGGTGATATCTCGGGTGCTATTAGATATAGCGCAATAAACCAAAGTGAATTATCTGCAGGAGGACCTGGCGCATGAATCTGTGCAACGGGAACGACCTCGGACCACCAGGGGCCGAGAAAACCACCGTCCCGAGGGGCCGGACACTTAGGGTCAGTGAAAAATCCAATATATATCTGGTGATATCACGGGTGCTATTGCAGATAGCGCAATAAATCAAAGTGAATTATCTGCAGGAGGCCCTGGCGCATGAACCTGTGCAACGGGAACGACCTCGGACCACCAGAGGCCGAGAAAACGACAGTCTCAAGGGGCCGGACACTAAGGGTCTGGGGAAAATCCAATATTTATCTGGTGATATCTTGGGTGCTATTACAGATAGCGCAGTAAATCAAAGTGCATTGTCTGTAGGAGGCCCTGGCGCACGAATCTGTGCGACGGGAACGACCTCGGACCACCAGGGGCCGAGACAACCACCGTCTCATGGGGCCGGACACTCAGGGTCAGGGAAAAATCCAATATATATCTGGTGATATCCCGGGTGCTATTATACATAGCGCAATAAATCAAAGTGCATTGTCTGTAGGAGTCCCTGGCGCATGAATTTGTGCAGCGGGAACGACCTCGGACCACCAGGGGCCGAGAAACCGTCCGTCTCATGGGGCCGGACACTCAGGGTCAGTGAAAAATGAAATATATATCTAGTGATATCTCGGGTGCTATTACAGATAGCGCAATAAATCAAAGTGCATTGTCTGTAGGAGGCCCTGGCGCATGAATCTGTGCAGCGGGAACGACCTCGGACCACCAGGGGCCGAGAAAACCACCGTCTCATGGGGCCGGACACTGAGGGTCAGGGGAAAATCCAATATTTATCTGGTGATATCTTGGGTGCTATTACAGATAGCGCAATAAATCAAAGTGCATAGTATGTAGGGGGCCCTGGCGCACGAATCTGTGCATCGGGATCGACCTCGGACCACCAGGGGCCGAGACAACCACCGTCTCATGGGGCCGGACACTCAGGGTCAGGGAAAAATCCAATATATATCTGGTGATATCCCGGGTGCTATTACAGATAGCGCAATAAATCAAAGTGCATTGTCTGTAGGAGGCCCTGGCGCATGAATCTGTGCAGCGGGAACGACCTCGGACCACCAGGGGCCGAGAAAACCACCGTCTCATGCGGCCGGACACTCAGGGACAGTGAAAAATGAAATATATATCTAGTGATATCTCGGGTGCTATTACAGATAGCGCAATAAATCAAAGTGCATTGTCTGTAGGAGGCCCTGGCGCATGAATCTGTGCAGCGGGAACGACCTCGGACCACCAGGGGCCGAGACAACCACCATCTCATGGGGCCGGACACTCATGGTCTGGGAAAAATCCAATATATATCCGGTGATATCTCCGGTGCTATTACAGATAGCGCAATAAATCAAAGTGCATTGTCTGTAGGAGGCCCTGGCGCATGAATCTGTGTAGCGGGAACGACTTCGGACCACCAGGGGCCGAGAAAACCACAGTCTCATGGGGCGGGACACTCAGGGTCAGGGGAAAATCCAATATATATCTGGTGATATCTCGGGTCCTATTACAGATAGCGAAATAAATCAAAGTGCATTGTCTGCAGGAGAACCTGGCGCATGAATCTGTGCAACGGGAACGACCTCGGACCACCAGGGGCCGAAAAAACCACAGTCTCATGGGGCGGGACACTCAGGGTCAGGGGAAAATCCAATATATATCTGGTGATATCTCGGGTGCTATTGCAGATAGCGCAATAAATCAAAGTGCATTGTCTGTAGGAGGCCCTGGCGCACGAATCTATGCATCGGGAACGACCTCGGACCACCAGGGGCCGAGACAACCACCGTCTCATGGGGCCGGACACTCAGGGACAGTGAAAAATCCAATATATATCTAGTGATATCTCGGGTGCTATTGCAGATAGTGCAATAAATCAAAGTGCATTGTCTGTAGGAGGCCCTGGCGCATGAATCTGTGCAGCGGGAACGACCTCGGACCACCAGGGTCCGAGAAAATCACAGTCTCATGGGGCCGGACACTCAGGGTCAGGGGGAAATCCAATATATATATGGCGATATCTCGGGTGCTATTAGAGATGGCGCAATAAACCAAAGTGAATTATCTGCAGGAGGCCCTGGCGCATGAATCTGTGCAACGGGAACGACCTCTGACCACCAGGGGCCGAGAAAACCACAGTCTCATGGGGCCGGACTCTCAGGGTCAGGGTAAAATCCAATATATATCTGGTGATATCTCGGGTGCAATTACAGATAGCGCAATAAATCAAAGTGCATTGTCTGTTGGAGTCCCTGGCGCATGAATCTGTGCAGCGGGAACGACCACGGACCACCAGGGGCCGAGAAAACGTCGGTCTCATGGGGCCGGACACTCAGGGTCAGTGAAAAATCCAATATATATCTGGTGATAACTCGGCTGCTATTACAGATAGCGCAATAAATCAAAGTGAATTTTCTGTAGGAGGCCCTGGCGCATGAATCTGTGCAGCGGGAACGACCTCGGACCACCAGGGGCCGAGAGAACCACCGTCTCATAGGGCAGAACACTCAGGGTCTGGGAAAAATCCAATATATATCCGGTGATATCTCGGGTGCTATTACAGATAGCGCAATAAATCAAAGTGAATTATCTGCAGGAGGCCCTGGCGCATGAATCTTTGAAGCGGGAACGACCTCGGACCACCAGGGGCCGGACACTCAGGGTCAGGGAAAAATCCAATATATATCTGGTGATATCTCGGGTGCTATTACAGATAGCGCAATAAATCAAAGTGAATTATCTGCAGGAGGCCATGGCGCATGAATCTGTGCAACGGGAACGACCTCGGACCACCAGGGGCAGAGAAAACCACAGTCTCATGGGGCCGGACACTCAGGGTCAGGGAAAAATACAATATATATCTGGTGATATCTTGGGTGCTATTAGAGATAGCGCAATAAACCAAAGTGAATTATCTGCAGGAGGCCCTGGCGCATGAATCTGTGCAACGGGAACGACCTCGGACCACCAGGGGCCGAAAAAACCACAGTCTCATGGGGCCGGTCACTCAGGGTCAGGGGTAAATCCAATATATATCTGGTGATATCTCGGGTGCTATTAGAGATAGCGCAATAAACCAAAGTGAATTATCTGCAGGGGGACCTGGCGCATGAATCTGTGCAACGGGAAAGACCTCGGACCACCAGGGGCCGAGAAATCGACAGTCTCAAGGGGCCGGACACTCAGGGTCAGGGGAAAATCCAATATGGATCTGGTGATATCTCGGGTGCTATTACAGATAGCGCAATAAATCAAAGTGCATTGTCTGTAGGAGGCCCTGGCGCATGAATCTGTGTAGCGGGAACGACTTCGGACCACCAGGGGCCGAGAAAACCACAGTCTCATGGGGCCGGACACTCAGGGTCAGGGGAAAATTCAATATATATCTGGTGATATCTCGGGTGCTATTAGAGATAGCGCAATAAACCAAAGTGAATTATCTGCAGGAGGCCCTGTCGCATGAATCTGTACAGCGGGAACGACCTCGGACCACCAGGGACCGAGGAAACCACAGTCTCATGGGGCCGGACACTCAGGGTCAGGGGAAAATCCAATATATATCTGGTGATATCTTGGGTGCTATTAGAGATAGCGCAATAAACCAAAGTGAATTATCTGCAGGAGAACCTGGCGCATGAATCTGTGCAACGGGAACGACCTCGGACCACCAGGGGCCGAAAAAACCACAGTCTCATGGGGCGGGACACTCAGGGTCAGGGGAAAATCCAATATATATCTGGTGATATCTCGGGTGCTATTGCAGATAGCGCAATAAATCAAAGTGCATTGTCTGTAGGAGGCCCTGGCGCACGAATCTATGCATCGGGAACGACCTCGGACCACCAGGGGCCGAGACAACTACCGTCTCATGGGGCCGGACACTCAGGGACAGTGAAAAATCCAATATATATCTAGTGATATCTCGGGTGCTATTACAGATAGCGCAATAAATCAAAGTGCATTGTCTGTAGGAGGCCCTGGCGCATGAATCTGTGCAGCGGGAACGACATCGGACCACCAGGGTCCGAGAAAATCACAGTCTCATGGGGCCGGACACTCAGGGTCAGGGGGAAATCCAAAATATATATGGTGATATCTCGGGTGCTATTAGAGATGGCGCAATAAACCAAAGTGAATTATCTGTAGGAGGCCCTGGCGCATGAATCTGTGCAACGGGAACGACCTCTGACCACCAGGGGCCGAGAAAACCACAGTCTCATGGGGCCGGACTCTCAGGGTCAGGGTAAAATCCAATATATATCTGGTGATATCTCGGGTGCAATTACAGATAGCGCAATAAATCAAAGTGCATTGTCTGTAGGAGTCCCTGGCGCATGAATCTGTGCAGCGGGAACGACCTCGGACCACCAGGGGCCGAGAAAACGTCGGTCTCATGGGGCCGGACACTCAGGGTCAGTGAAAAATCCAATATATATCTGGTGATAACTCGGCTGCTATTACAGATAGCGCAATAAATCAAAGTGAATTGTCTGTAGGAGGCCCTGGCGCATGAATCTGTGCAGCGGGAACGACCTCGGACCACCAGGGGCCGAGACAACCACCGTCTCATAGGGCAGAACACTCAGGGTCTGGGAAAAATCCAATATATATCCGGTGATATCTCGGGTGCTATTACAGATAGCGCAATAAATCAAAGTGAATTATCTGCAGGAGGCCCTGGCGCATGAATCTGTGCAGCGGGAACGACCTCGGACCACCAGGGGCCGGACACTCAGGGTCAGGGAAAAATCCAATATATATCTGGTGATATCTCGGGTGCTATTACAGATAGCGCAATAAGTCAAAGTGAATTATCTGCAGGAGGCCATGGCGCATGAATCTGTGCAACGGGAACGACCTCGGACCACCAGGGGCAGAGAAAACCACAGTCTCATGGGGCCGGACACTCAGGGTCAGGAAAAAATACAATATATATCTGGTGATATCTTGGGTGCTATTAGAGATAGCGCAATAAACCAAAGTGAATTATCTGCAGGAGGCCCTGGCGCATGAATCTGTGCAACGGGAACGACCTCGTACCACCAGGGGCCGAAAAAACCACAGTCTCATGGGGCCGGTCACTCAGGGTCAGGGGTAAATCCAATATATATCTGGTGATATCTCGGGTGCTATTAGAGATAGCGCAATAAACCAAAGTGAATTATCTGCAGGAGGACCTGGCGCATGAATCTGTGCAACGGGAACGACCTCGGACCACCAGGGGCCGAGAAAACCAGCGTCCCGAGGGGCCGGACACTTAGGGTCAGTGAAAAATCCAATATATATCTGGTGATATCACGGGTGCTATTACAGATAGCGCAATAAATCAAAGTGAATTATCTGCAGGAGGCCCTGGCGCATGAATCTGTGCAACGGGAACGACCTCGGACCACCAGGGGGAGAGAAAACCACAGTTTCATGGGGCCGGACACTCAGGGTCAGGGAAAAATCCAATATATATCTGGTGATATCTTGGGTGCTATTAGAGAGTGCGCAATAAACCAAAGTGCATTGTCTGTAGTAGGCACAGGCGAATGAATCTGTGCAGCAGGAACGACCTCGCTCCACCAGGCGCCGAGAAAATTACAGATATTCGGAATCCGTCACCCAAGGTCAAGTAAAAATCCAGCATATATCTGGTGATATCTCGGGTGCTCTTACAGATAGCGCAATAAACCAAAGTGAATTATCTGCAGGAGAACCTGGCGCATGAATCTGTGCAACGGGAACGACCTCGGACCACCAGGGGCCGAGAAAACCAGCGTCCCGAGGGGCCGGACACTCAGGGTCAGTGAAAAATCCAATATATATCTGGTGATATCTCGGCTGCTATTACAGATAGCGCAATAAATCAAAGTGCATTTTCTGCAGTAGGCCCTGGCGCATGAATCTGTGCACCGGGAACGACCTCGGACCACCAGGGTCCGAGAAAATCACAGTCTCATGGGGCCGGACACTCAGGGTCAGGGGGAAATCCAATATATATCTGGTGATATCTCGGGTGCTATTAGAGATAGCGCAATAAACCAAAGTGAATTATCTGTAGGAGGCCCTGGCGCATGAATCTGTGCAGCGGGAACGACCTCGGACCACCAGGGGCCGAGACAACCACCGTCTCATGGGGCCGGACCCTCAGGGTCTGGGAAAAATCCAATATATATCCGGTGATATCTCGGGTGCTATTACAGATAGCGCAATAAATCAAAGTGCATTGTCTGTAGGAGGCCCTGGCGCATGAATCTGTGCAGCGGGAACGACATCGGACCACCAGGGTCCGAGAAAATCACAGTCTCATGGGGCCGGACACTCAGGGTCAGGGGGAAATCCAATATATATATGGTGATATCTCGGGTGCTATTAGAGATGGCGCAATAAACCAAAGTGAATTATCTGCAGGAGGCCCTGGCGCATGAATCTGTGCAACGGGAACGACCTCTGACCACCAGGGGCCGAGAAAACCACAGTCTCATGGGGCCGGACTCTCAGGGTCAGGGTAAAATCCAATATATATCTGGTGATATCTCGGGTGCAATTACAGATAGCGCAATAAATCAAAGTGCATTGTCTGTAGGAGTCCCTGGCGCATGAATCGGTGCAGCGGGAACGACCTCGGACCACCAGGGGCCGAGAAAACGTCGGTCTCATGGGGCCGGACACTCAGGGTCAGTGAAAAATCCAATATATATCTGGTGATAACTCGGCTGCTATTACAGATAGCGCAATAAATCAAAGTGAATTGTCTGTAGGAGGCCCTGGCGCATGAATCTGTGCAGCGGGAACGACCTCGGACCACCAGGGGCCGAGACAACCACCGTCTCATGGGGCAGAACACTCAGGGTCTGGGAAAAATCCAATATATATCCGGTGATATCTCGGGTGCTATTACAGATAGCGCAATAAATCAAAGTGAATTATCTGCAGGAGGCCCTGGCGCATGAATCTGTGCAGCGGGAACGACCTCGGACCACCAGGGGCCGGACACTCAGGGTCAGGGAAAAATCCAATATATATCTGGTGATATCTCGGGTGCTATTACAGATAGCGCAATAAATCAAAGTGAATTATCTGCAGGAGGCCATGGCGCATGAATCTGTGCAACGGGAACGACCTCGGACCACCAGGGGCAGAGAAAACCACAGTCTCATGGGGCCGGACACTCAGGGTCAGGGAAAAATACAATATATATCTGGTGATATCTTGGGTGCTATTAGAAATAGCGCAATAAACCAAAGTGAATTATCTGCAGGAGGCCCTGGCGCATGAATCTGTGCAACGGGAACGACCTCGGACCACCAGGGGCCGAAAAAACCACAGTCTCATGGGGCCGGTCACTCAGGGTCAGGGGTAAATCCAATATATATCTGGTGATATCTCGGGTGCTATTAGAGATAGCGCAATAAACCAAAGTGAATTATCTGCAGGGGGACCTGGCGCATGAATCTGTGCAACGGGAAAGACCTCGGACCACCAGGGGCCGAGAAATCGACAGTCTCAAGGGGCCGGACACTCAGGGTCAGGGGAAAATCCAATATGGATCTGGTGATATCTCGGGTGCTATTACAGATAGCGCAATAAATCAAAGTGCATTGTCTGTAGGAGGCCCTGGCGCATGAATCTGTGTAGCGGGAACGACTTCGGACCACCAGGGGCCGAGAAAACCACAGTCTCATGGGGCCGGACACTCAGGGTCAGGGGAAAATCCAATATATATCTGGTGATATTTCGGGTCCTATTACAGATAGCGAAATAAATCAAAGTGCATTGTCTGTAGGAGACCCTGGCGCATGAATCTGTGCAGCGGGAACGACCTCGGACCACCAGGGACCGAGGAAACCACAGTCTCATGGGGCCGGACACTCAGGGTCAGGGGAAAATCCAATATATATCTGGTGATATCTTGGGTGCTATTAGAGATAGCGCAATAAACCAAAGTGAATTATCTGCAGGAGAACCTGGCGCATGAATCTGTGCAACGGGAGCGACCTCGGACCACCAGGGGCCGAAAAAACCACAGTCTCATGGGGCGGGACACTCAGGGTCAGGGGAAAATCCAATATATATCTGGTGATATCTCGGGTGCTATTGCAGATAGCGCAATAAATCAAAGTGCATTGTCTGTAGGAGGCCCTGGCGCACGAATCTATGCATCGGGAACGACCTCGGACCACCAGGGGCCGAGACAACTACCGTCTCATGGGGCCGGACACTCAGGGACAGTGAAAAATCCAATATATATCTAGTGATATCTCGGGTGCTATTACAGATAGCGCAATAAATCAAAGTGCATTGTCTGTAGGAGGCCCTGGCGCATGAATCTGTGCAGCGGGAACGACATCGGACCACCAGGGTCCGAGAAAATCACAGTCTCATGGGGCCGGACACTCAGGGTCAGGGGGAAATCCAAAATATATATGGTGATATCTCGGGTGCTATTAGAGATGGCGCAATAAACCAAAGTGAATTATCTGTAGGAGGCCCTGGCGCATGAATCTGTGCAACGGGAACGACCTCTGACCACCAGGGGCCGAGAAAACCACAGTCTCATGGGGCCGGACTCTCAGGGTCAGGGTAAAATCCAATATATATCTGGTGATATCTCGGGTGCAATTACAGATAGCGCAATAAATCAAAGTGCATTGTCTGTAGGAGTCCCTGGCGCATGAATCTGTGCAGCGGGAACGACCTCGGACCACCAGGGGCCGAGAAAACGTCGGTCTCATGGGGCCGGACACTCAGGGTCAGTGAAAAATCCAATATATATCTGGTGATAACTCGGCTGCTATTACAGATAGCGCAATAAATCAAAGTGAATTGTCTGTAGGAGGCCCTGGCGCATGAATCTGTGCAGCGGGAACGACCTCGGACCACCAGGGGCCGAGACAACCACCGTCTCATAGGGCAGAACACTCAGGGTCTGGGAAAAATCCAATATATATCCGGTGATATCTCGGGTGCTATTACAGATAGCGCAATAAATCAAAGTGAATTATCTGCAGGAGGCCCTGGCGCATGAATCTGTGCAGCGGGAACGACCTCGGACCACCAGGGGCCGGACACTCAGGGTCAGGGAAAAATCCAATATATATCTGGTGATATCTCGGATGCTATTACAGATAGCGCAATAAATCAAAGTGAATTATCTGCAGGAGGCCATGGCGCATGAATCTGTGCAACGGGAACGACCTCGGACCACCAGGGGCAGAGAAAACCACAGTCTCATGGGGCCGGACACTCAGGGTCAGGAAAAAATACAATATATATCTGGTGATATCTTGGGTGCTATTAGAGATAGCGCAATAAACCAAAGTGAATTATCTGCAGGAGGCCCTGGCGCATGAATCTGTGCAACGGGAACGACCTCGGACCACCAGGGGCCGAAAAAACCACAGTCTCATGGGGCCGGTCACTCAGGGTCAGGGGTAAATCCAATATATATCTGGTGATATCTCGGGTGCTATTAGAGATAGCGCAATAAACCAAAGTGAATTATCTGCAGGGGGACCTGGCGCATGAATCTGTGCAACGGGAAAGACGTCGGACCACCAGGGGCCGAGAAATCGACAGTCTCAAGGGGCCGGACACTCAGGGTCAGGGGAAAATCCAATATGGATCTGGTGATATCTCGGGTGCTATTACAGATTGCGCAATAAATCAAAGTGCATTGTCTGTAGGAGGCCCTGGCGCATGATTCTGTGCAGCGGGAACGATCTCGGACCACCAGGGGCCGAGAAAACGTCGGTCTCATGGGGCCGGACACTCAGGGTCATGGGAAAATCGAATATATATATGGTGATATCTCGGGTCCTATTACAGATAGCGAAATAAATCAAAGTGCATTGTCTGTAGGAGGCCCTGGCGCATGAATCTGTGCAGCGGGAACGACATCGGACCACCAGGGTCCGAGAAAATCACAGTCTCATGGGGCCGGACACTCAGGGTCAGGGGGAAATCCAAAATATATATGGTGATATCTCGGGTGCTATTAGAGATGGCGCAATAAACCAAAGTGAATTATCTGTAGGAGGCCCTGGCGCATGAATCTGTGCAACGGGAACGACCTCTGACCACCAGGGGCCGAGAAAACCACAGTCTCATGGGGCCGGACTCTCAGGGTCAGGGTAAAATCCAATATATATCTGGTGATATCTCGGGTGCAATTACAGATAGCGCAATAAATCAAAGTGCATTGTCTGTAGGAGTCCCTGGCGCATGAATCTGTGCAGCGGGAACGACCTCGGACCACCAGGGGCCGAGAAAACGTCGGTCTCATGGGGCCGGACACTCAGGGTCAGTGAAAAATCCAATATATATCTGGTGATAACTCGGCTGCTATTACAGATAGCGCAATAAATCAAAGTGAATTGTCTGTAGGAGGCCCTGGCGCATGAATCTGTGCAGCGGGAACGACCTCGGACCACCAGGGGCCGAGACAACCACCGTCTCATGGGGCAGAACACTCAGGGTCTGGGAAAAATCCAATATATATCCGGTGATATCTCGGGTGCTATTACAGATAGCGCAATAAATCAAAGTGAATTATCTGCAGGAGGCCCTGGCGCATGAATCTGTGCAGCGGGAACGACCTCGGACCACCAGGGGCCGGACACTCAGGGTCAGGGAAAAATCCAATATATATCTGGTGATATCTCGGATGCTATTACAGATAGCGCAATAAATCAAAGTGAATTATCTGCAGGAGGCCATGGCGCATGAATCTGTGCAACGGGTACGACCTCGGACCACCAGGGGCAGAGAAAACCACAGTCTCATGGGGCCGGACACTCAGGGTCAGGGAAAAATACAATATATATCTGGTGATATCTTGGGTGCTATTAGAGATAGCGCAATAAACCAAAGTGAATTATCTGCAGGAGGCCCTGGCGCATGAATCTGTGCAACAGGAACGACCTCGGACCACCAGGGGCCGAAAAAACCACAGTCTCATGGGGCCGGTCACTCAGGGTCAGGGGTAAATCCAATATATATCTGGTGATATCTCGGGTGCTATTAGAGATAGCGCAATAAACCAAAGTGAATTATCTGCAGGGGGACCTGGCGCATGAATCTGTGCAACGGGAAAGACGTCGGACCACCAGGGGCCGAGAAATCGACAGTCTCAAGGGGCCGGACACTCAGGGTCAGGGGAAAATCCAATATGGATCTGGTGATATCTCGGGTGCTATTACAGATTGCGCAATAAATCAAAGTGCATTGTCTGTAGGAGGCCCTGGCGCATGATTCTGTGCAGCGGGAACGATCTCGGACCACCAGGGGCCGAGAAAACCACAGTCTCATGGGACCGGACACTCAGGGTCAGGGGAAAATCGAATATATATATGGTGATATCTCGGGTCCTATTACAGATAGCGAAATAAATCAAAGTGCATTGTCTGTAGGAGACCCTGGCGCATGAATCTGTGCAGCGGGAACGACCTCGGACCACCAGGGACCGAGGAAACCACAGTCTCATGGGGCCGGACACTCAGGGTCAGGGGAAAATCCAATATATATCTGGTGATATCTCGGGTGCTATTAGATATAGCGCAATAAACCAAAGTGAATTATCTGCAGGAGGACCTGGCGCATGAATCTGTGCAACGGGAACGACCTCGGACCACCAGGGGCCGAGAAAACCAGCGTCCCGAGGGGCCGGACACTTAGGGTCAGTGAAAAATCCAATATATATCTGGTGATATCACGGGTGCTATTACAGATAGCGCAATAAATCAAAGTGAATTATCTGCAGGAGGCCCTGGCGCATGAATCTGTGCAGCGGGAACGACCTCGGACCACCAGGGGCCGAGACAACCACCGTCTCATAGGGCAGAACACTCAGGGTCTGGGAAAAATCCAATATATATCCGGTGATATCTCGGCTGCTATTACAGATAGCGCAATAAATCAAAGTGCATTGTCTGTAGGAGGCCCTGTCGCATGAATCTGTGCAGCGGGAACGACCTCGGACCACCAGGGGCCGAGACAACCACCGTCTCCTGGGGCCGGACACTCCGGGTCTGGGAAAAATCCGATATATATCCGGTGATATCTCGGGTGCTATTACAGACAGCACAATAAATCAAAGTGCATTGTCTGTAGGAGGCCCTGGCGCATGAATCTGTGCAGCGGGAACGACCTCGGTCCACCAGGGGCCGAGAAAATCAGCGTCTCATGGGGCCGGACAGTCAGGGTCGGGGAGAAATCCTATATATATCTGGTGATATCTCGGGTGCTATTAGAATTAGCGCAATAAACCAAAGTGAATTATCTGCAGGAGGCCCTGGCGCATGAATCTGTGCAGCGGGAACGTCCTCGGACCTCCAGGGGCCGAGACAACCACCGTCTCATGGGGCCGGACATTCAGGGTCAGGGTAAAATCCAATATATATCTGGTGATATCTCGGCTGCTATTACAGATAGCGCAATAAATCAAAGTGCATTGTCTGTAGGAGGCCCTGGCGCATGAATCTGTGCAGCGGGAACGACCTCGGACCACCAGGGTCCGAGACAACCACCGTCTCATGGGGCCGGACACTCATGGTCTGGGAAAAATCCAATATATATCCGGTGATATCTCGGGTGCTATTACAGATAGCGCAATAAATCAAAGTGCATTGTCTGTAGGAGGCCCTGGCTCATGAATCTGTGCAGCGGGAACGACCTCGGACCACCAGGGGCCGAGAAAACCACAGTCTCATGGGGCCGGACACTCAGTGTCAGGGGAAAATCCAATATATATCCGGTGATATCTCGGGTGCTATTACAGATAGCGCAATAAATCAAAGTGCATTGTCTGTAGGAGGCCCTGGCGCATGAATCTGTGCAGCGGGAACGACCTCGGACCACCAGGGGCCGAGAAAACGACCGTCTCATGGGGCCGGACACTCAGGGTCAGTGAAAAATCCAATATATATCTGGTGATATCTCGGCTGCTATTACAGATAGCGCAATAAATCAAAGTGCATTGTCTGTAGGAGGCCCTGGCGCATGAATCTGTGCAGCGGCAACGACCTCGGACCACCAGGGGCCGAGACAACCACCGTCTCATGGAGCCGGACACTCAGGGTCTGGGAAAAATCCAATATATATCCGGTGATATATCGGGTGCTATTAGAGATAGCGCAATAAACCAAAGTGAGTTATCTGCAGGAGGCCCTGGCGCCTGAATCTGTGCAGCGGGAACGACCGCGGACCACCAGGGGCCGAAAAAACCATAGTCTCATGGGGCCGGACACTCAGGGTCAGGGGAAAATCCAATATATATCTGGTGATATCTCGGGTGCTATTACAGATAGCGCAATAAATCAAAGTGCATTGTCTGTAGGAGGCCCTGGCGCATGAATCTGTACAGCGGGAACGACCTCGGACCACCAGGGGCCGACAAAACCACAGTCTCATTGGGCCGGACACTCAGGGTCAGGGAAAATCCAATATATATCTGGTGATATCTCGGGTGCTATTGCAGATAGCGCACTAAAACAAAGTTCATGGTCTGTAGGAGGCCCTGGCGCATGAATCTGTGCAGCGGGAACAAAGTCGGACCACCAGGGGCCGAGACAACCACCGTCTCATGGGGCCGGACACTCAGGGTCAGGGTAAAATCCAATATATGTCTGGTGATATCTCGGGTGCTATTACAGATAGCGCAATAAACCAAAGTGAATTATCTGCAGGAGGCCCTGGCGCATGAATCTGTGCAACTGGAACGACCTCGGACCACCAGGGGCCGAGAAAACCACAGTCTCATGGGGCCGGACACTCAGGGACAGGGGAAAATCCAATATAGATCTGGTGATATCTCGGGTGCTATTACAGATAGCGCAATAAATCAAAGTGCCTTGTCTGTAGGATGCCCTGGCGCATGAATCTGTGCAGCGGGAACGACCTCGGACCACCAGGGGCCGAGACAACCACCGTCTCATGGGGCCGGACACTCAGGGTCTGGGAAAAAACCAATATATATCCGGTGATATCTCGGGTGCTATTACAGTTAGCGCAATAAACCAAAGTGCATTGTCTGTAGGAGGCCCTGGCGCACGAATCTGTGCAGCGGGAACGACCTCGGACCACCAGGGGCCGGACACTCAGGGTCAGGGAAAATCCAATATATATCTGGTGATATCTCGGGTGCTATTACAGATAGCGCAATAAATCAAAGTGAATTATCTGCAGGAGGCCCTGGCGCATGTATCTGTGCAACGGGAACTACCTCGGACCACCAGGGGCCGAGAAAACCACAGTCTCATGGGGCCGGACACTCAGGGTCAGGGTAAAATCCAATATATATCTGGTGATATCTCGGCTGCTATTACAGATAGCGCAATAAATCAAAGTGCATTGTCTGTAGGAGGCCCTGGCGCATGAATCTGTGCAGCGGGAACGACCTCGGACCACCAGGGGCCGAGACAACCACCGTCTCATGGAGCCGGACACTCAGGGTCTGGGAAAAATCCAATATATATCCGGTGATATATCGGGTGCTATTAGAGATAGCGCAATAAACCAAAGTGAGTTATCTGCAGGAGGCCCTGGCGCCTGAATCTGTGCAGCGGGAACGACCGCGGACCACCAGGGGCCGAAAAAACCATAGTCTCATGGGGCCGTACACTCAGGGTCAGGGGAAAATCCAATATATATCTGGTGATATCTCGGGTGCTATTACAGATAGCGCAATAAATCAAAGTGCATTGTCTGTAGGAGGCCCTGGCGCATGAATCTGTACAGCGGGAACGACCTCGGACCACCAGGGGCCGACAAAACCACAGTCTCATTGGGCCGGACACTCAGGGTCAGGGAAAATCCAATATATATCTGGTGATATCTCGGGTGCTATTGCAGATAGCGCACTAAAACAAAGTTCATGGTCTGTAGGAGGCCCTGGCGCATGAATCTGTGCAGCGGGAACAAAGTCGGACCACCAGGGGCCGAGACAACCACCGTCTCATGGGGCCGGACACTCAGGGTCAGGGTAAAATCCAATATATGTCTGGTGATATCTCGGGTGCTATTACAGATAGCGCAATAAACCAAAGTGAATTATCTGCAGGAGGCCCTGGCGCATGAATCTGTGCAACGGGAACGACCTCGGACCACCAGGGGCCGAGAAAACCACAGTCTCATGGGGCCGGACACTCAGGGACAGGGGAAAATCCAATATAGATCTGGTGATATCTCGGGTGCTATTACAGATAGCGCAATAAATCAAAGTGCCTTGTCTGTAGGATGCCCTGGCGCATGAATCTGTGCAGCGGGAACGACCTCGGACCACCAGGGGCCGAGACAACCACCGTCTCATGGGGCCGGACACACAGGGTCTGGGAAAAAACCAATATATATCCGGTGATATCTCGGGTGCTATTACAGTTAGCGCAATAAACCAAAGTGCATTGTCTGTAGGAGGCCCTGGCGCACGAATCTGTGCAGCGGGAACGACCTCGGACCACCAGGGGCCGGACACTCAGGGTCAGGGAAAATCCAATATATATCTGGTGATATCTTGGGTGCTATTAGAGATAGCGCAATAAACCAACGTGAATCATCTGCATGAGGCCCTGGCACATGAATCTGTGCAACGTGAACGACCTCGGACCACCATGGGCCGAAAAAACCACAGTCTCATGGGGCCGGACACTCAGGGTCAGGGAAACATCCAATATATATCTGGTGATATCTTGGGTGCTATTAGAGATAGCGCAATAAACCAAACTGAATTATCTGCAGGGGGCCCTGGCGCATGAATCTGTGCAGCGGGAACGACGTCGGACGACCAGGGGCCGAGAAAACCACAGTCCCATGGGGCCGGACATTCCTTGTCAGGGGAAAATCCAATATATATCTGGTGATATCTCGGGTGCTATTAGAGATAGCGCAATAAATCAAAGTAAATTATCTGCAGGGGGCCCTGGCGCATTAACCTGTGCAGCGGGAACGACCTCGGACCACCAGGGGCCGAGAAAACTACCGTCTCATGGGGCCGGACACTCTGGGTCAGGGAAAAATCCAATATATATGTGGTGATATCTTGGGTGCTATTACAGATAGCGCAATAAATCAAAGTGCACTGCCTGTAGGAGGCCCTGGCGCATGAATCTGTGCAGCGGGAACGACCTCGGACCACCAGGGGCCCAGACAACCACCGTCTCATGGGGCCGGACACTCAGGGTCAGGGAAAAATCCAATATATATCTGGTGATATCTCGGGTGCTATTACAGATAGTGCAATAAATCAAAGTGCATTGTCTATAGGAGGCCCTGGCGCATGAATCTGTGCAGCGGGAACGACCTGGGACGACAAGGGGCCGAGAAAACGACAGTCTCAAGGGGCCGGACACTCAGGGTCAGGGGAAAATCAAATATATATCTGGTGATATCTCGGGTGCTATTACAGATAGCGCAATAAATCAAAGTGCATTGTCTGTAGGAGTCCCTGGCGCATGAATCTGTGCAGCGGGAACGACCTCGGACCACCAGGGGCCGAGAAAACCACCGTCTCATGGGGCCGGACACTCAGGGTCAGTGAAAAATCCAATATATACCTGGTGATATCTCGGGTCCTATTACAGATAGCGAAATAAATCAAAGTGCATTGTCTGTAGGAGGCCCTGGCGCATGAATCTGTGCAGCGGGAACGACCTCGGACCACCAGGGGCCGAGAAAACCACCGTCTCATGGGGCCGGACACTCAGGGTCAGGGGAAAATCCAATATATATCTGGTGATATCTCGGATGCTATTAGAGATAGCGCAATAAACCAAAGTGAATTATCTGCAGGAGGCCCTGGCGCATGAATGTGTGCAGCGGGCACGACCTCGGACCACCAGGGGCCGAGAAAACCACCGTCCCGTGGGGCCGGACACTTAGGGTCAGTGAAAAATCCAATATATATCTGGTGATATCACGGGTGCTATTACAGATAGCGCAATAAATCAAAGTGAATTATCTGCAGGAGGCCCTGGCGCATGAATCTGTGCAACGGGAACGACCTCGGACCACCAGGGTCCGAGAAAACCACAGTCTCATGGGGCCGGACACTCAGGGTCAGGGAAAAATCCAATATATATCTGGTGATATCTTGGGTGCTATTAGAGATAGCGCAATAAACCAACGTGAATTATCTGCAGGAGGCCCTGGCACATGAATCTGTGCAACGTGAACGACCTCGGACCACCATGGGCCGAAAAAACCACAGTCTCATGGGGCCGGACACTCAGGGTCAGGGAAACATCCAATATATATCTGGTGATATCTCGGGTGCTATTACAGATAGCGCAATAAATCAAAGTGCATTGTCTGTAGGAGGCCCTGGCGCATGAATCTGTGCAACGGGAACGACCTCGGACCACCAGGGTCCGAGAAAACCACAGTCTCATAGGGCCGGACACTCAGGGTCAGGGAAAAATCCAATATATATCTGGTGATATCTTGGGTGCTATTAGAGATAGCGCAATAAACCAACGTGAATTATCTGCAGGAGGCCCTGGCACATGAATCTGTGCAACGTGAACGACCTCGGACCACCATGGGCCGAAAAAACCACAGTCTCATGGGGCCGGACACTCAGGGTCAGGGAAACATCCAATATATATCTGGTGATATCTCGGGTGCTATTACAGATAGCGCAATAAATCAAAGTGCATTGTCTGTAGGAGGCCCTGGCGCATGAATCTGTGCAGCGGGCACGACCTCGGACCACCAGGGGCCGAGAAAACCACCGTCCCGAGGGGCCGGACACTTAGGGTCAGTGAAAAATCCAATATATATCTGGTGATATCACGGGTGCTATTACAGATAGCGCAATATATCAAATTGAATTATCTGCAGGAGGCCCTGGCGCATGAATCTGTGCAACGGGAACGACCTCGGACCACCAGGGGCCGAGAAAACCACAGTCTCATGGGGCCGGACACTCAGGGTCAGGGAAAAATCCAATATATATCTGGTGATATCTTGGGTGCTATTAGAGATAGCGCATTAAACCAAAGTGAATTATCTGCAGGAGGACCTGGCGCATGAATCTGTGCAACGGGAGCGACCTCGGACCACCAGCGGCCGAGAAAACGACAGTCTCATGGGGCCGGACACTCAGGGTAAGGGGAAAATCCAATATATATCTGGGGATATCTCGGGTGCTATTAGAGATAGCGCAATAAATCAAAGTAAATTATCTGCAGGGGGCCCTGGCGCATGAATCTGTGCAGCGGGAACGACCTCGGACCACCAGGGGCAGAGAAAACGACCGTCTCATGGGGCCGGACACTCAGGGTCAGTGAAAAATCCAATATATATCTAGTGATATCTCGGCTGCTATTACAGATAGCGCAATAAACCAAAGTGCATTGTCTGTAGGAGGCCCTGGCGCACGAATCTGTGCAGCGAGAACGACCTCGGACCACCAGGGGCCGGACACTCAGGGTCAGGGAAAATCCAATATATATCTGGTGATATCTCGGGTGCTATTACAGATAGCGCAATAAATCAAAGTGAATTATCTGCAGGAGGCCCTGGCGCATGAATCTGTGCAACGGGCACGACCTCGGACCACCAGGGGCCGAGAAAACCACCGTCCCGTGGGGCCGGACACTTAGGGTCAGTGAAAAATCCAATATATATCTGGTGATATCACGGGTGCTATTACAGATAGCGCAATAAATCAAAGTGAATTATCTGCAGGAGGCCCTGGCGCATGCATCTGTGCAGCGGGAACGACCTCGGACCACCAGGGGCCGAGAAAACCACCTTCTCATGGGGCCGGACACTCAGGCTCAGGGGATAATCTAATATATATCTGGTGATATCTCGGGTGCTATTACAGATAGCGCAATAAGTCAAAGTGCATTGTCTGTAGGAGGCCCTGGCGCATGAATCTGTGCAGCGGGAACGACCTCGGACCACCAGGGGCCGAGAAAACCACAGTCTCATGGGGCCGGACACTCAGGGTCAGGGAAAAATCCAATATATATCTGGGGATATCTCGGGTGCTATTAGAGATAGCGCAATAAATCAAAGTAAATTATCTGCAGGGGGCCCTGGCGCATGAATCTGTGCAGCGGGAACGACCTCGGACCACCAGGGGCAGAGAAAACGACCGTCTCATGGGGCCGGACACTCAGGGTCAGGGGAAAATCCAATATATATCTGGTGATATCTCGGATGCTATTAGAGATAGCGCAATAAACCAAAGTGAATTATCTGCAGGAGGCCCTGGCGCATGAATGTGTGCAGCGGGAACGACCTCGGACCACCTGGGGCCGAGAAAACCGCAGTCACATGGGGCCGGACACTCAGGGTCAGAGAAAAATCCAATATATATCTGGTGATATCTCGGGTGCTATTACAGATAGCGCAATAAATCAAAGTGCATTGTCTATAGGAGGCCCTGGCGCATGAATCTGTGCAGCGGGAACGACCTGGGACGACCAGGGGCCGAGAAAACGACAGTCTCAAGGGGCCGGACACTCAGGGTCAGGGGAAAATCAAATATATATCTGGTGATATCTCGGGTGCTATTACAGATAGCGCAATAAATCAAAGTGCATTGTCTGTAGGAGTCCCTGGCGCATGAATCTGTGCAGCGGGAACGACCTCGGACCACCAGGGGCCGAGAAAACCACCGTCTCATGGGGCCGGACACTCAGGGTCAGTGATAAATCCAATATATACCTGGTGATATCTCGGGTCCTATTACAGATAGCGAAATAAATCAAAGTGCATTGTCTGTAGGAGGCCCTGGCGCATGAATCTGTGCAGCGGGAACGACCTCGGACCACCAGGGTCCGAGAAAACCACCGTCTCATGGGGCCGGACACTCAGAGTCAGGGAAAAATCCAATATATATCTGGTGATATCTTGGGTGCTATTAGAGATAGCGCAATAAACCAACGTGAATTATCTGCAGGAGGCCCTGGCACATGAATCTGTGCAACGTGAACGACCTCGGACCACCATGGGCCGAAAAAACCACAGTCTCATGGGGCCGGACACTCAGGGTCAGGGAAACATCCAATATATATCTGGTGATATCTCGGGTGCTATTACAGATAGCGCAATAAATCAAAGTGCATTGTCTGTAGGAGGCCCTGGCGCATGAATCTGTGCAGCGGGCACGACCTCGGACCACCAGGGGCCGAGAAAACCACCGTCCCGAGGGGCCGGACACTTAGGGTCAGTGAAAAATCCAATATATATCTGGTGATATCACGGGTGCTATTACAGATAGCGCAATATATCAAATTGAATTATCTGCAGGAGGCCCTGGCGCATGAATCTGTGCAACGGGAACGACCTCGGACCACCAGGGGCCGAGAAAACCACAGTCTCATGGGGCCGGACACTCAGGGTAAGGGGAAAATCCAATATATATCTGGGGATATCTCGGGTGCTATTAGAGATAGCGCAATAAATCAAAGTAAATTATCTGCAGGGGGCCCTGGCGCATGAATCTGTGCAGCGGGAACGACCTCGGACCACCAGGGGCAGAGAAAACGACCGTCTCATGGGGCCGGACACTCAGGGTCAGTGAAAAATCCAATATATATCTAGTGATATCTCGGCTGCTATTACAGATAGCGCAATAAACCAAAGTGCATTGTCTGTAGGAGGCCCTGGCGCACGAATCTGTGCAGCGAGAACGACCTCGGACCACCAGGGGCCGGACACTCAGGGTCAGGGAAAATCCAATATATATCTGGTGATATCTCGGGTGCTATTACAGATAGCGCAATAAATCAAAGTGAATTATCTGCAGGAGGCCCTGGCGCATGAATCTGTGCAACGGGCACGACCTCGGACCACCAGCGGCCGAGAAAACCACCGTCCCGTGGGGCCGGACACTTAGGGTCAGTGAAAAATCCAATATATATCTGGTGATATCTCGGGTGCTATTACAGATAGCGCAATAAGTCAAAGTGCATTGTCTGTAGGAGGCCCTGGCGCATGAATCTGTGCAGCGGGAACGACCTCGGACCACCAGGGGCCGAGAAAACCACAGTCTCATGGGGCCGGACACTCAGGGTCAGGGAAAAATCCAATATATATCGGGGATATCTCGGGTGCTATTAGAGATAGCGCAATAAATCAAAGTAAATTATCTGCAGGGGGCCCTGGCGCATGAATCTGTGCAGCGGGAACGACCTCGGACCACCAGGGGCAGAGAAAACGACCGTCTCATGGGGCCGGACACTCAGGGTCAGTGAAAAATCCAATATATATCTAGTGATATCTCGGCTGCTATTACAGATAGCGCAATAAATCAAAGTCCATTGTCTGTAGGAGGCCCTGGCGCATGAATCTGTGCAGCGGGAACGACCTCGGACGACCAGGGGCCGAGAAAACCACAGTCTCATGGAGCCGGACATTCAGGGTCAGGGGAAAATCCAATATATATCTGGTGATATCTCGGGTGCTATTAGAGATAGCGCAATAAATCAAAGTAAATTATCTGCAGGGGGCCCTGGCGCATTAACCTGTGCAGCGGGAACGACCTCGGACCACCAGGGGCCGAGAAAACTACCGTCTCATGGGGCCGGACACTCTGGGTCAGGGAAAAATCCAATATATATGTGGTGATATCTCGGGTGCTATTACAGATAGCGCAATAAATCAAAGTGAATTGTCTGTAGGAGGCCCTGGCGCATGAATCTGTGCAGCGGGAACGACCTCGGACGACCAGGGGCCGAGAAAACCACAGTCTCATGGGGCCGGACATTCAGGGACAGGGGAAAATCCAATATATATCTGGTGATATCTCGGGTGCTATTAGAGATAGCGCAATAAATCAAAGTGCATTGTCTGTAGGAGGCCCTGGCGTATGAATCTGTGCAGCAGGAACGACCTCGGACCACCAGGGGCCGAGAAAACCACAGTCTCATGGAGCCGGACACTCAGTGTCAGGGGAAAATCCAATATATATCTGGTGATATCTCGGGTGCTATTACAGATAGCGCACTAAACCAAAGTGAACTATCTGCAGGAGGCCCTGGCGCATGAATCTGTGCAGCGGGAACGACCTCGGACCACCAGGGGCCGAGAAAACTACCGTCTCATGGGGCCGGACACTCTGGGTCAGGGAAAAATCCAATATATATCTGGTGATATCTCGGGTGCTATTACAGATAGCGCAATAAATCAAAGTGCATTGTCTATAGGAGGCCCTGGCGCATGAATCTGTGCAGCGGGAACGACCTGGGACGACCAGGGGCCGAGAAAACGACAGTCTCAAGGGGCCGGACACTCAGGGTCAGGGGAAAATCAAATATATATCTGGTGATATCTCGGGTGCTATTACAGATAGCGCAATAAATCAAAGTGCATTGTATGTAGGAGTCCCTGGCGCATGAATCTGTGCAGCGGGAACGACCTCGGACCACCAGGGGCCGAGAAAACCACCGTCTCATGGGGCCGGACACTCAGGGTCAGTGATAAATCCAATATATACCTGGTGATATCTCGGGTCCTATTACAGATAGCGAAATAAATCAAAGTGCATTGTCTGTAGGAGGCCCTGGCGCATGAATCTGTGCAGCGGGAACGACCTCGGACCACCAGGGGCCGAGAAAACCACCGTCTCATGGGGCCGGACACTCAGGGTCAGGGGAAAATCCAATATATATCTGGTGATATCTCGGATGCTATTAGAGATAGCGCAATAAACCAAAGTGAATTATCTGCAGGAGGCCCTGGCGCATGAATGTGTGCAGCGGGAACGACCTCGGACCACCTGGGGCCGAGAAAACCGCAGTCTCATGGGGCCGGACACTCAGGGTCAGAGAAAAATCCAATATATATCTGGTGATATGCCGGGTGCTATTACAGATAGCGCAATAAATCAAAGTGCATTGTCTGGAGGAGGCCCTGGCGCATGAATCTGTACAGCGGGAACGACCTCGGACCACCAGGGGCCGAGAAAACCACCGTCCCGAGGGGCCGGACACTTAGGGTCAGTGAAAAATCCAATATATATCTGGTGATATCACGGGTGCTATTACAGATAGCGCAATAAATCAAAGTGAATTGTCTGTAGGAGGCCCTGGCGCATGAATCTGTGCAGCGGGAACGACCTCGGACGACCAGGGGCCGAGAAAACCACAGTCTCATGGGGCCGGACATTCAGGGACAGGGGAAAATCCAATATATATCTGGTGATATCTCGGGTGCTATTAGAGATAGCGCAATAAATCAAAGTGCATTGTCTGTAGGAGGCCCTGGCGCATGAATCTGTGCAGCAGGAACGACCTCGGACCACCAGGGGCCGAGAAAACCACAGTCTCATGGAGCCGGACACTCAGTGTCAGGGGAAAATCCAATATATATCTGGTGATATCTCGGGTGCTATTACAGATAGCGCACTAAACCAAAGTGAACTATCTGCAGGAGGCCCTGGCGCATGAATCTGTGCAGCGGGAACGACCTCGGACCACCAGGGGCCGAGAAAACGACCGTCTCATGGGGCCGGACACTCAGGGTCAGTGAAAAATCCAATATATATCTGGTGATATCTCGGGTGCTATTAGAGATAGCGCAATAAATCAAAGTGCATTGTCTGTAGGAGGCCCTGGCGCATGAATCTGTGCAGCAGGAACGACCTCGGACCACCAGGGGCCGAGAAAACCACAGTCTCATGGAGCCGGACACTCAGTGTCAGGGGAAAATCCAATATATATCTGGTGATATCTCGGGTGCTATTACAGATAGCGCACTAAACCAAAGTGAACTATCTGCAGGAGGCCCTGGCGCATGAATCTGTGCAGCGGGAACGACCTCGGACCACCAGGGGCCGAGAAAACGACAGTCTCAAGGGGCCGGACACTCAGGGTCAGGAGAAATTCAAATATATATCTGGTGATATCTCGGGTGCTATTACAGATAGCGCAATAAATCAAAGTGCATTGTATGTAGGAGTCCCTGGCGCATGAATCTGTGCAGCGTGAACGACCTCGGACCACCAGGGGCCGAGAAAACCACCGTCTCATGGGGCCGGACACTCAGGGTCAGTGAAAAATCCAATATATACCTGGTGATATCTCGGGTCCTATTACAGATAGCGAAATAAATCAAAGTGCATTGTCTGTAGGAGGCCCTGGCGCATGAATCTGTGCAGCGGGAACGACCTCGGACCACCAGGGGCCGAGAAAACCACCGTCTCATGGCGCCGGACACTCAGGGTCAGGGGAAAATCCAATATATATCTGGTGATATCTCGGATGCTATTAGTGATAGCGCAATAAACCAAAGTGAATTATCTGCAGGAGGCCCTGGCGCATGAATGTGTGCAGCGGGAACGACCTCGGAACACCTGGGGCCGAGAAAACCGCAGTCTCATGGGGCCGGACACTCAGGGTCAGAGAAAAATCCAATATATATCTGGTGATATGCCGGGTGCTATTACAGATAGCGCAATAAATCAAAGTGCATTGTCTGGAGGAGGCCCTGGCGCATGAATCTGTCCAGCGGGAACGACCTCGGACCACCAGGGGCCGAGAAAACCACCGTCCCGAGGGGCCGGACACTTAGGGTCAGTGAAAAATCCAATATATATCTGGTGATATCACGGGTGCTATTACAGATAGCGCAATAAATCAAATCGAATTATCTGCAGGAGGCCCTGGCGCATGAATCTGTGCAACGGGAACGACCTCGGACCACCAGGGGCCGAGAAAACCACAGTCTCATGGGGCCGGACTCTCAGGGTCAGGGAAAAATCCAATATATATCTGGTGATATCTTGGGTGCTATTAGAGATAGCGCAATAAACCAAACTGAATTATCTGCAGGAGGCCCTGGCGCATGAATCTGTGCAACGTGAACGACCTCGGACCACCAGGGGCCGAAAAAACCACAGTCTCATGGGGCCGGACACTCAGGGTCAGGGGAAAATCCAATATATATATCTGGTGATATCTCGGGTGCTATTAGAGATAGCGCAATAAACCAAAGTGAATTATCTGCAGGAGGACCTGGCGCATGAATCTGTGCAACGGGAGCGACCTCGGACCACCAGCGGCCGAGAAAACGACAGTCTCATGGGGCCGGACACTCAGGGTCAGTGAAAAATCCAATATATATCTAGTGATATCTCGGCTGCTATTAGAGATAGCGCAATAAATCAAAGTGCATTGTCTGTAGGAGGCCCTGGCGCATGAATCTGTGCAGCGGGAACGACCTCGGACCACCAGGGGCCTAGACAACCACCGTCTCATGGGGCCGGACACTCAGGGTCAGGGAAAAATCCAATATATATCTTGTGATATCTCGGGTGCTATTACAGATAGCGCAATAAATCGAAGTGCATTGTCTGTAGGAGGCCCTGGCGCATGAATCTGTGCAGCGGGCACCACCTCGGACCACCAGGGGCCGAGAAAACCACCGTCCCGAGGGGCCGGACACTTAGTGTCTGTGAAAAATCCAATATATATCTGGTGATATCACGGGTGCTATTACAGATAGCGCAATAAATCAAAGTGAATTGCCTGTAGGAGGCCCTGGCGCATGAATCTGTGCAGCAGGAACGACCTCGGACCACCAGGGGCCGAGAAAACCACAGTCTCATGGAGCCGGACACTCAGTGTCAGGGGAAAATCCAATATATATCTGGTGATATCTCGGGTGCTATTACAGATAGCGCACTAAACCAAAGTGAACTATCTGCAGGAGGCCCTGGCGCATGAATCTGTGCAGCGGGAACGACCTCGGACCACCAGGGGCCGAGAAAACGACCGTCTCATGGTGCCGGACACGCAGGGTCAGTGAAATGTCCAATATATATCTGGTGATATCTCGGGTGCTATTACAGATAGCGCAACAAATCAAAGTGCATTGTCTATAGGAGGCCCTGGCGCATGAATTTGTGCAGCGGGAACGACCTGGGACGACCAGGGGCCGAGAAAACGACAGTCTCAAGGGGCCGGACACTCAGGGTCAGGGGAAAATCAAATATATATCTGGTGATATCTCGGGTGCTATTACAGATACCGCAATAAATCAAAGTGCATTGTCTGTAGGAGTCCCTGGCCCATGAATCTGTGCAGCGGGAACGACCTCGGACAACTAGGGGCCGAGAAAACCACCGTCTCATGGGGCCGGACACTCAGGGTCAGTGAAAAATCCAATATATACCTGGTGATATCTCGGGTCCTATTACAGATAGCGAAATAAATCAAAGTGCATTGTCTGTAGGAGGCCCTGGCGCATGAATCTGTGCAGCGGGAACGACCTCGGACCACCAGGGGCCGAGAAAACCACCGTCTCATGGGGCCGGACACTCAGGGTCAGGGGAAAATCCAATATATATCTGGTGATATCTCGGATGCTATTAGAGATAGCGCAATAAACCAAAGTGAATTATCTGCAGGAGGCCCTGGCGCATGAATGTGTGCAGCGGGCACGACCTCGGACCACCAGGGGCCGAGAAAACCACCGTCCCGTGGGGCCGGACACTTAGGGTCAGTGAAAAATCCAATATATATCTGGTGATATCACGGGTGCTATTACAGATAGCGCAATAAATCAAAGTGAATTATCTGCAGGAGGCCCTGGCGCATGAATCTGTGCAACGGGAACGACCTCGGACCACCAGGGGCCGAGAAAACCACAGTCTCATGGAGCCGGACACTCAGTGTCAGGGGAAAATCCAATATATATCTGGTGATATCTCGCGTGCTATTACAGATAGCGCACTAAACCAAAGTGAACTATCTGCAGGAGGCCCTGGCGCATGAATCTGTGCAGCGGGAACGACCTCGGACCACCAGGGGCCGAGAAAACGACCGTCTCATGGGGCCGGACACTCAGGGTCAGTGAAAAATCCAATATATATCTGGTGATATCTCGGGTGCTATTACACATAGCGCAATAAATCAAAGTGCATTGTCTATAGGACGCCCTGGCGCATGAATCTGTGCAGCGGGAACGACCTGGGACGACCAGGGACCGAGAAAACGACAGTCTCAAGGGGCCGGACACTCAGTGTCAGGGGAAAATCCAATATATATCTGGTGATATCTCGCGTGCTATTACAGATAGCGCACTAAACCAAAGTGAACTATCTGCAGGAGGCCCTGGCGCATGAATGTGTGCAGCGGGAACGACCTCGGACCACCTGGGGCCGAGAAAACCGCAGTCTCATGGGGCCGGACACTCAGGGTCAGAGAAAAATCCAATATATATCTGGTGATATGCCGGGTGCTATTACAGATAGCGCAATAAATCAAAGTGCATTGTCTGGAGGAGGCCCTGGCGCATGAATCTGTCCAGCGGGAACGACCTCGGACCACCAGGGGCCGAGAAAACCACCGTCCCGAGGGGCCGGACACTTAGGGTCAGTGAAAAATCCAATATATATCTGGTGATATCACGGGTGCTATTACAGATAGCGCAATAAATCAAAGTGAATTGTCTGTAGGAGGCCCTGGCGCATGAATCTGTGCAGCGGGAACGACCTCGGACGACCAGGGGCCGAGAAAACCACAGTCTCATGGGGCCGGACATTCAGGGACAGGGGAAAATCCAATATATATCTGGTGATATCTCGGGTGCTATTAGAGATAGCGCAATAAATCAAAGTGCATTGTCTGTAGGAGGCCCTGGCGCATGAATCTGTGCAGCAGGAACGACCTCGGACCACCAGGGGCCGAGAAAACCACAGTCTCATGGAGCCGGACACTCAGTGTCAGGGGAAAATCCAATATATATCTGGTGATATCTCGGGTGCTATTACAGATAGCGCACTAAACCAAAGTGAACTATCTGCAGGAGGCCCTGGCGCATGAATCTGTGCAGCGGGAACGACCTCGGACCACCAGGGGCCGAGAAAACGACAGTCTCAAGGGGCCGGACACTCAGGGTCAGGGGAAATTCAAATATATATCTGGTGATATCTCGGGTGCTATTACAGATAGCGCAATAAATCAAAGTGCATTGTATGTAGGAGTCCCTGGCGCATGAATCTGTGCAGCGTGAACGACCTCGGACCACCAGGGGCCGAGAAAACCACCGTCTCATGGGGCCGGACACTCAGGGTCAGTGAAAAATCCAATATATACCTGGTGATATCTCGGGTCCTATTACAGATAGCGAAATAAATCAAAGTGCATTGTCTGTAGGAGGCCCTGGCGCATGAATCTGTGCAGCGGGAACGACCTCGGACCACCAGGGGCCGAGAAAACCACCGTCTCATGGGGCCGGACACTCAGGGTCAGGGGAAAATCCAATATATATCTGGTGATATCTCGGATGCTATTAGAGATAGCGCAATAAACCAAAGTGAATTATCTGCAGGAGGCCCTGGCGCATGAATGTGTGCAGCGGGAACGACCTCGGACCACCTGGGGCCGAGAAAACCGCAGTCTCATGGGGCCGGACACTCAGGGTCAGAGAAAAATCCAATATATATCTGGTGATATGCCGGGTGCTATTACAGATAGCGCAATAAATCAAAGCGCATTGTCTGGAGGAGGCCCTGGCGCATGAATCTGTGCAGCGGGCACGACCTCGGACCACCAGGGGCCGAGAAAACCACCGTCCCGAGGGGCCGGACACTTAGGGTCAGTGAAAAATCCAATATATATCTGGTGATATCACGGGTGCTATTACAGATAGCGCAATAAATCAAATTGAATTATCTGCAGGAGGCCCTGGCGCATGAATCTGTGCAACGGGAACGACCTCGGACCACCAGGGGCCGAGAAAACAACAGTCTCATGGGGCCGGACTCTCAGGGTCAGGGAAACATCCAATATATATCTGGTGATATCTCGGGTGCTATTACAGATAGCGCAATAAATCAAATTGAATTATCTGCAGGAGGCCCTGGCGCATGAATCTGTGCAACGGGAACGACCTCGGACCACCAGGGGCCGAGAAAACCACAGTCTCATGGGGCCGGACACTCAGGGTCAGGGAAAAATCCAATATATATCTGGTGATATCTTGGGTGCTATTAGAGATAGCGCATTAAACCAAAGTGAATTATTTGCAGGAGGACCTGGCGCATGAATCTGTGCAACGGGAGCGACCTCGGACCACCAGCGGCCGAGAAAACGACAGTCTCATGGGGCCGGACACTCAGGGTAAGCGGAAAATCCAATATATATCTGGGGATATCTCGGGTGCTATTAGAGATAGCGCAATAAATCAGAGTAAATTATCTGCAGGGGGCCCTGGCGCATGAATCTGTGCAGCGGGAACGACCTCGGACCACCAGGGGCAGAGAAAACGACCGTCTCATGGGGCCGGACACTCAGGGTCAGTGAAAAATCCAATATATATCTAGTGATATCTCGGCTGCTATTACAGATAGCGCAATAAACCAAAGTGCATTGTCTGTAGGAGGCCCTGGCGCACGAATCTGTGCAGCGGGAACGACCTCGGACCACCAGGGGCCGGACACTCAGGGTCAGGGAAAATCCAATATATATCTGGTGATATCTCGGGTGCTATTACAGATAGCGCAATAAATCAAAGTGAATTATCTGCAGGAGGCCCTGGCGCATGAATCTGTGCAACGGGCACGACCTCGGACCACCAAGGGCCGAGAAAACCACCGTCCCGTGGGGCCGGACACTTAGGGTCAGTGAAAAATCCAGTATATATCTGGTGATATCACGGGTGCTATTACAGATAGCGCAATAAATCAAAGTGAATTATCTGCAGGAGGCCCTGGCGCATGCATCTGTGCAGCGGGAACGACCTCGGACCACCAGGGGCCGAGAAAACCACCTTCTCATGGGGCCGGACACTCAGGCTCAGGGGATAATCTAATATATATCTGGTGATATCTCGGGTGCTATTACAGATAGCGCAATAAGTCAAAGTGCATTGTCTGTAGGAGGCCCTGGCGCATGAATCTGTGCAGCGGGAACGACCTCGGACCACCAGGGGCCGAGAAAACCACAGTCTCATGGGGCCGGACACTCAGGGTCAGGGAAAAATCCAATATATATCTGGGGATATCTCGGGTGCTATTAGAGATAGCGCAATAAATCAAAGTAAATTATCTGCAGGGGGCCCTGGCGCATGAATCTGTGCAGCGGGAACGACCTCGGACCACCAGGGGCAGAGAAAACGACCGTCTCATGGGGCCGGACACTCAGGGTCAGTGAAAAATCCAATATATATCTAGTGATATCTCGGCTGCTATTACAGATAGCGCAATAAATCAAAGTCCATTGTCTGTAGGAGGCCCTGGCGCATGAATCTGTGCAGCGGGAACGACCTCGGACGACCAGGGGCCGAGAAAACCACAGTCTCATGGGGCCGGACATTCAGGGTCAGGGGAAAATCCAATATATATCTGGTGATATCTCGGGTGCTATTACAGATAGCGCAATAAATCAAAGTAAATTATCTGCAGGGGGCCCTGGCGCATTAACCTGTGCAGCGGGAACGACCTCGGACCACCAGGGGCCGAGAAAACTACCGTCTCATGGGGCCGGACACTCTGGGTCAGGGAAAAATCCAATATATGTGTGGTGATATCTCGGGTGCTATTACAGATAGCGCAATAAATCAAAGTGAATTGTCTGTAGGAGGCCCTGGCGCATGAATCTGTGCAGCGGGAACGACCTCGGACGACCAGGGGCCGAGAAAACCACAGTCTCATGGGGCCGGACATTCAGGGACAGGGGAAAATCCAATATATATCTGGTGATATCTCGGGTGCTATTAGAGATAGCGCAATAAATCAAAGTGCATTGTCTGTAGGAGGCCCTGGCGCATGAATCTGTGCAGCAGGAACGACCTCGGACCACCAGGGGCCGAGAAAACCACAGTCTCATGGAGCCGGACACTCAGTGTCAGGGGAAAATCCAATATATATCTGGTGATATCTCGGGTGCTATTACAGATAGCGCACTAAACCAAAGTGAACTATCTGCAGGAGGCCCTGGCGCATGAATCTGTGCAGCGGGAACGACCTCGGACCACCAGGGGCCGAGAAAACGACCGTCTCATGGGGCCGGACACTCAGGGTCAGTGAAAAATCCAATATATATCTGGTGATATCTCGGGTGCTATTACAGATAGCGCAATAAATCAAAGTGCATTGTCTATAGGAGGCCCTGGCGCATGAATCTGTGCAGCGGGAACGACCTGGGACGACCAGGGGCCGAGAAAACGACAGTCTCAAGGGGCCGGACACTCAGGGTCAGGGGAAAATCAAATATATATCTGGTGATATCTCGGGTGCTATTACAGATAGCGCAGTAAATCAAAGTGCATTGTCTGTAGGAGTCCCTGGCGCATGAATCTGTGCAGCGGGAACGACCTCGGAACACCAGGGGCCGAGAAAACCACCGTCTCATGGGGCCGGACACTCAGGGTCAGTGATAAATCCAATATATACCTGGTGATATCTCGGGTCCTATTACAGATAGCGAAATAAATCAAAGTGCATTGTCTGTAGGAGGCCCTGGCGCATGAATCTGTGCAGCGGGAACGACCTCGGACCACCAGGGGCCGAGAAAACCACCGTCTCATGGGGCCGGACACTCAGGGTCAGGGGAAAATCCAATATATATCTGGTGATATCTCGGATGCTATTAGAGATAGCGCAATAAACCAAAGTGAATTATCTGCAGGAGGCCCTGGCGCATGAATGTGTGCAGCGGGAACGACCTCGGACCACCTGGGGCCGAGAAAACCGCAGTCTCATGGGGCCGGACACTCAGGGTCAGAGAAAAATCCAATATATATCTGGTGATATGCCGGGTGCTATTACAGATAGCGCAATAAATCAAAGTGCATTGTCTGGAGGAGGCCCTGGCGCATGAATCTGTCCAGCGGGAACGACCTCGGACCACCAGGGGCCGAGAAAACCACCGTCCCGAGGGGCCGGACACTTAGGGTCAGTGAAAAATCCAATATATATCTGGTGATATCACGGGTGCTATTACAGATAGCGCAATAAATCAAAGTGAATTGTCTGTAGGAGGCCCTGGCGCATGAATCTGTGCAGCGGGAACGACCTCGGACGACCAGGGGCCGAGAAAACCACAGTCTCATGGGGCCGGACATTCAGGGACAGGGGAAAATCCAATATATATCTGGTGATATCTCGGGTGCTATTAGAGATAGCGCAATAAATCAAAGTGCATTGTCTGTAGGAGGCCCTGGCGCATGAATCTGTGCAGCAGGAACGACCTCGGACCACCAGGGGCCGAGAAAACCACAGTCTCATGGAGCCGGACACTCAGTGTCAGGGGAAAATCCAATATATATCTGGTGATATCTCGGGTCCTATTACAGATAGCGAAATAAATCAAAGTGCATTGTCTGTAGGAGGCCGTGGCGCATGAATCTGGGCAGCGGGAACGACCTCGGACCACCAGGGGCCGAGAAACCGTCCGTCTCATGGGGCCGGACACTCAGGGTCAGTGAAAAATCCAATATATATCTGTTGATATCTCGGCTGCTATTACAGATAGCGCAATAAGTCAAAGTGCATTGTCTGTAGGAGGACCTGGCGCATGAATCTGTGCAGCGGGAACGACCTCGGACCACCAGGGGCCGAGAAAACCACAGTCTCATGGGGCCGGACACTCAGGGTCAGTGAAAAATCCAATATATATCTGGTGATATCTCGGGTCCTATTACAGATAGCGCAATAAATCAAAGTGCATTGTCTGTAGGAGGCCCTGGCGCATGAATCTGTGCAGCAGGAACGACCTCGGACCACCAGGGGCCGCGAAAACCACAGTCTCATGGAGCCGGACACTCAGTGTCAGGGGAAAATCCAATATATATCTGGTGATATCTCGGGTGCTATTACAGATAGCGCACTAAACCAAAGTGAACTATCTGCAGGAGGCCCTGGCGCATGAATCTGTGCAGCGGGAACGACCTCGGACCACCAGGGGCCGAGAAAACGACAGTCTCAAGGGGCCGGACACTCAGGGTCAGGGGAAATTCAAATATATATCTGGTGATATCTCGGGTGCTATTACAGATAGCGCAATAAATCAAAGTGCATTGTCTGTAGGAGTCCCTGGCGCATGAATCTGTGCAGCGGGAACGACCTCGGACCACCAGGGGCCGAGAAAACCACCGTCTCATGGGGCCGGACACTCAGGGTCAGTGAAAAATCCAATATATACCTGGTGATATCTCGGGTCCTATTACAGATAGCGAAATAAATCAAAGTGCATTGTCTGTAGGAGGCCCTGGCGCATGCATCTGTGCAGCGGGAACGACCTCGGACCACCAGGGGCAGAGAAAACGACCGTCTCATGGGGCCGGACACTCAGGGTCAGTGAAAAATCCAATATATATCTAGTGATATCTCGGCTGCTATTACAGATAGCGCAATAAATCAAAGTCCATTGTCTGTAGGAGGCCCTGGCGCATGAATCTGTGCAGCGGGAACGACCTCGGACGACCAGGGGCCGAGAAAACCACAGTCTCATGGGGCCGGACATTCAGGGTCAGGGGAAAATCCAATATATATCTGGTGATATCTCGGGTGCTATTAGAGATAGCGCAATAAATCAAAGTAAATTATCTGCAGGGGGCCCTGGCGCATTAACCTGTGCAGCGGGAACGACCTCGGACCACCAGGGGCCGAGAAAACTACCGTCTCATGGGGCCGGACACTCTGGGTCAGGGAAAAATCCAATATATATGTGGTGATATCTCGGGTGCTATTACAGATAGCGCAATAAATCAAAGTGAATTGTCTGTAGGAGGCCCTGGCGCATGAATCTGTGCAGCGGGAACGACCTCGGACGACCAGGGGCCGAGAAAACCACAGTCTCATGGGGCCGGACATTCAGGGACAGGGGAAAATCCAATATATATCTGGTGATATCTCGGGTGCTATTACAGATAGCGCAATAAATCAAAGTGCATTGTCTGTAGGAGGCCCTGGCGCATGAATCTGTGCAGCAGGAACGACCTCGGACCACCAGGGGCCGAGAAAACCACAGTCTCATGGAGCCGGACACTCAGTGTCAGGGGAAAATCCAATATATATCTGGTGATATCTCGGGTGCTATTACAGATAGCGCACTAAACCAAAGTGAACTATCTGCAGGAGGCCCTGGCGCATGAATCTGTGCAGCGGGAACGACCTCGGACCACCAGGGGCCGAGAAAACGACAGTCTCAAGGGGCCGGACACTCAGGGTCAGGGGAAATTCAAATATATATCTGGTGATATCTCGGGTGCTATTACAGATAGCGCAATAAATCAAAGTGCATTGTCTGTAGGAGTCCCTGGCGCATGAATCTGTGCAGCGGGAACGACCTCGGACCACCAGGGGCCGAGAAAACCACCGTCTCATGGGGCCGGACACTCAGGGTCAGTGAAAAATCCAATATATACCTGGTGATATCTCGGGTCCTATTACAGATAGCGAAATAAATCAAAGTGCATTGTCTGTAGGAGGCCCTGGCGCATGAATCTGTGCAGCGGGAACGACCTCGGACCACCAGGGGCCGAGAAAACCACCGTCTCATGGGGCCGGACACTCAGGGTCAGGGGAAAATCCAATATATATCAGGTGATATCTCGGATGCTATTAGAGATAGCGCAATAAACCAAAGTGAATTATCTGCAGGAGGCCCTGGCGCATGAATGTGTGCAGCGGGAACGACCTCGGACCACCTGGGGCCGAGAAAACCGCAGTCTCATGGGGCCGGACACTCAGGGTCAGAGAAAAATCCAATATATATCTAGTGATATCTCGGCTGCTATTAGAGATAGCGCAATAAACCAAAGTGCATTGTCTGTAGGAGGCCCTGGCGCACGAATCTGTGCAGCGGGAACGACCTCGGACCACCAGGGGCCGAGAAAACCACCGTCCCGTGGGTCCGGACACTTAGGGTCAGTGAAAAATCCAATATATATCTGGTGATATCACGGGTGCTATTACAGATAGCGCAATAAATCAAAGTGAATTATCTGCAGGAGGCCCTGGCGCATGCATCTGTGCAGCGGGAACGACCTCGGACCACCAGGGGCCGAGAAAACCACCTTCTCATGGGGCCGGACACTGAGGCTCAGGGGATAATCTAATATATATCTGGTGATATCTCGGGTGCTATTACAGATAGCGCAATAAGTCAAAGTGCATTGTCTGTAGGAGGCCCTGGCGCATGAATCTGTGCAGCGGGAACGACCTCGGACCACCAGGGGCCGAGAAAACCACAGTCTCATGGGGCCGGACACTCAGGGTCAGGGAAAAATCCAATATATATCTGGGGATATCTCGGGTGCTATTAGAGATAGCGCAATAAATCAAAGTAAATTATCTGCAGGGGGCCCTGGCGCATGAATCTGTGCAGCGGGAACGACCTCGGACCACCAGGGGCAGAGAAAACGACCGTCTCATGGGGCCGGACACTCAGGGTCAGTGAAAAATCCAATATATATCTAGTGATATCTCGGCTGCTATTACAGATAGCGCAATAATTCAAAGTCCATTGTCTGTAGGAGGCCCTGGCGCATGAATCTGTGCAGCGGGAACGACCTCGGACGACCAGGGGCCGAGAAAACCACAGTCTCATGGGGCCGGACATTCAGGGTCAGGGGAAAATCCAATATATATCTGGTGATATCTCGGGTGCTATTAGAGATAGCGCAATAAATCAAAGTAAATTATCTGCAGGGGGCCCTGGCGCATTAACCTGTGCAGCGGGAACGACCTCGGACCACCAGGGGCCGAGAAAACTACCGTCTCATGGGGCCGGACACTCTGGGTCAGGGAAAAATCCAATATATATGTGGTGATATCTCGGGTGCTATTACAGATAGCGCAATAAATCAAAGTGAATTGTCTGTAGGAGGCCCTGGCGCATGAATCTGTGCAGCGGGAACGACCTCGGACGACCAGGGGCCGAGAAAACCACAGTCTCATGGGGCCGGACATTCAGGGACAGGGGAAAATCCAATATATATCTGGTGATATCTCGGGTGCTATTAGAGATAGCGCAATAAATCAAAGTGCATTGTCTGTAGGAGGCCCTGGCGCATGAATCTGTGCAGCAGGAACGACCTCGGACCACCAGGGGCCGAGAAAACCACAGTCTCATGGAGCCGGACACTCAGTGTCAGGGGAAAATCCAATATATATCTGGTGATATCTCGGGTGCTATTACAGATAGCGCACTAAACCAAAGTGAACTATCTGCAGGAGGCCCTGGCGCATGAATCTGTGCAGCGGGAACGACCTCGGACGACCAGGGGCCGAGAAAACCACAGTCTCATGGGGCCGGACATTCAGGGACAGGGGAAAATCCAATATATATCTGGTGATATCTCGGGTGCTATTAGAGAAAGCGCAATAAATCAAAGTGCATTGTCTGTAGGAGGCCCTGGCGCATGAATCTGTGCAGCGGGAACGACCTCGGACCACCAGGGGCCGAGAAAACGACCGTCTCATGGGGCCGGACACTCAGGGTCAGTGAAAAATCCAATATATATCTGGTGATATCTCGGGTGCTATTACAGATAGCGCAATAAATCAAAGTGCATTGTCTATAGGAGGCCCTGGCGCATGAATCTGTGCAGCGGGAACGACCTGGGACGACCAGGGGCCGAGAAAACGACAGTCTCAAGGGGCCGGACACTCAGGGTCAGGGGAAAATCAAATATATATCTGGTGATATCTCGGGTGCTATTACAGATAGCGCAATAAATCAAAGTGCATTGTATGTAGGAGTCCCTGGCGCATGAATCTGTGCAGCGTGAACGACCTCGGACCACCAGGGGCCGAGAAAACCACCGTCTCATGGGGCCGGACACTCAGGGTCAGTGAAAAATCCAATATATACCTGGTGATATCTCGGGTCCTATTACAGATAGCGAAATAAATCAAAGTGCATTGTCTGTAGGAGGCCCTGGCGCATGAATCTGTGCAGCGGGAACGACCTCGGACCACCAGGGGCCGAGAAAACCACCGTCTCATGGGGCCGGACACTCAGGGTCAGGGGAAAATCCAATATATATCTGGTGATATCTCGGATGCTATTAGAGATAGCGCAATAAACCAAAGTGAATTATCTGCAGGAGGCCCTGGCGCATGAATGTGTGCAGCGGGAACGACCTCGGACCACCTGGGGCCGAGAAAACCGCAGTCTCATGGGGCCGGACACTCAGGGTCAGAGAAAAATCCAATATATATCTGGTGATATGCCGGGTGCTATTACAGATAGCGCAATAAATCAAAGTGCATTGTCTGGAGGAGGCCCTGGCGCATGAATCTGTCCAGCGGGAACGACCTCGGACCACCAGGGGCCGAGAAAACCACAGTCTCATGGAGCCGGACACTCAGTGTCAGGGGAAAATCCAATATATATCTGGTGATATCTCGGGTGCTATTACAGATAGCGCACTAAACCAAAGTGAACTATCTGCAGGAGGCCCTGGCGTATGAATCTGTGCAGCGGGAACGACCTCGGACCACCAGGGGCCGAGAAAACGACAGTCTCAAGGGGCCGGACACTCAGGGTCAGGGGAAATTCAAATATATATCTGGTGATATCTCGGGTGCTATTACAGATAGCGCAATAAATCAAAGTGCATTGTATGTAGGAGTCCCTGGCGCATGAATCTGTGCAGCGTGAACGACCTCGGACCACCAGGGGCCGAGAAAACCACCGTCTCATGGGGCCGGACACTCAGGGTCAGTGAAAAATCCAATATATACCTGGTGATATCTCGGGTCCTATTACAGATAGCGAAATAAATCAAAGTGCATTGTCTGTAGGAGGCCCTGGCGCATGAATCTGTGCAGCGGGAACGACCTCGGACCACCAGGGGCCGAGAAAACCACCGTCTCATGGGGCCGGACACTCAGGGTCAGGGGAAAATCCAATATATATCTGGTGATATCTCGGATGCTATTAGAGACAGCGCAATAAACCAAAGTGAATTATCTGCAGGAGGCCCTGGCGCATGAATGTGTGCAGCGGGAACGACCTCGGACCACCTGGGGCCGAGAAAACCGCAGTCTCATGGGGCCGGACACTCAGGGTCAGAGAAAAATCCAATATATATCTGGTGATATGCCGGGTGCTATTACAGATAGCGCAAGAAATCAAAGTGCATTGTCTGGAGGAGGCCCTGGCGCATGAATCTGTCCAGCGGGAACGGCCTCGGACCACCAGGGGCCGAGAAAACCACCGTCCCGAGGGGCCGGACACTTAGGGTCAGTGAAAAATCCAATATATATCTGGTGATATCACGGGTGCTATTACAGATAGCGCAATAAATCAAATCGAATTATCTGCAGGAGGCCCTGGCGCATGAATCTGTGCAACGGGAACGACCTCGGACCACCAGGGGCCGAGAAAACCACAGTCTCATGGGGCCGGACTCTCAGGGTCAGGGAAAAATCCAATATATATCTGGTGATATCTTGGGTGCTATTAGAGATAGCGCAATAAACCAAACTGAATTATCTGCAGGAGGCCCTGGCGCATGAATCTGTGCAACGTGAACGACCTCGGACCACCAGGGGCCGAGAAAACCACAGTCTCATGGAGCCGGACACTCAGTGTCAGGGGAAAATCCAATATATATCCGGTGATATCTCGGGTGCTATTACAGATAGCGCAATAAACCAAAGTGAATTATCTGCAGGAGGACCTGGCGCATGAATCTGTGCAGCGGGAACGACCTCGGACCACCAGGGGCCGAGAAAACGACCGTCTCATGGTGCCGGACACTCAGGGTCAGTGAAAAGTCCAATATATATCTGGTGATATCTCGGGTGCTATTACAGATAGCGCAACAAATCAAAGTGCATTGTCTATAGGAGGCCCTGGCGCATGAATTTGTGCAGCGGGAACGACCTGGGACGACCAGGGTCCGAGAAAACGACAATCTCAAGGGGCCGGACACTCAGGGTCAGGGGAAAATCAAATATATATCTGGTGATATCTCGGGTGCTATTACAGATAGCGCAATAAATCAAAGTGCATTGTCTGTAGGAGTCCCTGGCGCATGAATTTGTGCAGCGGGAACGACCTGGGACGACCAGGGGCCGAGAAAACGACAATCTCAAGGGGCCGGACACTCAGGGTCAGGGGAAAATCAAATATATACCTGGGGATATCTCGGATGCTATTAGAGATAGCGCAATAAACCAAAGTGAATTATCTGCAGGAGGCCCTGGCGCATGAATGTGTGCAGCGGGCACGACCTCGGACCACCAGGGGCCGAGAAAACCACCGTCCCGTGGGGCCGGACACTTAGGGTCAGCGAAAAATCCAATATATATCTGGTGATATCACGGGTGCTATTACAGATAGCGCAATAAATCAAAGTGAATTATCTGCAGGAGGCCCTGGCGCATGAATCTGTGCAACGGGAACGACCTCGGACCACCAGGGGCCGAGAAAACCACAGTCTCATGGAGCCGGACACTCAGTGTCAGGGGAAAATCCAATATATATCTGGTGATATCTCGGGTGCTATTACAGATAGCGCACTAAACCAAAGTGAACTATCTGCAGGAGGCCCTGGCGCATGAATCTGTGCAGCGGGAACGACCTCGGACCACCAGGGGCCGAGAAAACGACCGTCTCATGGGGCCGGACACTCAGGGTCAGTGAAAAATCCAATATATATCTGGTGATATCTCGGGTGCTATTACAGATAGCGCAATAAATCAAAGTGCATTGTCTGTAGGAGGCCCTGGCGCATGAATCTGTGCAGCGGGCACCACCTCGGACCACCAGGGTCCGAGAAAACCACCGTCCCGAGGGGCCGGACACTTAGTGTCTGTGAAAAATCCAATATATATCTGGTGATATCACGGGTGCTATTACAGATAGCGCAATAAATCAAAGTGAATTGCCTGTAGGAGGCCCTGGCGCATGAATCTGTGCAGCGGGAACGACCTCGGACGACCAGGGGCCGAGAAAACCACAGTCTCATGGGGCCGGACATTCAGGGACAGGGGAAAATCCAATATATATCTGGTGATATCTCGGGTCCTATTACAGATAGCGAAATAAATCAAAGTGCATTGTCTGTAGGAGGCCCTGGCGCATGAATCTGTGCAGCGGGAACGACCTCGGACCACCAGGGGCCGAGAAAACCACCGTCTCATGGGGCCGGACACTCAGGGTCAGGGGAAAATCCAATATATATCTGGTGATATCTCGGATGCTATTAGAGATAGCGCAATAAACCAAAGTGAATTATCTGCAGGAGGCCCTGGCGCATGAATGTGTGCAGCGGGCACGACCTCGGACCACCAGGGGCCGAGAAAACCACCGTCCCGTGGGGCCGGACACTTAGGGTCAGTGAAAAATCCAATATATATCTGGTGATATCACGGGTGCTATTACAGATAGCGCAATAAATCAAAGTGAATTATCTGCAGGAGGCCCTGGCGCATGAATCTGTGCAACGGGAACGACCTCGGACCACCAGGGGCCGAGAAAACCACAGTCTCATGGAGCCGGACACTCAGTGTCAGGGGAAAATCCAATATATATCTGGTGATATCTCGGGTGCTATTACAGATAGCGCACTAAACCAAAGTGAACTATCTGCAGGAGGCCCTGGCGCATGAATCTGTGCAGCGGGAACGACCTCGGACCACCAGAGGCCGAGAAAACGACCGTCTCATGGGGCCGGACACTCAGGGTCAGTGAAAAATCCAATATATATCTGGTGATATCTCGGGTGCTATTACAGATAGCGCAATAAATCAAAGTGCATTGTCTGTAGGAGGCCCTGGCGCATGAATCTGTGCAGCAGGAACGACCTCGGACCACCAGGGGCCGAGAAATCCACAGTCTCATGGAGCCGGACACTCAGTGTCAGGGGAAAATCCAATATATATCTGGTGATATCTCGGGTGCTATTACAGATAGCGCACTAAACCAAAGTGAACTATCTGCAGGAGGCCCTGGCGCATGAATCTGTGCAGCGGGAACGACCTCGGACCACCAGGGGCCGAGAAAACGACAGTCTCAAGGGGCCGGACACTCAGGGTCAGGGGAAATTCAAATATATATCTGGTGATATCTCGGGTGCTATTACAGATAGCGCAATAAATCAAAGTGCATTGTCTGTAGGAGTCCCTGGCGCATGAATCTGTGCAGCGGGAACGACCTCGGACCACCAGGGGCCGAGAAAACCACCGTCTCATGGGGCCGGACACTCAGGGTCAGTGAAAAATCCAATATATACCTGGTGATATCTCGGGTCCTATTACAGATA
The DNA here is from genome assembly GCF_051020985.1 of Nomia melanderi. Classification (NCBI taxonomy): domain Eukaryota; kingdom Metazoa; phylum Arthropoda; class Insecta; order Hymenoptera; family Halictidae; genus Nomia; species Nomia melanderi. The sequence continues at coordinate 552,999 of NW_027475139.1, read as the reverse complement.
GCGAAATAAATCAAAGTGCATTGTCTGTAGGAGGCCCTGGCGCATGAATCTGTGCAGCGGGAACGACCTCGGACCACCAGGGGCCGAGAAAACCACCGTCTCATGGGGCCGGACACTCAGGGTCAGGGGAAAATCCAATATATATCAGGTGATATCTCGGATGCTATTAGAGATAGCGCAATAAACCAAAGTGAATTATCTGCAGGAGGCCCTGGCGCATGAATGTGTGCAGCGGGAACGACCTCGGACCACCTGGGGCCGAGAAAACCGCAGTCTCATGGGGCCGGACACTCAGGGTCAGAGAAAAATCCAATATATATCTAGTGATATCTCGGCTGCTATTAGAGATAGCGCAATAAACCAAAGTGCATTGTCTGTAGGAGGCCCTGGCGCACGAATCTGTGCAGCGGGAACGACCTCGGACCACCAGGGGCCGGACACTCAGGGTCAGGGAAAATCCAATATATATCTTCTGATATCTCGGGTGCTATTACAGATAGCGCAATAAATCAAAGTGAATTATTTGCAGGAGGCCCTGGCGCATGAATCTGTGCAACGGGCACGACCTCGGACCACCAGGGGCCGAGAAAACCACAGTCCCGTGGGTCCGGACACTTAGGGTCAGTGAAAAATCCAATATATATCTGGTGATATCACGGGTGCTATTACAGATAGCGCAATAAATCAAAGTGAATTATCTGCAGGAGGCCCTGGCGCATGCATCTGTGCAGCGGGAACGACCTCGGACCACCAGGGGCCGAGAAAACCACCTTCTCATGGGGCCGGACACTCAGGCTCAGGGGATAATCTAATATATATCTGGTGATATCTCGGGTGCTATTACAGATAGCGCAATAAGTCAAAGTGCATTGTCTGCAGGGGGCCCTGGCGCATGAATCTGTGCAGCGGGAACGACCTCGGACCACCAGGGGCAGAGAAAACGACCGTCTCATGGGGCCGGACACTCAGGGTCAGTGAAAAATCCAATATATATCTAGTGATATCTCGGCTGCTATTACAGATAGCGCAATAATTCAAAGTCCATTGTCTGTAGGAGGCCCTGGCGCATGAATCTGTGCAGCGGGAACGACCTCGGACGACCAGGGGCCGAGAAAACCACAGTCTCATGGGGCCGGACATTCAGGGTCAGGGGAAAATCCAATATATATCTGGTGATATCTCGGGTGCTATTAGAGATAGCGCAATAAATCAAAGTTAATTATCTGCAGGGGGCCCTGGCGCATTAACCTGTGCAGCGGGAACGACCTCGGACCACCAGGGGCCGAGAAAACTACCGTCTCATGGGGCCGGACACTCTGGGTCAGGGAAAAATCCAATATATATGTGGTGATATCTCGGGTGCTATTACAGATAGCGCAATAAATCAAAGTGAATTGTCTGTAGGAGGCCCTGGCGCATGAATCTGTGCAGCGGGAACGACCTCGGACGACCAGGGGCCGAGAAAACCACAGTCTCATGGGGCCGGACATTCAGGGACAGGGGAAAATCCAATATATATCTGGTGATATCTCGGGTGCTATTAGAGATAGCGCAATAAATCAAAGTGCATTGTCTGTAGGAGGCCCTGGCGCATGAATCTGTGCAGCAGGAACGACCTCGGACCACCAGGGGCCGAGAAAACCACAGTCTCATGGAGCCGGACACTCAGTGTCAGGGGAAAATCCAATATATATCTGGTGATATCTCGGGTGCTATTACAGATAGCGCACTAAACCAAAGTGAACTATCTGCAGGAGGCCCTGGCGCATGAATCTGTGCAGCGGGAACGACCTCGGACGACCAGGGGCCGAGAAAACCACAGTCTCATGGGGCCGGACATTCAGGGACAGGGGAAAATCCAATATATATCTGGTGATATCTCGGGTGCTATTAGAGAAAGCGCAATAAATCAAAGTGCATTGTCTGTAGGAGGCCCTGGCGCATGAATCTGTGCAGCGGGAACGACCTCGGACCACCAGGGGCCGAGAAAACGACCGTCTCATGGGGCCGGACACTCAGGGTCAGTGAAAAATCCAATATATATCTGGTGATATCTCGGGTGCTATTACAGATAGCGCAATAAATCAAAGTGCATTGTCTATAGGAGGCCCTGGCGCATGAATCTGTGCAGCGGGAACGACCTGGGACGACCAGGGGCCGAGAAAACGACAGTCTCAAGGGGCCGGACACTCAGGGTCAGTAAAAAATCCAATATATACCTGGTGATATCTCGGGTCCTATTACAGATAGCGAAATAAATCAAAGTGCATTGTCTGTAGGAGGCCCTGGCGCATGAATCTGTGCAGCGGGAACGACCTCGGACCACCAGGGGCCGAGAAAACCACCGTCTCATGGGGCCGGACACTCAGGGTCAGGGGAAAATCCAATATATATCTGGTGATATCTCGGATGCTATTAGAGATAGCGCAATAAACCAAAGTGAATTATCTGCAGGAGGCCCTGGCGCATGAATGTGTGCAGCGGGAACGACCTCGGACCACCTGGGGCCGAGAAAACCGCAGTCTCATGGGGCCGGACACTCAGGGTCAGAGAAAAATCCAATATATATCTGGTGATATGCCGGGTGCTATTACAGATAGCGCAATAAATCAAAGTGCATTGTCTGGAGGAGGCCCTGGCGCATGAATCTGTCCAGCGGGAACGACCTCGGACCACCAGGGGCCGAGAAAACCACCGTCCCGAGGGGCCGGACACTTAGGGTCAGTGAAAAATCCAATATATATCTGGTGACATCACGGGTGCTATTACAGATAGCGCAATAAATCAAATCGAATTATCTGCAGGAGGCCCTGGCGCATGAATCTGTGCAGCGGGAACGACCTCGGACGACCAGGGGCCGAGAAAACCACAGTCTCATGGGGCCGGACATTCAGGGACAGGGGAAAATCCAATATATATCTGGTGATATCTCGGGTGCTATTAGAGATAGCGCAATAAATCAAAGTGCATTGTCTGTAGGAGGCCCTGGCGCATGAATCTGTGCAGCAGGAACGACCTCGGACCACCAGGGGCCGAGAAAACCACAGTCTCATGGAGCCGGACACTCAGTGTCAGGGGAAAATCCAATATATATCTGGTGATATCTCGGGTGCTATTACAGATAGCGCACTAAACCAAAGTGAACTATCTGCAGGAGGCCCTGGCGCATGAATCTGTGCAGCGGGAACGACCTCGGACGACCAGGGGCCGAGAAAACCACAGTCTCATGGGGCCGGACATTCAGGGACAGGGGAAAATCCAATATATATCTGGTGATATCTCGGGTGCTATTAGAGAAAGCGCAATAAATCAAAGTGCATTGTCTGTAGGAGGCCCTGGCGCATGAATCTGTGCAGCGGGAACGACCTCGGACCACCAGGGGCCGAGAAAACGACCGTCTCATGGGGCCGGACACTCAGGGTCAGTGAAAAATCCAATATATATCTGGTGATATCTCGGGTGCTATTACAGATAGCGCAATAAATCAAAGTGCATTGTCTATAGGAGGCCCTGGCGCATGAATCTGTGCAGCGGGAACGACCTGGGACGACCAGGGGCCGAGAAAACGACAGTCTCAAGGGGCCGGACACTCAGGGTCAGGGGAAAATCAAATATATATCTGGTGATATCTCGGGTGCTATTACAGATAGCGCAATAAATCAAAGTGCATTGTATTTAGGAGTCTCTGGCGCATGAATCGGTGCAGCGTGAACGACCTCGGACCACCAGGGGCCGAGAAAACCACCGTCTCATGGGGCCGGACACTCAGGGTCAGTAAAAAATCCAATATATACCTGGTGATATCTCGGGTCCTATTACAGATAGCGAAATAAATCAAAGTGCATTGTCTGTAGGAGGCCCTGGCGCATGAATCTGTGCAGCGGGAACGACCTCGGACCACCAGGGGCCGAGAAAACCACCGTCTCATGGGGCCGGACACTCAGGGTCAGGGGAAAATCCAATATATATCTGGTGATATCTCGGATGCTATTAGAGATAGCGCAATAAACCAAAGTGAATTATCTGCAGGAGGCCCTGGCGCATGAATGTGTGCAGCGGGAACGACCTCGGACCACCTGGGGCCGAGAAAACCGCAGTCTCATGGGGCCGGACACTCAGGGTCAGAGAAAAATCCAATATATATCTGGTGATATGCCGGGTGCTATTACAGATAGCGCAATAAATCAAAGTGCATTGTCTGGAGGAGGCCCTGGCGCATGAATCTGTCCAGCGGGAACGACCTCGGACCACCAGGGGCCGAGAAAACCACCGTCCCGAGGGGCCGGACACTTAGGGTCAGTGAAAAATCCAATATATATCTGGTGACATCACGGGTGCTATTACAGATAGCGCAATAAATCAAATCGAATTATCTGCAGGAGGCCCTGGCGCATGAATCTGTGCAACGGGAACGACCTCGGACCACCAGGGGCCGAAAAAACCACAGTCTCATGGGGCCGGACACTCAGGGTCAGGGGAAAATCCAATATATATATCTGGTGATATCTCGGGTGCTATTAGAGATAGCGCAATAAACCAAAGTGAATTATCTGCAGGAGGACCTGGCGCATGAATCTGTGCAACGGGAGCGACCTCGGACCACCAGCGGCCGAGAAAACGACAGTCTCATGGGGCCGGACACTCAGGGTAAGGGGAAAATCCAATATATATCTGGGGATATCTCGGGTGCTATTAGAGATAGCGCAATAAATCAAAGTAAATTATCTGCAGGGGGCCCTGGCGCATGAATCTGTGCAGCGGGAACGACCTCGGACCACCAGGGGCAGAGAAAACGACCGTCTCATGGGGCCGGACACTCAGGGTCAGTGAAAAATCCAATATATATCTAGTGATATCTCGGCTGCTATTACAGATAGCGCAATAAATCAAAGTGCATTGTCTGTAGGAGGCCCTGGCGCATGAATCTGTGCAGCGGGAACGACCTCGGACGAGCAGGGGCCGAGAAAACCACAGTCTCATGGGGCCGGACATTCAGGGTCAGGGGAAAATCCAATATATATCTGGTGATATCTCGGGTGCTATTAGAGATAGCGCAATAAATCAAAGTAAATAATCTGCAGGGGGCCCTGGCGCATTAACCTGTGCAGCGGGAACGAACTCGGACCACCAGGGGCCGAGAAAACTACCGTCTCATGGGGCCGGACACTCTGGGTCAGGGAAAAATCCAATATATATGTGGTGATATCTCGGGTGCTATTACAGATAGCGCAATAAATCAAAGTGCACTGCCTGTAGGAGGCCCTGGCGCATGAATCTGTGCAGCGGGAACGACCTCGGACCACCAGGGGCCTAGACAACCACCGTCTCATGGGGCCGGACACTCAGGGTCAGGGAAAAATCCAATATATATCTGGTGATATCTCGGGTGCTATTAGAGATAGCGCAATAAATCAAAGTGCATTGTCTGTAGGAGGCCCTGGCGCATGAATCTGTGCAGCAGGAACGACCTCGGACCACCAGGGTCCGAGAAAACCACAGTCTCATGGAGCCGGACACTCAGTGTCAGGGGAAAATCCAATATATATCTGGTGATATCTCGGGTGCTATTACAGATAGCGCACTAAACCAAAGTGAACTATCTGCAGGAGGCCCTGGCGCATGAATCTGTGCAGCGGGAACGACCTCGGACCACCAGGGGCCGAGAAAACAACCGTCTCATGGTGCCGGACACTCAGGGTCAGTGAAAAGTCCAATATATATCTGGTGATATCTCGGGTGCTATTACAGATAGCGCAACAAATCAAAGTGCATTGTCTATAGGAGGCCCTGGCGCATGAATTTGTGCAGCGGGAACGACCTGGGACGACCAGGGGCCGAGAAAACGACAGTCTCAAGGGGCCGGACACTCAGGGTCAGGGGAAAATCAAATATATATCTGGTGATATCTCGGGTGCTATTACAGATAGCGCAATAAATCAAAGTGTATTGTCTGTAGGAGTCCCTGGCGCATGAATCTGTGCAGCGGGAACGACCTCGGACAACCAGGGGCCGAGAAAACCACCGTCTCATGGGGCCGGACACTCAGGGTCAGGGGAAAATCCAATATATATCTGGTGATATCTCGGATGCTATTAGAGATAGCGCAATAAACCAAAGTGAATTATCTGCAGGAGGCCCTGGCGCATGAATGTGTGCAGCGGGCACGACCTCGGACCACCAGGGGCCGAGAAAACCACAGTCTCATGGGGCCGGACACTCAGGGTCAGGGAAAAATCCAATATATATCTGGTGATATCTCGGGTGCTATTACAGATAGCGCAATAAATCAAAGTGAATTATCTGCAGGAGGCCCTGGCGCATGAATCTGTGCAACGGGAACGACCTCGGACCACCAGGGGCCGAGAAAACCACCGTCTCATGGGGCCGGACACTCAGGGTCAGGGGAAAATCCAATATATATCTGGTGATATCTCGGATGCTATTAGAGATAGCGCAATAAACCAAAGTGAATTATCTGCAGGAGGCCCTGGCGCATGAATGTGTGCAGCGGGCACGACCTCGGACCACCAGGGGCCGAGAAAACCACCGTCCCGTGGGGCCGGACACTTAGGGTCAGTGAAAAATCCAATATATATCTGGTGATATCACGGGTGCTATTACAGATAGCGCAATAAATCAAAGTGAATTATCTGCAGGAGGCCCTGGCGCATGAATCTGTGCAACGGGAACGACCTCGGACCACCAGGGGCCGAGAAAACCACAGTCTCATGGAGCCGGACACTCAGTGTCAGGGGAAAATCCAATATATATCTGGTGATATCTCGGGTGCTATTACAGATAGCGCACTAAACCAAAGTGAACTATCTGCAGGAGGCCCTGGCGCATGAATCTGTGCAGCGGGAACGACCTCGGACCACCAGAGGCCGAGAAAACGACCGTCTCATGGGGCCGGACACTCAGGGTCAGTGAAAAATCCAATATATATCTGGTGATATCTCGGGTGCTATTACAGATAGCGCAATAAATCAAAGTGCATTGTCTGTAGGAGGCCCTGGCGCAAGAATCTGTGCAGCAGGAACGACCTCGGACCACCAGGGGCCGAGAAAACCACAGTCTCATGGAGCCGGACACTCAGTGTCAGGGGAAAATCCAATATATATCTGGTGATATCTCGGGTGCTATTACAGATAGCGCACTAAACCAAAGTGAACTATCTGCAGGAGGCCCTGGCGCATGAATCTGTGCAGCGGGAACGACCTCGGACCACCAGGGGCCGAGAAAACGACAGTCTCAAGGGGCCGGACACTCAGGGTCAGGGGAAATTCAAATATATATCTGGTGATATCTCGGGTGCTATTACAGATAGCGCAATAAATCAAAGTTAATTATCTGCAGGGGGCCCTGGCGCATTAACCTGTGCAGCGGGAACGACCTCGGACCACCAGGGGCCGAGAAAACTACCGTCTCATGGGGCCGGACACTCTGGGTCAGGGAAAAATCCAATATATATGTGGTGATATCTCGGGTGCTATTACAGATAGCGCAATAAATCAAAGTGAATTGTCTGTAGGAGGCCCTGGCGCATGAATCTGTGCAGCGGGAACGACCTCGGACGACCAGGGGCCGAGAAAACCACAGTCTCATGGGGCCGGACATTCAGGGACAGGGGAAAATCCAATATATATCTGGTGATATCTCGGGTGCTATTAGAGATAGCGCAATAAATCAAAGTGCATTGTCTGTAGGAGGCCCTGGCGCATGAATCTGTGCAGCAGGAACGACCTCGGACCACCAGGGGCCGAGAAAACCACAGTCTCATGGAGCCGGACACTCAGTGTCAGGGGAAAATCCAATATATATCTGGTGATATCTCGGGTGCTATTACAGATAGCGCACTAAACCAAAGTGAACTATCTGCAGGAGGCCCTGGCGCATGAATCTGTGCAGCGGGAACGACCTCGGACGACCAGGGGCCGAGAAAACCACAGTCTCATGGGGCCGGACATTCAGGGACAGGGGAAAATCCAATATATATCTGGTGATATCTCGGGTGCTATTAGAGAAAGCGCAATAAATCAAAGTGCATTGTCTGTAGGAGGCCCTGGCGCATGAATCTGTGCAGCGGGAACGACCTCGGACCACCAGGGGCCGAGAAAACGACCGTCTCATGGGGCCGGACACTCAGGGTCAGTGAAAAATCCAATATATATCTGGTGATATCTCGGGTGCTATTACAGATAGCGCAATAAATCAAAGTGCATTGTCTATAGGAGGCCCTGGCGCATGAATCTGTGCAGCGGGAACGACCTCGGACCACCAGGGGCCGAGAAAACCACCTTCTCATGGGGCCGGACACTCAGGCTCAGGGGATAATCTAATATATATCTGGTGATATCTCGGGTGCTATTACAGATAGCGCAATAAGTCAAAGTGCATTGTCTGCAGGGGGCCCTGGCGCATGAATCTGTGCAGCGGGAACGACCTCGGACCACCAGGGGCAGAGAAAACGACCGTCTCATGGGGCCGGACACTCAGGGTCAGTGAAAAATCCAATATATATCTAGTGATATCTCGGCTGCTATTACAGATAGCGCAATAATTCAAAGTCCATTGTCTGTAGGAGGCCCTGGCGCATGAATCTGTGCAGCGGGAACGACCTCGGACGACCAGGGGCCGAGAAAACCACAGTCTCATGGGGCCGGACATTCAGGGTCAGGGGAAAATCCAATATATATCTGGTGATATCTCGGGTGCTATTAGAGATAGCGCAATAAATCAAAGTTAATTATCTGCAGGGGGCCCTGGCGCATTAACCTGTGCAGCGGGAACGACCTCGGACCACCAGGGGCCGAGAAAACGACCGTCTCATGGGGCCGGACACTCAGGGTCAGTGAAAAATCCAATATATATCTGGTGATATCTCGGGTGCTATTACAGATAGCGCAATAAATCAAAGTGCATTGTCTATAGGAGGCCCTGGCGCATGAATCTGTGCAGCGGGAACGACCTGGGACGACCAGGGGCCGAGAAAACGACAGTCTCAAGGGGCCGGACACTCAGGGTCAGGGGAAAATCAAATATATATCTGGTGATATCTCGGGTGCTATTACAGATAGCGCAATAAATCAAAGTGCATTGTATGTAGGAGTCCCTGGCGCATGAATCGGTGCAGCGTGAACGACCTCGGACCACCAGGGGCCGAGAAAACCACCGTCTCATGGGGCCGGACACTCAGGGTCAGTAAAAAATCCAATATATACCTGGTGATATCTCGGGTCCTATTACAGATAGCGAAATAAATCAAAGTGCATTGTCTGTAGGAGGCCCTGGCGCATGAATCTGTGCAGCGGGAACGACCTCGGACCACCAGGGGCCGAGAAAACCACCGTCTCATGGGGCCGGACACTCAGGGTCAGGGGAAAATCCAATATATATCTGGTGATATCTCGGATGCTATTAGAGATAGCGCAATAAACCAAAGTGAATTATCTGCAGGAGGCCCTGGCGCCTGAATGTGTGCAGCGGGAACGACCTCGGACCACCTGGGGCCGAGAAAACCGCAGTCTCATGGGGCCGGACACTCAGGGTCAGAGAAAAATCCAATATATATCTGGTGATATGCCGGGTGCTATTACAGATAGCGCAATAAATCAAAGTGCATTGTCTGGAGGAGGCCCTGGCGCATGAATCTGTCCAGCGGGAACGACCTCGGACCACCAGGGGCCGAGAAAACCACCGTCCCGAGGGGCCGGACACTTAGGGTCAGTGAAAAATCCAATATATATCTGGTGACATCACGGGTGCTATTACAGATAGCGCAATAAATCAAATCGAATTATCTGCAGGAGGCCCTGGCGCATGAATCTGTGCAACGGGAACGACCTCGGACCACCAGGGGCCGAAAAAACCACAGTCTCATGGGGCCGGACACTCAGGGTCAGGGGAAAATCCAATATATATATCTGGTGATATCTCGGGTGCTATTAGAGATAGCGCAATAAACCAAAGTGAATTATCTGCAGGAGGACCTGGCGCATGAATCTGTGCAACGGGAGCGACCTCGGACCACCAGCGGCCGAGAAAACGACAGTCTCATGGGGCCGGACACTCAGGGTAAGGGGAAAATCCAATATATATCTGGGGATATCTCGGGTGCTATTAGAGATAGCGCAATAAATCAAAGTAAATTATCTGCAGGGGGCCCTGGCGCATGAATCTGTGCAGCGGGAACGACCTCGGACCACCAGGGGCAGAGAAAACGACCGTCTCATGGGGCCGGACACTCAGGGTCAGTGAAAAATCCAATATATATCTAGTGATATCTCGGCTGCTATTACAGATAGCGCAATAATTCAAAGTCCATTGTCTGTAGGAGGCCCTGGCGCATGAATCTGTGCAGCGGGAACGACCTCGGACGACCAGGGGCCGAGAAAACCACAGTCTCATGGGGCCGGACATTCAGGGTCAGGGGAAAATCCAATATATATCTGGTGATATCTCGGGTGCTATTAGAGATAGCGCAATAAATCAAAGTTAATTATCTGCAGGGGGCCCTGGCGCATTAACCTGTGCAGCGGGAACGACCTCGGACCACCAGGGGCCGAGAAAACGACCGTCTCATGGGGCCGGACACTCAGGGTCAGTGAAAAATCCAATATATATCTGGTGATATCTCGGGTGCTATTACAGATAGCGCAATAAATCAAAGTGCATTGTCTATAGGAGGCCCTGGCGCATGAATCTGTGCAGCGGGAACGACCTGGGACGACCAGGGGCCGAGAAAACGACAGTCTCAAGGGGCCGGACACTCAGGGTCAGGGGAAAATCAAATATATATCTGGTGATATCTCGGGTGCTATTACAGATAGCGCAATAAATCAAAGTGCATTGTATGTAGGAGTCCCTGGCGCATGAATCGGTGCAGCGTGAACGACCTCGGACCACCAGGGGCCGAGAAAACCACCGTCTCATGGGGCCGGACACTCAGGGTCAGTAAAAAATCCAATATATACCTGGTGATATCTCGGGTCCTATTACAGATAGCGAAATAAATCAAAGTGCATTGTCTGTAGGAGGCCCTGGCGCATGAATCTGTGCAGCGGGAACGACCTCGGACCACCAGGGGCCGAGAAAACCACCGTCTCATGGGGCCGGACACTCAGGGTCAGGGGAAAATCCAATATATATCTGGTGATATCTCGGATGCTATTAGAGATAGCGCAATAAACCAAAGTGAATTATCTGCAGGAGGCCCTGGCGCCTGAATGTGTGCAGCGGGAACGACCTCGGACCACCTGGGGCCGAGAAAACCGCAGTCTCATGGGGCCGGACACTCAGGGTCAGAGAAAAATCCAATATATATCTGGTGATATGCCGGGTGCTATTACAGATAGCGCAATAAATCAAAGTGCATTGTCTGGAGGAGGCCCTGGCGCATGAATCTGTCCAGCGGGAACGACCTCGGACCACCAGGGGCCGAGAAAACCACCGTCCCGAGGGGCCGGACACTTAGGGTCAGTGAAAAATCCAATATATATCTGGTGACATCACGGGTGCTATTACAGATAGCGCAATAAATCAAATCGAATTATCTGCAGGAGGCCCTGGCGCATGAATCTGTGCAACGGGAACGACCTCGGACCACCAGGGGCCGAAAAAACCACAGTCTCATGGGGCCGGACACTCAGGGTCAGGGGAAAATCCAATATATATATCTGGTGATATCTCGGGTGCTATTAGAGATAGCGCAATAAACCAAAGTGAATTATCTGCAGGAGGACCTGGCGCATGAATCTGTGCAACGGGAGCGACCTCGGACCACCAGCGGCCGAGAAAACGACAGTCTCATGGGGCCGGACACTCAGGGTAAGGGGAAAATCCAATATATATCTGGGGATATCTCGGGTGCTATTAGAGATAGCGCAATAAATCAAAGTAAATTATCTGCAGGGGGCCCTGGCGCATGAATCTGTGCAGCGGGAACGACCTCGGACCACCAGGGGCAGAGAAAACGACCGTCTCATGGGGCCGGACACTCAGGGTCAGTGAAAAATCCAATATATATCTAGTGATATCTCGGCTGCTATTACAGATAGCGCAATAAATCAAAGTGCATTGTCTGTAGGAGGCCCTGGCGCATGAATCTGTGCAGCGGGAACGACCTCGGACGAGCAGGGGCCGAGAAAACCACAGTCTCATGGGGCCGGACATTCAGGGTCAGGGGAAAATCCAATATATATCTGGTGATATCTCGGGTGCTATTAGAGATAGCGCAATAAATCAAAGTAAATAATCTGCAGGGGGCCCTGGCGCATTAACCTGTGCAGCGGGAACGAACTCGGACCACCAGGGGCCGAGAAAACTACCGTCTCATGGGGCCGGACACTCTGGGTCAGGGAAAAATCCAATATATATGTGGTGATATCTCGGGTGCTATTACAGATAGCGCAATAAATCAAAGTGCACTGCCTGTAGGAGGCCCTGGCGCATGAATCTGTGCAGCGGGAACGACCTCGGACCACCAGGGGCCTAGACAACCACCGTCTCATGGGGCCGGACACTCAGGGTCAGGGAAAAATCCAATATATATCTGGTGATATCTCGGGTGCTATTAGAGATAGCGCAATAAATCAAAGTGCATTGTCTGTAGGAGGCCCTGGCGCATGAATCTGTGCAGCAGGAACGACCTCGGACCACCAGGGTCCGAGAAAACCACAGTCTCATGGAGCCGGACACTCAGTGTCAGGGGAAAATCCAATATATATCTGGTGATATCTCGGGTGCTATTACAGATAGCGCACTAAACCAAAGTGAACTATCTGCAGGAGGCCCTGGCGCATGAATCTGTGCAGCGGGAACGACCTCGGACCACCAGGGGCCGAGAAAACAACCGTCTCATGGTGCCGGACACTCAGGGTCAGTGAAAAGTCCAATATATATCTGGTGATATCTCGGGTGCTATTACAGATAGCGCAACAAATCAAAGTGCATTGTCTATAGGTGGCCCTGGCGCATGAATTTGTGCAGCGGGAACGACCTGGGACGACCAGGGGCCGAGAAAACGACAGTCTCAAGGGGCCGGACACTCAGGGTCAGGGGAAAATCAAATATATATCTGGTGATATCTCGGGTGCTATTACAGATAGCGCAATAAATCAAAGTGTATTGTCTGTAGGAGTCCCTGGCGCATGAATCTGTGCAGCGGGAACGACCTCGGACAACCAGGGGCCGAGAAAACCACCGTCTCATGGGGCCGGACACTCAGGGTCAGGGGAAAATCCAATATATATCTGGTGATATCTCGGATGCTATTAGAGATAGCGCAATAAACCAAAGTGAATTATCTGCAGGAGGCCCTGGCGCATGAATGTGTGCAGCGGGCACGACCTCGGACCACCAGGGGCCGAGAAAACCACAGTCTCATGGGGCCGGACACTCAGGGTCAGGGAAAAATCCAATATATATCTGGTGATATCTTGGGTGCTATTAGAGATAGCGCAATAAACCAACGTGAATTATCTGCAGGAGGCCCTGGCACATGAATCTGTGCAACGTGAACGACCTCGGACCACCATGGGCCGAAAAAACCACAGTTTCATGGGGCCGGACACTCAAGGTCAGGGAAACATCCAATATATATCTGGTGATATCTCGGGTGCTATTACAGATAGCGCAATAAATCAAAGTGCATTGTCTGTAGGAGGCCCTGGCGCATGAATCTGTGCAGCGGGCACGACCTCGGACCACCAGGGGCCGAGAAAACCACCGTCCCGAGGGGCCGGACACTTAGGGTCAGTGAAAAATCCAATATATATCTGGTGACATCACGGGTGCTATTACAGATAGCGCAATAAATCAAATCGAATTATCTGCAGGAGGCCCTGGCGCATGAATCTGTGCAGCAGGAACGACCTCGGACCACCAGGGTCCGAGAAAACAACAGTCTCATGGAGCCGGACACTCAGTGTCAGGGGAAAATCCAATATATATCTGGTGATATCTCGGGTGCTATTACAGATAGCGCACTAAACCAAAGTGAACTATCTGCAGGAGGCCCTGGCGCATGAATCTGTGCAGCGGGAACGACCTCGGACCACCAGGGGCCGAGAAAACGACCGTCTCATGGTGCCGGACACTCAGGGTCAGTGAAAAGTCCAATATATATCTGGTGATATCTCGGGTGCTATTACAGATAGCGCAACAAATCAAAGTGCATTGTCTATAGGAGGCCCTGGCGCATGAATTTGTGCAGCGGGAACGACCTGGGACGACCAGGGGCCGAGAAAACGACAGTCTCAAGGGGCCGGACACTCAGGGTCAGGGGAAAATCAAATATATATCTGGTGATATCTCGGGTGCTATTACAGATAGCGCAATAAATCAAAGTGCATTGTCTGTAGGAGTCCCTGGCGCATGAATCTGTGCAGCGGGAACGACCTTGGACAACCAGGGGCCGAGAAAACCACCGTCTCATGGGGCCGGACACTCAGGGTCAGGGGAAAATCCAATATATATCTGGTGATATCTCGGATGCTATTAGAGATAGCGCAATAAACCAAAGTGAATTATCTGCAGGAGGCCCTGGCGCATGAATGTGTGCAGCGGGCACGACCTCGGACCACCAGGGGCCGAGAAAACCACCGTCCCGTGGGGCCGGACACTTAGGGTCAGTGAAAAATCCAATATATATCTGGTGATATCACGGGTGCTATTACAGATAGCGCAATAAATCAAAGTGAATTATCTGCAGGAGGCCCTGGCGCATGAATCTGTGCAACGGGAACGACCTCGGACCACCAGGGGCCGAGAAAACCACAGTCTCATGGGGCCGGACACTCAGGGTCAGGGAAAAATCCAATATATATCTGGTGATATCTTGGGTGCTATTAGAGATAGCGCAATAAACCAAAGTGAATTATCTGCAGGAGGCCCTGGCGCATGAATCTGTGCAACGGGAACGACCTCGGACCACCAGGGGCCGAAAAAACCACAGTCTCATGGGGCCGGTCACTCAGGGTCAGGGGTAAATCCAATATATATCTGGTGATATCTCGGGTGCTATTAGAGATAGCGCAATAAACCAAAGTGAATTATCTGCAGGGGGACCTGGCGCATGAATCTGTGCAACGGGAAAGACGTCGGACCACCAGGGGCCGAGAAATCGACAGTCTCAAGGGGCCGGACACTCAGGGTCAGGGGAAAATCCAATATGGATCTGGTGATATCTCGGGTGTTATTACAGATTGCGCAATAAATCAAAGTGCATTGTCTGTAGGAGGCCCTGGCGCATGATTCTGTGCAGCGGGAACGACCTCGGACGACCAGGGGCCGAGAAAACCACAGTCTCATGGCGCCGGACATTCAGGGTCAGGGGAAAATCCGATATATATCTGGTGATATCTCGGGTGCTATTAGAGATAGCGCAATAAATCAAAGTGCATTGTCTGTAGGATTCCCTGGCGCATGAATCTGTGCAGCGGGAACGACCTCGGACCACCAGGGGCCGAGGAAACTACCGTCTCATGGGGCCGGACACTCAGGGTCAGGGAAAAATCCAATATATATCTGGAGATATCTCGGGAGCTATTAGAGATAGCGCAATAAATCAAAGTGCATTGTCTGTAGGAGGCCCTGGCGCATGAATCTGTGCAGCCGGAACGACCTCGGACCACCATGGGCCGAGAAAACCACCGTCTCATGGGGCCGGACACTCAGGGTCAGGGGAAAATCCAATATATATCCGGTGATATCTCGGGAGCTATTACAGATGGCGCAATAAATCAAAGTGAATTATATGCAGGGGGCCCTGGCGCATGAATCTGTGCATGCGGGATCGACCTCGGACCACCAGGGGCCGAGAAAATCACCGTCTCATGGGGCCCGTCTGTCAGGGTCAGGGAAAAATCCGATATATATCTGGTGATATCTCGGGTGCTATTAGAGATAGCGCAATAAATCAAAGTGCATTGTCTGTAGGATTCCCTGGCGCATGAATCTGTGCAGCGGGAACGACCTCGGACCACCAGGGGCCGAGGAAACTACCGTCTCATGGGGCCGGAAACTCAGGGTCAGGGAAAAATCCAATATATATCTGGAGATATCTCGGGTGCTATTAGAGATAGCGCAATAAACCAAAGTTTATTATCTGCAGGAGGCCCTGGCGCATGAATCTGTGCAACGGGAACGACCTCGGGCCACCAGGGGCCGAGAAAACGTCCGTCTCATGGGGCCGGACACTCAGGGTCAGGGGAAAATACAATATATACCTAGTGATATCTCGGGTGCTATTACAGATAGCGCAACAAATCAAAGTGCATTGTCTATAGGAGGCCCTGGCGCATGAATTTGTGCAGCGGGAACGACCTGGGACGACCAGGGGCCGAGAAAACGACAGTCTCAAGGGGCCGGACACTCAGGGTCAGGGGAAAATCAAATATATATCTGGTGATATCTCGGGTGCTATTACAGATAGCGCAATAAATCAAAGTGCATTGTCTGTAGGAGTCCCTGGCGCATGAATCTGTGCAGCGGGAACGACCTCCGACAACCAGGGGCCGAGAAAACCACCGTCTCATGGGGCCGGACACTCAGGGTCAGGGGAAAATCCAATATATATCTGGTGATATCTCGGATGCTATTAGAGATAGCGCACTAAACCAAAGTGAACTATCTGCAGGAGGCCCTGGCGCATGAATCTGTGCAGCGGGAACGACCTCGGACCACCAGGGGCCGAGAAAACGACCGTCTCATGGTGCCGGACACTCAGGGTCAGTGAAAAGTCCAATATATATCTGGTGATATCTCGGGTGCTATTACAGATAGCGCAACAAATCAAAGTGCATTGTCTATAGGAGGCCCTGGCGCATGAATTTGTGCAGCGGGAACGACCTGGGACGACCAGGGGCCGAGAAAATCACCGTCTCATGGGGCCGGACTGTCTGGGTCAGGGAAAAATCCAATATATATGTGGTGATATCTCGGCTGCTATTAGAGATAGCGCAATAAACCAAAGGGCATTGTCTGCAGGAGGCCCTGGCGCATGAATCTGTGCAGCGGGTACGACCTCGGACCACCAGGGACCGAGAAAACCACCGTCTCATGGGGTCGGACACTCAGGGTCAGGGAAAAATCCAATATATATGTGGTGGTATCTCATGTGCTATTAGAGGTAGCGCAATAATCCAAAGGGCATTGTCTGTAGGAGGCCCTGGCGCATGAATCTGTGCAGCGGGATCGACCTCGGACCACCAGGGGCCGAGAAAATTACAGATATTCGGAATCCGTCACCCAAGATCATGTAAAAATCCAGCATATATCTGGTTATATCTCGGGTGCTATTAGAGATAGCGCAATAAATCAAAGTGCATTGTCTGTAGGATTCCCTGGCGCATGAATCTGTGCAGCGGGAACGACCTCGGACCACCAGGGGCCGAGGAAACTACCGTCTCATGGGGCCGGACACTCAGGGTCAGGGAAAAATGCAATATATATCTGGAGATATCTCGGGTGCTATTAGAGATAGCGCAATAAACCAAAGTTTATTATCTGCAGGAGGCCCTGGCGCATGAATCTGTGCAACGGGAACGACCTCGGGCCACCAGGGGCCGAGAAAACGTCCGTCTCATGGCGCCGGACACTCAGGGTCAGGGGAAAATACAATATATACCTGGTGATATCTCGGGTGCTACTACAGATAGCGCAATAAATCAAGGTGCATTGTCTGTAGGAGGCCCGGGCGCATGAATCTGTGCAGCGGGATGGACCTCGGACCACCAGGGGCCGAGAAAATCACCGTCTCATGGGGCCGGTCTGTCAGGGTCAGGGAAAAATCCAATATATATCTGGTGATATCTCGGGTGCTATTAGAGATAGCGCAATAAATCAAAGTGAATTGTCTGCAGGAAGCCCAGGCGCATGAATCTGTTCAGCGGGATCGCCCTCGGACCACGAGGGACCGAGAAAACCATCGACACATGGGGCCGGACTGTCTGGGTCAGGGAAAAATCCAATATATATGTGGTGATATCTCGGCTGCTATTAGAGATAGCGCAATAAACCAAAGGGCATTGTCTGCAGGAGGCCCTGGCGCATGAATCTGTGCAGCGGGTACGACCTCGGACCACCAGGGACCGAGAAAACCACCGTCTCATGGGGTCGGACACTCAGGGTCAGGGAAAAATCCAATATATATGTGGTGGTATCTCATGTGCTATTAGAGATAGCGCAATAAACCAAAGGGCATTGTCTGTAGGAGGCCCTGGCGCATGAATCTGTGCAGCGGGATCGACCTCGGACCACCAGGGGCCGAGAAAATTACAGATATTCGGAATCCGTCACAAAGAGCATTGTCTGTAGGATTCCCTGGCGCATGAATCTGTGCAGCGGGAACGACCTCGGACCACCAGGGACCGAGAAAACCACCGTCTCATGGGGTCGGACACTCAGGGTCAGGGAAAAATCCAATATATATGTGGTGGTATCTCATGTGCTATTAGAGATAGCGCAATAAACCAAAGGGCATTGTCTGTAGGAGGCCCTGGCGCATGAATCTGTGCAGCGGGATCGACCTCGGGCCACGAGGGACCGAGAAAACCATCGACACATGGGGCCGGACCGTCAGGGTCAAGGAAAAATCCAATATATATCTGCTGATATCTCGGGTGCTATTAGAGATAGCGAAATAAATCAAAGTGCATTGTCTGCAGGAGGCCCTGGCGCATGAATCTGTGCAGCAGGAACGACCTCGGACCACCAGGCGCCGAGAAAATTACAGATATTCGGAAACCGTCACCCAAGGTCATGTAAAAATCCAGCATATATCGGGTGATATCTCGGGTGCTATTAGAGATAGCGAAATAAATCAAAGTGCATTGTCTGCAGGAGGCCCTGGCCCATGAATCTGTTCAGCGGGATCGACCTCGGACCACCAGGGGCCGAGACAACCACCGTCTCATGGGGTCGGACACTCAGGGTCAGGGAAAAATCCAATATATATCTGGTGATATCTCGGGTGCTATTACAGATAGCGCAATAAATCAAAGTGCATTGTCTGTAGGAGACCCTGGCGCATGAATCTGTGCAGCGGGAACGACCTCGGACCACCAGGGGCCGAGAAAACTACCGTCTCATGGGGCCGGACACTCAGGGACTGGGAAAAATCCAATATATATCTGGTAATATCTCGGGTGCTATTAGAGATAGCGCAATAAATCAAAGTGAATTATCTGCAGGAAGCCTTGGCGCATGAATCAGTTCAGCGGGATCAACCTCGGACCACGAGGGACCGAGAAAACCATCGACACATTGGTCGGACTGTCAGGGTCAAGGAAAAATCCAATATATATCTGGTGATATCTCGGGTGCTATTAGAGATAGCGCAATAAATCAGAGTGCATTGTCTGTAGGAGGCCCTGGCGCATGAATCTGTGCAGCGGGATCGACCTCGGACCACGAGGGACCGAGAAAACCATCGACACATGGGGCCGGACTGTCAGGGTCAAGGAAAAATCCAATATATGTCGGGTGATATCTCGGGTGCTATTAGAGATAGCGCAATAAATCAAAGTGCATTGTCTGCAGGAGGCCCTAGCGCATGAATCTGTGCAGCGGGAACGACCTCGGGCCACGAGGGACCGAGAAAACCATCGACACATGGGGCCGGACCGTCAGGGTCAAGGAAAAATCCAATATATATCTGCTGATATCTCGGGTGCTATTAGAGATAGCGAAATAAATCAAAGTGCATTGTCTGCAGGAGGACCTGGCCCATGAATCTGTGCAGCGGGAACGACCTCGGACCACCAGGGGCCGAGAAAACCAGCGTCTCATGGGGTCGGACGCTCAGGGTGAGGGAAAAATCCAATATACATCTGGTGATATCTCGGGTGCTATTAGAGATAGCGAAATAAATCAAAGTGCATTGTCTGTAGGAGGCCCTGGCGCATGAATCTGTGCAGCGGGATCGACCTCTGACCACCTGGGGCCGAGAAAATCACCGTCTCATGTGACCGGACACTCAGGGTCTGGGAAAAATCCAATATATATCTGGTAATATCTCGGGTGCTATTAGAGATAGCGCAATAAAACAAAGTGAATTATATGCAGGAAGCCTTGGCGCATGAATCTGTTCAGCGGGATCAACCTCGGACCACGAGGGACCGAAAAAACCATCGACACATGGGTCGGACTGTCAGGGTCAAGAAAAATCCAATATATATCTGGTGATATCTCGGGTGCTATTAGAGATATCGCAATAAATCAAAGTGCATTGTCTGCAGAAGGCCCTGGCGCATGAATCTGTGCAGCAGGAACGACCTCGGACCACGAGGGACCGAGAAAACCATCGGCACATGGGGCCGGACTGTCAGGGTCAAGGAAAAATCCAATATATGTCGGGTGATATCTCGGGTGCTATTACAGATAGCGCAATAAATCAAAGTGCATTGTCTGTAGGAGGCCCTGGCGCATGAATCTGTGCAGCGGGATCGAACTCGGACCACCAGGGGCCGAGAAAATCACCGTCTGATGGGGCCGGACTGACAGGGTCAGGGAAAAATCCTATATATATCTGGTGATATCTCGGGTGCTATTAGAGATAGCGAAGTAAATCAAAGTGCATTGTCTGCAGGAGGCCCTGGCGCATGTACCTGTGCAGCGGGAACGACCTCGGACCAGCAGGAGCCGAGAAAACCACCGTCTCATGGGGTCGGACACTCAGGGTCTGGGACAAATCCAATATATATCTGGTGATATCTCGGGTGCTATTAAAGATAGCGCAATAAATCAAAGTGCATTGTCTGTAGGAGGCCCTGGCGCATAAATCTGTGCAGCGGGAACGACCTCGGACCGCCAGAGGCCGAGAAAACTACCGTCTTATGGGGCCGGACACTCAGGGTCAGGGAAAAATCCAATATATGTCTGCTGATATCTCTGGTGCTATTAGAGATAGAGCAATAAATCAAAGTGCATTGTCTGCAGGAGGCCCTGGCGCATGAATCTGTGCAGCGGGAACGACCTCGGACCACCAGGGGCCGAGAAAACCACCGTCTCATGGGGTCGGACACTCAGGGTCAGGGAAACATCCAATATATATCTGGTGATATCTCGGGTGCTATTACAGATAGCGCAATAAACCAAAGTGCATTGTCTGCAGCAGGCCCTGGCGCATGAATCTGTGCAGCGGGAACGACCTCGGACCACCAGGGGCCGAGAAAACTACCGTCTCATGGGGCCGGACACTCAGGGTCTGGGAAAAATCCAATATATATCTGGTAATATCTCGGGTGCTATTAGAGATAGCGCAATACATCAAAGTGCATTGTCTATAGGAGGCCCTGGCGCATGAATCTGTGCAGCGGGATCGACCTCGGACCACCAGGGGCCGAGAAAATTACAGATATTCGGAATCCGTCACCCAAGGTCATGTAAAAATCCAGAATATATCTGGTGATATCGCGGGTGCTATTACAGATAGCGCAATAAATCAAAGTGGATTGTCTGCAGGACGCCCTGGCGCATGGATCTGTGCAGCGGGAACGCCCTCGGACCACCAGGGGCCGAGAAAACTACCGTCTCATGGGGCCGGACACTCAGGGACTGGGAAAAATCCAATATATATCTGGTAATATCTCGGGTGCTATTAGAGATAGCGCAATAAATCAAAGTGAATTATCTGCAGGAAGCCTTGGCGCATGAATCTGTTCAGCGGGATCATCCTCGGACCACGAGGGACCGAGAAAACCATCGACACATTGGTCGGACTGTCAGGGTCAAGGAAAAATCCAATATATATCTGGTGATATCTCGGGTGCTAGTAGAGATAGCGAAATAAATCAAAGTTCATTGTCTGCAGGAGGCCCTAGCGCATGAATCTGTGCAGCGGGAACGACCTCGGACCACCAGGGGACGAGAAAACTACCGTCTCATGGGGCCGGACTGTCAGGGTCAGGGAAAAATCCAATATATATCTGGTGATATCTCGGGTGCTATTAGAGATAGCGCAATAAATCAGAGTGCATTGTCTGTAGGAGGCCCTGGCGCATGAATCTGTGCAGCGGGATCGACCTCGGACCACGAGGGACCGAGAAAACCATCGACACATGGGGCCGGACTGTCAGGGTCAAGGAAAAATCCAATATATGTCGGGTGATATCTCGGGTGCTATTAGAGATAGCGCAATAAATCAAAGTGCATTGTCTGCAGGAGGCCCTAGCGCATGAATCTGTGCAGCGGGAACGACCTCGGGCCACGAGGGACCGAGAAAACCATCGACACATGGGGCCGGACCGTCAGGGTCAAGGAAAAATTCAATATATATCTGCTGATATCTCGGGTGCTATTAGAGATAGCGAAATAAATCAAAGTGCATTGTCTGCAGGAGGCCCTGGCCCATGAATCTGTGCAGCGGGAACGACCTCGGACCACCAGGGGCCGAGAAAACCACCGTCTAATGGGGTCGGACACTCACGGTCAGGGACAAATCTAATATAAATCTGGTGATATCTCGGGTGCTATTACAGATAGCGCCATAAATCAAAGTGCATTGTCTGCAGGAGGCCCTGGCGCATGAACCTGTGCAGCGGGAACGACCTCCGACCAGCAGGGGCCGAGAAAACCACCGTCTTATGGGGCCGGACACTCAGGGTCAGGGAAAAATCCAATATATGTCTGGTGATATCTCGGGTGCTATTAGAGATAGCGCAATAAATCAAAGTGCAGTGTCTGCAGCAGGCCCTGGCGCATGAATCTGAGCAGCGGGAACGACCTCGGACCACCAGGGGCCGAGAAAACTACGGTCTCATGTGGCCGGACACTCAGGGTCTGGAAAAAATCCAATATATATCTGGTAATATCTCGGGTGCTATTAGAGATAGCGCAATAAATCAAAGTGAATTATCTGCAGGAAGCCTTGGCGCATGAATCTCTTCAGCGGGATCAACCTCGGAGCACGAGGGACCGAGAAAACCATCGACACATTGGTCGGACTGTCAGGGTCAAGGAAAAGTCCAATATATATCTGGTGATATCTCGGGTGCTATTAGAGATAGCGAAATAAATCAAAGTTCATTGTCTGCAGGAGGCCCTGGCGCATGAATCTGTGCAGCGGGATCGACCTCGGACCACCAGGGGCCGAGATAACTACCGTCTCATGGGGCCGGACTGTCAGTGTCAGGGAAAAATCCAATATATATCTGGTGATATCTCGGGTGCTATTAGAGATAGCGCAATAAATCAGAGTGCATTGTCTGTAGGAGGCCCTGGCGCATGAATCTGTGCAGCGGGATCGACCTCGGACCACGAGGGACCGAGAAAACCATCGACACATGGGGCCGGACTGTCAGGGTCAAGGAAAAGTCCAATATATGTCGGGTGATATCTCGGGTGCTATTAGAGATAGCGAAATAAATCAAAGTGCATTGTCTGCAGGAGGCCCTGGCGCATGAATCTGTGCAGCGGGAACGACCTCGGACCAGCAGATGCCGAGAAAACCTCCGTCTCATGGGGTCGGACAATCAGGGTCAGGGAAAAATCCAATGAATATCTGGTGATATCTCGGGTGCTATTACAGATAGCACAATAAATCAAAGTGCATTGTCTGCAGGAAGCCTTGGCGCATGAATCTGTTCAGCGGGATCGACCTCGGACCACGAGGGACCGAGAAAACCATCGACACATGGGGCCGGAATGTCAGGGTCAAGGAAAAATCCAATATATGTCGGGTGATATCTCGGATGCTATTAGAGATAGCGCAATAAATCAAAGTGCATTGTCTGTAGGAGGCCCTGGCGTATGCATCTGTGCAGCGAGATCGACCTCGGACCTCCAGGGGCCGAGAAAATTACCGTCTCATGGGGCCGGACACTCAGGGTCTGGGAAAAATCCAATATATATCTGGTAATATCTCGGGTGCTATTAGAGATAGCGCAATAAAACAAAGTGAATTATATGCAGGAAGCCTTGGCGCATGAATCTGTTCAGCGGGATCAACCTCGGACCACGAGGGACCGAAAAAACCATCGACACATGGGTCGGACTGTCAGGGTCAAGAAAAATCCAATATATATCTGGTGATATCTCGGGTGCTATTAGAGATATCGCAATAAATCAAAGTGCATTGTCTGCAGAAGGCCCTGGCGCATGAATCTGTGCAGCAGGAACGACCTCGGACCACGAGGGACCGAGAAAACCATCGGCACATGGGGCCGGACTGTCAGGGTCAAGGAAAAATCCAATATATGTCGGGTGATATCTCGGGTGCTATTACAGATAGCGCAATAAATCAAAGTGCATTGTCTGTAGGAGGCCCTGGCGCATAAATCTGTGCAGCGGGAACGACCTCGGACCGCCAGAGGCCGAGAAAACTACCGTCTTATGGGGCCGGACAGTCAGGGTCAGGGAAAAATCCAATATATGTCTGGTGATATCTCGGGTGCTATTACAGATAGCGCAATAAATCAAAGTGCATTGTCTGCAGGAGGCCCTAGCGCAAGGAATCTGTGCAGCGGGAACGACCTCGGACCGCCAGGGGCCGAGAAAACTACCGTCTTATGGTGCCGGACACTCAGGGTCGGGGCAAAATCCAATATATGTCTGGTGATATCTCGGGTGCTATTAGAGATAGCGCAATAAATCAAAGTGGATTGTCTGTAGGAGGCCCTGGCCCATGAATCTGTGCAGCGGGAACGACCTCGGACCACCAGGGGCCGAGAAAACTACCGTCTCATGGGGCCGGACACTCAGTGTCAGGGAAAAATCCAATATATATCTGGTGATATCTCGGGTGCTATTAGAGATAGCGCAACAAACCAGAATGCAATGTCTGCAGGAGGCCCTGGCGCATGAATCTGTAAAGCGGGAACGACCTCGGACCACCAGGGGCCGAGAAAACCACCGTCTCATGGGGTCGGACACTCAGGGTCAGGGGAACATCCGATATATATATGGTGATATCTCGGGTGCTATTACAGATAGCGCAATAAATCAAAGTGCATTGTCTGTAGGAGGCCCTGGCGCATGAATCTGTGCAGCGGGAACGACCTCGGACCGCCAGGGGCCGAGAAAACTACCGTCTCATAGGGCCGGACACTCAGTGTCAGGGACAAATCCAATATATATCCGGTGATATCTCGGGTGCTATTACAGATAGCGCAATAAATCAAAGTGCATTGTCTGTAGGAGGCCCTGGCGCATGAATCTGTGCAGCGGGATCGAACTCGGACCACCAGGGGCCGAGAAAATCACCGTCTGATGGGGCCGGACTGACAGGGTCAGGGAAAAATCCTATATATATCTGGTGATATCTCGGGTGCTATTACAGATAGCGCAATAAATCAAAGTGCATTGTCTGTAGGAGGCCCTGGCGCATGAATCTGTGCAGCGGGAACGACCTCGGACCGCCAGGGGCCGAGAAAACTACCGTCTCATAGGGCCGGACACTCAGTGTCAGGGACAAATCCAATATATATCCGGTGATATCTCGGGTGCTATTACAGATAGCGCAATAAATCAAAGTGCATTGTCTGTAGGAGGCCCTGGCGCATGAATCTGTGCAGCGGGATCGAACTCGGACCACCAGGGGCCGAGAAAATCACCGTCTGATGGGGCCGGACTGACAGGGTCAGGGAAAAATCCTATATATATCTGGTGATATCTCGGGTGCTATTAGAGATAGCGAAGTAAATCAAAGTGCATTGTCTGCAGGAGGCCCTGGCGCATGAACCTGTGCAGCGGGAACGACCTCGGACCAGCAGGGGCCGAGAAAACCACCGTCTCATGGGGTCGGACACTCAGGGTCAGGGACAAATCCAATATATATCTGGTGATATCTCGGGTGCTATTAAAGATAGCGCAATAAATCAAAGTGCATTGTCTGTAGGAGGCCCTGGCGCATAAATCTGTGCAGCGGGAACGACCTCGGACCGCCAGAGGCCGAGAAAACTACCGTCATATGGGGCCGGACACTCAGGGTCAGGGAAAAATCCAATATAAGTCTGGTGATATCTCTGGTGCTATTAGAGATAGAGCAATAAATCAAAGTGCATTGTCTGCAGGAGGCCCTGGCGCATGAATCTGTGCAGCGGGAACGACCTCGGACTACCAGGGGCCGAGAAAACCACCGTCTCATGGGGTCGGACACTCAGGGTCAGGGAAACATCCAATATATATCTGGTGATATCTCGGGTGCTATTACAGATAGCGCAATAAACCAAAGTGCATTGTCTGCAGCAGGCCCTGGCGCATGAATCTGTGCAGCGGGAACGACCTCGGACCACCAGGGGCCGAGGAAACTACGGTCTCATGGGGCCGGGCACTCAGGGTCTGGGAAAAATCCAATATATATCTGGTAATATCTCGGGTGCTATTAGAGATAGCGCAATACATCAAAGTGCATTGTCTATAGGAGGCCCTGGCGCATGAATCTGTGCAGCGGGACCGACCTCGGACCACCAGGGGCCGAGAAAATTACAGATATTCGGAATCCGTCACCCAAGGTCATGTAAAAATCCAGAATATATCTGGTGATATCTCGGGTGCTATTACAGATAGCGCAATAAATCAAAGTGGATTGTCTGCAGGAGGCCCTGGCGCATGGATCTGTGCAGCGGGAACGCCCTCGGACCACCAGGGGCCGAGAAAACTACCGTCTCATGGGGCCGGGCACTCAGTGTCAGGGAAAAATCCAATATATATCTGGTGATATCTCGGGTGCTATTAGAGATAGCGCAACAAACCAAAGTGCAATGTCTGCAGGAGGCCCTGGCGCATGAATCTGTAAAGCGGGAACGACCGCGGACCACCAGGGGCCGAGAAAACCACCGTCTCATGGGGTCGGACACTCAGGGTCAGGGACAAATCCAATATATATCTGGTGATATCTCGGGTGCTATTACAGATAGCGCAATAAATCAAAGTGCATTGTCTGTAGGAGGCCCTGACGCACGAATCTGTGCAGTGGGATCGACCTCGGACCTCCAGGGGCCAAGAAAACCACCGTCTCATGGGGCCGGACACTCAGGGTCAGGGGAACATCCAATATATATATGGTGATATCTCGGGTGCTATTACAGATAGCGCAATAAATCAAAGTGCATTGTCTATAGGAGGCCCAGGCGCATGAATCTGTGCAGCGGGATCGACCTCGGACCACCAGGGGCCGAGAAAATTACAGATATTCGGAATCCGTCACCCAAGGTCATGTAAAAATCCAGAATATATCTGGTGATATCTCGGGTGCTATTACAGATAGCGCAATAAATCAAAGTGCATTGTCTGCAGGAGGCCCTAGCGCAAGGAATCTGTGCAGCGGGAACGACCTCGGACCGCCAGGGGCCGAGAAGACTACCGTCTTATGGTGCCGGACACTCAGGGTCAGGGAAAAATCCAATATATAACTGGTTATATCTCGGGTGCTATTAGAGATAGCGAAATAAATCAAAGTGCATTGTCTGTAGGAGGCCCTGGCGCAGGAATCTGTGCAGTGGGATCGACCTCGGACCACCAGGGGCCGAGAGAACCACCGTCTCATGGGGTCGGACACTCAGGGTCAGGGGAACATCCGATATATATATGGTGATATCTCGGGTGCTATTACAGATAGCGCAATAAATCAAAGTGCATTGTCTGTAGGAGGCCCTGGCGCATGAATCTGTGCAGTGGGAACGACCTCGGACCGCCAGGGGCCGAGAAAACTACCGTCTCATAGGGCCGGACACTCAGTGTCAGGGACAAATCCAATATATATCCGGTGATATCTCGGGTGCTATTACAGATAGCGCAATAAATCAAAGTGCATTGTCTGCAGGAGGCCCTGGCGCATGAACCTGTGCAGCGGGAACGACCTCGGACCAGCAGGGGCCGAGAAAACCACCGTCTCATGGGGTCGGACACTCAGGGTCTGGGACAAATCCAATATATATCTGGTGATATCTCGGGTGCTATTAAAGATAGCGCAATAAATCAAAGTGGATTGTCTGCAGGAGGCCCCGGCCCATGAATCTGTGCAGCGGGAACGACCTCGGACCACCAGGGGCCGAGAAAACTACCGTCTCATGGGGTCGGACACTCAGGGTCAGGGACAAATCCAAAATAAATATGGTGATATCTCGGGTGCTATTACAGATAGCGCAATAATCAAAGTGCATTGTCTGTAGGAGGCCCTGGCGCATGAATCTGTGCAGCGGGATCGACCTCGGACCACCAGGGGCCGAGAAAATCACCGTCTGATGGGGCCGGACTGTCAGGGTCAGGGAAAAATCCAATATATATCTGGTGATATCTCGGGTGCTGTTAGAGATAGCGCAATAAATCAAAGTGCATTGTCTGCAGGAGGCCCTGGCGCATGAATCTCTGCAGCGGGAACGACCTCGGACCACCAGGGGCCGAGAAAACCACCGTCTCATGGGGCCGGACACTCAGGGTCAGGGGAACATCCAATATATATATGGTGATATCTCGGGTGCTATTACAGATAGCGCAATAAATCAAAGTTCATTGTCTATAGGAGGCCCTGGCGCATGAATCTGTGCAGCGGGATCGACCTCGGACCACCAGGGGCCGAGAAAATTACAGATATTCGGAATCCGTCACCCAAGGTCATGTAAAAATCCAGAATATATCTGGTGATATCTCGGGTGCTATTACAGATAGCGCAATACTATAAATCAAAGTGCATTGTCTGCAGGAGGCCCTAGCGCAAGGAATCTGTGCAGCGGGAACGACCTCGGAACGCCAGGGGCCGAGAAAACTACCGTCTTATGGTGCCGGACACTCAGGGTCAGGGCAAAATCCAATATATGTCTGGTGATATCTCGGGTGCTATTAGAGATAGCGCAATAAATCAAAGTGGATTGTCTGCAGGAGGCCCTGGCGCATGAATCTGTGCAGCGGGAACGACCTCGGACCACCAGGGGCCGAGAAAACTACCGTCTCATGGGGCCGGACACTCAGTGTCAGGGAAAAATCCAATATATAACTGGTTATATCTCGGGTGCTATTAGAGATAGCGAAATAAATCAAAGTGCATTGTCTGTAGGAGGCCCTGGCGCAGGAATCTGTGCAGTGGGATCGACCTCGGACCACCAGGGGCCGAGAGAACCACCGTCTCATGGGGTCGGACACTCAGGGTCAGGGGAACATCCGATATATATATGGTGATATCTCGGGTGCTATTACAGATAGCGCAATAAATCAAAGTGCATTGTCTGTAGGAGGCCCTGGCGCATGAATCTGTGCAGTGGGAACGACCTCGGACCGCCAGGGGCCGAGAAAACTACCGTCTCATAGGGCCGGACACTCAGTGTCAGGGACAAATCCAATATATATCCGGTGATATCTCGGGTGCTATTACAGATAGCGCAATAAATCAAAGTGCATTGTCTGTAGGAGGCCCTGGCGCATGAATCTGTGCAGCGGGATCGAACTCGGACCACCAGGGGCCGAGAAAATCACCGTCTGATGGGGCCGGACTGACAGGGTCAGGAAAAAATCCTATATATATCTGGTGATATCTCGGGTGCTATTAGAGATAGCGAAGTAAATCAAAGTGCATTGTCTGTAGGAGGCCCTGGCGCATAAACCTGTGCAGCGGGAACGACCTCGGACCGCCAGAGGCCGAGAAAACTACCGTCATATGGGGCCGGACACTCAGGGTCAGGGAAAAATCCAATATATGTCTGGTGATATCTCTGGTGCTATTAGAGATAGAGCAATAAATCAAAGTGCATTGTCTGCAGGAGGCCCTGGCGCATGAATCTGTGCAGCGGGAACGACCTCGGACCACCAGGGGCCGAGAAAACCACCGTCTCATGGGGTCGGACACTCAGGGTCAGGGAAACATCCAATATATATCTGGTGATATCTCGGGTGCTATTACAGATAGCGCAATAAACCAAAGTGCATTGTCTGCAGCAGGCCCTGGCGCATGAATCTGTGCAGCGGGAACGATCTCGGACCACCAGGGGCCGAGAAAACTACGGTCTCATGGGGCCGGGCACTCAGGGTCTGGGAAAAATCCAATATATATCTGGTAATATCTCGGGTGCTATTAGAGATAGCGCAATACATCAAAGTGCATTGTCTATAGGAGGCCCTGGCGCATGAATCTGTGCAGCGGGATCGACCTCGGACCACCAGGGGCCGAGAAAATTACAGATATTCGGAATCCGTCACCCAAGGTCATGTAAAAATCCAGAATATATCTGGTGATATCTCGGGTGCTATTACAGATAGCGCAATAAATCAAAGTGGATTGTCTGCAGGAGGCCCTGGCGCATGGATCTGTGCAGCGGGAACGCCCTCGGACCACCAGGGGCCGAGAAAACTACCGTCTCATGGGGCCGGGCACTCAGTGTCAGGGAAAAATCCAATATATATCTGGTGATATCTCGGGTGCTATTAGAGATAGCGCAACAAACCAAAGTGCAATGTCTGCAGGAGGCCCTGGCGCATGAATCTGTAAAGCGGGAACGACCGCGGACCACCAGGGGCCGAGAAAACCACCGTCTCATGGGGTCGGACACTCAGGGTCAGGGACAAATCCAATATATATCTGGTGATATCTCGGGTGCTATTACAGATAGCGCAATAAATCAAAGTGCATTGTCTGTAGGAGGCCCTGGCGCAGGAATCTGTGCAGTGGGATCGACCTCGGACCTCCAGGGGCCAAGAAAACCACCGTCTCATGGGGCCGGACACTCAGGGTCAGGGGAACATCCAATATATATATGGTGATATCTCGGGTGCTATTACAGATAGCGCAATAAATCAAAGTGCATTGTCTATAGGAGGCCCAGGCGCATGAATCTGTGCAGCGGGATCGACCTCGGACCACCAGGGGCCGAGAAAATTACAGATATTCGGAATCCGTCACCCAAGGTCATGTAAAAATCCAGAATATATCTGGTGATATCTCGGGTGCTATTACAGATAGTGCAATAAATCAAAGTGGATTGTCTGCAGGAGGCCCTGGCGCATGGATGTGTGCAGCGGGAAAGCCCTCGGACCACCAGGGGTCGAGAAAACTACCGTCTCATGGGGCCGGACACTCAGTGTCAGGGAAAAATCCAATATATATCTGGTGATATCTCGGGTGCTATTAGAGATAGCGAAATAAATCAAAGTTCATTGTCTGCAGGAGGCCCTGGCGCATGAACCTGTGCAGCGGGATCGACCTCGGACCACCAGGGGCCGAGAAAATCACCGTCTGATGGGGCCGGACTGTCAGGGTCAGGGAAAAATCCAATATATAACTGGTTATATCTCGGGTGCTATTAGAGATAGCGAAATAAATCAAAGTGCATTATCTGTAGGAGGCCCTGGCGCATGGATCTGTGCAGTGGGATCGACCTCGGACCTCCAGGGGCCGAGAAAACCACCGTCTCATGGGGCCGGACACTCAGGGTCAGGGGAACATCCAATATATATATGGTGATATCTCGGGTGCTATTACAGATAGCGCAATAAATCAAAGTGCATTGTCTATAGGAGGCCCTGGCGCATGAATCTGTGCAGCGGGATCGACCTCGGACCACCAGGGGCCGAGAAAATTACAGATATTCTGAATCCGTCACCCAAGGTCATGTAAAAATCCAGAATATATATGGTGATATCTCGGGTGCTATTACAGATAGCGCAATAAATCAAAGTGCACTGTCTGCAGGAGGCCCTAGCGGAAGGAATCTGTGCAGCGGGAACGACCTCGGACCGCCAGGGGCCGAGAAAACTACCGTCTTATGGGGCCGGACACTCAGGGTCAGGGAAAAATCCAATATATGTCTGGTGATATCTCGGGTGCTATTAGAGATAGCGCAATAAATCAAAGTGGATTGTCTGCAGGAGGCCCTGGCGCATGAATCTGTGCAGCGGGAACGACCTCGGTCCACCAGGGGCCGAGAAAACCACCGTCTCATGGGGTCGGACACTCAGGGTCAGGGAAAAATCCAATATATATCTGGTGATATCTCGGGTGCTATTACAGATAGCGCAATAAATCAAAGTGCATTGTCTGCAGGAGGCCCTGGCCCATGAATCTGTTGAGCGGGAACGACCTCGGACCACCAGGGGCCGAGAAAACTGCCGTCTCATGGGGCCGGACACTCTGTGTCAGGGAAAAATCCAATATATATCTGGTGATATCTCGGGTGCTATTAGAGATAGCGCAACAAACCAAAGTGCAATGTCTGCAGGAGACCCTGGCGCATGAATCTGTAAAGCGGGAACGACCTCGGACCACCAGGGGCCGAGAAAACTACCGTCTCATGGGGCCGGACACTCAGTGTCAGTGAAAAATCCAATATATATCTGATGATATCTCGGGTGCTATTAGAGATAGCGCAACAGACCAGAGTGCAATGTCTGCAGGAGGCCCTGGCGCATGAATCTGTAAAGCGGGAACGACCTCGGACCACCAGGGGCCGAGAAAACCAGAGTCTCATGGGGCCGGACACTCAGGGTCAGGGAAAAATCCAATATATATCTGGTGATATCTCGGGTGCTATTAGAGATAGCGCAATAAATCAGAGTGCATTGTCTGTAGGAGGCCCTGGCGCATGGCTCTGTGCAGTGGGATCGACCTCCGACCTCCAGGGGCCGAGAAAACCACCGTCTCATGGGGCCGGACACTCAGGGTCAGGGAAAAATCCAATATATATCTGGTGATATCTCGGGTGCTATTACAGATAGCGCAATAAATCAAAGTGCATTGTCTGCAGGAGGCCCTGGCGCATGAATCTGTAAACCGGGAACGACCTCGGACCACCAGGGGCCGAGAAAATCACCGTCTCATGGGGCCGGACGGCCAGGGTCAGGGAAAAATCCAATATATATCTGGTGATATCTCGGGTGCTATTAGAGATAGCGCAATAAGTCAAAGTGCATTGTCTGTAGGAGGCCCTGGCGCATGAACCTGTGCAGCGGGAACGACCTCGGACCGCCAGGGGCCGAGAAAACTACCGTCTCATGGGGCCGGACACTCAGTGTCAGGGAAAAATCCAATATATATCTGGTGATATCTCGGGTGCTATTAGAGATAGCGAAATAAATCAAAGTGCATTGTCTGTAGGAGGCCCTGGCGCATGAATCTGTGCAGTGTGATCGACCTCGGACCTCCAGGAGCCGAGAAAACCACCGTCTCATGTGGCCGGACACTCAGGGTCTGGGGAACATCCAATATATATGTGGTGATATCTCGGGTGCTATTACAGATAGCGCAATAAATCAAAGTGCATTGTCTATAGGAGGCCCTGGCGCATGAATCTGTGCAGCGGGATCGACCTCGGACCACCAGGGGCCGAGAAAATTACAGATATTCGGAATCCGTCACCCAAGTTCATGTAAAAATCCAGAATATATCTGGTGATATCTCGGGTGCTATTACAGATAGCGCAATAAATCAAAGTGGATTGTCTGCAGGAGGCCCTGGCGCATGGATCTGTGCAGCGGGAACGCCCTCGGACCACCAGGGGCCGAGAAAACTACCGTCTCATGGGGCCGGACACTCAGTGTCAGGGAAAAATCCAATATATATCTGGTGATATCTCGGGTGCTATTAGAGATAGCGCAACAAACCAAAGTGCAATGTCTGCAGGAGGCCCTGGCGCATGAATCTGTAAAGCGGGAACGACCTCGGACCACCAGGAGCCGAGAAAACCACCGTCTCATGGGGTCGGACACTCAGGGTCAGGGACAAATCCAATATATATCTGGTGATATCTCGGGTGCTATTACAGATAGCGCAATAAATCAAAGTGCATTGTCTGTAGGAGGCCCTGGCGCAGGAATCTGTGCAGTGGGATCGACCTCGGACCTCCAGGGGCCGAGAAAACCACAGTCTCATGGGGCCGGACACTCAGGGTCAGGGAAAAATCCAATATATATCTGGTGATATCTCGGGTGCTATTACAGATAGCGCAATAAATCAAAGTGCATTGTCTGTAGGAGGCCCTGGCGCAGGAATCTGTGCAGTGGGATCGACCTCGGACCTCCAGGGGCCGAGAAAACCACCGTCTCATGGGGCCGGACACTCAGGGTCAGGGGAACATCCAATATATATATGGTGATATCTCGGGTGCTATTACAGATAGCGCAATAAATCAAAGTGCATTGTCTATAGGAGGCCCTGGCGCATGAATCTGTGCAGCGGGATCGACCTCGGACGACCAGGGGCCGAGAAAATTACAGATATTCGGAATCCGTCACCCAAGGTCATGTAAAAATCCAATATATATCTGGTGATATCTCGGGTGCTATTAGAGATAGCGCAACAAACCAAAGTGCAATGTCTGCAGGAGGCCCTGGCGCATGAATCTGTAAAGCGGGAACGACCTCGGACCACCAGGAGCCGAGAAAACCACCGTCTCATGGGGTCGGACACTCAGGGTCAGGGACAAATCCAATATATATCTGGTGATATCTCGGGTGCTATTACAGATAGCGCAATAAATCAAAGTGCATTGTCTGTAGGAGGCCCTGGCGCAGGAATCTGTGCAGTGGGATCGACCTCGGACCTCCAGGGGCCGAGAAAACCACAGTCTCATGGGGCCGGACACTCAGGGTCAGGGAAAAATCCAATATATATCTGGTGATATCTCGGGTGCTATTACAGATAGCGCAATAATCAAAGTGCACTGTCTGTAGGAGGCCCTGGCGCATGAATCTGTGCAGCGGGATCGACCTCGGACCACCAGGGGCCGAGAAAATCACCGTCTGACGGGGCCGGACTGTCAGGGTCAGGGAAAAATCCAATATATAACTGGTTATATCTCGGGTGCTATTAGAGATAGCGAAATAAATCAAAGTGCAACGTCTGCAGGAGGCCCTGGCGCATGAATCTCTGCAGCGGGAACGACCTCGGACCACCAGGGGCCGAGAAAACTACCGTCTCATGGGGCCGGACACTCAGTGTCAGGGAAAAATCCAATATATAACTGGTTATATCTCGGGTGCTATTAGAGATAGCGAAATAAATCAAAGTGCATTGTCTGTAGGAGGCCCTGGCGCAGGAATCTGTGCAGTGGGATCGACCTCGGACCACCAGGGGCCGAGAGAACCACCGTCTCATGGGGTCGGACACTCAGGGTCAGGGGAACATCCGATATATATATGGTGATATCTCGGGTGCTATTACAGATAGCGCAATAAATCAAAGTGCATTGTCTGTAGGAGGCCCTGGCGCATGAATCTGTGCAGTGGGAACGACCTCGGACCGCCAGGGGCCGAGAAAACTACCGTCTCATAGGGCCGGACACTCAGTGTCAGGGACAAATCCAATATATATCAGGTGATATCTCGGGTGCTATTACAGATAGCGCAATAAATCAAAGTGCATTGTCTGGAGGAGGCCCTGGCGCATGAATCTGTGCAGCGGGATCGAACTCGGACCACCAGGGGCCGAGAAAATCACCGTCTGATGGGGCCGGACTGACAGGGTCAGGGACAAATCCAATATATATCTGGTGATATCTCGGGTGCTATTACAGATAGCGCAATAAATCAAAGTGCATTGTCTGTAGGAGGCCCTGACGCACGAATCTGTGCAGTGGGATCGATCTCGGACCTCCAGGGGCCAAGAAAACCACCGTCTCATGGGGCCGGACACTCAGGGTCAGGGGAACATCCAATATATATATGGTGATATCTCGGGTGCTATTACAGATAGCGCAATAAATCAAAGTGCATTGTCTATAGGAGGCCAAGGCGCATGAATCTGTGCAGCGGGATCGACCTCGGACCACCAGGGGCCGAGAAAATTACAGATATTCGGAATCCGTCACCCAAGGTCATGTAAAAATCCAGAATATATCTGGTGATATCTCGGGTGCTATTACAGATAGCGCAATAAATCAAAGTGCATTGTCTGCAGGAGGCCCTAGCGCAAGGAATCTGTGCAGCGGGAACGACCTCGGACCGCCAGGGGCCGAGAAAACTACCGTCTTATGGTGCCGGACACTCAGGGTCAGGGCAAAATCCAATATATGTCTGGTGATATCTCGGGTGCTATTAGAGATAGCGCAATAAATCAAAGTGGATTGTCTGCAGGAGGCCCTGGCCCATGAATCTGTGCAGCGGGAACGACCTCGGACCACCAGGGGCCGAGAAAACTACCGTCTCATGGGGTCGGACACTCAGGGTCAGGGACAAATCCAAAATAAATATGGTGATATCTCGGGTGCTATTACAGATAGCGCAATAATCAAAGTGCATTGTCTGTAGGAGGCCCTGGCGCATGAATCTGTGCAGCGGGATCGACCTCGGACCACCAGGGGCCGAGAAAATCACCGTCTGATGGGGCCGGACTGTCAGGGTCAGGGAAAAATCCAATATATATCTGGTGATATCTCGGGTGCTATTAGAGATAGCGCAATAAATCAAAGTGCATTGTCTGCAGGAGGCCCTGGCGCATGAATCTCTGCAGCGGGAACGACCTCGGACCACCAGGGGCCGAGAAAACCACCGTCTCATGGGGCCGGACACTCAGGGTCAGGGGAACATCCAATATATATATGGTGATATCTCGGGTGCTATTACAGATAGCGCAATAAATCAAAGTTCATTGTCTATAGGAGGCCCTGGCGCATGAATCTGTGCAGCGGGATCGACCTCGGACCACCAGGGGCCGAGAAAATTACAGATATTCGGAATCCGTCACCCAAGGTCATGTAAAAATCCAGAATATATCTGGTGATATCTCGGGTGCTATTACAGATAGCGCAATACTATAAATCAAAGTGCATTGTCTGCAGGAGGCCCTAGCGCAAGGAATCTGTGCAGCGGGAACGACCTCGGAACGCCAGGGGCCGAGAAAACTACCGTCTTATGGTGCCGGACACTCAGGGTCAGGGCAAAATTCAATATATGTCTGGTGATATCTCGGGTGCTATGAGAGATAGCGCAATAAATCAAAGTGGATTGTCTGCAGGAGGCCCTGGCCCATGAATCTGTGCAGCGGGAACGACCTCGGACCACCAGGGGCCGAGAAAACTACCGTCTCATGGGGCCGGACACTCAGTGTCAGGGAAAAATCCAATATATATCTGGTGATATCTCGGGTGCTATTAGAGATGGCGCAATAAATCAAAGTGAATTATCTGCAGGAGGCCCTGGCCCATGAATCTGTGCAGCGGGAACGACCTCGGACCACCAGGGGCCGAGAAAACTACCGTCTCATGGGGCCGGACACTCAGTGTCAGGGAAAAATCCAATATATAACTGGTTATATCTCGGGTGCTATTAGAGATAGCGAAATAAATCAAAGTGCATTGTCTGTAGGAGGCCCTGGCGCAGGAATCTGTGCAGTGGGATCGACCTCGGACCACCAGGGGCCGAGAGAACCACCGTCTCATGGGGTCGGACACTCAGGGTCAGGGGAACATCCGATATATATATGGTGATATCTCGGGTGCTATTACAGATAGCGCAATAAATCAAAGTGCATTGTCTGTAGGAGGCCCTGGCGCATGAATCTGTGCAGTGGGAACGACCTCGGACCGCCAGGGGCCGAGAAAACTACCGTCTCATAGGGCCGGACACTCAGTGTCAGGGACAAATCCAATATATATCCGGTGATATCTCGGGTGCTATTACAGATAGCGCAATAAATCAAAGTGCATTGTCTGTAGGAGGCCCTGGCGCATGAATCTGTGCAGCGGGATCGAACTCGGACCACCAGGGGCCGAGAAAATCACCGTCTGATGGGGCCGGACTGACAGGGTCAGGAAAAAATCCTATATATATCTGGTGATATCTCGGGTGCTATTAGAGATAGCGAAGTAAATCAAAGTGCATTGTCTGCAGGAGGCCCTGGCGCATGAACCTGTGCAGCGGGAACGACCTCGGACCAGCAGGAGCCGAGAAAACCACCGTCCCATGGGGTCGGACACTCAGGGTCAGGGACAAATCCAATATATATCTGGTGATATCTCGGGTGCTATTAAAGATAGCGCAATAAATCAAAGTGCATTGTCTGTAGGAGGCCCTGGCGCATAAACCTGTGCAGCGGGAACGACCTCGGACCGCCAGAGGCCGAGAAAACTACCGTCATATGGGGCCGGACACTCAGGGTCAGGGAAAAATCCAATATATGTCTGGTGATATCTCTGGTGCTATTAGAGATAGAGCAATAAATCAAAGTGCATTGTCTATAGGAGGCCAAGGCGCATGAATCTGTGCAGCGGGATCGACCTCGGACCACAAGGGGCCGAGAAAATTACAGATATTCGGAATCCGTCACCCAAGGTCATGTAAAAATCCAGAATATATCTGGTGATATCTCGGGTGCTATTACAGATAGCGCAATAAATCAAAGTGCATTGTCTGCAGGAGGCCCTAGCGCAAGGAATCTGTGCAGCGGGAACGACCTCGGACCGCCAGGGGCCGAGAAAACTACCGTCTTATGGTGCCGGACACTCAGGGTCAGGGCAAAATCCAATATATGTCTGGTGATATCTCGGGTGCTATTAGAGATAGCGCAATAAATCAAAGTGGATTGTCTGCAGGAGGCCCTGGCCCATGAATCTGTGCAGCGGGAACGACCTCGGACCACCAGGGGCCGAGAAAACTACCGTCTCATGGGGTCGGACACTCAGGGTCAGGGACAAATCCAAAATAAATATGGTGATATCTCGGGTGCTATTACAGATAGCGCAATAATCAAAGTGCATTGTCTGTAGGAGGCCCTGGCGCATGAATCTGTGCAGCGGGATCGACCTCGGACCACCAGGGGCCGAGAAAATCACCGTCTGATGGGGCCGGACTGTCAGGGTCAGGGAAAAATCCAATATATATCTGGTGATATCTCGGGTGCTATTAGAGATAGCGCAATAAATCAAAGTGCATTGTCTGCAGGAGGCCCTGGCGCATGAATCTCTGCAGCGGGAACGACCTCGGACCACCAGGGGCCGAGAAAACCACCGTCTCATGGGGCCGGACACTCAGGGTCAGGGGAACATCCAATATATATATGGTGATATCTCGGGTGCTATTACAGATAGCGCAATAAATCAAAGTTCATTGTCTATAGGAGGCCCTGGCGCATGAATCTGTGCAGCGGGATCGACCTCGGACCACCAGGGGCCGAGAAAATTACAGATATTCGGAATCCGTCACCCAAGGTCATGTAAAAATCCAGAATATATCTGGTGATATCTCGGGTGCTATTACAGATAGCGCAATACTATAAATCAAAGTGCATTGTCTGCAGGAGGCCCTAGCGCAAGGAATCTGTGCAGCGGGAACGACCTCGGAACGCCAGGGGCCGAGAAAACTACCGTCTTATGGTGCCGGACACTCAGGGTCAGGGCAAAATCCAATATATGTCTGGTGATATCTCGGGTGCTATGAGAGATAGCGCAATAAATCAAAGTGGATTGTCTGCAGGAGGCCCTGGCCCATGAATCTGTGCAGCGGGAACGACCTCGGACCACCAGGGGCCGAGAAAACTACCGTCTCATGGGGCCGGACACTCAGTGTCAGGGAAAAATCCAATATATATCTGGTGATATCTCGGGTGCTATTAGAGATGGCGCAATAAATCAAAGTGAATTATCTGCAGGAGGCCCTGGCCCATGAATCTGTGCAGCGGGAACGACCTCGGACCACCAGGGGCCGAGAAAACTACCGTCTCATGGGGCCGGACACTCAGTGTCAGGGAAAAATCCAATATATAACTGGTTATATCTCGGGTGCTATTAGAGATAGCGAAATAAATCAAAGTGCATTGTCTGTAGGAGGCCCTGGCGCAGGAATCTGTGCAGTGGGATCGACCTCGGACCACCAGGGGCCGAGAGAACCACCGTCTCATGGGGTCGGACACTCAGGGTCAGGGGAACATCCGATATATATATGGTGATATCTCGGGTGCTATTACAGATAGCGCAATAAATCAAAGTGCATTGTCTGTAGGAGGCCCTGGCGCATGAATCTGTGCAGTGGGAACGACCTCGGACCGCCAGGGGCCGAGAAAACTACCGTCTCATAGGGCCGGACACTCAGTGTCAGGGACAAATCCAATATATATCCGGTGATATCTCGGGTGCTATTACAGATAGCGCAATAAATCAAAGTGCATTGTCTGTAGGAGGCCCTGGCGCATGAATCTGTGCAGCGGGATCGAACTCGGACCACCAGGGGCCGAGAAAATCACCGTCTGATGGGGCCGGACTGACAGGGTCAGGAAAAAATCCTATATATATCTGGTGATATCTCGGGTGCTATTAGAGATAGCGAAGTAAATCAAAGTGCATTGTCTGCAGGAGGCCCTGGCGCATGAACCTGTGCAGCGGGAACGACCTCGGACCAGCAGGAGCCGAGAAAACCACCGTCCCATGGGGTCGGACACTCAGGGTCAGGGACAAATCCAATATATATCTGGTGATATCTCGGGTGCTATTAAAGATAGCGCAATAAATCAAAGTGCATTGTCTGTAGGAGGCCCTGGCGCATAAACCTGTGCAGCGGGAACGACCTCGGACCGCCAGAGGCCGAGAAAACTACCGTCATATGGGGCCGGACACTCAGGGTCAGGGAAAAATCCAATATATGTCTGGTGATATCTCTGGTGCTATTAGAGATAGAGCAATAAATCAAAGTGCATTGTCTGCAGGAGGCCCTGGCGCATGAATCTGTGCAGCGGGAACGACCTCGGACCACCAGGGGCCGAGAAAACCACCGTCTCATGGGGTCGGACACTCAGGGTCAGGGAAACATCCAATATATATCTGGTGATATCTCGGGTGCTATTACAGATAGCGCAATAAACCAAAGTGCATTGTCTGCAGCAGGCCCTGGCGCATGAATCTGTGCAGCGGGAACGATCTCGGACCACCAGGGGCCGAGAAAACTACGGTCTCATGGGGCCGGGCACTCAGGGTCTGGGAAAAATCCAATATATATCTGGTAATATCTCGGGTGCTATTAGAGATAGCGCAATACATCAAAGTGCATTGTCTGTAGGAGGCCCTGGCGCATGAATCTGTGCAGCGGGATCGACCTCGGACCACCAGGGGCCGAGAAAATTACAGATATTCGGAATCCGTCACCCAAGGTCATGTAAAAATCCAGAATATATCTGGTGATATCTCGGGTGCTATTACAGATAGCGCAATAAATCAAAGTGGATTGTCTGCAGGAGGCCCTGGCGCATGGATCTGTGCAGCGGGAACGCCCTCGGACCACCAGGGGCCGAGAAAACTACCGTCTCATGGGGCCGGGCACTCAGTGTCAGGGAAAAATCCAATATATATCTGGTGATATCTCGGGTGCTATTAGAGATAGCGCAACAAACCAAAGTGCAATGTCTGCAGGAGGCCCTGGCGCATGAATCTGTAAAGCGGGAACGACCGCGGACCACCAGGGGCCGAGAAAACCACCGTCTCATGGGGTCGGACACTCAGGGTCAGGGACAAATCCAATATATATCTGGTGATATCTCGGGTGCTATTACAGATAGCGCAATAAATCAAAGTGCATTGTCTGTAGGAGGCCCTGGCGCAGGAATCTGTGCAGTGGGATCGACCTCGGACCTCCAGGGGCCAAGAAAACCACCGTCTCATGGGGCCGGACACTCAGGGTCAGGGGAACATCCAATATATATATGGTGATATCTCGGGTGCTATTACAGATAGCGCAATAAATCAAAGTGCATTGTCTATAGGAGGCCCAGGCGCATGAATCTGTGCAGCGGGATCGACCTCGGACCACCAGGGGCCGAGAAAATTACAGATATTCGGAATCCGTCACCCAAGGTCATGTAAAAATCCAGAATATATCTGGTGATATCTCGGGTGCTATTACAGATAGTGCAATAAATCAAAGTGGATTGTCTGCAGGAGGCCCTGGCGCATGGATGTGTGCAGCGGGAAAGCCCTCGGACCACCAGGGGTCGAGAAAACTACCGTCTCATGGGGTCGGACACTCAGGGTCAGGGACAAATCCAAAATAAATATGGTGATATCTCGGGTGCTATTACAGATAGCGCAATAATCAAAGTGCATTGTCTGTAGGAGGCCCTGGCGCATGAATCTGTGCAGCGGGATCGACCTCGGACCACCAGGGGCCGAGAAAATTACAGATATTCGGAATCCGTCACCCAAGGTCATGTAAAAATCCAGAATATATCTGGTGATATCTCGGGTGCTATTACAGATAGTGCAATAAATCAAAGTGGATTGTCTGCAGGAGGCCCTGGCGCATGGATGTGTGCAGCGGGAAAGCCCTCGGACCACCAGGGGTCGAGAAAACTACCGTCTCATGGGGCCGGACACTCAGTGTCAGGGAAAAATCCAATATATATCTGGTGATATCTCGGGTGCTATTAGAGATAGCGAAATAAATCAAAGTTCATTGTCTGCAGGAGGCCCTGGCGCATGAACCTGTGCAGCGGGATCGACCTCGGACCACCAGGGGCCGAGAAAATCACCGTCTGATGGGGCCGGACTGTCAGGGTCAGGGAAAAATCCAATATATAACTGGTTATATCTCGGGTGCTATTAGAGATAGCGAAATAAATCAAAGTGCATTATCTGTAGGAGGCCCTGGCGCATGGATCTGTGCAGTGGGATCGACCTCGGACCTCCAGGGGCCGAGAAAACCACCGTCTCATGGGGCCGGACACTCAGGGTCAGGGGAACATCCAATATATATATGGTGATATCTCGGGTGCTATTACAGATAGCGCAATAAATCAAAGTGCATTGTCTATAGGAGGCCCTGGCGCATGAATCTGTGCAGCGGGATCGACCTCGGACCACCAGGGGCCGAGAAAATTACAGATATTCGGAATCCGTCACCCAAGGTCATGTAAAAATCCAGAATATATCTGGTGATATCTCGGGTGCTATTACAGATAGCGCAATAAATCAAAGTGGATTGTCTGCAGGAGGCCCTGGCGCATGGATCTGTGCAGCGGGAACGCCCTCGGACCACCAGGGGCCGAGAAAACTACCGTCTCATGGGGCCGGACACTCAGTGTCAGGGAAAAATCCAATATATATCTGGTGATATCTCGGGTGCTATTAGAGATAGCGCAACAGACCAAAGTGCAATGTCTGCAGGAGGCCCTGGCGCATGAATCTGTAAAGCGGGAACGACCTCGGACCACCAGGAGCCGAGAAAACCACCGTCTCATGGGGTCGGACACTCAGGGTCAGGGACAAATCCAATATATATCTGGTGATATCTCGGGTGCTATTACAGATAGCGCAATAAATCAAAGTGCATTGTCTGTAGGAGGCCCTGGCGCAGGAATCTGTGCAGTGGGATCGACCTCGGACCTCCAGGGGCCGAGAAAACCACCGTCTCATGGGGCCGGACACTCAGGGTCAGGGGAACATCCAATATATATATGGTGATATCTCGGGTGCTATTACAGATAGCGCAATAAATCAAAGTGCATTGTCTATAGGAGGCCCTGGCGCATGAATCTGTGCAGCGGGATCGACCTCGGACGACCAGGGGCCGAGAAAATTACAGATATTCGGAATCCGTCACCCAAGGTCATGTAAAAATCCAATATATATCTGGTGATATCTCGGGTGCTATTAGAGATAGCGCAACAAACCAAAGTGCAATGTCTGCAGGAGGCCCTGGCGCATGAATCTGTAACGCGGGAACGACCTCGGACCACCAGGAGCCGAGAAAACCACCGTCTCATGGGGTCGGACACTCAGGGTCAGGGACAAATCCAATATATATCTGGTGATATCTCGGGTGCTATTAGAGATAGCGCAATAAATCAAAGTGCATTGTCTGTAGGAGGCCCTGGCGCAGGAATCTGTGCAGTGGGATCGACCTCGGACCTCCAGGGGCCGAGAAAACCACAGCCTCATGGGGCCGGACACTCAGGGTCAGGGAAAAATCCAATATATATCTGGTGATATCTCGGGTGCTATTACAGATAGCGAAATAAATCAAAGTGCATTATCTGTAGGAGGCCCTGGCGCATGGATCTGTGCAGTGGGATCGACCTCGGACCACCAGGGGCCGAGAAAATTACAGATATTCGGAATCCGTCACCCAAGGTCATGTAAAAATCCAATATATATCTGGTGATATCTCGGGTGCTATTACAGATAGCGCAATAATCAAAGTGCACTGTCTGTAGGAGGCCCTGGCGCATGAATCTGTGCAGCGGGATCGACCTCGGACCACCAGGGGCCGAGAAAATCACCGTCTGACGGGGCCGGACTGTCAGGGTCAGGGAAAAATCCAATATATAACTGGTTATATCTCGGGTGCTATTAGAGATAGCGAAATAAATCAAAGTGCAACGTCTGCAGGAGGCCCTGGCGCATGAATCTCTGCAGCGGGAACGACCTCGGACCACCAGGGGCCGAGAAAACCACCGTCTCATGGGGCCGGACACTCAGGGTCAGGGGAACATCCAATATATATATGGTGATATCTCGGGTGCTATTACAGATAGCGCAATAAATCAAAGTTCATTGTCTATAGGAGGCCCTGGCGCATGAATCTGTGCAGCGGGATCGACCTCGGACCACCAGGGGCCGAGAAAATTACAGATATTCGGAATCCGTCACCCAAGGTCATGTAAAA
The DNA here is from genome assembly GCF_051020985.1 of Nomia melanderi. Taxonomy (NCBI): domain Eukaryota; kingdom Metazoa; phylum Arthropoda; class Insecta; order Hymenoptera; family Halictidae; genus Nomia; species Nomia melanderi. The sequence continues at coordinate 508,497 of NW_027475139.1, read as the reverse complement.
ATCCAGAATATATCTGGTGATATCTCGGGTGCTATTACAGATAGCGCAATAAATCAAAGTGCATTGTCTGCAGGAGGCCCTAGCGCAAGGAATCTGTGCAGCGGGAACGACCTCGGACCGCCAGGGGCCGAGAAAACTACCGTCTTATGGTGCCGGACACTCAGGGTCAGGGCAAAATCCAATATATGTCTGGTGATATCTCGGGTGCTATTAGAGATAGCGCAATAAATCAAAGTGGATTGTCTGCAGGAGGCCCTGGCCCATGAATCTGTGCAGCGGGAACGACCTCGGACCACCAGGGGCCGAGAAAACTACCGTCTCATGGGGCCGGACACTCAGTGTCAGGGAAAAATCCAATATATATCTGGTGATATCTCGGGTGCTATTAGAGATAGCGCAACAAACCAGAATGCAATGTCTGCAGGAGGCCCTGGCGCATGAATCTGTAAAGCGGGAACGACCTCGGACCACCAGGGGCCGAGAAAACCACCGTCTCATGGGGTCGGACACTCAGGGTCAGGGGAACATCCGATATATATATGGTGATATCTCGGGTGCTATTACAGATAGCGCAATAAATCAAAGTGCATTGTCTGCAGGAGGCCCTGGCCCATGAATCTGTTGAGCGGGAACGACCTCGGACCACCAGGGGCCGAGAAAACTGCCGTCTCATGGGGCCGGACACTCTGTGTCAGGGAAAAATCCAATATATATCTGGTGATATCTCGGGTGCTATTAGAGATAGCGCAACAAACCAAAGTGCAATGTCTGCAGGAGACCCTGGCGCATGAATCTGTAAAGCGGGAACGACCTCGGACCACCAGGGGCCGAGAAAACTACCGTCTCATGGGGCCGGACACTCAGTGTCAGTGAAAAATCCAATATATATCTGATGATATCTCGGGTGCTATTAGAGATAGCGCAATAAATCAGAGTGCATTGTCTGTAGGAGGCCCTGGCGCATGGCTCTGTGCAGTGGGATCGACCTCCGACCTCCAGGGGCCGAGAAAACCACCGTCTCATGGGGCCGGACACTCAGGGTCAGGGAAAAATCCAATATATATCTGGTGATATCTCGGGTGCTATTACAGATAGCGCAATAAATCAAAGTGCATTGTCTGCACGAGGCCCTGGCGCATGAATCTGTAAACCGGGAACGACCTCGGACCACCAGGGGCCGAGAAAATCACCGTCTCATGGGGCCGGACGGCCAGGGTCAGGGAAAAATCCAATATATATCTGGTGATATCTCGGGTGCTATTAGAGATAGCGCAATAAGTCAAAGTGCATTGTCTGTAGGAGGCCCTGGCGCATGAATCTGTGCAGCGGGAACGACCTCGGACCGCCAGGGGCCGAGAAAACTACCGTCTCATGGGGCCGGACACTCAGTGTCAGGGAAAAATCCAATATATATCTGGTGATATCTCGGGTGCTATTAGAGATAGCGAAATAAATCAAAGTGCATTGTCTGTAGGAGGCCCTGGCGCATGAATCTGTGCAGTGTGATCGACCTCGGACCTCCAGGAGCCGAGAAAACCACCGTCTCATGTGGCCGGACACTCAGGGTCTGGGGAACATCCAATATATATGTGGTGATATCTCGGGTGCTATTACAGATAGCGCAATAAATCAAAGTGCATTGTCTATAGGAGGCCCTGGCGCATGAATCTGTGCAGCGGGATCGACCTCGGACCACCAGGGGCCGAGAAAATTACAGATATTCGGAATCCGTCACCCAAGGTCATGTAAAAATCCAGAATATATCTGGTGATATCTCGGGTGCTATTACAGATAGCGCAATAAATCAAAGTGGATTGTCTGCAGGAGGCCCTGGCGCATGGATCTGTGCAGCGGGAACGCCCTCGGACCACCAGGGGCCGAGAAAACTACCGTCTCATGGGGCCGGACACTCAGTGTCAGGGAAAAATCCAATATATATCTGGTGATATCTCGGGTGCTATTAGAGATAGCGCAACAAACCAAAGTGCAATGTCTGCAGGAGGCCCTGGCGCATGAATCTGTAAAGCGGAAACGACCTCGGACCACCAGGAGCCGAGAAAACCACCGTCTCATGGGGTCGGACACTCAGGGTCAGGGACAAATCCAATATATATCTGGTGATATCTCGGGTGCTATTACAGATAGCGCAATAAATCAAAGTGCATTGTCTGTAGGAGGCCCTGGCGCAGGAATCTGTGCAGTGGGATCGACCTCGGACCTCCAGGGGCCGAGAAAACCACCGTCTCATGGGGCCGGACACTCAGGGTCAGGGGAACATCCAATATATATATGGTGATATCTCGGGTGCTATTACAGATAGCGCAATAAATCAAAGTGCATTGTCTATAGGAGGCCCTGGCGCATGAATTTGTGCAGCGGGATCGACCTCGGACGACCAGGGGCCGAGAAAATTACAGATATTCGGAATCCGTCACCCAAGGTCATGTAAAAATCCAATATATATCTGGTGATATCTCGGGTGCTATTAGAGATAGCGCAACAAACCAAAGTGCAATGTCTGCAGGAGGCCCTGGCGCATGAATCTGTAAAGCGGGAACGACCTCGGACCACCAGGAGCCGAGAAAACCACCGTCTCATGGGGTCGGACACTCAGGGTCAGGGACAAATCCAATATATATCTGGTGATATCTCGGGTGCTATTACAGATAGCGCAATAAATCAAAGTGCATTGTCTGTAGGAGGCCCTGGCGCAGGAATCTGTGCAGTGGGATCGACCTCGGACCTCCAGGGGCCGAGAAAACCACAGTCTCATGGGGCCGGACACTCAGGGTCAGGGAAAAATCCAATATATATCTGGTGATATCTCGGGTGCTATTACAGATAGCGCAATAAATCAAAGTGCATTGTCTATAGGAGGCCCTGGCGCATGAATCTGTGCAGCGGGATCGACCTCGGACGACCAGGGGCCGAGAAAATTACAGATATTCGGAATCCGTCACCCAAGGTCATGTAAAAATCCAATATATATATGGTGATATCTCGGGTGCTATTAGAGATAGCGCAACAAAGCAAAGTGCAATGTCTGCAGGAGGCCCTGGCGCATGAATCTGTGCAGCGGGATCGACCTCGGACCACCAGGGGCCGAGAAAATTACAGATATTCGGAATCCGTCACCCAAGGTCATGTAAAAATCCAGAATATATATGGTGATATCTCGGGTGCTATTACAGATAGCGCAATAAATAAAAGTGCATTGTCTGCAAGAGGCCCTAGCGGAAGGAATCTGTGCAGCGGGAACGACCTCGGACCGCCAGGGGCCGAGAAAACTACCGTCTTATGGGGCCGGACACTCAGGGTCAGGGAAAAATCCAATATATATCTGGTGATATCTCGGGTGCTATTAGAGATAGCGCAATAAATCAAAGTGGATTGTCTGCAGGAGGCCCTGGCGCATGAATCTGTGCAGCGGGAACGACCTCGGTCCACCAGGGGCCGAGGAAACCAGCGTCTCATGGGGTCGGACACTCAGGGTCAGGGAAAAATCCAATATATATCTGGTGATATCTCGGGTGCTATTACAGATAGCGCAATAAATCAAAGTGCATTGTCTGCAGGAGGCCCTGGCCCATGAATCTCTGCAGCGGGATCGACCTCGGACCACCAGGGGCCGAGAAAATTACAGATATTCGGAATCCGTCACCCAAGGTCATGTAAAAATCCAATATATATCTGGTGATATCTCGGGTGCTATTAGAGATAGCGCAACAAACCAAAGTGCAATGTCTGCAGGAGGCCCTGGCGCATGAATCTGTAAAGCGGGAACGACCTCGGACCACCAGGAGCCGAGAAAACCACCGTCTCATGGGGTCGGACACTCAGGGTCAGGGACAAATCCAATATATATCTGGTGATATCTCGGGTGCTATTACAGATAGCGCAATAAATCAAAGTGCATTGTCTGTAGGAGGCCCTGGCGCAGGAATCTGTGCAGTGGGATCGACCTCGGTCCTCCAGGGGCCGAGAAAACCACAGTCTCATGGGGCCGGACACTCAGGGTGAGGGAAAAATCCAATATATATCTGATGATATCTCGGGTGCTATTAGAGATAGCGCAACAGACCAGAGTGCAATGTCTGCAGGAGGCCCTGGCGCATGAATCTGTAAAGCGGGAACGACCTCGGACCACCAGGGGCCGAGAAAACCAGAGTCTCATGGGGCCGGACACTCAGGGTCAGGGAAAAATCCAATATATATCTGGTGATATCTCGGGTGCTATTAGAGATAGCGCAATAAGTCAGAGTGCATTGTCTGTAGGAGGCCCTGGCGCATGGCTCTGTGCAGTGGGATCGACCTCCGACCTCCAGGGGCCGAGAAAACCACCGTCTCATGGGGCCGGACACTCAGGGTCAGGGAAAAATCCAATATATATCTGGTGATATCTCGGGTGCTATTACAGATAGCGCAATAAATCAAAGTGCATTGTCTGCAGGAGGCCCTGGCGCATGAATCTGTAAACCGGGAACGACCTCGGACCACCAGGGGCCGAGAAAATCACCGTCTCATGGGGCCGGACGGCCAGGGTCAGGGAAAAATCCAATATATATCTGGTGATATCTCGGGTGCTATTAGAGATAGCGCAATAAGTCAAAGTGCATTGTCTGTAGGAGGCCCTGGCGCATGAATCTGTGCAGCGGGAACGACCTCGGACCGCCAGGGGCCGAGAAAACTACCGTCTCATGGGGCCGGACACTCAGTGTCAGGGAAAAATCCAATATATATCTGGTGATATCTCGGGTGCTATTAGAGATAGCGAAATAAATCAAAGTGCATTGTCTGTAGGAGGCCCTGGCGCATGAATCTGTGCAGTGTGATCGACCTCGGACCTCCAGGAGCCGAGAAAACCACCGTCTCATGTGGCCGGACACTCAGGGTCTGGGGAACATCCAATATATATGTGGTGATATCTCGGGTGCTATTACAGATAGCGCAATAAATCAAAGTGCATTGTCTATAGGAGGCCCTGGCGCATGAATCTGTGCAGCGGGATCGACCTCGGACCACCAGGGGCCGAGAAAATTACAGATATTCGGAATCCGTCACCCAAGGTCATGTAAAAATCCAGAATATATCTGGTGATATCTCGGGTGCTATTACAGATAGCGCAATAAATCAAAGTGGATTGTCTGCAGGAGGCCCTGGCGCAAGGATCTGTGCAGCGGGAACGCCCTCGGACCACCAGGGGCCGAGAAAACTACCGTCTCATGGGGCCGGACACTCAGTGTCAGGGAAAAATCCAATATATATCTGGTGATATCTCGGGTGCTATTAGAGATAGCGCAACAAACCAAAGTGCAATGTCTGCAGGAGGCCCTGGCGCATGAATCTGTAAAGCGGGAACGACCTCGGACCACCAGGAGCCGAGAAAACCACCGTCTCATGGGGTCGGACACTCAGGGTCTGGGGAACATCCAATATATATATGGTGATATCTCGGGTGCTATTACAGATAGCGCAATAAATCAAAGTGCATTGTCTATAGGAGGCCCTGGCGCAGGAATCTGTGCAGTGGGATCGACCTCGGACCTCCAGGGGCCGAGAAAACCACCGTCTCATGGGGCCGGACACTCAGGGTCAGGGGAACATCCAATATATATATGGTGATATCTCGGGTGCTATTACAGATAGCGCAATAAATCAAAGTGCATTGTCTATAGGAGGCCCTGGCGCATGAATCTGTGCAGCGGGATCGACCTCGGACGACCAGGGGCCGAGAAAATTACAGATATTCGGAATCCGTCACCCAAGGTCATGTAAAAATCCAATATATATATGGTGATATCTCGGGTGCTATTAGAGATAGCGCAACAAAGCAAAGTGCAATGTCTGCAGGAGGCCCTGGCGCATGAATCTGTGCAGCGGGATCGACCTCGGACCACCAGGGGCCGAGAAAATTACAGATATTCGGAATCCGTCACCCAAGGTCATGTAAAAATCCAGAATATATATGGTGATATCTCGGGTGCTATTACAGATAGCGCAATAAATAAAAGTGCATTGTCTGCAAGAGGCCCTAGCGGAAGGAATCTGTGCAGCGGGAACGACCTCGGACCGCCAGGGGCCGAGAAAACTACCGTCTTATGGGGCCGGACACTCAGGGTCAGGGAAAAATCCAATATATATCTGGTGATATCTCGGGTGCTATTAGAGATAGCGCAATAAATCAAAGTGGATTGTCTGCAGGAGGCCCTGGCGCATGAATCTGTGCAGCGGGAACGACCTCGGTCCACCAGGGGCCGAGGAAACCAGCGTCTCATGGGGTCGGACACTCAGGGTCAGGGAAAAATCCAATATATATCTGGTGATATCTCGGGTGCTATTACAGATAGCGCAATAAATCAAAGTGCATTGTCTGCAGGAGGCCCTGGCCCATGAATCTCTGCAGCGGGATCGACCTCGGACCACCAGGGGCCGAGAAAATTACAGATATTCGGAATCCGTCACCCAAGGTCATGTAAAAATCCAATATATATCTGGTGATATCTCGGGTGCTATTAGAGATAGCGCAACAAACCAAAGTGCAATGTCTGCAGGAGGCCCTGGCGCATGAATCTGTAAAGCGGGAACGACCTCGGACCACCAGGAGCCGAGAAAACCACCGTCTCATGGGGTCGGACACTCAGGGTCAGGGACAAATCCAATATATATCTGGTGATATCTCGGGTGCTATTACAGATAGCGCAATAAATCAAAGTGCATTGTCTGTAGGAGGCCCTGGCGCAGGAATCTGTGCAGTGGGATCGACCTCGGTCCTCCAGGGGCCGAGAAAACCACAGTCTCATGGGGCCGGACACTCAGGGTGAGGGAAAAATCCAATATATATCTGATGATATCTCGGGTGCTATTAGAGATAGCGCAACAGACCAGAGTGCAATGTCTGCAGGAGGCCCTGGCGCATGAATCTGTAAAGCGGGAACGACCTCGGACCACCAGGGGCCGAGAAAACCAGAGTCTCATGGGGCCGGACACTCAGGGTCAGGGAAAAATCCAATATATATCTGGTGATATCTCGGGTGCTATTAGAGATAGCGCAATAAGTCAGAGTGCATTGTCTGTAGGAGGCCCTGGCGCATGGCTCTGTGCAGTGGGATCGACCTCCGACCTCCAGGGGCCGAGAAAACCACCGTCTCATGGGGCCGGACACTCAGGGTCAGGGAAAAATCCAATATATATCTGGTGATATCTCGGGTGCTATTACAGATAGCGCAATAAATCAAAGTGCATTGTCTGCAGGAGGCCCTGGCGCATGAATCTGTAAACCGGGAACGACCTCGGACCACCAGGGGCCGAGAAAATCACCGTCTCATGGGGCCGGACGGCCAGGGTCAGGGAAAAATCCAATATATATCTGGTGATATCTCGGGTGCTATTAGAGATAGCGCAATAAGTCAAAGTGCATTGTCTGTAGGAGGCCCTGGCGCATGAATCTGTGCAGCGGGAACGACCTCGGACCGCCAGGGGCCGAGAAAACTACCGTCTCATGGGGCCGGACACTCAGTGTCAGGGAAAAATCCAATATATATCTGGTGATATCTCGGGTGCTATTAGAGATAGCGAAATAAATCAAAGTGCATTGTCTGTAGGAGGCCCTGGCGCATGAATCTGTGCAGTGTGATCGACCTCGGACCTCCAGGAGCCGAGAAAACCACCGTCTCATGTGGCCGGACACTCAGGGTCTGGGGAACATCCAATATATATGTGGTGATATCTCGGGTGCTATTACAGATAGCGCAATAAATCAAAGTGCATTGTCTATAGGAGGCCCTGGCGCATGAATCTGTGCAGCGGGATCGACCTCGGACCACCAGGGGCCGAGAAAATTACAGATATTCGGAATCCGTCACCCAAGGTCATGTAAAAATCCAGAATATATCTGGTGATATCTCGGGTGCTATTACAGATAGCGCAATAAATCAAAGTGGATTGTCTGCAGGAGGCCCTGGCGCAAGGATCTGTGCAGCGGGAACGCCCTCGGACCACCAGGGGCCGAGAAAACTACCGTCTCATGGGGCCGGACACTCAGTGTCAGGGAAAAATCCAATATATATCTGGTGATATCTCGGGTGCTATTAGAGATAGCGCAACAAACCAAAGTGCAATGTCTGCAGGAGGCCCTGGCGCATGAATCTGTAAAGCGGGAACGACCTCGGACCACCAGGAGCCGAGAAAACCACCGTCTCATGGGGTCGGACACTCAGGGTCTGGGGAACATCCAATATATATATGGTGATATCTCGGGTGCTATTACAGATAGCGCAATAAATCAAAGTGCATTGTCTATAGGAGGCCCTGGCGCAGGAATCTGTGCAGTGGGATCGACCTCGGACCTCCAGGGGCCGAGAAAACCACCGTCTCATGGGGCCGGACACTCAGGGTCAGGGGAACATCCAATATATATATGGTGATATCTCGGGTGCTATTACAGATAGCGCAATAAATCAAAGTGCATTGTCTATAGGAGGCCCTGGCGCATGAATCTGTGCAGCGGGATCGACCTCGGACGACCAGGGGCCGAGAAAATTACAGATATTCGGAATCCGTCACCCAAGGTCATGTAAAAATCCAATATATATATGGTGATATCTCGGGTGCTATTAGAGATAGCGCAACAAAGCAAAGTGCAATGTCTGCAGGAGGCCCTGGCGCATGAATCTGTGCAGCGGGATCGACCTCGGACCACCAGGGGCCGAGAAAATTACAGATATTCGGAATCCGTCACCCAAGGTCATGTAAAAATCCAGAATATATATGGTGATATCTCGGGTGCTATTACAGATAGCGCAATAAATAAAAGTGCATTGTCTGCAAGAGGCCCTAGCGGAAGGAATCTGTGCAGCGGGAACGACCTCGGACCGCCAGGGGCCGAGAAAACTACCGTCTTATGGGGCCGGACACTCAGGGTCAGGGAAAAATCCAATATATATCTGGTGATATCTCGGGTGCTATTAGAGATAGCGCAATAAATCAAAGTGGATTGTCTGCAGGAGGCCCTGGCGCATGAATCTGTGCAGCGGGAACGACCTCGGTCCACCAGGGGCCGAGGAAACCAGCGTCTCATGGGGTCGGACACTCAGGGTCAGGGAAAAATCCAATATATATCTGGTGATATCTCGGGTGCTATTACAGATAGCGCAATAAATCAAAGTGCATTGTCTGCAGGAGGCCCTGGCCCATGAATCTCTGCAGCGGGATCGACCTCGGACCACCAGGGGCCGAGAAAATTACAGATATTCGGAATCCGTCACCCAAGGTCATGTAAAAATCCAATATATATCTGGTGATATCTCGGGTGCTATTAGAGATAGCGCAACAAACCAAAGTGCAATGTCTGCAGGAGGCCCTGGCGCATGAATCTGTAAAGCGGGAACGACCTCGGACCACCAGGAGCCGAGAAAACCACCGTCTCATGGGGTCGGACACTCAGGGTCAGGGACAAATCCAATATATATCTGGTGATATCTCGGGTGCTATTACAGATAGCGCAATAAATCAAAGTGCATTGTCTGTAGGAGGCCCTGGCGCAGGAATCTGTGCAGTGGGATCGACCTCGGTCCTCCAGGGGCCGAGAAAACCACAGTCTCATGGGGCCGGACACTCAGGGTCAGGGAAAAATCCAATATATATCTGGTGATATCTCGGGTGCTATTACAGATAGCGCAATAATCAAAGTGCACTGTCTGTAGGAGGCCCTGGCGCATGAATCTGTGCAGCGGGATCGACCTCGGACCACCAGGGGCCGAGAAAATCACCGTCTGACGGGGCCGGACTGTCAGGGTCAGGGAAAAATCCAATATATAACTGGTTATATCTCGGGTGCTATTAGAGATAGCGAAATAAATCAAAGTGCAATGTCTGCAGGAGGCCCTGGCGCATGAATCTGTGAAGCGGGAACGACCTCGGACCACCAGGGGCCGAGAAAACCACAGTCTCATGGGGCCGGACACTCAGGGTCAGGGAAAAATCCAATATATATCTGGTGATATCTCGGGTGCTATTAGAGATAGCGCAAAAAATCAAAGTGCATTGTCTGTAGGAGGCCCTGGCGCATGGCTCTGTGCAGTGGGATCGACCTCGGACCTCCAGGGGCCGAGAAAACCACCGTCCCATGGGGCCGGACACTCAGGGTCAGGGGAACATCCAATATATATATGGTGATATCTCGGGTGCTATTACAGATAGCGCAATAAATCAAAGTGCATTGTCTGTCGGAGGCCCTGGCGCATGAATCTGTGCAGCGGGATCGACCTCGGACCACCAGGGGCCGAGAAAATCACTGTCTCATGGGGCCGGACGGCCAGGGTCAGGGAAAGATCCAATATATATCTGGTGATATCTCGGGTGCTATTAGAGATGGCGCAATAAATCAAAGTGAATTATCTGCAGGAGGCCCTGGCGCATGAATCTGTGCAGCGGGATCGACCTCGGACCACCAGGGGCCGAGAAAATCACCGTCTGATGGGGCCGGACTGTCAGGGTCAGGGAAAAATCCAATATATAACTGGTTATATCTCGGGTGCTATTAGAGATAGCGAAATAAATCAAAGTGCATTATCTGTAGGAGGCCCTGGCGCATGGATCTGTGCAGTGGGATCGACCTCGGACCTCCAGGGGCCGAGAAAACCACCGTCTCATGGGGCCGGACACTCAGGGTCAGGGGAACATCCAATATATATATGGTGATATCTCGGGTGCTATTACAGATAGCGCAATAAATCAAAGTGCATTGTCTATAGGAGGCCCTGGCGCATGAATCTGTGCAGCGGGATCGACCTCGGACCACCAGGGGCCGAGAAAATTACAGATATTCGGAATCCGTCACCCAAGGTCATGTAAAAATCCAGAATATATATGGTGATATCTCGGGTGCTATTACAGATAGCGCAATAAATCAAAGTGCATTGTCTGCAGGAGGCCCTAGCGGAAGGAATCTGTGCAGCGGGAACGACCTCGGACCGCCAGGGGCCGAGAAAACTACCGTCTTATGGGGCCGGACACTCAGGGTCAGGGAAAAATCCAATATATGTCTGGTGATATCTCGGGTGCTATTAGAGATAGCGCAATAAATCAAAGTGGATTGTCTGCAGGAGGCCCTGGCGCATGAATCTGTGCAGCGGGAACGACCTCGGTCCACCAGGGGCCGAGAAAACCACCGTCTCATGGGGTCGGACACTCAGGGTCAGGGAAAAATCCAATATATATCAGGTGATATCTCGGGTGCTATTAGAGATAGCGAAATAAATCAAAGTGCATTGTCTGTAGGAGGCCCTGGCCCATGAATCTGTTGAGCGGGAACGACCTCGGACCACCAGGGGCCGAGAAAACTGCCGTCTCATGGGGCCGGACACTCTGTGTCAGGGAAAAATCCAATATATATCTGGTGATATCTCGGGTGCTATTAGAGATAGCGCAACAAACCAAAGTGCAATGTCTGCAGGAGACCCTGGCGCATGAATCTGTAGAGCGGGAACGACCTCGGACCACCAGGGGCCGAGAAAATTACCGTCTCATGGGGCCGGACACTCAGTGTCAGTGAAAAATCCAATATATATCTGATGATATCTCGGGTGCTATTAGAGATAGCGAAACAGACCAGAGTGCAATGTCTGCAGGAGGCCCTGGCGCATGAATCTGTAAAGCGGGAACGACCTCGGACCACCAGGGGCCGAGAAAACTACCGTCTAATGGGGTCGGACACTCAGGGTCAGAGACAAATCCAATATAAATCTGGTGATATCTCGGGTGCTATTACAGGTAGCGCAATAATTAAAGTGCATTGTCTGTAGGAGGCCCTGGCGCATGAATCTGTGCAGCGGGATCGACCTCGGACTACCAGGGGCCGAGAAAATCACCGTCTGATGGGGCCGGACTGTCAGGGTCAGGGAAAAATCCAATATATAACTGGTTATATCTCGGGTGCTATTAGAGATAGCGAAATAAATCAAAGTGCATTGTCTGTAGGAGGCCCTGGCGCATGAATCTGTGCAGTGGGATCGACCTCGGACCTCCAGGAGCCGAGAAAACCACCGTCTCATGTGGCCGGACACTCAGGGTCAGGGTAACATCCAATATATATATGGTTATATCTCGGGTGCTATTACAGATAGCGCAATAAATCAAAGTGCATTGTCTATAGGAGGCCCTGGCGCATGAATCTGTGCAGCGGGATCGACCTCGGACCACCAGGGGCCGAGAAAATTACAGATATTCGGAATCCGTCACCCAAGGTCATGAAAAAATCCAGAATATATCTGGTGATATTTCGGGTGCTATTACAGATAGCGCAATAAATCAAAGTGCATTGTCTGCAGGAGGCCCTAGCGCAAGGAATCTGTGCAGCGGGAACGACCTCGGACCGCCAGGGGCCGAGAAAACTACCGTCTTATGGGGCCGGACACTCAGGGTCAGGGCAAAATCCAATATATGTCTGGTGATATTTCGGGTGCTATTACAGATAGCGCAATAAATCAATGTGGATTGTCTGCAGGAGGCCCTAGCGCAAGGAATCTGTGCAGTGGGATCGACCTCGGACCTCCAGGAGCCGAGAAAACCACCGTCTCATGTGGCCGGACACTCAGGGTCAGGGAAAAATCCAATATATATCTGGTGATATCTCGGGTGATATTACAGATAGCGCAATAAATCAAAGTGCATTGTCTGTAGGAGGCCCTGGCGCATGGCTCTGTGCAGTGGGATCGACCTCGGACTTCCAGGGGCCGAGAAAACCACCGTCCCATGGGGCCGGACACTCAGGGTCAGGGGAACATCCAATATATATATGGTGATATCTCGGGTGCTATTACAGATAGCGCAATAAATCAAAGTGCATTGTCTGCAGGAGGCCCTAGCGCAAGGAATCTGTGCAGCGGGAACGACCTCGGACCTCCAGGGGCTGAGAAAACCACCGTCTCATGGGGTCGGACACTCAGGGTCAGGGAAAAATCCAATATATATCTGGTGATATCTCGGGTGCTATTACAGATAGCGCAATAAATCAAAGTGCATTGTCTGCAGGAGGCCCTAGCGCAAGGAATCTGTGCAGCGGGAACGACCTCGGACCGCCAGGGGCCGAGAAAACTACCGTCTTATGGGGCCGGACACTCAGGGTCAGGGAAAAATCCAATACATATCTGGTGATATCTCGGGTGCTATTAGAGATGGCGCAATAAATCAAAGTGGATTATCTGCAGGAGGCCCTGGCGCATGAATCTGTGCAGCGGGAACGACCTCGGACCACCGGGGACCGAGAAAGTCACCGTCTGATGGGGCCGGACTGTCAGGGTCAGGGAAAAATCCAATATATAACTGGTTATATCTCGGGTGCTATTAGAGATAGCGAAATAAATCAAAGTGCATTGTCTGTAGGAGGCCCTGGCGCATGGGTCTGTGCAGTGGGATCGACCTCGGACCTCCAGGGGCTGAGAAAACCACCGTCTCATGGGGGCGGACACTCAGGGTCAGGGGAACATCCAATATATATATGGTGATATCTCGGGTGCTATTACAGATAGCGCAATAAATCAAAGTGAATTATCTGCAGGAGGCCCTGGCGCATGAATCTGTGCAGCGGGATCGACCTCGGACCACGAGGGACCGAGACAACCATCGACACATGGGGCCGGACTGTTAGGGTCGGGGAAGAACTCAATATATATCTGGTGATATCTCGGGTGCTATTACAGATAGCGCAATAAATCAAAGTTCATTGTCTGCAGGAGGCCCTGGCGCATGAATCTGTGCAGCGGGAACGACCTCGGACCACCAGGGGCCGAGAAAACCACCGTCTAATGGGGTCGGACTGTCAGGGTCAGGGAAAAATCCAATATATAACTGGTTATATCTCGGGTGCTATTAGAGATAGCGAAATAAATCAAAGTTCATTGTCTGCAGGAGGCCCTGGCGCATGAGTCTGTGCAGCGGGAACGACCTCGGAACACCAGGGGCCGAGAAAACCACCGTCTAATGGGGTCGGACACTCAGGGTCAGAGACAAATCCAATATAAATCTGGTGATATCTCGGGTGCTATTACAGGTAGCGCAATAATTAAAGTGCATTGTCTGTAGGAGGCCCTGGCGCATGAATCTGTGCAGCGGGATCGACCTCGGACCACCAGGGGCCGAGAAAATCACCGTCTGATGGGGCCGGACTGTCAGGGTCAGGGAAAAATCCAATATATAACTGGTTATATCTCGGGTGCTATTAGAGATAGCGAAATAAATCAAAGTGCATTATCTGTAGGAGGCCCTGGCGCATGGATCTGTGCAGTGGGATCGACCTCGGACCTCCAGGGGCCGAGAAAACCACCGTCTCATGGGGCCGGACACTCAGGGTCAGGGGAACATCCAATATATATATGGTGATATCTCGGGTGCTATTACAGATAGCGCAATAAATCAAAGTGCATTGTCTATAGGAGGCCCTGGCGCATGAATCTGTGCAGCGGGATCGACCTCGGACCACCAGGGGCCGAGAAAACCACCGTCTCATGGGGCCGGACACTCAGGGTCAGGGAAAAATCCAATATATATCTGGTGATATCTCGGTTGCTATTAGAGATAGCGCAATAAATCAAAGTGCATTGTCTGTAGGAGGCCCTGGCGCATGGCTCTGTGCAGTGGGATCGACCTCGGACCTCCAGGGGCCGAGAAAACCACCGTCCCATGGGGCCGGACACTCAGGGTCAGGGAAAAATCCAATATATATATCTGGTGATATCTCGGGTGCTATTAGAGGTGGCGCAATAAATCAAACTGAATTATCTGCAGGAGGCCCTGGCGCATGAATCTGGGCAGCGGGATCGACCTCGGACCACGAGGGACCGAGAAAACCATCGACACATGGGGCCGGACTGTCAGGGTCGGGGAAAAATCCAATATATATCTGGTGATATCTCGGGTGCTATTAGAGATAGCGCAATAAATCAAAGTGGATTGTCTGCAGGATGCCCTGGCCCATGAATCTGTGTAGCGGGAACGACCTCGGACCACCAGGGGCCGAGAAAACTGCCGTCTCATGGGGCCGGACACTCAGGGTCAGGGAAAAATCCAATATATATCTGGTGATATCTCGGGTGCTATTAGAGATAGCGCAACAAACCAAAGTGCAATGTCTGCAGGAGACCCTGGCGCATGAATCTGTAAAGAGGGAACGACCTCGGACCACCAGGGGCCGAGAAAACCACAGTCTCATGGGGCCGGACACTCAGGGTCAGGGAAAAATCCAATATATATCTGGTGATATCTCGGTTGCTATTAGAGATAGCGCAATAAATCAAAGTGCATTGTCTGCAGGAGGCCCTAGCGCAAGGAATCTGTGCAGCGGGAACGACCTCGGACCACCAGGGGCCGAGAAAACCACAGTCTCATGGGGTCGGACACTCAGGGTCAGGGAAAAATCCAATATATATCTGGTGATATCTCGGGTGCTATTACAGATAGCGCAATAAATCAAAGTGCATTGTCTGCAGGAGGCCCTAGCGCAAGGAATCTGTGCAGCGGGAACGACCTGGGACCGCCAGGGGCCGAGAAACCTACCGTCTTATTGGGCCGGACACTCAGGGTCAGGGAAAAATCCAATATATATCTTGTGATATCTCGGGTGCTATTAGAGATGGCGCAATAAATCAAAGTGGATTATCTGCAGGAGGCCCTGGCGCATGAATCTGTGCAGCGGGAACCACCTCGGACCACCAGGGGCCGAGAAAACCACCGTCTCATGGGGTCGGACACTCAGGGTCAGGGAAAAATCCAATATATATCTGGTGATATCTCGGGTGCTATTAGAGATAGCGCAATAAATCAAAGTGCATTGTCTGCAGGAGGCCCTGGCCCATGAATCTGTTGAGCGGGAACGACCTCGGACCACCAGGGGCCGAGAAAACTGCCGTCTCATGGGGCCGGACACTCTGTGTCAGGGAAAAATCCAATATATATCTGGTGATATCTCGGGTGCTATTAGAGATAGCGCAACAAACCAAAGTGCAATGTCTGCAGGAGACCCTGGCGCATGAATCTGTAAAGCGGGAACGACCTCGGACCACCAGGGGCCGAGAAAACCACAGTCTCATGGGGCCGGACACTCAGGGTCAGGGAAAAATCCAATATATATCTGGTGATATCTCGGGTGCTATTAGAGATAGCGCAACAAACCAAAGTGCAATGTCTGCAGGAGACCCTGGCGCATGAATCTGTAAAGCGGGAACGACCTCGGACCACCAGGGGCCGAGAAAACCACAGTCTCATGGGGCCGGACACTCAGGGTCAGGGAAAAATCCAATATATATCTGGTGATATCTCGGGTGCTATTAGAGATGGCGCAATAAACCAAAGTCAATTATCTGCAGGAGGCCCTGGCGCATGAATCTGTGCAGCGGGAACGACCTCGGACCACCAGGGGCCGAGAAAACCACCGTCTCATGGGGCCGGACACACAGGGTCAGGCGAACATCCAATATATATCTGGTGATATCTCGGGTGCTATTACAGATGGCCCAATAAATCAAAGTGCATTGTCTGTACGAGGCCCTGGCGCATGAATCTGTGCAGCGGGAACGACCTCGGACCACAAGGGGCCGAGAAAACCACAGTCTCATGGGGCCGGACACTCAGGGTCAGGGGAAAATCCAATATATATCTGGTGATATCTCGGGTGCTATTAGAGATAGCGCCATAAATCAAAGTTTGTCTGTAGGAGGCCCTGGCGCATGAATCTGTGCAGCGGGAACGACCTCGGACTACCAGTGGCCGAGAAAACCACAGTCTCATGGGGCCGGACACTCAGGGTCAGGGGAAAATCCAATATATATCTGGTGATATCTCGGGTGCTATTAGAGATAGCGCAATAAATCAAAGTGCATTGTCTGTAGGAGGCCCTGGCGCATGGCTCTGTGCAGTGGGATCGACCTCGGACCTCCAGGGGCCGAGAAAACCACCGTCCCATGGGGCCGGACACTCAGGGTCAGGGAAAAATCCAATATATATCTGGTGATATCTCGGGTGCTATTACAGATAGCGCAATAAATCAAAGTGCGTTGTCTGTAGGAGGCCCGGGCGCATGAATCTGTGCAGCGGGAACGACCGCGGACCACCAGGGGCCGAGAAAACCACCGTCTCATGGGGCCGGACACTCAGGGTCAGGGGAAAATCCAGTATATATCTGGTGATATCTCGGGTGCTATTAGAGATAGCGCGATAAATCAAAGTGCATTGTCTGCAGGAGGCCCTGGCGCATGCATCTGTGCAGCAGCAACGACGTCGGAACACCAGGGGCCAAAAAAATTACAGATTTTCGGTATCCGTCACCCAAGGTCAGGTAAAAATCCAGCATATATCTGGTGATATCTCGGGTGCTATTAGAGATAGCGCGATAAACCAAAGTGAATTGTCTGCAGGAGGCCCTGGCGCATGCATATGTGCAGCGGGAACGACCTCGGACGACCAGGGGCCGAGAAAACCACCGTCTCATGGGGACGGACACTCAGGGTCAGGGAAAAATCCAATATATATCTGGTGATATCTCGGGTGCTATTACAGACAGCGCAATAAATCAATGTGCATTGTCTGTAGGAGGCTCCGGCGCATGAATCTATGCAGCGGGAACGACCTCGGACCACCAGGGGCCGAGAAAACCACCGTCTCATGGGGACGGACACTCAGGGTCAGGGAAAAATCCAATATATATCTGGTGATATCTCGGGTGCTATTACAGACAGCGCAATAAATCAATGTGCATTGTCTGTAGGAGGCTCCGGCGCATGAATCTATGCAGCGGGAACGACCTCGGACCACCAGGGGCCGAGAAAACCACCGTCTCATGGGGCCGGACACTCAGGGTCAGGGGAAAATCCAATATATATCTGATGATATCTCGGGAGCTATTAGAGATAGCGCAATAAACCAAAGTCAATTATCTGCAGGAGGCCCTGGCGCATGAATCTGTGCAGCGGGAACGACCTCGGACCACCAGGGGCCGAGAAAACCACCGTCTCATGGGGCCGGACACACAGGGTCAGGCGAACATCCAATATATATCTGGTGATATCTCGGGTGCTATTACAGATGGCCCAATAAATCAAAGTGCATTGTCTGTACGAGGCCCTGGCGCATGAATCTGTGCAGCGGGAACGACCTCGGACCACAAGGGGCCGAGAAAACCACAGTCTCATGGGGCCGGACACTCAGGGTCAGGGGAAAATCCAATATATATCTGGTGATATCTCGGGTGCTATTAGAGATAGCGCCATAAATCAAAGTTTGTCTGTAGGAGGCCCTGGCGCATGAATCTGTGCAGCGGGAACGACCTCGGACTACCAGTGGCCGAGAAAACCACAGTCTCATGGGGCCGGACACTCAGGGTCAGGGGAAAATCCAATATATATCTGGTGATATCTCGGGTGCTATTAGAGATAGCGCAATAAATCAAAGTGCATTGTCTGTAGGAGGCCCTGGCGCATGGCTCTGTGCAGTGGGATCGACCTCGGACCTCCAGGGGCCGAGAAAACCACCGTCCCATGGGGCCGGACACTCAGGGTCAGGGAAAAATCCAATATATATCTGGTGATATCTCGGGTGCTATTACAGATAGCGCAATAAATCAAAGTGCGTTGTCTGTAGGAGGCCCGGGCGCATGAATCTGTGCAGCGGGAACGACCGCGGACCACCAGGGGCCGAGAAAACCACCGTCTCATGGGGCCGGACACTCAGGGTCAGGGGAAAATCCAGTATATATCTGGTGATATCTCGGGTGCTATTAGAGATAGCGCGATAAATCAAAGTGCATTGTCTGCAGGAGGCCCTGGCGCATGCATCTGTGCAGCAGCAACGACGTCGGAACACCAGGGGCCAAAAAAATTACAGATTTTCGGTATCCGTCACCCAAGGTCAGGTAAAAATCCAGCATATATCTGGTGATATCTCGGGTGCTATTAGAGATAGCGCGATAAACCAAAGTGAATTGTCTGCAGGAGGCCCTGGCGCATGCATATGTGCAGCGGGAACGACCTCGGACGACCAGGGGCCGAGAAAACCACCGTCTCATGGGGACGGACACTCAGGGTCAGGGAAAAATCCAATATATATCTGGTGATATCTCGGGTGCTATTACAGACAGCGCAATAAATCAATGTGCATTGTCTGTAGGAGGCTCCGGCGCATGAATCTATGCAGCGGGAACGACCTCGGACCACCAGGGGCCGAGAAAACCACCGTCTCATGGGGCCGGACACTCAGGGTCAGGGGAAAATCCAATATATATCTGTTGATATCTCGGGAGCTATTAGAGATAGCGCAATAAACCAAAGTCAATTATCTGCAGGAGGCCCTGGCGCATGAATCTGTGCAGCGGGAACGACCTCGGACCACCAGGGGCCGAGAAAACCACCGTCTCATGGTGCCGGACACTCAGGGTCAGGGGAAAATCCAATACATATCTGGTGATATCTCGGGTGCTATTAGAGATAGCGCCATAAATCAAAGTTTGTCTGTAGGAGGCCCTGGCGCATGAATCTGTGCAGCGGGAACGACCTCGGACTACCAGTGGCCGAGAAAACCACAGTCTCATGGGGCCGGACACTCAGGGTCAGGGGAAAATCCAATATATATCTGGTGATATCTCGGGTGCTATTAGAGATAGCGCAATAAATCAAAGTGCATTGTCTGTAGGAGGCCCTGGCGCATGGCTCTGTGCAGTGGGATCGACCTCGGACCTCCAGGGGCCGAGAAAACCACCGTCCCATGGGGCCGGACACTCAGGGTCAGGGAAAAATCCAATATATATCTGGTGATATCTCGGGTGCTATTACAGATAGCGCAATAAATCAAAGTGCGTTGTCTGTAGGAGGCCCGGGCGCATGAATCTGTGCAGCGGGAACGACCGCGGACCACCAGGGGCCGAGAAAACCACCGTCTCATGGGGCCGGACACTCAGGGTCAGGGGAAAATCCAGTATATATCTGGTGATATCTCGGGTGCTATTAGAGATAGCGCAATAAACCAAAGTGAATTATCTGCAGGAGGCCCTGGCGCATGAATCTGTGCAGCGGGAACGACCTCGGACCACCAGGGGCCGAGAAAACCACAGTCTCATGGGGCCTGACACTCAGGGTCAGGGTAAAATCCAATACATATCTGGTGATATCTCGGGTGCTATTAGAGATAGCGCAATAAACCAAAGCGAATTATCTGCAGGGGGCCCCGTCGCATGAATCTGTGTAGCAGGAACGACCTCGGACTACCAGGGGCCGAGAAAGCCACCATCTGATAGGGCCGGACACTCAGGGTCAGGGAAAAATCAAATATATATCTGGTGACATCTAGGGTGCTATTAGAGATAGCGCATTAAATCAAAGTGAATTATCTGCAGGAGGCCCTGGCGCATGAATCTGTGCAGCGGGAACGACCTCGGACCACCAGGGGCCGAGAAAACCACAGTCTCATGGGGCCGGACACTCAGGGTCAGGGAAAAATCCAATATATATCTGGTGATATCTCGGTTGCTATTAGAGATAGCGCAATAAATCAAAGTGCATTGTCTGTAGGAGGCCCTGGCGCATGGCTCTGTGCAGTGGGATCGACCTCGGACCTCCAGGGGCCGAGAAAACCACCGTCCCATGGGGCCGGGCACTCAGGGTCAGGGGAACATCCAATATATATATGGTGATATCTCGGGTGCTATTACAGATAGCGCAATAAATCAAAGTGCATTGTCTGTAGGAGGCCCTGGCGCATGAATCTGTGCAGCGGGATCGACCTCGGACCACCAGGGGCAGAGAAAATCACTGTCTCATGGGGCCGGACGGCCAGGGTCAGGGAAAGATCCAATATATATCTGGTGATATCTCGGGTGCTATTAGAGATGGCGCAATAAAGCAAAGTGAATTATCTGCAGGAGGCCCTGGCGCATGAATCTGTGCAGCGGGATCGACCTCGGACCACGAGGGACCGAGAAAACCATCGACACATGGGGCCGGGCACTCAGGGTCAGGGAAAAATCCAATATATATATGGTGATATCTCGGGTGCTCATAGAGATAGCGCAATAAACCAAAGTGAATTATCTGCAGGAGGCCCTGGCGCAAGAATCTGGGCAGCGCGAACGACCTCGGACCACCAGGGGCCGAGAAAACCACCGTCTCATGGGGCCGGGCACTCAGGGCCAGGGAAAAATCCAATATATATCTGGAGATATCTCGGATGCTATTAGAGATATCGCAATAAGCCAAAGTGAATTATCTGCAGGACGCCCTGGCGCATGCATATGTGCAGCGGGAACGACCTCGGACCACCAGGGGCCGAGAAAACCACCGTCTCATGGGACCGGACACTCAGGGCCAGGGAAAAATCCAATATATATCTGGAGATATCTCGGATGCTATTAGAGATTGCGCAATAAACGAAAGTGAATTGTCTGCAGGAGGCCCTGGCGCATGCATATGTGCAGCGGGAACGACCTCGGACCACCAGGGGCCGAGAAAACCACCGTCTCATGGGGCCGGACACTCAGGGTCAGGGGAAAATCCAATATATATCTGATGATATCTCGGGTGCTATTAGAGATAGCGCAATAAACCAAAGTCAATTATCTGCAGGAGGCCCTGGCGCATGAATCTGTGCAGCGGAAACGACCTCGGACCACCAGGGGCCGAGAAAACCACCGTCTCATGGGGCCGGACACACAGGGTCAGGGGAACATCCAATATATATCTGGTGATATCTCGGGTGCTATTACAGATGGCCCAATAAATCAAAGTGCATTGTCTGTACGAGGCCCTGGCGCATGAATCTGTGCAGCGGGAACGACCTCGGACCACCAGGGGCCGAGAAAACCACAGTCTCATGGGGCCGGACACTCAGGGTCAGGGGAAAATCCAATATATATCTGGTGATATCTCGGGTGCTATTAGAGATAGCGCCATAAATCAAAGTTTGTCTGTAGGAGGCCCTGGCGCATGAATCTGTGCAGCGGGATCGACCTCGGACTACCAGTGGCCGAGAAAACCACAGTCTCATGGGGCCGGACACTCAGGGTCGGGGGAAAATCCAATATATATCTGGTGATATCTCGGGTGCTATTAGCGATAGCGCAATAAATCAAAGTGCATTGTCTGTAGGAGGCCCTGGCGCATGGCTCTGTGCAGTGGGATCGACCTCGGACCTCCAGGGGCCGAGAAAACCACCGTCCCATGGGGCCGGACACTCAGGGTCAGGGAAAAATCCAATATATATCTGGTGATATCTCGGGTGCTATTACAGATAGCGCAATAAATCAAAGTGCGTTGTCTGTAGGAGGCCCTGGCGCATGAATCTGTGCAGCGGGAACGACCGCGGACCACCAGGGGCCGAGAAAACCACCGTCTCATGGGGCCGGACACTCAGGGTCAGGGGAAAATCCAGTATATATCTGGTGATATCTCGGGTGCTATTAGAGATAGCGCAATAAACCAAAGTGAATTATCTGCAGGAGGCCCTGGCGCATGAATCTGTGCAGCGGGAACGACCTCGGACCACCAGGGGCCGAGAAAACCACAGTCTCATGGGGCCTGACACTCAGGGTCAGGGTAAAATCCAATATATATCTGGTGATATCTCGGGTGCTATTAGAGATAGCGCAATAAACCAAAGCGAATTATCTGCAGGGGGCCCTGTCGCATGAATCTGTGCAGCGGGAACGTTTTCGGACCACCAGGGGCCGAGAAAACTACCGTCTCTTGGTGCCGGTCACTCAGGGTCAGGGAAAAATCCAATATATATCTGGTGATATCTCGGGTGCTACTACAGATAGCGCAATAAATCCAAGTGCATTGTCTGTAAGAGGCCCTGGAGCAAGAATCTGTGCAGCAGGTACGTTTTCGGACCACCAGGGGCCGAGAAAACCACCGTCTCATGGTGCCGGACACTCAGGGTCAGGGAAAAATTCAATATATATCTGGTGATATCTCGGGTGCTATTAGAGATAGCGCAATAAATCAAAGTGCGTTGTCTGTAGGAGGCCCTGGCGCATGGCTCTGTGCAGTGGGATCGACCTCGGACCTCCAGGGGCCGAGAAAACTGCCGTCTCATGGGGCCGGACACTCAGGGTCAGGGGAAAATCCAATATATATCTGGTGATATCTCGGGTGCTATTAGAGATAGCGCAATAAACCAAAGTGAATTATCTGCAGGAGGCCCTGGCGCAAGAATCTGGGCAGCGGGAACGACCTCGGACCACCAGGGGCCGAGAAAACCACCGTCTCAAGGGGCCGGGCACTCAGGGTCAGGGGAAAATCCAATATATATCTGGTGATATCTCGGGTGCTATTAGAGATAGCGCAATAAATCAAAGTGCATTGTCTGTAGGAGGCCCTGGCGCATGGCTCTGTGCAGTGGGATCGACCTCGGACCTCCAGGGGCCGAGAAAACCACCGTCTCATGGGGCCGGGCACTCAGGGTCAGGGGAACATCCAATATATATATGGTGATATCTCGGGTGCTATTACAGATAGCGCAATAAATCAAAGTGCATTGTCTGTAGGAGGCCCTGGCGCATGAATCTGTGCCGCGGGATCGACCTCGGACCACCAGGGGCCGAGAAAATCACTGTCTCATGGGGCCGGACGGCCAGGGTCAGGGAAAGATCCAATATATATCTGGTGATATCTCGGGTGCTATTAGAGATGGCGCAATAAAGCAAAGTGAATTATCTGCAGGAGGCCCTGGCGCATGAATCTGTGCAGCGGGATCGACCTCGGACCACGAGGGACCGAGAAAACCATCGACACATGGGGCCGGGCACTCAGGGTCAGGGAAAAATCCAATATAAATATGGTGATATCTCGGGTGCTATTAGAGATAGCGCAATAAACCAAAGTGAATTATCTGCAGGAGGCCCTGGCGCAAGAATCTGGGCAGCGGGAACGACCTCGGACCACCAGGGGCCGAGAAAACCACCGTCTCATGGGGCCGGGCACTCAGGGTCAGGGGAAAATCCAATATATATCTGGTGATATCTCGGGTGCTATTAGAGATAGCGCCATAAATCAAAGTTTGTCTGTAGGAGGCCCTGGCGCATGAATCTGTGCAGCGGGAACGACCTCGGACTACCAGTGGCCGAGAAAACCACAGTCTCATGGGGCCGGACACTCAGGGTCAGGGGAAAATCCAATATATATCTGGTGATATCTCGGGTGCTATTAGAGATAGCGCAATAAATCAAAGTGCATTGTCTGTAGGAGGCCCTGGCGCATGGCTCTGTGCAGTGGGATCGACCTCGGACCTCCAGGGGCCGAGAAAACCACCGTCTCATGGGGCCGGACACTCAGGGTCAGGGGAAAATCCAGTATATATCTGGTGATATCTCGGGTGCTATTAGAGATAGCGCAATAAATCAAAGTGCATTGTCTGTAGGAGGCCCTGACGCATGAATCTGTGCAGCGGGAACGACCTCGGACCACCAGGGGCCGAGAAAACTACCGTCTCTTCGTGCCGGTCACTCAGGGTCAGGGAAAAATCCAATATATATCTGGTGATATCTCGGGGGCTACTACAGATAGCGCAATAAATCCAAGTGCATTGTCTGTAAGAGGCCCTGGCGCAAGAATCTGTGCAGGGGGAACGACCTCGGACCACCAGGGGCCGAGAAAACCACAGTCTCATGAGGCCGGGCACTCAGGGTCATGGGAAAATCCTATATATATCTGGTTATATCTCGGGTGCTATTAGAGATAGCGCAATAAACCAAAGTGAATTATCTGCAGGAGGCCCTGGCGCAAGAATCGGGGCAGCGGGAACGACCTCGGACCACCAGGGGCCGAGAAAACCACCGTCTCGTGGGGCCGGACACTCAGGGCCAGGGCAAAATCCAATATATATCTGGTGACATCTAGGGTGCTATTAGAGATAGCGCATTAAATCAAAGTGATTTATCTGCAGGAGGCCCTGGCGCATGAATCTGTGCAGCGGGAACGACCTCGGACCACCAGGGGCCGAGAAAACCACCGCCTCATGGGGCCGGACACTCAGGGTCAGGGAAAAATCCAATATATATCTGGTGATATCTCGGGTGCTATTACAGATGGCCCAATAAATCAAAGTGCATTGTCTGTACGAGGCCCTGGCGCATGAATCTGTGCAGCGGGAACGACCTCGGACCACCAGGGGCCGAGAAAACCACAGTCTCATGGGGCCGGACACTCAGGGTCAGGGGAAAATCCAATATATATCTGGTGATATCTCGGGTGCTATTAGAGATAGCGCCATAAATCAAAGTTTATTGTCTGTAGGAGGCCCTGGCGCATGAATCTGTGCAGCGGGAACGACCTCGGACTACCAGTGGCCGAGAAAACCATAGTCTGATGGGGCCGGACACTCGGGGTCAGGGGAAAATCCAATATATATCTGGTGATATCTCGGGTGCTATTAGAGATAGCCCAATAAACCAAAGTGAATCATCTGCAGGGGGCCCTGGCGCATGTATCTGTGCAGCGGGAACGACCTCGGACCTCCAGGGGCCGAGAAAACCACCGTCTCCTGGGGCCGGACACTCAGGGTCAGGGGAAAATCCAATATATATATGGTGATATCTAGGGTGCTATTAGAGATAGCGCCATAAACCAAAGTGAGTTATCTGCAGGAGGCCCTGGCGCATGAATCTGTGCATCGGGAACGACCGCGGACCACCAGGGGCCGAGAAAACCACCGTCTCATGGGGCCGGACACTCAGGGTCAGGGGAAAATCCAATATATATCTGGTGATATCTCGGGTGCTATTAGAGATAGCGCAATAAACCAAAGTCAATTATCCGCAGGAGGCCCTGGCGCATGAATCTGAGCAGCGGGAACGACCTCGGACCACCAGGGGCCGAGAAAACCACAGTCTCATTGGGCCGGACACTCAGGGTCAGTGTAAAATCCAATATATATCTGGTGATATCTCGGGTGCTATTAGAGATAGCGCAATAAACCAAAGCGAATTATCTGCAGGAGGCCCTGTCGCATGAATCTGTGTAGCAGGAACGACCTCGGACTACCAGGGGCCGAGAAAGCCACCTTCTCATAGGGCCGGACACTCAGGGTCAGGGAAAAATCAAATATATATCTGGTGACATCTAGGGTGCTATTAGAGATAGCGCATTAAATCAAAGTGAATTATCTGCAGGAGGCCCTGGAGCAAGAATCTGTGCAGCAGGTACGTTTTCGGACCACCAGGGGCCGAGAAAACCACCGTCTCATGGTGCCGGACACTCAGGGTCAGGGAAAAATTCAATATATATCTGGTAATATCTCGGGTGCTATTAGAGATAGCGCTATAAAGCAAAGAGCATTGTCTGTAGGTGTCCCTGGCGTATGAATATGTGCATCAGGATTGACCTCGGAACACCAGGGACCGAGAAAATTACTGATTTTCGGTATCCGTCACCCAAGGTCATGTAAAAATCCAGCATATATCTGGTGATATCTCTGGTGCTGTTAGAGATAGCGCAATAAACCAAGGTGCATTGTCTGCAGGAGGCACTGGCGCATGAATCTGTGCAGCGTGAACGACCTCTGACGACCAGAGGCCGAGAAAACCACCGTCTCATGGGGCCGGACACTCAGGGTCAGGGAAAAATCCAATACATATCTGGTGATATCTCGGGTGCTATTAGAGATAGCGCGATAAATCAAAGTGAATTATTTGCAGGAGGCCCTGGCGAATGCATCTGTGCAGCGGGAACGACCTCTGACCACCAGGGGCCGGGAAAACCACAGTCTCATGGGGCCGGTCACCCAAGGTCATGTAAAAATCCAATATATATCTGGTGATATCTCGGGTGCTATTACAGATAGCGCGATAAATCAAAGTGCATCGTCTGTAGGAGGCCTTGGCGCATGAATCTGTGCAGCGGGAACGACCTCGGACCACCAGGGGCCGAGAAAACCACCGTCTAATGGGGCCGGGCACTCAGGGTCAGGGGAAAATCCAATATATATCTGGTGATATCTCGGGTGCTATTAGAGATAGCGCAATAAGCCAAAGTGAATTATCTGTAGGAGGCCCTGACGCATGAATCTGTGCAGCGGGAACGACCTCGGACCACCAGGGACCGAGAAAACCACCGTCTCATGGGGTCGGACCCTCAGGGTCGGGGGAAAATCCAATATATATATGGTGATATCTCGGGTGCTATTAGAGATAGCGCAATAAGCCAAAGTGAATTATCTGCAGGAGGCCCTGGCGCATGAATCTGTGCAGCGGGAACGACCTCGGACCACCAGGGGCCGAGAAAACCACCTTCTCATGGAGCCGGACACTCAGGGTCAGGGGAAAATCCAATATATATATGGTGATATCAAGGGTGCTATTAGAGATAGCGCAATAAACCAAAGTGAATTATCTGCAGGAGGCCCTGGCGCAAGAATCGGGGCAGCGGGAACGACCTCGGACCACCAGGGGCCGAGAAAACCACCGTCTCATGGGGCCGGACACTCAGGGCCAGGGAAAAATCCAATATATATCTGGAGATATCTCGGATGCTATTAGAGATTGCGCAATAAACGAAAGTGAATTATCTGCAGGAGGCCCTGGCGCATGAATCTGCGCAGCGGGAACGACCTCGGACCACCAGGGGCCGAGAAAACCACAGTCTCATGGGGCCGGACACTCAGGGTCAGGGGAAAATCCAATATATATATGGTGATATCTTGTGTGCTATTAGAGATAGCGCAATAAACCAAAGTGAATTATCTGCAGGAGGCCCTGGCGCATGAATCTGTGCAGCGGGAACGACCTCGGACCACCAGGGGCCGAGAAAACCACCGCCTCATGGGGCCGGACACTCAGGGTCAGGGAAAAATCCAATATATATCTGGTGATATCTCGGGTGCTATTACAGATGGCCCAATAAATCAAAGTGCATTGTCTGTACGAGGCCCTGGCGCATGAATCTGTGCAGCGGGAACGACCTCGGACCACCAGGGGCCGAGAAAACCACAGTCTCATGGGGCCGGACACTCAGGGTCAGGGGAAAATCCAATATATATCTGGTGATATCTCGGGTGCTATTAGAGATATCGCCATAAATCAAAGTTTATTGTCTGTAGGAGGCCCTGGCGCATGAATCTGTGCAGCGGGAACGACCTCGGACTACCAGTGGCCGAGAAAACCACAGTCTCATGGGGCCGGACACTCAGGGTCAGGGGAAAATCCAATATATATCTGGTGATATCTCGGGTGCTATTAGAGATAGCGCAATAAATCAAAGTGCATTGTCTGTAGGAGGCCCTGGCGCATGGCTCTGTGCAGTGGGTTCGACCTCGGACCTCCAGGGGCCGAGAAAACCTCCGTCCCATGGGGCCGGACACTCAGGGTCAGGGAAAAATCCAATATATATCTGGTGATATCTCGGGTGCTATTACAGATAGCGCAATAAACCAAAGCGAATTATCTGCAGGGGGCCCTGTCGCATGAATCTGTGTAGCAGGAACGACCTCGGACTACCAGGGGCCGAGAAAGCCACCGTCTCATGGTGCCGGACACTCAGGGTCAGGGAAAAATTCAATATATATCTGGTGATATCTCGGGTGCTATTAGAGATAGCGCGATAAATCAAAGTGAATTATCTGCAGGACGCCCTGGCGCATGCATCTGTTCAGCGGGAACGACCTCGGACAACCAGCGGCCGAGAAAACCACCGTCTCATGGAGCCGGACACTCAGGGTCGGGGAAAAATCCAATATATATCTGGTGATATCTCGGGTGCTATTAGAGATAGCGCAGTAAATCAAAGTGAATTATCTGCAGGGGCACTGGCGCATGAAACTGAGACGCGGGATCGACCACGGACCACGAGGGACCGAGAAAACCATCGACACATGGGGCCGGACTGTCAGGGTCAAGGAAAAATCCAATATATATCTGGTGATATCTCGGGTGCTACTACAGATAGCGCAATAAATCAAAGTGGATTGTCTGCAGGATGCCCTGGCCCATGAATCTATGCAGCGGGAACGACCTCGGACCACCAGGGGCCGAGAAAACTGCCGTCTCATGGGGCCGGACACTCAGGGTCAGGGAAAAATCCAATATATATCTGGTGATATCTCGGGTGCTATTACAGATAGCGCAATAAACCAAAGTGCAATGTCTGCAAGAGGCCCTGGCGCATGAATCTGTAAAGCGGGAACGACCTCGGACCACCAGGGGCCGAGAAAACCACAGTCCCATGGGGCCGGACACTCAGGGTCAGGGAAAAATCCAATATATATCTGGTGATATCTCGGGTGCTATTAGAGATAGCGCAATAAATCAAAGTGCATTGTCTGTAGGAGGCCCTGGCGCATGGCTCTGTGCAGTGGGATCGACCTCGGACCTCCAGGGGCCGAGAAAACCACCGTCCCATGGGGCCGGACACTCAGGGTCATGGGAAAATCCAATATATATCTGGTGATATCTCGGGTGCTATTAGAGATAGCGCAATAAATCAAAGTGCATTGTCTGTAGGAGGCCCTGACGCATGAATCTGTGCAGCGGGAACGACCTCGGACCACCAGGGGCCGAGAAAACTACCGTCTCTTGGTGCCGGTCACTCAGGGTCAGGGAAAAATCCAATATATATCTGGTGATATCTCGGGGGCTACTACAGATAGCGCAATAAATCCAAGTGCATTGTCTGTAAGAGGCCCTGGCGCAAGAATCGGGGCAGCGGGAACGACCTCGGACCACCAGGGGCCGAGAAAACCACCGTCTCGTGGGGCCGGACACTCAGGGCCAGGGGAAAATCCAATATATATCTGGTGACATCTAGGGTGCTATTAGAGATAGCGCATTAAATCAAAGTGAATTATCTGCAGGAGGCCCTGGCGCATGAATCTGTGCAGCGGGAACGACCTCGGACCACCAGGGGCCGAGAAAACCACCGCCTCATGGGGCCGGACACTCAGGGTCAGGGAAAAATCCAATATATATCTGGTGATATCTCGGGTGCTATTACAGATGGCCCAATAAATCAAAGTGCATTGTCTGTACGAGGCCCTGGCGCATGAATCTGTGCAGCGGGAACGACCTCGGACCACCAGGGGCCGAGAAAACCACAGTCTCATGGGGCCGGACACTCAGGGTCATGGGAAAATCCAATATATATCTGGTGATATCTCGGGTGCTATTAGAGATAGCGCCATAAATCAAAGTTTATTGTCTGTAGGAGGCCCTGGCGCATGAATCTGTGCAGCGGGAACGACCTCGGACTACCAGTGGCCGAGAAAACCACAGTCTGATGGGGCCGGACACTCAGGGTCAGGGGAAAATCCAATATATATCTGGTGATATCTCGGGTGCTATTAGAGATAGCCCAATAAACCAAAGTGAATTATCTGCAGGGGGCCCTGGCGCATGTATCTGTGCAGCGGGAACGACCTCGCACCTCCAGGGGCCGAGAAAACCGCCGTCTCCTGGGGCCGGACACTCAGGGTCAGGGGAAAATCCAATATATATATGGTGATATCTAGGGTGCTATTAGAGATAGCGCCATAAACCAAAGTGAGTTATCTGCAGGAGGCCCTGGCGCATGAATCTGTGCAGCGGGAACGACCGCGGACCACCAGGGGCCGAGAAAACCACAGTCTCATGGGGCCGGACACTCAGGGTCAGGGTAAAATCCAATATATATCTGATGATATCTCGGGTGCTATTAGAGATAGCGCAATAAACCAAAGCGAATTATCTGCAAGGGGCCCTGTCGCATGAATCTGTGTAGCAGGAACGACCTCGGACTACCAGGGGCCCAGAAAGCCACCTTCTCATAGGGCCGGACACTCAGGGTCAGGGAAAAATCAAATATATATCTGGTGACATCTAGGGTGCTATTAGAGATAGCGCATTAAATCAAAGTGAATTATCTGCAGGAGGCCCTGGCGCATGAATCTGTGCAGCGGGTACGTTTTCGGACCACCAGGGGCCGAGAAAACCACCGTCTCATGGTGCCGGACACTCAGGGTCAGGGAAAAATTCAATATATATCTGGTGATATCTCGGGTGCTATTAGAGATAGCGCGATAAATCAAAGTGAATTATCTGCAGGACGCCCTGGCGCATGCATCTGTTCAGCGGGAACGACCTCGGACAACCAGCGGCCGAGAAAACCACCGTCTCATGGAGCCGGACACTCAGGGTCGGGGAAAAATCCAATATATTTCTGGTGATATCTCGGGTGCTATTAGAGATAGCGCAGTAAATCAAAGTGAATTATCTGCAGGGGCACTGGCGCATGAAACTGAGACGCGGGATCGACCACGGACCACGAGGGACCGAGAAAACCATCGACACATGGGGCCGGACTGTCAGGGTCAAGGAAAAATCCAATATATATCTGGTGATATCTCGGGTGCTACTACAGATAGCGCAATAAATCAAAGTGCATTGTCTGTAGGAGGCCCTGGCGCATGAATCTATGCAGCGGGAACGACCTCGGACCACCAGGGGCCGAGAAAACTACCGTCTCTTGGTGCCGGTCACTCAGGGTCAGGGAAAAATCCAATATATATCTGGTGATATCTCGGGGGCTACTACAGATAGCGCAATAAATCCAAGTGCATTGTCTGTAAGAGGCCCTGGCGCAAGAATCTGTGCAGGGGGAACGACCTCGGACCACCAGGGGCCGAGAAAACCACAGTCTCATGGGGCCGGGCACTCAGGGTCAGGGGAAAATCCTATATATATCTGGTTATATCTCGGGTGCTATTAGAGATAGCGCAATAAACCAAAGTGAATTATCTGCAGGAGGCCCTGGCGCAAGAATCGGGGCAGCGGGAGCGACCTCGGACCACCAGGGGCCGAGAAAACCACCGTCTCGTGGGGCCGGACACTCAGGGCCAGGGGAAAATCCAATATATATCTGGTGACATCTAGGGTGCTATTAGAGATAGCGCATTAAATCAAACTGAATTATCTGCAGGAGGCCCTGGCGCATGAATCTGTGCAGCGGGAACGACCTCGGACCACCAGGGGCCGAGAAGACCACCGCCTCATGGGGCCGGACACTCAGGGTCAGGGAAAAATCCAATATATATCTGGTGATATCTCGGGTGCTATTACAGATGGCCCAATAAATCCAAGTGCATTGTCTGTACGAGGCCCTGGCGCATGAATCTGTGCAGCGGGAACGACCTCGGACCACCAGGGGCCGAGAAAACCACAGTCTCATGGGGCCGGACACTCAGGGTCAGGAGAAAATCCAATATATATCTGGTGATATCTCGGGTGCTATTAGAGATAGCGCCATAAATCAAAGTTTATTGTCTGTAGGAGGCCCTGGCGCATGAATCTGTGCAGCGGGAACGACCTCGGACTACCAGTGGCCGAGAAAACCACAGTCTGATGGGGCCGGACACTCAGGGTCAGGGGAAAATCCAATATATATCTGGTGATATCTCGGGTGCTATTAGAGATAGCCCAATAAACCAAAGTGAATTATCTGCAGGGGGCCCTGGCGCATGTATCTGTGCAGCGGGAAAGACCTCGGACCTCCAGGGGCCGAGAAAACCGCCGTCTCCTGGGGCCGGACACTCAGGGTCAGGGGAAAATCCAATATATATATGGTGATATCTAGGGTGCTATTAGAGATAGCGCCATAAACCAAAGTGAGTTATCTGCAGGAGGCCCTGGCGCATGAATCTGTGCAGCGGGAACGACCGCGGACCACCAGGGGCCGAGAAAACCACAGTCTCATGGGGCCTGACACTCAGGGTCAGGGTAAAATCCAATATATATCTGATGATATCTCGGGTGCTATTAGAGATAGCGCAATAAACCAAAGCGAATTATCTGCAGGGGGCCCTGTCGCATGAATCTGTGTAGCAGGAACGACCTCGGACTACCAGGGGCCGAGAAAGCCACCTTCTCATAGGGCCGGACACTCAAGGTCAGGGAAAAATCAAATATATATCTGGTGACATCTAGGGTGCTATTAGAGATAGCGCATTAAATCAAAGCGAATTATCTGCAGGAGGCCCTGGCGCATGAATCTGTGCAGCGGGTACGTTTTCGGACCACCAGGGGCCGAGAAAACTACCGTCTCTTGGTGCCGGTCACTCAGGGTCAGGGAAAAATCCAATATATATCTGGTGATATCTCGGGTGCTACTACAGATAGCGCAATAAATCCAAGTGCATTGTCTGTAAGAGGCCCTGGAGCAAGAACCTGTGCAGCAGGTACGTTTTCGGACCACCAGGGGCCGAGAAAACCACCGTCTCATGGTGCCGGACACTCAGGGTCAGGGAAAAATTCAATATATATCTGGTGATATCTCGGGTGCTATTAGAGATAGCGCTATAAAGCAAAGAGCATTGTCTGTAGGAGTCCCTGGCGTATGAATATGTGCATCAGGAATGACCTCGGAACACCAGGGACCGAGAAAATTACTGATTTTCGGTATCCGTCACCCAAGGTCATGTAAAAATCCAGCATATATCTGGTGATATCTCTGGTGCTGTTAGAGATAGCGCAATAAACCAAGGTGCATTGTCTGCAGGAGGCACTGGCGCATGAATCTGTGCAGCGTGAACGACCTCTGACGACCAGAGGCCGAGAAAACCACCGTCTCATGGGGCCGAACACTCAGGGTCAGGGAAAAATCCAATACATATCTGGTGATATCTCGGGTGCTATTAGAGATAGCGCGACAAATCAAAGTGAATTATTTGCAGGAGGCCCTGGCGAATGCATCTGTGGAGCGGGAACGACCTCTGACCACCAGGGGCCGGGAAAACCACAGTCTCATGGGGCCGGTCACCCAAGGTCATGTAAAAATCCAATATATATCTGGTGATATCTCGGGTGCTATTACAGATAGCGCGATAAATCAAAGTGCATCGTCTGTAGAAGGCCCTGGCGCATGAATCTGTGCAGCGGGATCGACCTCGGACCACTAGGGGCCGAGAAAACCACCGACACATGGGGCCGGGCACTCAGGGTGAGGGAAAAATCCAATATATATCTGGTGATATCTCGGGTACTCTTACAGATAGCGCACTAAACCAAAGTGAATTATCTGCTGGGGGCCCTGCTGCATGAATCTGTGCAGCGGGAACGACCTCGGACCACCAGGGGCTGAGAAAACCACAGTCTCATGGGGCCGGTCACCCAAGGTCATGTAAAAATCCAATATATATCTGGTGATATCTCGGGTGCTATTAGAGATAGCGCAATAAATCAAAGTGCATTGTCTGTAGGAGGCCCTGGCGCATGAATCTGTGCAGGGGGAACGACCTCGGTCCACCAGGGGCCGAGAGAACCACCGTCTCATGGGGTCGGACACTCAGGGTCAGGGGAAAATCCAATATATATCTGGTGATATCTCGGGTGCTATTAGAGATAGCGCAAAAAATCAAAGTGCATTGTCTGTAGGAGGCCCTGGCGCATGAATCTGTGCAGCGGGAACGACCGCGGACCACCAGGGGCCGAGAAAACCACCGTCTCATGGGGCCGGACACTCAGGGTCAGGGGAAAATCCAATATACATCTGGTGATATCTCGGGTGCTATTAGAGATAGCGCAATAAACCAAAGTGAATTATCTGCAGGAGGCCCTGGCGCATGAATCTGTGCAGCGGGAACGACCTCGGACCACCAGGGGCCGAGAAAACCACAGTCTCATGGGGCCTGACACTCAGGGGCAGGGTAAAATCCAATATATATCTGGTGATATCTCGGGTGCTATTAGAGATAGCGCAATAAACCAAAGCGAATTATCTGCAGGGGGCCCTGTCGCATGAATCTGTGTAGCAGGAACGACCTCGGACTACCAGGGGCCGAGAAAGCCAGCTTCTCATAGGGCCGGACACTCAGGGTCAGGGAAAAATCAAATATATATCTGGTGACATCTAGGGTGCTATTAGAGATAGCGCATTAAATCAAAGTGAATTATCTGCAGGAAGCCCTGGCGCATGAATCTGTGCAGCGGGTACGTTTTCGGACCACCAGGGGCCGAGAAAACCACCGTCTCATGGTGCCGGACACTCAGGGTCAGGGAAAAATTCAATATATATCTGGTGATATCTCGGGTGCTATTAGAGATAGCGCGATAAATCAAAGTGAATTATCTGCAGGACGCCTTGGCGCATGCATCTGTTCAGCGGGAACGACCTCGGACAACCAGCGGCCGAGAAAACCACCGTCTCATGGAGCCGGACACTCAGGGTCGGGGAAAAATCCAATATATATCTGGTGATATCTCGGGTGCTATTAGAGATAGCGTAATAAATCAAAGTGAATTATCTGCAGGGGGCACTGGCGCATGAAACTGAGACGCGGGATCGACCACGGACCACGGGGGACCGAGAAAACCATCGACACATGGGGCCGGACTGTCAGGGTCAAGGAAATATCCAATATATATCTGGTGATATCTCGGGTGCTACTACAGATAGCGCAATAAATCAAAGTGCACTGTCTGTAGGAGGCCCTGGCGCATGAATCTGTGCAGAGGGAACGACCTCGGACCATCAGGGGCCGAGACAACCACCGACACATGGGGCCGGACACTCAGGGTCAGGGAAAAATCCAATATATATCTGGTGATATCTCGGGTACTCTTACAGATAGCGCAATAAACCAAAGTGAATTATCTGCAGGACGCCTTGGCGCATGCATCTGTTGAGCGGGAACGACCTCGGACAACCAGCGGCCGAGAAAACCACCGTCTCATGGAGCCGGACACTCAGGGTCGGGGAAAAATCCAATATATATCTGGTGATATCTCGGGTGCTATTAGAGATAGCGCAATAAATCAAAGTGCACTGTCTGTAGGAGGCCCTGGCGCATGAATCTGTGCAGAGGGAACGACCTCGGACCATCAGGGGCCGAGACAACCACCGTCTCATGTGGCCGGACACTCAGGGTCATGGGAAAATCCAATATATATCTGGTGATATCTCGGGTGCTATTAGAGATAGCGCAATAAATCAAAGTGCATTGTCTGTAGGAGGCCCTGACGCATGAATCTGTGCAGTGGGAACGACCTCGGACCAACAGGGGCCGAGAAAACTACCGTCTCTTGGTGCCGGTCACTCAGGGTCAGGGAAAAATCCAATATATATCTGATGATATCTCGGGTGCTACGACAGATAGCGCAATAAATCCAAGTGCATTGTCTGTAAGAGGCCCTGGCGCAAGAATCTGTGCAGGGGGAACGACCTCGGACAACCAGGGGCCGAGAAAACCACAGTCTCATGGGGCCGGGCACTCAGGGTCAGGGGAAAATCCTATATATATCTGGTTATATCTCGGGTGCTATTAGAGATAGCGCAATAAACCAAAGTGAATTATCTGCAGGAGGCCCTGGCTCATGAATCTGTGCAGCGGGAACGACCTCGGCCCACCAGGGGCCGAGAAAACCACCGTCTCATGGGGTCGGACCCTCAGGGTCAGGGGAAAATCCAATATATATATGGTGATATCTCGGGTGCTATCAGAGATAGCTCAATAAACCAAAGTAAATTATCTGCAGGAGGCCCTGGCGCATGAATCTGTGCAGCGGGAACGACCTCGGACCACCAGGGGCCGAGAAAACCACCTTCTCATGGGGCCGGACACTCAGGGTCAGGGGAAAATAAAATATATATATGGTGATATCTCGGGTGCTATTAGACATAGCGCGATATATCAAAGTGCATCGTCTGTAGGAGGCCCTGGCGCATGAATCTGTGCAGCGGGATCGACCTCGGACCACTAGGGGCCGAGAAAACCACCGACACATGGGGCCGGACACTCAGGGTCAGGGAAAAATCCAATATATATCTGGTGTTATCTCGGGTACTCTTACAGATAGCGCACTAAACCAAAGTGAATTATCTGCTGGGGGCCCTGCTGCATGAATCTGTGCAGCGGGAACGACCTCGGACCACCAGGGGCCGAGAAAACCACCGTATCAGGGGGTCGGACACTCAGGGTCAGGGAAAAATCCAATACATATCTGGTGTTATCTCGGGTGCTATTATAGATAGCGAAATAAATCAAAGTGCATTGTCTCTAGGAGGCCCCGGCCCGTGAATCTGTGCAGCGTGATCGACCTCGGACCACCAGGGGCCGAGAAAATCACCGTCTCATGGTGCCGGACACTCAGGGTCAGGGAAAAATTCAATATATATCTGGTGATATCTCGGGTGCTATTAGAGATAGCGCGATAAATCAAAGTGAATTATCTGCAGGACGCCTTGGCGCATGCATCTGTTCAGCGGGAACGACCTCGGACAACCAGCGGCCGAGAAAACCACCGTCTCATGGAGCCGGACACTCAGGGTCGGGGAAAAATCCAATATATATCTGGTGATATCTCGGGTGCTATTAGAGATAGCGTAATAAATCAAAGTGAATTATCTGCAGGGGGCACTGGCGCATGAAACTGAGACGCGGGATCGACCACGGACCACGGGGGACCGAGAAAACCATCGACACATGGGGCCGGACTGTCAGGGTCAAGGAAATATCCAATATATATCTGGTGATATCTCGGGTGCTACTACAGATAGCGCAATAAATCAAAGTGCACTGTCTGTAGGAGGCCCTGGCGCATGAATCTGTGCAGAGGGAACGACCTCGGACCATCAGGGGCCGAGACAACCACCGACACATGGGGCCGGACACTCAGGGTCAGGGAAAAATCCAATATATATCTGGTGATATCTCGGGTACTCTTACAGATAGCGCAATAAACCAAAGTGAATTATCTGCAGGACGCCTTGGCGCATGCATCTGTTGAGCGGGAACGACCTCGGACAACCAGCGGCCGAGAAAACCACCGTCTCATGGAGCCGGACACTCAGGGTCGGGGAAAAATCCAATATATATCTGGTGATATCTCGGGTGCTATTAGAGATAGCGCAATAAATCAAAGTGCACTGTCTGTAGGAGGCCCTGGCGCATGAATCTGTGCAGAGGGAACGACCTCGGACCATCAGGGGCCGAGACAACCACCGTCTCATGTGGCCGGACACTCAGGGTCATGGGAAAATCCAATATATATCTGGTGATATCTCGGGTGCTATTAGAGATAGCGCAATAAATCAAAGTGCATTGTCTGTAGGAGGCCCTGACGCATGAATCTGTGCAGTGGGAACGACCTCGGACCAACAGGGGCCGAGAAAACTACCGTCTCTTGGTGCCGGTCACTCAGGGTCAGGGAAAAATCCAATATATATCTGATGATATCTCGGGTGCTACGACAGATAGCGCAATAAATCCAAGTGCATTGTCTGTAAGAGGCCCTGGCGCAAGAATCTGTGCAGGGGGAACGACCTCGGACAACCAGGGGCCGAGAAAACCACAGTCTCATGGGGCCGGGCACTCAGGGTCAGGGGAAAATCCTATATATATCTGGTTATATCTCGGGTGCTATTAGAGATAGCGCAATAAACCAAAGTGAATTATCTGCAGGAGGCCCTGGCTCATGAATCTGTGCAGCGGGAACGACCTCGGCCCACCAGGGGCCGAGAAAACCACCGTCTCATGGGGTCGGACCCTCAGGGTCAGGGGAAAATCCAATATATATATGGTGATATCTCGGGTGCTATCAGAGATAGCTCAATAAACCAAAGTAAATTATCTGCAGGAGGCCCTGGCGCATGAATCTGTGCAGCGGGAACGACCTCGGACCACCAGGGGCCGAGAAAACCACCTTCTCATGGGGCCGGACACTCAGGGTCAGGGGAAAATAAAATATATATATGGTGATATCTCGGGTGCTATTAGACATAGCGCGATATATCAAAGTGCATCGTCTGTAGGAGGCCCTGGCGCATGAATCTGTGCAGCGGGATCGACCTCGGACCACTAGGGGCCGAGAAAACCACCGACACATGGGGCCGGACACTCAGGGTCAGGGAAAAATCCAATATATATCTGGTGTTATCTCGGGTACTCTTACAGATAGCGCACTAAACCAAAGTGAATTATCTGCTGGGGGCCCTGCTGCATGAATCTGTGCAGCGGGAACGACCTCGGACCACCAGGGGCCGAGAAAACCACCGTATCAGGGGGTCGGACACTCAGGGTCAGGGAAAAATCCAATACATATCTGGTGTTATCTCGGGTGCTATTATAGATAGCGAAATAAATCAAAGTGCATTGTCTCTAGGAGGCCCCGGCCCGTGAATCTGTGCAGCGTGATCGACCTCGGACCACCAGGGGCCGAGAAAATCACCGTCTCATGGGGCGGGACTGTCAGGGTCAGGGAAAAATCCAATATATATCTGGTGATATCTCGGGTGCTATTAGAGATAGCGCAATAAATCAAAGTGAATTATCTGCAAGGGGCCCTGGCGCATGAATCTGTGCAGCGGGAACGACCTCGGACCACCAGGGGGCCGAGAAAACTACGGTCTCATTGGGACGGACACTCAGGGCCAGGGAAAAATCCAATATATATATGGTGATATCTCGGGTGCTATTAGAGATAGCGAAATAAATCAAAGTGCATTGTCTGTAGGAGGCCCTGGCGCATGAATCTGTGCAGCGGGAACGACCTCGGACCACGAGGGGCGAGAAAATCACCGTCTCATGGGGCCGGACTGTCAGGGTCAGGGAAAAATCCAATATATATCTGGTGATATCTCGGGTCTATTAGAGATAGCGAATTAAATCAAAGTGTATTGTCTGCAGGAGGCCCTGGCGCATGAATCTGTGCAGCGGGAACGACCTCGGACCACCAGGGGCCGAGAAAACCACCGTCTCATGGGGCCGGCCGCTCAGGGTCAGGGGAAAATCCAATATATATATGATGATATCTCGGGTGCTATTACAGATAGCGCAATAAATCAAAGGGCATTGTCTGTAGGAGGCCCTGGCGCATGAATGTGTGCAGCGGGATCGACCTCGGACCACCAGGGGCCGAGAAAATCACCGTCTCAGGGGGTCGGACACTCAGGGTCAGGGAAAAATCCAATATATATCTGGTGTTATCTCGGGTGCTATTATAGATAGCGAAATAAATCAAAGTGCATTGTCTCTAGGAGGCCCCGGCCCGTGAATCTGTGCAGCGTGATCGACCTCGGACCACCAGGGGCCGAGAAAATCACCGTCTCATGGGGCGGGACTGTCAGGGTCAGGGAAAAATCCAATATATATCTGGTGATATCTCGGGTGCTATTAGAGATAGCGCAATAAATCAAAGTGAATTATCTGCAAGGGGCCCTGGCGCATGAATCTGTGCAGCGGGAACGATCTCGGACCACCAGGGGGCCGAGAAAACTACGGTCTCATTGGGACGGACACTCAGGGCCAGGGAAAAATCCAATACATATATGGTGATATCTCGGGTGCTATTAGAGATAGCGAAATAAATCAAAGTGCATTGTCTGTAGGAGGCCCTGACGCATGAATCAGTGCAGCGGGATCGACCTCGGACCACCAGGGGCCGAGAAAACTACCGTCTCATGGTGTCGGACACTCTGGGTCAGGGACATATCCAATATATATCTGGTGATATCTCGGGTGCTATTGGAGATAGCGCAATAAACCAAAGTGCATTGTCTGCAGCAGTCCCTGGCGCATGAATCTATGCAGCGGGAACGACCTCGGACCACCAGGGGCCGAGAAAACTACCCTCGCATGGGGTCGGACACTCGGGGTCAGGGAAAAATCCAATATAAATCTGGTGATATCTCGGGTGCTATTACAGAAAGCGCAATAAATCAAAGTGCATTGTCTGCAGGAGGCCCTAGCTCATGAATCTGTGCAGTGGGAACGACCTCGGACCACCAGGGGCCGAGAAAAGTACGGTCTCATTGGGCCGGACACTCAGGGCCAGGGAAAAATCCAATATATATCAGGTGATATCTCGGGTGCTATTAGAGATAGCGCAATAAACCAAAGTGCATTGTCAGCAGGAGGCCCTGGATCATGAATCTGTGCAGCGGGATCGACCTCGTACCACCAGGGGCCGAGGAAATCACTGTCTCATGGGGCCGGACTGTCAGGGTCAGGGAAAATCCAATATACATCTGGTGATATCTCGGGTGCTATTACAGATAGCGCAATAAATCAAAGTGCATTGTCTGCAGGAGGCCCTGGCGCATGAATCTGTGCAGCGGGAACGATCTCGGACCACCAGGGGGCGAGAAAATCACCGTCTCATGGGGCCGGACTGTCAGGGTCAGGGAAAAATCAAATATATATCTGGTGATATCTCGGGTCTATTAGAGATAGCGAATTAAATCAAAGTGCATTGTCTGCAGGAGGCCCTGGCGCATGAATCTGTGCAGCGGGAACGACCTCGGACGACCAGGGGCCGAGAAAACCACCGTCTCATGGTTTCGGACACTCAGGGTCAGGGAAAAATCCAATATAAATCTGGTGATATCTCGGGTGCTATTAGAGATAGCGCGATAAATCAAAGTGCATCGTCTGTAGGAGGCCCTGGCGCATGAGTCTGTGCAGCGGGATCGACCTCGGACCACTAGGGGCCGAGAAAACCACCGTCACATGGGGCCGGACTCTCAGGGTCAGGGAAAAATCAAATATATATCTGGTGATATCTCGGGTGCTATTAGAGATAGCGCAATAAGTCAAAATGCATTGTCTGTAGGAGGCCCTGGCGCATGAATCTGTGCAGCGGGAACGACCTCGGACCACCAGGTGCCGAGAAAACCAGCGTCTCATGGGGTCGGACACTCAGTGACAGGGAAAAATCCAATATATATCTGGTGAAATCTCGGGTGCTATTAGAGACAGCGCAATAAACCAAAGTGAATTATCTGCGGGAGGCCCTGGCGCATGAATCTGTGCAGCGGGAACGACCTCGGAGCACCAGGGGCCGA
Source organism: Nomia melanderi (assembly GCF_051020985.1). NCBI lineage: Eukaryota > Metazoa > Arthropoda > Insecta > Hymenoptera > Halictidae > Nomia > Nomia melanderi. Next base: position 466,726 of record NW_027475139.1, on the reverse strand, counting down.
GAAAACCACAGTCTCATGGGGCCGGACACTCAGGGTCAGGGGAAAATCCAATATATATCTGGTTATAAATCGGGTGCTATTACAGATAGCGCAATAAATCAAAGTGCATTGTCTGTACGAGGCGCTGGCGCATGAATCTGTGCAGCGGGAACGACCTCGGACCACCAGGGGCCGAGAAAAGCCCAGTCTCATGGGGCCGGACACTCAGGGTCAGGGGAAAATCCAATATATATCTGGTGATATCTCGGGTGCTATTACAGATAGCGCAATAAATCAAAGTGCATTGTCTGTAGGAGGCCCTGGCGCATGAATCTGTTCAGCGGGAACGAACTCGGATCACCAGGGGCCGAGAAAACCTCCGACACATGGGGTCGGACACTCAGGGTCAGGGGAAAATCCAATATATATCTGGTGATATCTCGGGTGCTATTACAGATAGCGCAATAAATCAAAGTGCATTGTCTGTAGGAGGCCCTGGCGCATGAATCTGGGCAGCGGGAACAACCTCGGACCACCAGGGTCCGAGAAAACCACCGTCCAATGGGGCCGGACACTCAGGGGCATGCAAAAATCCAGTATATATCTGGTGATATCTCGGGTGCTATTAGAGATAGCGCAATAAACCAAAGTGAATTATCTGCAGGAGGCCCTGCCGCATGAATCTGTGCAGCGGGAACGACCTCGGACCACCAGGGGCCGAGAAAACCACCGTCTCATGGGGCCGGACACTCAGGGTCAGGGAAAAATTCAATATATATCTGGTGATATCTCGGGTGCTATTAGAGATAGCGCAATAATCCAAAGTGAATTATCTGCAGGAGTCCCTGGCGCATGAATCAGTGCAGCGGGAACGACCTCGGACCACCAGGGGCCGAGAAAACCACCGTCTCATGGGGCCGGACACTCAGGGTCAGGGGAAAATCCAATATATATCTGGTGATATCTCGGGTGCTATTAGAGCTTTCGCAATAAATCAAAGTGCATTGTCTGTAGGAGGCCCTGGCGCATGAATCTGGGCAGCGGGAACGACCTCGGACCACCAGGGGCCGAGAAAACCACCGTCTCATGGGGCCGGACACTCAGGGTCAGGGGAAAATTAAATATATATCTGGTGATATCTCGGGTGCTATTACAGATAGCGCAATAAATCAAAGTGCATTGTCTGTAGGAGGCCCTGGCGCATGAATCTGGGCAGCGGGAACGACCTCGGACCAACAGGGGCCGAGAAAACCACCGACACATTGGGCCGGACACCAAAGGTCATGTAAAAATCCAGGATGTATCTGATGATATCTCGGGTGCTATTAGAGATTGCGCGATAAATCAAAGTGCATTGTCTGCAGGAGGCCCTGGCGCATGAATACGTGCAGCGGGAACGACCTCGGACCACCATGGGCCAAGAAAATTACAGATTTTCGGTATCCGTCACCCAAGGTCATGTAAAAATCCAGCATATATCTGGGGATATCTCGGGTGGTATTAGAGATAGCGCAACAAATCAAAGTGCATTATCTGCAGGAGGCCCTGGCGCATGCATCTGTGCAGCGGGAACGACCTCGGACCACCAGGGGCCGAGAAAAGCCCAGTCTCATGGGGCCGGACACTCAGGGTCAGGGGAAAATCCAATATATATCTGGTGATATCTCGGGTGCTATTACAGATAGCGCAATAAATCAAAGTCCATTGTCTGTAGGAGGCCCTGGCGCATGAATCTGTTCAGCGGGAATGAACTCGGATCACCAGGGGCCGAGAAAACCTCCGACACATGGGGTCGGACACTGAGGGTCAGGGGAAAATCCAATATATATCTGGTGATATCTCGGGTGCTATTACAGATAGCGCAATAAATCAAAGTGCATTGTCTGTAGGAGGCCCTGGCGCATGAATCTGTGCAGCGGGAATGAACTCGGATCACCAGGGGCCGAGAAAACCTCCGACACATGGGGTCGGACACTCAGGGTCAGGGGAAAATACAATATATATCTGGTGATATCTCGGGTGCTATTGCAGATAGCGCAATAAATCAAAGTGCATTGTCTGTAGGAGGCCCTCGCGCATGAATGTGTGCAGCGGGAACGTGCTCGGACCACCAGGGGCCAAGAAAACCACCGTCTCATGGGGCCGGACACTCAGGGGCATGCAAAAATCCAGTATATATCTGGTGATATCTCGGGTGCTATTAGAGATACCGCAATAAACCAAAGTGAATTATCTGCAGGAGGCCCTGCCGCATGAATCTGTGCAGCGGGAACGACCTCGGACCACCAGGGGCCGAGAAAACCACCGTCTCATGGGGCCGGACACTCAGGGTCAGGGAAAAATCCAATATATATCTGGTGATATCTCGGGTGCTATTACAGATAGCGCAATAAATCAAAGTGCATTGTCTGTAGGAGGCCCTGGCGCATGAATCTGTGCAGCGGGAACGAACTCGGATCACCAGGGGCCAAGAAAACCACCGACACATGGGGTCGGACACTCAGGGTCAGGGGAAAATCCAATATATATCTGGTGATATCTCGGGTGCTATTACAGATAGCGCAATAAATCAAAGTGCATTGTCTGTAGGAGGCCCTGGCGCATGAATCTGGGCAGCGGGAACGACCTCGGACCACCAGGGTCCGAGAAAACCACCGTCTCATGGGGCCGGACGCTCAGAGTCATGCAAAAATCCAGTATATATATGGTGCTATCTCGGGTGCTATTACAGATAGCGCAATAAATCAAAGTGAATTATCTGCAGGAGGCCCTGGCGCATGAATCTGTGCAGCGGGAACGACCTCGGACCACTAGGGGCCGAGACAACCACCGTCTCATGGAGCCGGACACTCAGGGTCAGGGGAAAATCCAATATATATCTGGTGATATCTCGGGTGCTATTACAGATAGCGCAATAAATCAAAGTGCATTGTCTGCAGGAGGCCCTAGCGCATGAATCTGTGCAGCGGGAACGACCTCGGACCACGAGGGGCGAGAAAATCACCGTCTCATGGGGCCGGACTGTCAGGGTCAGGGAAAAATCCAATATATATCTGGTGATATCTCGGGTCTATTAGCGATAGCGAATTTAATCAAAGTGCATTGTCTGCAGGAGGCCCTGGCGCATGAATCTGTGCAGCGGGAACGACCTCGGACGACCAGGGGCCGAGAAAACCTCCGTCTCATGGTTTCGGACACTCAGGGTCAGGGAAAAATCCAATATAAATCTGGTGATATCTCGGGTGCTATTAGAAACAGCGCAATAAACCAAAGTGAATTATCTGCAGGAGGCCCTGGCGCATGAATCTGTGCAGCGGGAACAACCTCGGACCACCAGGGTCCGAGAAAACCACCGTCTCATGGGGCCGGACACTCAGGGGCATGCAAAAATCCAGTATATATCTGGTGATATCTCGGGTGCTATTAGAGATAGCGCAATAAACCAAAGTGAATTATCTGCAGGAGGCCCTGCCGCATGAATCTGTGCAGCGGGAACGACCTCGGACCACCAGGGGCCGAGAAAACCACCGTCTCATTGGGCCGGACACCAAAGGTCATGTAAAAATCCAGGATGTATCTGATGATATCTCGGGTGCTATTAGAGATTGCGCGATAAATCAAAGTGCATTGTCTGCAGGAGGCCCTGGCGCATGAATACGTGCAGCGGGAACGACCTCGGACCACCATGGGCCAAGAAAATTACAGATTTACGGTATCCGTCACCCAAGGTCATGTAAAAATCCAGCATATATCTGGGGATATCTCGGGTGCTATTATAGATAGCGCAACAAATCAAAGTGCATTATCTGCAGGAGGCCCTGGCGCATGCATCTGTGCAGCGGGAACGACCTCGGACCACCAGGGGCCGAGAAAACCACAGTCTCATGGGGCCGGACACTCAGGGTCAGGGGAAAATCCAATATATATCTGGTGATATCTCGGGTGCTATTACAGATAGCGCAATAAATCAAAGTGCATTGTCTGTACGAGGCGCTGGCGCATGAATCTGTGCAGCGGGAACGACCTCGGACCACCAGGGGCCGAGAAAAGCCCAGTCTCATGGGGCCGGACACTCAGGGTCTGGGGAAAATCCAATATATATCTGGTGATATCTCGGGTGCTATTACAGATAGCGCAATAAATCAAAGTGCATTGTCTGTAGGAGGCCCTGGCGCATGAATCTGTTCAGCGGGAATGAACTCGGATCACCAGGGGCCGAGAAAACCTCCGACACATGGGGTCGGACACTGAGGGTCAGGGGAAAATCCAATATATATCTGGTGATATCTCGGGTGCTATTACAGATAGCGCAATAAATCAAAGTGCATTGTCTGTAGGAGGCCCTGGCGCATGAATCTGTGCAGCGGGAACGAACTCGGATCACCAGGGGCCGAGAAAACCTCCGACACATGGGGTCGGACACTCAGGGTCAGGGGAAAATCCAATATATATCTGGTGATATCTCGGGTGCTATTGCAGATAGCGCAATAAATCAAAGTGCATTGTCTGTAGGAGGCCCTCGCGCATGAATCTGTGCAGCGGGAACGTCCTCGGACCACCAGGGGCCGAGAAAACCACCGTCTCATGGGGCCGGACACTCAGGGTCAGGGGAAAATCCAATATATATCTGGTGAAATCTCGGGTGCTATTAGAGACAGCGCAATAAACCAAAGTGAATTATCTGCAGGAGGCCCTGGCGCATGCATCTGTGCAGGGGGAACGACCTCGGACCACCAGGGGCCGAGAAAACCAACGTCTCATGGGGCCGGACACTCAGGGTCAGGGGAAAATCCAATATATATCTGGTGATATCTCGGGTGCTATTACAGATAGCGCAATAAATCAAAGTCCATTGTCTGTAGGAGGCCCTGGCGCATGAATCTGTTCAGCGGGAATGAACTCGGATCACCAGGGGCCGAGAAAACCTCCGACACATGGGGTCGGACACTGAGGGTCAGGGGAAAATCCAATATATATCTGGTGATATCTCGGGTGCTATTACAGATAGCGCAATAAATCAAAGTGCATTGTCTGTAGGAGGCCCTGGCGCATGAATCTGTGCAGCGGGAATGAACTCGGATCACCAGCGGCCGAGAAAACCTCCGACACATGGGGTCGGACACTCAGGGTCAGGGGAAAATACAATATATATCTGGTGATATCTCGGGTGCTATTGCAGATAGCGCAATAAATCAAAGTGCATTGTCTGTAGGAGGCCCTCGCGCATGAATCTGTGCAGCGGGAACGTCCTCGGACCACCAGGGGCCGAGAAAACCACCGTCTCATGGGGCCGGACACTCAGGGTCAGGGGAAAATCCAATATATATCTGGTGAAATCTCGGGTGCTATTAGAGACAGCGCAATAAACCAAAGTGAATTATCTGCAGGAGGCCCTGGCGCATGCATCTGTGCAGGGGGAACGACCTCGGACCACCAGGGGCCGAGAAAACCAACGTCTCATGGGGCCGGACACTCAGGGTCAGGGGAAAATCCAATATATATCTGGTGATATCTCGGGTGCTATTACAGATAGCGCAATAAATCAAAGTCCATTGTCTGTAGGAGGCCCTGGCGCATGAATCTGTTCAGCGGGAATGAACTCGGATCACCAGGGGCCGAGAAAACCTCCGACACATGGGGTCGGACACTGAGGGTCAGGGGAAAATCCAATATATATCTGGTGATATCTCGGGTGCTATTACAGATAGCGCAATAAATCAAAGTGCATTGTCTGTAGGAGGCCCTGGCGCATGAATCTGTGCAGCGGGAATGAACTCGGATCACCAGGGGCCGAGAAAACCTCCGACACATGGGGTCGGACACTCAGGGTCAGGGGAAAATACAATATATATCTGGTGATATCTCGGGTGCTATTGCAGATAGCGCAATAAATCAAAGTGCATTGTCTGTAGGAGGCCCTCGCGCATGAACGTGTGCAGCGGGAACGTGCTCGGACCACCAGGGGCCAAGAAAACCACCGTCTCATGGGGCCGGACACTCAGGGGCATGCAAAAATCCAGTATATATCTGGTGATATCTCGGGTGCTATTAGAGATACCGCAATAAACCAAAGTGAATTATCTGCAGGAGGCCCTGCCGCATGAATCTGTGCAGCGGGAACGACCTCGGACCACCAGGGGCCGAGAAAACCACCGTCTCATGGGGCCGGACACTCAGGGTCAGGGAAAAATCCAATATATATCTGGTGATATCTCGGGTGCTATTACAGATAGCGCAATAAATCAAAGTGCATTGTCTGTAGGAGGCCCTGGCGCATGAATCTGTGCAGCGGGAACGAACTCGGATCACCAGGGGCCAAGAAAACCACCGACACATGGGGTCGGACACTCAGGGTCAGGGGAAAATCCAATATATATCTGGTGATATCTCGGGTGCTATTACAGATAGCGCAATAAATCAAAGTGCATTGTCTGTAGGAGGCCCTGGCGCATGAATCTGGGCAGCGGGAACGACCTCGGACCACCAGGGTCCGAGAAAACCACCGTCTCATGGGGCCGGACGCTCAGAGTCATGCAAAAATCCAGTATATATATGGTGCTATCTCGGGTGCTATTACAGATAGCGCAATAAATCAAAGTGAATTATCTGCAGGAGGCCCTGGCGCATGAATCTGTGCAGCGGGAACGACCTCGGACCACTAGGGGCCGAGACAACCACCGTCTCATGGAGCCGGACACTCAGGGTCAGGGGAAAATCCAATATATATCTGGTGATATCTCGGGTGCTATTACAGATAGCGCAATAAATCAAAGTGCATTGTCTGCAGGAGGCCCTAGCGCATGAATCTGTGCAGCGGGAACGACCTCGGACCACGAGGGGCGAGAAAATCACCGTCTCATGGGGCCGGACTGTCAGGGTCAGGGAAAAATCCAATATATATCTGGTGATATCTCGGGTCTATTAGCGATAGCGAATTTAATCAAAGTGCATTGTCTGCAGGAGGCCCTGGCGCATGAATCTGTGCAGCGGGAACGACCTCGGACGACCAGGGGCCGAGAAAACCTCCGTCTCATGGTTTCGGACACTCAGGGTCAGGGAAAAATCCAATATAAATCTGGTGATATCTCGGGTGCTATTAGAAACAGCGCAATAAACCAAAGTGAATTATCTGCAGGAGGCCCTGGCGCATGAATCTGTGCAGCGGGAACAACCTCGGACCACCAGGGTCCGAGAAAACCACCGTCTCATGGGGCCGGACACTCAGGGGCATGCAAAAATCCAGTATATATCTGGTGATATCTCGGGTGCTATTAGAGATAGCGCAATAAACCAAAGTGAATTATCTGCAGGAGGCCCTGCCGCATGAATCTGTGCAGCGGGAACGACCTCGGACCACCAGGGGCCGAGAAAACCACCGTCTCATTGGGCCGGACACCAAAGGTCATGTAAAAATCCAGGATGTATCTGATGATATCTCGGGTGCTATTAGAGATTGCGCGATAAATCAAAGTGCATTGTCTGCAGGAGGCCCTGGCGCATGAATACGTGCAGCGGGAACGACCTCGGACCACCATGGGCCAAGAAAATTACAGATTTACGGTATCCGTCACCCAAGGTCATGTAAAAATCCAGCATATATCTGGGGATATCTCGGGTGCTATTATAGATAGCGCAACAAATCAAAGTGCATTATCTGCAGGAGGCCCTGGCGCATGCATCTGTGCAGCGGGAACGACCTCGGACCACCAGGGGCCGAGAAAACCACAGTCTCATGGGGCCGGACACTCAGGGTCAGGGGAAAATCCAATATATATCTGGTGATATCTCGGGTGCTATTACAGATAGCGCAATAAATCAAAGTGCATTGTCTGTACGAGGCGCTGGCGCATGAATCTGTGCAGCGGGAACGACCTCGGACCACCAGGGGCCGAGAAAAGCCCAGTCTCATGGGGCCGGACACTCAGGGTCTGGGGAAAATCCAATATATATCTGGTGATATCTCGGGTGCTATTACAGATAGCGCAATAAATCAAAGTGCATTGTCTGTAGGAGGCCCTGGCGCATGAATCTGTTCAGCGGGAATGAACTCGGATCACCAGGGGCCGAGAAAACCTCCGACACATGGGGTCGGACACTGAGGGTCAGGGGAAAATCCAATATATATCTGGTGATATCTCGGGTGCTATTACAGATAGCGCAATAAATCAAAGTGCATTGTCTGTAGGAGGCCCTGGCGCATGAATCTGTGCAGCGGGAACGAACTCGGATCACCAGGGGCCGAGAAAACCTCCGACACATGGGGTCGGACACTCAGGGTCAGGGGAAAATCCAATATATATCTGGTGATATCTCGGGTGCTATTGCAGATAGCGCAATAAATCAAAGTGCATTGTCTGTAGGAGGCCCTCGCGCATGAATCTGTGCAGCGGGAACGTCCTCGGACCACCAGGGGCCGAGAAAACCACCGTCTCATGGGGCCGGACACTCAGGGTCAGGGGAAAATCCAATATATATCTGGTGAAATCTCGGGTGCTATTAGAGACAGCGCAATAAACCAAAGTGAATTATCTGCAGGAGGCCCTGGCGCATGCATCTGTGCAGGGGGAACGACCTCGGACCACCAGGGGCCGAGAAAACCAACGTCTCATGGGGCCGGACACTCAGGGTCAGGGGAAAATCCAATATATATCTGGTGAAATCTCGGGTGCTATTAGAGACAGCGCAATAAACCAAAGTGAATTATCTGCAGGAGGCCCTGGCGCATGCATCTGTGCAGGGGGAACGACCTCGGACCACCAGGGGCCGAGAAAACCAACGTCTCATGGGGCCGGACACTCAGGGTCAGGGAAAAATTCAATATATATCTGTTGATATCTCGGGTGCTATTACAGATAGCGCAATAAACCAAAGTGAATTATCTGCAGGAGGCCCTGGCGCATGAATCTGTGCAGCGGGAACAACCTCGGACCACCAGGGTCCGAGAAAACCACCGTCTCATGGGGCCGGACACTCAGGGGCATGCAAAAATCCAGTATATATCTGGTGATATCTCGGGTGCTATTAGAGATAGCGCAATAAACCAAAGTGAATTATATGCAGGAGGCCCTGCCGCATGAATCTGTGCAGCGGGAACGACCTCGGACCACCAGGGGCCGAGAAAACCACCGTCTCATTGGGCCGGACACCAAAGGTCATGTAAAAATCCAGGATGTATCTGATGATATCTCGGGTGCTATTAGAGATTGCGCGATAAATCAAAGTGCATTGTCTGCAGGAGGCCCTGGCGCATGAATACGTGCAGCGGGAACGACCTCGGACCACCATGGGCCAAGAAAATTACAGATTTACGGTATCCGTCACCCAAGGTCATGTAAAAATCCAGCATATATCTGGGGATATCTCGGGTGCTATTATAGATAGCGCAACAAATCAAAGTGCATTATCTGCAGGAGGCCCTGGCGCATGCATCTGTGCAGCGGGAACGACCTCGGACCACCAGGGGCCGAGAAAACCACAGTCTCATGGGGCCGGACACTCAGGGTCAGGGGAAAATCCAATATATATCTGGTGATATCTCGGGTGCTATTACAGATAGCGCAATAAATCAAAGTGCATTGTCTGTACGAGGCGCTGGCGCATGAATCTGTGCAGCGGGAACGACCTCGGACCACCAGGGGCCGAGAAAAGCCCAGTCTCATGGGGCCGGACACTCAGGGTCTGGGGAAAATCCAATATATATCTGGTGATATCTCGGGTGCTATTACAGATAGCGCAATAAATCAAAGTGCATTGTCTGTAGGAGGCCCTGGCGCATGAATCTGTCCAGCGGGAATGAACTCGGATCACCAGGGGCCGAGAAAACCTCCGACACAAGGGGTCGGACACTGAGGGTCAGGGGAAAATCCAATATATATCTGGTGATATCTCGGGTGCTATTACAGATAGCGCAATAAATCAAAGTGCATTGTCTGTAGGAGGCCCTGGCGCATGAATCTGTGCAGCGGGAACGAACTCGGATCACCAGGGGCCGAGAAAACCTCCGACACATGGGGTCGGACACTCACGGTCAGGGGAAAATCCAATATATATCTGGTGATATCTCGGGTGCTATTGCAGATAGCGCAATAAATCAAAGTGCATTGTCTGTAGGAGGCCCTCGCGCATGAATCTGTGCAGCGGGAACGTCCTCGGACCACCAGGGGCCGAGAAAACCACCGTCTCATGGGGCCGGACACTCAGGGTCAGGGGAAAATCCAATATATATCTGGTGAAATCTCGGGTGCTATTAGAGACAGCGCAATAAACCAAAGTGAATTATCTGCAGGAGGCCCTGGCGCATGCATCTGTGCAGGGGGAACGACCTCGGACCACCAGGGGCCGAGAAAACCAACGTCTCATGGGGCCGGACACTCAGGGTCAGGGGAAAATCCAATATATATCTGGTGAAATCTCGGGTGCTATTAGAGACAGCGCAATAAACCAAAGTGAATTATCTGCAGGAGGCCCTGGCGCATGCATCTGTGCAGGGGGAACGACCTCGGACCACCAGGGGCCGAGAAAACCAACGTCTCATGGGGCCGGACACTCAGGGTCAGGGAAAAATTCAATATATATCTGTTGATATCTCGGGTGCTATTACAGATAGCGCAATAAACCAAAGTGAATTATCTGCAGGAGGCCCTGGCGCATGAATCTGTGCAGCGGGAACGACCTCGGACCACCAGGGGCCGAGAAAACCACAGTCTCATGGGGCCGGACACTCAGGGTCAGGGGAAAATCCAATATATATCTGGTGATATCTCGGGTGCTATTAGATATAGCGCAATAAACCAAAGTGAATTATCTGCAGGAGGCCCTGGCGCATGAATCTGTGCAGCGGGAACTACCTCAGACCACCAGGGGCCGAGACAACCACCGTCTCATGGGGCCGGACACTCAGGGTCAGGGAAAAATCCAATATATATCTGGTGATATCTCGGGTGCTATTAGAGAGAGCGCGATAAATCAAAGTGCTTCGCCTGCGGGAGGCCCTGGCGTACGAATCTATGCAGCGGTAACGACCTCGGACCACCAGGGGCCGAGAAAACCACCGTCTCATGGTTTCGGACACTCAGGGTCAGGGGAAAATCCAATATATATCTGGTGATATGTCGGGTGCTATTAGAAACAGCGCAATAAACCAAAGTGAATTATCTGCAGGAGGCCCTGGCGCATGAATCTGTGCAGCGGGAACAACCTCGGACCACCAGGGTCCGAGAAAACCACCGTCTCATGGGGCCGGACACTCAGGGGCATGCAAAAATCCAGTATATATCTGGTGATATCTCGGGTGCTATTAGAGATAGCGCAATAAACCAAAGTGAATTATCTGCAGGAGGCCCTGCCGTATGAATCTGTGCAGCGGGAACGACCTCGGACCACCAGGGGCCGAGAAAACCACCGTCTCATGGGGCCGGACACTCAGGGTCAGGGAAAAATCCAATATATATCTGGTGATATCTCGGGTGCTATTACAGATAGCGCAATAAATCAAAGTGCATTGTCTGTAGGAGGCCCTTGTGCATGAATCTGTGCAGCGGGAACGAACTCGGATCACCAGGGGCCAAGAAAACCACCGACACATGGGGTCGGACACTCAGGGTCAGGGGAAAATCCAATATATATCTGGTGATATCTCGGGTGCTATTACAGATAGCGCAATAAATCAAAGTGCATTGTCTGTAGGAGGCCCTGGCGCATGAATCTGGGCAGCGGGAACGACCTCGGACCACCAGGGTCCGAGAAAACCACCGTCTCATGGGGCCGGACGCTCAGAGTCATGCAAAAATCCAGTATATATATGGTGCTATCTCGGGTGCTATTACAGATAGCGCAATAAATCAAAGTGAATTATCTGCAGGAGGCCCTGGCGCATGAATCTGTGCAGCGGGAACGACCTCGGACCACTAGGGGCCGAGACAACCACCGTCTCATGGGGCCGGACACTCAGGGTCAGGGAAAAATCCAATATATATCTGGTGATATCTCGGGTGCTATTAGAAACAGCGCAATAAACCAAAGTGAATTATCTGCAGGAGGCCCTGGCGCATGAATCTGTGCAGCGGGAACAACCTCGGACCACCAGGGTCCGAGAAAACCACCGTCTCATGGGGCCGGACACTCAGGGGCATGCAAAAATCCAGTATATATCTGGTGATATCTCGGGTGCTATTAGAGATAGCGCAATAAACCAAAGTGAATTATCTGCAGGAGGCCCTGCCGCATGAATCTGTGCAGCGGGAACGACCTCGGACCACCAGGGGCCGAGAAAACCACCGTCTCATGGGGCCGGACACTCAGGGTCAGGGAAAAATTCAATATATATCTGGTGATATCTCGGGTGCTATTAGAGATAGCGCAATAATCCAAAGTGAATTATCTGCAGGAGTCCCTGGCGCATGAATCAGTGCAGCGGGAACGACCTCAGACCACCAGGGGCCGAGAAAACCACCGTCTCATGGGGCCGGACACTCAGGGTCAGGGGAAAATCCAATATATATCTGGTGATATCTCGGGTGCTATTAGAACTTTCGCAATAAATCAAAGTGCATTGTCTGTAGGAGGCCCTGGCGCATGAATCTGGGCAGCGGGAACGACCTCGGACCACCAGGGGCCGAGAAAACCACCGTCTCATGGGGCCGGACACTCAGGGTCAGGGGAAAATTAAATATATATCTGGTGATATCTCGGGTGCTATTACAGATAGCGCAATAAATCAAAGTGCATTGTCTGTAGGAGGCCCTGGCGCATGAATCTGGGCAGCGGGAACGACCTCGGACCACTAGGGGCCGAGAAAACCACCGACACATTGTGCCGGACACCAAAGGTCATGTATAAATCCAGGATGTATCTGATGATATCTCGGGTGCTATTAGAGATTGCGCGATAAATCGAAGTGCATTGTCTGCAGGAGGCCCTGGCGCATGAATACGTGCAGCGGGAACGACCTCGGACCACCAGGGGCCGAGAAAACCACCGTCTCATGGGGCCGGACACTCAGGGGCATGCAAAAATCCAGTATATATATGGTGCTATCTCGGGTGCTATTGCAGATAGCGCAATAAATCAAAGTGCATTGTCTGTAGGAGGCCCTGGCGCATGAATCTGTGCAGCGGGAACCACCTCGGACAACCAGGGGCCGAGACAACCACCGTCTCATGGTGCCGGACACTCAGGGTCAGGGAAAAATTCAATATATATCTGGTGATATCTCGGGTGCTCTTACAGATAGCGCAATAAATCAAAGTGAATTATCTGCAGGAGGCCCTGGCGCATGAATCTGTGCAGCGAGAACGACCTCGGACCACCAGGGTCCGAGAAAACCACCGTCTCATGGGGCCGGACACTCAGGGTCATGCAAAAATCCAGTATATATATGGTGCTATCTCGGGTGCTATTACAGATAGTGCAATAAATCAAAGTGAATTATCTGGAGGAGGCCCTGGCGCATGAATCTGTGCAGCGGGAACCACCTCGGACAACCAGGGGCCGAGACAACCACCGTCTCATGGTGCCGGACACTCAGGGTCAGGGAAAAATTCAATATATATCTGGTGATATCTCGGGTGCTATTACAGATAGCGCAATAAATCAAAGTGAATTATCTGCAGGAGGCCCTGGCGCATGAATCTGTGCAGCGGGAACGACATCGGACCACCAGGGGCCGAGAAAACCACAGCCTCATGGGGCCGGACACTCAGGGTCAGGGGAAAATCCAATATATATCTGGTGATATCTCGGGTGCTATTGCAGATAGCGCAATAAATCAAAGTGCATTGTCTGCAGGAGGCACTGGCGCATGAATACGTGCAGCGGGAACGACCTCGGACCACCATGGGCCAAGAAAATTACAGATTTTCGGTATCCGTCACCCAAGGTCATGTAAAAATCAAGCATATATCTGGGGACATCTCGGGTGCTATTAGAGATAGCGCAACAAATCAAAGTGCATTGTCTGCAGGAGGCCCTGGCGCATGAATCTGTGCAGCGGGAACGTTCTCGGACCTCCAGGGGCCGTGACAACCACCGTCTTATGGGGCCGGACACTCGGGGACAGGGAAAAATCCAATATATATCTGGTGATATCTCGGGTGCTATTACAGATAGCGCAATAAATCAAAGTGCATTGTCTGTAGGAGGCCCTGGCGCATGAATCTGGGCAGAGGGAACGACCTCGGACCACCAGGGGCCGAGAAAACCAGCGTCTCATGGGGCCGGACACTCAGGGTCAGGGGAAAATCCAATATATATCTGGTGATATCTCGGGTGCTATTAGAGAGAGCGTGATAAATCAAAGTGAATTATCTGCAGGAGGCCCTGGCGCATGCATCTGTGCAGGGGGAACGACCTCGGACCACCAGGGGCCGAGAAAACCAACGTCTCATGGGGCCGGACACTCAGGGTCAGGGAAAAATTCAATATATATCTGGTGATATCTCGGGTGCTATTACAGATAGCGCAATAAATCAAAGTGAATTATCTGCAGGAGGCCCTGGCGCATGAATCTGTGCAGCGGGAACGACCTCGGACCACCAGGGGCCGAGAAAACCACAGTCTCATGGGGCCGGACACTCAGTGTCAGGGGAAAATCCAATATATATCTGGTGATATCTCGGGTGCTATTACAGATAGCGCAATAAATCAAAGTGCATTGTCTGTACGAGGCCCTGGCGCATGAATCTGTGCAGCGGGAACGACCTCGGACCACCAGGGGCCGAGAAACGCCCAGTCTCATGGGGCCGGACACTCAGGGTCAGGGGAAAATCCAATATATATCTGGTGATATCTCGGGTGCTATTACAGATAGCGCAATAAATCAAAGTGCATTGTCTGTAGGAGGCCCTGGCGCATGAATCTGTTCAGCGGGAACGAACTCGGATCACCAGGGGCCGAGAAAACCTCCGACACATGGGGTCGGACACTCAGGGTCAGGGGAAAATCCAATATATATCTGGTGATATCTCGGGTGCTATTACAGATAGCGCAATAAATCAAAGTGCATTGTATGTAGGAGGCCCTGGCGCATGAATCTGTGCAGCGGGAACGAACTCGGATCACCAGGGGCCGAGAAAACCTCCGACACATGGGGTCGGACACTCAGGGTCAGGGGAAAATCCAATATATATCTGGTGATATCTCGGGTGCTATTAGAGAGAGCGTGATAAATCAAAGTGAATTATCTGCAGGAGGCCCTGGAGCATGAATCTGTGCAGCGGGAACGACCTCGGACCACCAGGGGCCGAGAAAACCACCATCTCATGGGGCCGGACACTCAGAGTCATGCAAAAATCCAGTATATATATGGTGCTATCTCGGGTGCTATTACAGATAGCGCAATAAATCAAAGTGAATTATCTGCAGGAGGCCCTGGCGCATGAATCTGTGCAGCGGGAACGACCTCGGACCACCAGGGGCCGAGACAACCACCGTCTCATGGGGCCGGACACTCAGGGTCAGGGAAAAATTCAATATATATCTGGTGATATCTCGGGTGCTATTACAGATAGCGCAATAAATCAAAGTGCATTGTCCGTAGGAGGCCCTTGCGCATGAATCTGTGCAGCAGGAACTACCTCGGACCACCAGGGGCCGAGTAAACCACCGTCTCATGGGGCCAGACACTCAGGGTCAGGGAAAAATCCAATATATATCTGGTGATGTCTCGGGTGCTATGACAGATAGCGCAATAAACCAACGTGAATTATCTGCAGGAGGCCTTGGCGCACGAATCTGTACAGCGGGAACGATCTCAGACCACCGGGGGCCGAGAAAACCAGCGCCTCATGGGGCCGGACACTCAGGGTCAGGGAAAAATCCAATATATATCTGGTGATATCTCGGGTGCTGTTAGAGATAGCGCGATAAATCAAAGTGCATTGTCTGTAGGAGGCCCTGGCGCATGAATCTGTGCAGCGGGATCGACCTCGGACCACCAGGGGCCGAGAAAACCACCGTCTCATGGAGTCGGACACTCAGGGTCAGGGAAAAATACAATATATATCTGGTGACATCTCGGGTGCTATTACAGATAGCGCAATAAATCAAAGTGCATTGTCTGTAGGAGGCCCTCGCGCATGAATCTGTGCAGCAGGAGCTACCTCGGACCACCAGGGGCCGAGAAAATTACAGATATTCGGAATCCGTCACCCAAGGTCATGTAAAAATCCAGCATATATCTGGTGATATCTCGGGAGCAATTACAGATAGCGCAATAAACCAAAGTGCATTGTATGTAGGAGGCCCTGGCGCATGAATCTGCGCAGCGGGATCGACCTCGGACAACCAGGGGCCGAGAAAATCACGGTCTCATGGGGCAGGACTGTCAGGGTCAGGGAAAAATCCAATATATATCTGGTGATATCTCGGGTGCTATTAGACATAGCGCAATAAACCATAGTGCATTGTCTGCAGGAGGCTCTGGCGCATGAATCTGTGCAGCGGGAAGGACCTCGGACCACGAGGGACCGAGAAAACCATCGACACATGGGGCCGGACTGTCAGGGTCAAGGAAAAATCCAATATATATCTGGTGATATCTCGGGTGCTATTAGAGATAGCGCAATAAATCAAAGTGCATTGTCCGTAGGAGGCCCTTGCGCATGAATCTGTGCAGCAGGAACTACCTCGGACCACCAGGGGCCGAGAAAATTACAGATTTTCGGTATCCGTCACCCAAAGTCATGTAAAAATCCAGCATATATCTGGTGATATCTCGGGAGCTATTACAGATAGCGCAATAAACCAAAGTGAATTGTCTGCAGGATGCCTTGGCGCATGAATCTGATCAGCGGGATCGACCTCGGACCACGAGGGACCGAGAAAACCATCGACACATGGGGCCGGACTGTCAGGGTCAAGGAAAAATCCAATATATATCTGGTGATATCTCGGGTGCTATTAGAGCTTTCGCAATAAATCAAAGTGCATTGTCTGTAGGAGGCCCTGGCGCATGAATCTGAGCAGCGGGAGCGACCTCGGTCCACCAGGGGCCGAGAAAACCACCGTCTTATGGGGCCGGACACTCAGGGTCAGGGAAAAATCCAATATATATCTGGTGATATCTCGGGTGCTATTACAGATAGCGCAATAAATCGAAGTGCATTGTCTGTAGGAGGCCCTGGCGCATGAATCTGGGCAGAGGGAACGACCTCGGACCACCAGGGGCCGAGAAAACCAGCGCCTCATGGGGCCGGACACTCAGGGTCAGGGGAAAATCCAGTATATATCTGGTGATATCTCGGGTGCTATTTGAGATAGCGCAATAAACCAAAGTGACTTATCTGCAGGGGGCCCTGGCGCATGAATCTGTGCAGCGGGAACGACCTCGGTCCACCAGGGGCCGAGAAAACCACCGTCTTATGGGGCCGGACACTCAGGGTCAGGGAAAAATCCAATATATATCTGGTGATATCTCGGGTGCTATTACAGATAGCGCAATAAATCGAAGTTCATTGTCTGTAGGAGGCCCTGGCGCATGAATCTGGGCAGAGGGAACGACCTCGGACCACCAGGGGCCGAGAAAACCAGCGCCTCATGGGGCCGGACACTCAGGGTCAGGGGAAAATGCAGTATATATCTGGTGATATCTCGGGTGCTATTTGAGATAGCGCAATAAACCAAAGTGACTTATCTGCAGGGGGCCCTGGCGCATGAATCTGTGCAGCGGGAACGACCTCGGACCACCAGGGGCCGAGAAAACCACCGTCTCATGGGGCCAGGCACTCAGGGTCAGGGAAAAATCCAATATATATCTGGTGATATCTCGGGTGCTATTAGAGCTTTCGCAATAAATCAAAGTGCATTGTCTGTAGGAGGCCCTGGCGCATGAATCTGAGAAGCGGGAGCGACCTCGGACAACCAGGGGCCGAGAAAACCACAGTCTCATGGGGCCGGACACTCAGGGTCATGGGAAAATCCAATATATATCTGGTGATATCTCGGGTGCTATTACAGATAGCGCAATAAATCATAGTGCATTGTCTGTAGGAAGCCCTGGCGCATGAATCTGGGCAGAGGGAACGACCTCGGACCACCAGGGGCCGAGAAAACCAGCGTCTCATGGGGCCGGACACTCAGTGTCAGGGGAAAATCCAATATATATCTGGTGATATCTCGGGAGCTATTTGAGATAGCGCAATAAAGCAAAGTGAATTATCTGCAGGGGGCCCTGGCGCATGAATCTGTGCAGCGGGAACGACCTCGGACCACCAGGGGCCGAGAAAGCCACCGTCCCATGGGGCCAGGCACTCAGGGTCTGGGAAAAATCCAATATATATCTGGTGATATCTTGGGTGCTATTAGAGATAGCGCGATAAATCAACGTGCATTGTCTGTAGGAGGCCCTGGCGCATGAATCTGTGCAGCGGGAACGACCTCGGACCACCAGGGGCCGAGAAAACCACAGTCTCATGGGGCCGGACACTCAGGGTCATGGGAAAATCCAATATATATCTGGTGATATCTCGGGTGCTATTAGAGATAGCGCAATAAACCAAAGTGAATTATCTGCAGGGGCCCTGGCGCATGAATCTGTGCAGCGGGAACGACCTCGGACAACCAGGGGCCGAGAAAATCACGGTCTCATGGGGCCGGACACTTAGGGTCAGGGAAAAATCCAATATATATCTGGTGATATCTCGGGTGCTATTAGAGATAGCGCAATAAACCAAAGTGCATTGTCTGCAGGAGGCTCTGGCGCATGAATCTGTGCAGCAGGAACGACCTCGAACCACCAGGGGCCGAGACAACCACCGTCTCATGGGGCCCTGGCGCATGAATGTGTGCAGCGAGATCGACCTCGGACCACCAGGGGCCGAGAAAATCACCGTCTCATGGGGCCGGACTGTCAGGGTCAGGGAAAAATCCAATATATATCTGGTGATATCTCGGATGCTATTAGAGATAGCGCAATAAACCAAAGTGTATTATCTATAGCAGGCCCTAGCGCATGAATCTGTGCATTGGGAACGACCTCGGACCACCAGGGGCCGAGAAAACTACCGCCTCATGGGGTCGTACACTCAGGGACAGGGGAAAGTCCAATATATACATGGTGATATCTCGGGTGCTATTACAGATAGCGCAATAAATCAAAGTGCATTGTCTGTAGCAGGCCCTGGCGCATGAATCTGTGCAGCGGGAACGACCTCGGACCACCAGGGGCCGAGAAAACTACCGTCTCATGGGGTCGGACACTCAGGGTCAAGGAAAAATCCAATATATATCAGGCGATATCTCGGGTGCTATTACAGATAGCGCAATAAATCAAAGTGCATTGTCTGTAGGAGGCCCTGGCGCATGAATCTGTGCATTGGGAACGACCTCGGACCACCAGGGGCCGAGAAAATCACCATCTCATGGGGCCGGACTGTCAGGGTCAGGGAAAAATCCAATATATATCTGGTGATATCTCGGATGCTATTAGAGATAGCGCAATAAACCAAAGTGTATTATCTATAGCAGGCCCTAGCGCATGAATCTGTGCATTGGGAACGACCTCGGACCACCAGGGGCCGAGAAAACTACCGCCTCATGGGGTCGTACACTCAGGGACAGGGGAAAGTCCAATATATACATGGTGATATCTCGGGTGCTATTACAGATAGCGCAATAAATCAAAGTGCATTGTCTGTAGCAGGCCCTGGCGCATGAATCTGTGCAGCGGGAACGACCTCGGACCACCAGGGGCCGAGAAAACTACCGTCTCATGGGGTCGGACACTCAGGGTCAAGGAAAAATCCAATATATATCAGGCGATATCTCGGGCGCTATTACAGATAGCGCAATAAATCAAAGTGCATTGTCTGTAGGAGGCCCTGGCGCATGAATCTGTGCATTGGGAACGACCTCGGACCACCAGGGGCCGAGAAAATCACCATCTCATGGGGCCGGACTGTCAGGGTCAGGGAAAAATCCAATATATATATGGTGATATCTCGGGTGCCATTAGAGATAGCGCAACAAATCAAAGTGAATTATCTGCAGGGGGCCCTGGCGCATGAATCTGTGCCGCGGGATCGATCTCGGACCACCAGGGGCCGAGAAAACCACCGTCGCATGGAGTCGGACACTAGGGGTCAGGGAAAAATCCAATATAAATCTGGTGATATCTCGGGTGCTATTACAGACAGCGCAATAAATCAAAGTGAATTATCTGCAGGGGGCCCTGGCGCATGAATCTGGGCGCCGGGAACGACCTCGGACCACCAGGGGCCGAGACAAGCACCGTCTCATGGGGCCGGACACTCAGGTTCAGGGAAAAATCCAATATTTATCTGGTGATATCTCGGGTGCTATTAGAGATAGCGCAATAAACCAAAGTGAATTGTCTGCAGGTGGCCCTGGCGCATGATTCTGTGCAGCGGGAACGACCTCGGACGACCAGGGGCCGAGAAAACCACCGTCTGATGTTGCCGGACACTCAGGGTCAGGGAAAAATCCAATATATATCTGGTGATATCTCGGGTGCTATTAGATATAGCGCAATAAATCAAAGTGCATTGTCTGCAGGAGGCCCTGGCGCATGAATCTGTGCAGCGGGAACGACTGCGGACCACCAGGGGCCGAGACAAGCACCGTCTCATGGGGCCGGACACACAGGGGCAGGGAAAAATCCACTATATATCTGGTGATATCTCGGGTGCTATTAGAGATAGCGCAATAAACCAAACGGATTTATCTGCAGGAGGACCTGGCGAATGAATCTGTGCAGCGGGAACGACCTCGGATCACCAGTGGCCGAGAAAACCACTGTCTCATGGGGCCGGACACTCAGGGTCAGGGAAAAATCCAATATATATCTGGTGATATCTCGGGTGCTATTACAGATAGCCCAATACATCAAAGTGGATTGTCTGTAGGAGGCCCAGGCGCATGAATCTGGGCAGCGGGAACGACCTCGGACCACCCGGGGCCGAGAAAACCACCGTCACATGGGGCCGGACACTCAGGGTCAGGGGAAAATCCAATATATATCTGGTGATATCTCGGGTGCTATTAGAGATAGCGCAATAAACCAAAGTGAATTATCTGCAGGTGGCCCTGGCGCATGATTCTGTGCAGCGGGAACGACCTCGGACCACCAGGGGCCGAGAAAACCACCGTCTCATGTTGCCGGACACTCAGGGTCAGGGAAAAATCCAATATATATCTGGTGATATCTCGGGTGCTATTAGAGATAGCGCAATAAACCAACGTGGATTATCTGCAGGAGGCCCTGGCGCATGAATCTGTGCAGCGGGAACGACCACGGACCACCAGGGGCCGAGACAACCACCGTCTCATGGTGCCGGACATTCAGGGTCGGGGAAAAATCCAATATATATCTGGTGATATCTCGGGTGCTATTACAGACAGCCCAATAAATCAAAGTGCATTGTCTGTAGGAGGCCCTGGAGCATGAATCTGTGCAGCGGGAACGACCTCGGACCACCAGGGGCCGAGAAAACCACCGTCACATGGGGCCGGACACTCAGGGTCAGGGGAAAATCCAATATATATATCTGGTGATATCTCGGGTGCTATTAGAGATTGCGCAATAAACCAAAGTGAATTATCTGCAGGTGGCCCTGGCGCATGATTCTGTGCAGCGGGAACGACCTCGGACCACCAGGGGCCGAGAAAACCACCGTCTCATGGGGCCGGACACTCAGGGTCAGGGAAAAATCCAATATATATCTGGTGATATCTCGGGTGCTATTAGAGATAGCGCAATAAATCAAAGTGCATTGTCTGTAGGAGGCCCTTGCGCATGAATCTGGGCGCCGGGAACGACCTCGGACCACCAGGGGCCGAGACAAGCACCGTCTCATGGGGCCGGACACTCAGGTTCAGGGAAAAATCCAATATATATCTGGTGATATCTCGGGTGCTATTAGAGATAGCGCAATAAACCAAAGTGAATTATCTGCAGGTGGCCCTGGCGCATGATTCTGTGCAGCGGGAACGACCTCGGACCACCAGGGGCCGAGAAAACCACCGTCTCATGTTGCCGGACACTCAGGGTCAGGGAAAAATCCAATATATATCTGGTGATATCTCGGGTGCTATTAGAGATAGCGCAATAAACCAACGTGGATTATCTGCAGGAGGCCCTGGCGCATGAATCTGTGCAGCGGGAACGACCACGGACCACCAGGGGACGAGACAACCACCGTCTCATGGTGCCGGACACTCAGGGTCAGGGAAAAATCCAATACATATCTGTTGATATCTCGGGTGCTATTAGAGATAGAACTAGAAATCAAAGTGCATTGTCTGTAGGAGGCACTGGCGCATAAATCTGTGCAGCGGGATCGACCTCGGACCACGAGGGACCGAGAAAACCATCGACGCATGAGGCCGGACTGTCAGGGTCAGGTTAAAATCCAGTATATATCTGGTGATATCTCGGGTGCTATTGCAGATAGCGCAATAAATCAAAGTGAATTATCTATAGGAGGCCCTGGCGCATGAATCTGTGCAGCGGGATCGACCTCGGACCACCAGGGGCCGAGAAAATCACCGTCTCATGGAGCCGGACTGTCAGGGTCAGGGAAAAATCCAATATATATGTGGTGATATCTCGGGTGCTATTAGAGATAGCGCAATAAACCAAAGTGAATTATCTATAGGAGGCCCTGGCGCATGAATCTGTGCAGCGGGAACGACCTCGGACCACCAGGGGCCGCGAAAACTACCGTCTCATGGGGCCGGACACTCAGGGTCAGGGAAAAATCCAATACATATCTGTTGATATCTCGGGTGCTATTAGAGATAGCGCAATAAATCAAAGTGAATTATCTTCAGGCGGCCCTAGCGCATGAATCTGTGCAGTGGGAACGACCTCGGACCACCAGGGGCCGAGAACTACGGTCTCATTGGGCCGGACACTCAGGGCCAGGGAAAAATCCAATATATATCTGGTGATATCTCGGGTGCTATTAGAGATAGCGCAATAAATCAAAGTGCATTGTCTGCAGGAGGCACTGGCGCATGAATCTGTGCAGCGGGATCGACCTCGGACCACCAGGGGCCGAGAAAACTACCGTCTCATGGGGACGGACACTCAGGGTCAGGGACAAATCCAATATATATCTGGTGATATCTCGGGTGCTATTGGAGATAGCGCAATAAACCAAAGTGCATTGTCTGCAGCAAGCCCTGGCGCATGAATCTGTGCAGCGGGAACGACCTCGGACCACCAGGGGCCGAGAAAACCACCGTCTAATGGGGCCGGACACTCAGGGTCAGGGGAAAATCCAATATATATATGGTGATATCTCGGGTGCTATTAGAGATAGCGAAATAAATCAAAGTGAATTATCTGCAAGGGGCCCTGGCGCATGAATCTGTGCAGCGGGAACGACTTCGGACCACCAGGGGCCGAGAAAACCACCGTCTCATGGGGCCGGCCGCTCAGGGTCAGGGGAAAATCCAATATATATATGATGATATCTCGGGTGCTATTACAGATAGCGCAATAAATCAAAGTGCATTGTCTGTAGGAGGCCCTGGCGCATGAATCTGTGCAGCGGGATCGACCTCGTACCACCAGGGGCCGAGAAAACTACCGTCTCATTGGGTCGGACACTCAGGGTCAGGGACAAATCCAATATATATCTGGTGATATCTCGGGTGCTATTGGAGATAGCGCAATAAACCAAAGTGCATTGTCTGCAGCATGCCCTGGCGCATCAATCTGTGCAGCGGGAACGACCTCGGACCACCAGGGGCCGAGAAAACTACCGTCTCATGGGGCCGGACACTCAGGGTCAGGGAAAAATCCAATACATATCTGTTGATATCTCGGGTGCTATTAGAGAGAGCGCAATAAATCAAAGTGAATTGTCTGCAGGGGGCACTGGCGCATGAATCTGTGCAGCGGGATCGACCTCGGACCACGAGGGACCGAGAAAACCATCGACGAATGAGGCCGGAGTGTCAGGGTCAGGTTAAAATCCAATATATATCTGGTGATATCTCGGGTGCTATTGCAGATAGCGCAGTAAATCAAAGTGAATTATCTATAGGAGGCCCTGCCGCATGAATCTGTGCAGCGGGAACGACCTCGGACCACCAGGGGCCGCGAAAACTACCGTTTCATGGGGCCGGACACTCAGGGTCAGGGAAAAATCCAATACATATGTGTTGATATCTCGGGTGCTATTAGAGATAGAACAATAAATCAAAGTGCATTGTCTGTAGGAGGCACCGGCGAATGAATCTGTGCAACAGGAACGACCTCAGACCACCAGGGGCCGAGAAAACCACCGTCTCATAGGGCCGGGCACTCAATGTCAGGGGAAAATCCAATATATATATGGTGATATCTCGGGTGCTATTACAGATAGCGCAATAAATCAAAGTGCCTTGTCTGTAGGAGGCCCTGGCGCATGAATCTGTGCAGCGGGATCGACCTCGGACCAACAGGGCCCAGAAAATCACCGTCTCATTGGGCCGGACTGTCAGGGTCAGGGAAAAATCCAATATATATCTGGTGATGTCTCGGCTGCTATTAGAGATAGCGCAATAAATCAAAGTGAATTATCTGCAGGCTGCCCTAGCGCATGAATCTGTGCAGTGGGAACGACCTCGGACCACCAGGGGCCGAGAACTACGGTCTCATTGGGCCGGACACTCAGGGCTAGGGAAAAATCCAATATATATCTGGTGATATCTCGGGTGCTATTAGAGATAGCGCAATAAACGAAAGTGCATTGTCTGCAGGAGGCCC
Source organism: Nomia melanderi (assembly GCF_051020985.1). Taxonomy (NCBI): domain Eukaryota; kingdom Metazoa; phylum Arthropoda; class Insecta; order Hymenoptera; family Halictidae; genus Nomia; species Nomia melanderi. Next base: position 442,035 of record NW_027475139.1, on the reverse strand, counting down.
TGGCGCATGAATCTGTGCAGTGGGATCGACCTCGTACCACCAGGGGCCGAGAAAATCACTGTCCCATGGGACCGGACTGTCAGGGTCAGGGAAAAATCAAATATACGTCTGGTGATATCTCGGGTGCTATTAGAGATAGCGCAATAAATCAAAGTGAATTATCTGCAGGGCGCCCTGGCGTATGAATCTGTGCAGCGGGATCGACCTCGGACCACGAGGGACCGAGAAAACCATCGACACATGGGGCCGGACTGTCAGGGTCAAGGAAAAATCCAATATATATCTGGTGATATCTCGGGTGCTATAACAGATAGCGCAATAAATCAAAGTGCATTGTCTGCAGGAGGACCTAGCGCATGAATCTGTGCAGCGGGAACGACCTCGGACCACGAGGGGCCGAGAAAATCACCGTCTCATGGGGCCGGACACTCAGGGTCAGGGGAAAATGCAATATATATATTTTGATATCTCGTGTGCTATTAGAGATAGCGCAATAAATCAAATCGCATTCTCTGCAGGAGGCCCTGGCGTATGAATCTGTGCAGCGGGAAGGACCTCGGACCACCAGGGGCCGAGAAAACTACCGTCTCATGGGGCCGGACACTCAGGGTCAGGGAAAAATCCAATACATATCTGTTGATATCTCGGGTGCTATTAGAGAGAGCGCAATAAATCAAAGTGAATTGTCTGCAGGGGGCACTGGCGCATGAATCTGTGCAGCGGGATCGACCTCGGACCACGAGGGACCGAGAAAACCATCGACGAATGAGGCCGGAGTGTCAGGGTCAGGTTAAAATCCAATATATATCTGGTGATATCTCGGGTGCTATTGCAGATAGCGCAGTAAATCAAAGTGAATTATCTATAGGAGGCCCTGCCGCATGAATCTGTGCAGCGGGAACGACCTCGGACCACCAGGGGCCGCGAAAACTACCGTTTCATGGGGCCGGACACTCAGGGTCAGGGAAAAATCCAATACATATCTGTTGATATCTCGGGTGCTATTAGAGATAGAACAATAAATCAAAGTGCATTGTCTGTAGGAGGCACCGGCGAATGAATCTGTGCATCAGGAACGACCTCAGACCACCAGGGGCCGAGAAAACCACCGTCTCATAGGGCCGGGCACTCAATGTCAGGGGAAAATCCAATATATATATGGTGATATCTCGGGTGCTATTGCAGATAGCGCAATAAATCTAATTGCATTCTCTGCAGAAGGCCCTGGCGTATGAATATGTGCAGCGGGAAGGACCTCGGACCACCAGGGGCGGAGAAAACTACCGTCTCATGGGGTCGGACTGTCAGGGTCAGGGAAAAATCGAATATATATCTGGTGATATCTCGGGTGCTATTAGAGATAGCGCAATAAATCAAAGTGCATTGTCTGCAGGAGGCCCTGCCGCATGAATCTGCGCAGCGGGATCGACCTCGGACCACCATGGGCCGAGAAAACCACCGACACATGGGGCCGGACACTCAGGGTCAGGGAAAAATCCAATACATATCTGTTGATATCTCGGGTGCTATTAGAGATAGCGCAATAAATCAAAGTGAATTGTCTGAAGGAGGCACTGGCGCATGAATCTGTGCAGCGGGATCGACCTCGGACCACGAGGGACCGAGAAAACCATCGACGCATGAGGCCGGACTGTCAGGGTCAGGTTAAATCCAATATATATCTGGTGATATCTCGGGTGCTATTGCAGATAGCGCAGTAAATCAAAGTGAATTATCTATAGGAGGCCCTGGCGCATGAATCTGTGCAGCGGGAACGACCTCGGACCACCAGGGGCCGCGAAAACTACCGTCTCATGGGGCCGGACACTCAGGGTCAGGGAAGCATCCAATACATATCTGTTGATATCTCGGGTGCTATTAGAGATAGCGCAATAAATCAAAGTGAATTATCTTCAGGCGGCCCTAGCGCATGAATCTGTGCAGTGGGAACGACCTCGGACCACCAGGGGCCGAGAACTACGGTCTCATTGGGCCGGACACTCAGGGCCAGGGAAAAATCCAATATATATCTGGTGATATCACGGGTGCTATTAGAGATAGCGCAATAAATCAAAGTGCATTGTCTGCAGGAGGCCCTAGCGCATGAATCTGTGCAGCGGGATCGACCTCGGACCACCAGGGGCCGAGAAAACTACCGTCTCATGGGGACGGACACTCAGGGTCAGGGACAAATCCAATATATATCTGGTGATATCTCGGGTGCTATTGGAGATAGCGCAATAAACCAAAGTGCATTGTCTGCAGCAAGCCCTGGCGCATGAATCTGTGCAGCGGGAACGACCTCGGACCACCAGGGGCCGAGAAAACCACCGTCTAATGGGGCCGGACACTCAGGGTCAGGGGAAAGTCCAATATATATATGGTGATATCTCGGGTGCTATTAGAGATAGCGAAATAAATCAAAGTGAATTATCTGCAAGGGGCCCTGGCGCATGAATCTGTGCAGCGGGAACGGCTTCGGACCACCAGGGGCCGAGAAAACCACCGTCTCATGGGGCCGGCCGCTCAGGGTCAGGGGAAAATCCAATATATATATGATGATATCTCGGGTGCTATTACAGATAGCGCAATAAATCAAAGTGCATTGTCTGTAGGAGGCCCTGGCGCATGAATCTGTGCAGCGGGATCGACCTCGGACCACGAGGGACCGAGAAAACCATCGACGCATGAGGCCGGACTGTCAGGGTCAGGTTAAAATCCAATATATATCTGGTGATATCTCGGGTGCTATTGCAGATAGCGCAGTAAATCAAAGTGAATTATCTATAGGAGGCCCTGGCGCATGAATCTGTGCAGCGGGAACGACCTCGGACCACCAGGGGCCGCGAAAACTACCGTCTCATGGGGCCGGACACTCAGGGTCAGGGAAGAATCCAATACATATCTGTTGATATCTCGGGTGCTATTAGAGATAGCGCAATAAATCAAAGTGAATTATCTTCAGGCGGCCCTAGCGCATGAATCTGTGCAGTGGGAACGACCTCGGACCACCAGGGGCCGAGAACTACGGTCTCATTGGGCCGGACACTCAGGGCCAGGGAAAAATCCAATATATATCTGGTGATATCTCGGGTGCTATTAGAGATAGCGCAATAAATCAAAGTGCATTGTCTGCAGGAGGCCCTGGCGCATGAATCTGTGCAGCGGGATCGACCTCGGACCACCAGGGGGCGAGAAAACTACCGTCTCATGGGGACGGACACTCAGGGTCAGGGACAAATCCAATATATATCTGGTGATATCTCGGGTGCTATTGGAGATAGCGCAATAAACCAAAGTGCATTGTCTGCAGCAAGCCCTGGCGCATGAATCTGTGCAGCGGGAACGACCTCGGACCACCAGGGGCCGAGAAAACCACCGTCTAATGGGGCCGGACACTAAGGGTCAGGGGAAAATCCAATATATATATGGTGATATCTCGGGTGCTATTAGAGATAGCGAAATAAATCAAAGTGAATTATCTGCAAGGGGCCCTGGCGCATGAATCTGTGCAGCGGGAACGACTTCGGACCACCAGGGGCCGAGAAAACCACCGTCTCATGGGGCCGGCCGCTCAGGGTCAGGGGAAAATCCAATATATATATGATGATATCACGGGTGCTATTACAGATAGCGCAATAAATCAAAGTGCATTGTCTGTAGGAGGCCCTGGCGCATGAATCTGTGCAGCGGGATCGACCTCGTACCACCAGAGGCCGAGAAAACTACCGTCTCATTGGGTCGGACACTCAGGGTCAGGGACAAATCCAATATATATCTGGTGATATCTCGGGTGCTATTGGAGATAGCGCAATAAACCAAAGTGCATTGTCTGCAGCAGGCCCTGGCACATCAATCTGTGCAGCGGGAACGACCTCGGACCACCAGGGGCCGAGAAAACTACCGTCTCATGGGGTCGGACCCTCAGGGTCAGGGAAAAATCCAATACATATCTGTTGATATCTCGGGTGCTATTAGAGAGAGCTCAATAAATCAAAGTGAATTGTCTGCAGGGGGCACTGGCGCATGAATCTGTGCAGCGGGATCGACATCGGACCACGAGGGACCGAGAAAAACATCGACGAATGAGGCCGGACTGTCAGGGTCAGGTTAAAATCCAATATATATCTGGTGATATCTCGGGTGCTATTGCAGATAGCGCAGTAAATCAAAGTGAATTATCTATAGGAGGCCCTGGCGCATGAATCTGTGCAGCGGGAACGACCTCGGACCACCAGGGGCCGCGAAAACTACCGTCTCATGGGGCCGGACACTCAGGGTCAGGGAAAAATCAAATACATATCTGTTGATATCTCGGGTGCTATTAGAGATAGAACAATAAATCAAAGTGCATTGTCTGTAGGAGGCACCGGCGAATGAATCTGTGCAACAGGAACGACCTCAGACCACCAGGGGCCGAGAAAACCACCGTCTCATAGGGCCGGGCAATCAATGTCAGGGGAAAATCCAATATATATATGGTGATATCTCGGGTGCTATTACAGATAGCGCAATAAATCAAAGTGCCTTGTCTGTAGGAGGCCCTGGCGCATGAATCTGTGCAGCGGGATCGACCTCGGACCACCAGGGGCCCAGAAAATCACCGTCTCATTGGGCCGGACTGTCAGGGTCAGGGAAAAATCCAATATATATCTGGTGATGTCTCGGCTGCTATTAGAGATAGCGCAATAAATCAAAGTGAATTATCTGCAGGGCGCCCTGGCGCATGAATCTGTGCAGCGGGATCGACCTCGGACCACGAGGGACCGCGAAAACCATCGACACATGGGGCCGGACTGTCAGGGTCAAGGAAAAATCAAATATACGTCTGGTGATATCTCGGGTGCTATTAGAGATAGCGCAATAAATCAAAGTGAATTATCTGCAGGGCGCCCTGGCGTATGAATCTGTGCAGCGGGATCGACCTCGGACCACGAGGGACCGAGAAAACCATCGACACATGGGGCCGGACTGTCAGGGTCAAGGAAAAATCCAATATATATCTGGTGATATCTCGGGTGCTATAACAGATAGCGCAATAAATCAAAGTGCATTGTCTGCAGGAGGACCTAGCGCATGAATCTGTGCAGCGGGAACGACCTCGGACCACGAGGGGCCGAGAAAATCACCGTCTCATGGGGCCGGACACTCAGGGTCAGGGGAAAATGCAATATATATATTTTGATATCTCGTGTGCTATTAGAGATAGCGCAATAAATCAAATCGCATTCTCTGCAGGAGGCCCTGGCGTATGAATCTGTGCAGCGGGAAGGACCTCGGACCACCAGGGGCCGAGAAAACTACCGTCTCATGGGGCCGGACACTCAGGGTCAGGGAAAAATCCAATACATATCTGTTGATATCTCGGGTGCTATTAGAGAGAGCGCAATAAATCAAAGTGAATTGTCTGCAGGGGGCACTGGCGCATGAATCTGTGCAGCGGGATCGACCTCGGACCACGAGGGACCGAGAAAACCATCGACGAATGAGGCCGGAGTGTCAGGGTCAGGTTAAAATCCAATATATATCTGGTGATATCTCGGGTGCTATTGCAGATAGCGCAGTAAATCAAAGTGAATTATCTATAGGAGGCCCTGCCGCATGAATCTGTGCAGCGGGAACGACCTCGGACCACCAGGGGCCGCGAAAACTACCGTTTCATGGGGCCGGACACTCAGGGTCAGGGAAAAATCCAATACATATCTGTTGATATCTCGGGTGCTATTAGAGATAGAACAATAAATCAAAGTGCATTGTCTGTAGGAGGCACCGGCGAATGAATCTGTGCATCAGGAACGACCTCAGACCACCAGGGGCCGAGAAAACCACCGTCTCATAGGGCCGGGCACTCAATGTCAGGGGAAAATCCAATATATATATGGTGATATCTCGGGTGCTATTGCAGATAGCGCAATAAATCTAATTGCATTCTCTGCAGAAGGCCCTGGCGTATGAATATGTGCAGCGGGAAGGACCTCGGACCACCAGGGGCGGAGAAAACTACCGTCTCATGGGGTCGGACTGTCAGGGTCAGGGAAAAATCGAATATATATCTGGTGATATCTCGGGTGCTATTAGAGATAGCGCAATAAATCAAAGTGCATTGTCTGCAGGAGGCCCTGCCGCATGAATCTGCGCAGCGGGATCGACCTCGGACCACCATGGGCCGAGAAAACCACCGACACATGGGGCCGGACACTCAGGGTCAGGGAAAAATCCAATACATATCTGTTGATATCTCGGGTGCTATTAGAGATAGCGCAATAAATCAAAGTGAATTGTCTGAAGGAGGCACTGGCGCATGAATCTGTGCAGCGGGATCGACCTCGGACCACGAGGGACCGAGAAAACCATCGACGCATGAGGCCGGACTGTCAGGGTCAGGTTAAATCCAATATATATCTGGTGATATCTCGGGTGCTATTGCAGATAGCGCAGTAAATCAAAGTGAATTATCTATAGGAGGCCCTGGCGCATGAATCTGTGCAGCGGGAACGACCTCGGACCACCAGGGGCCGCGAAAACTACCGTCTCATGGGGCCGGACACTCAGGGTCAGGGAAGCATCCAATACATATCTGTTGATATCTCGGGTGCTATTAGAGATAGCGCAATAAATCAAAGTGAATTATCTTCAGGCGGCCCTAGCGCATGAATCTGTGCAGTGGGAACGACCTCGGACCACCAGGGGCCGAGAACTACGGTCTCATTGGGCCGGACACTCAGGGCCAGGGAAAAATCCAATATATATCTGGTGATATCACGGGTGCTATTAGAGATAGCGCAATAAATCAAAGTGCATTGTCTGCAGGAGGCCCTAGCGCATGAATCTGTGCAGCGGGATCGACCTCGGACCACCAGGGGCCGAGAAAACTACCGTCTCATGGGGACGGACACTCAGGGTCAGGGACAAATCCAATATATATCTGGTGATATCTCGGGTGCTATTGGAGATAGCGCAATAAACCAAAGTGCATTGTCTGCAGCAAGCCCTGGCGCATGAATCTGTGCAGCGGGAACGACCTCGGACCACCAGGGGCCGAGAAAACCACCGTCTAATGGGGCCGGACACTCAGGGTCAGGGGAAAGTCCAATATATATATGGTGATATCTCGGGTGCTATTAGAGATAGCGAAATAAATCAAAGTGAATTATCTGCAAGGGGCCCTGGCGCATGAATCTGTGCAGCGGGAACGGCTTCGGACCACCAGGGGCCGAGAAAACCACCGTCTCATGGGGCCGGCCGCTCAGGGTCAGGGGAAAATCCAATATATATATGATGATATCTCGGGTGCTATTACAGATAGCGCAATAAATCAAAGTGCATTGTCTGTAGGAGGCCCTGGCGCATGAATCTGTGCAGCGGGATCGACCTCGGACCACGAGGGACCGAGAAAACCATCGACGCATGAGGCCGGACTGTCAGGGTCAGGTTAAAATCCAATATATATCTGGTGATATCTCGGGTGCTATTGCAGATAGCGCAGTAAATCAAAGTGAATTATCTATAGGAGGCCCTGGCGCATGAATCTGTGCAGCGGGAACGACCTCGGACCACCAGGGGCCGCGAAAACTACCGTCTCATGGGGCCGGACACTCAGGGTCAGGGAAGAATCCAATACATATCTGTTGATATCTCGGGTGCTATTAGAGATAGCGCAATAAATCAAAGTGAATTATCTTCAGGCGGCCCTAGCGCATGAATCTGTGCAGTGGGAACGACCTCGGACCACCAGGGGCCGAGAACTACGGTCTCATTGGGCCGGACACTCAGGGCCAGGGAAAAATCCAATATATATCTGGTGATATCTCGGGTGCTATTAGAGATAGCGCAATAAATCAAAGTGCATTGTCTGCAGGAGGCCCTGGCGCATGAATCTGTGCAGCGGGATCGACCTCGGACCACCAGGGGGCGAGAAAACTACCGTCTCATGGGGACGGACACTCAGGGTCAGGGACAAATCCAATATATATCTGGTGATATCTCGGGTGCTATTGGAGATAGCGCAATAAACCAAAGTGCATTGTCTGCAGCAAGCCCTGGCGCATGAATCTGTGCAGCGGGAACGACCTCGGACCACCAGGGGCCGAGAAAACCACCGTCTAATGGGGCCGGACACTAAGGGTCAGGGGAAAATCCAATATATATATGGTGATATCTCGGGTGCTATTAGAGATAGCGAAATAAATCAAAGTGAATTATCTGCAAGGGGCCCTGGCGCATGAATCTGTGCAGCGGGAACGACTTCGGACCACCAGGGGCCGAGAAAACCACCGTCTCATGGGGCCGGCCGCTCAGGGTCAGGGGAAAATCCAATATATATATGATGATATCACGGGTGCTATTACAGATAGCGCAATAAATCAAAGTGCATTGTCTGTAGGAGGCCCTGGCGCATGAATCTGTGCAGCGGGATCGACCTCGTACCACCAGAGGCCGAGAAAACTACCGTCTCATTGGGTCGGACACTCAGGGTCAGGGACAAATCCAATATATATCTGGTGATATCTCGGGTGCTATTGGAGATAGCGCAATAAACCAAAGTGCATTGTCTGCAGCAGGCCCTGGCACATCAATCTGTGCAGCGGGAACGACCTCGGACCACCAGGGGCCGAGAAAACTACCGTCTCATGGGGTCGGACCCTCAGGGTCAGGGAAAAATCCAATACATATCTGTTGATATCTCGGGTGCTATTAGAGAGAGCGCAATAAATCAAAGTGAATTGTCTGCAGGGGGCACTGGCGCATGAATCTGTGCAGCGGGATCGACATCGGACCACGAGGGACCGAGAAAAACATCGACGAATGAGGCCGGACTGTCAGGGTCAGGTTAAAATCCAATATATATCTGGTGATATCTCGGGTGCTATTGCAGATAGCGCAGTAAATCAAAGTGAATTATCTATAGGAGGCCCTGGCGCATGAATCTGTGCAGCGGGAACGACCTCGGACCACCAGGGGCCGCGAAAACTACCGTCTCATGGGGCCGGACACTCAGGGTCAGGGAAAAATCAAATACATATCTGTTGATATCTCGGGTGCTATTAGAGATAGAACAATAAATCAAAGTGCATTGTCTGTAGGAGGCACCGGCGAATGAATCTGTGCAACAGGAACGACCTCAGACCACCAGGGGCCGAGAAAACCACCGTCTCATAGGGCCGGGCAATCAATGTCAGGGGAAAATCCAATATATATATGGTGATATCTCGGGTGCTATTACAGATAGCGCAATAAATCAAAGTGCCTTGTCTGTAGGAGGCCCTGGCGCATGAATCTGTGCAGCGGGATCGACCTCGGACCACCAGGGGCCCAGAAAATCACCGTCTCATTGGGCCGGACTGTCAGGGTCAGGGAAAAATCCAATATATATCTGGTGATGTCTCGGCTGCTATTAGAGATAGCGCAATAAATCAAAGTGAATTATCTGCAGGGCGCCCTGGCGCATGAATCTGTGCAGCGGGATCGACCTCGGACCACGAGGGACCGCGAAAACCATCGACACATGGGGCCGGACTGTCAGGGTCAAGGAAAAATCCAATATATATCTGGTGATATCTCGGGTGCTATAACAGATAGCGCAATAAATCAAAGTGCATTGTCTGCAGGAGGACCTAGCGCATGAATCTGTGCAGCGGGAACGACCTCGGACCACGAGGGGCCGAGAAAATCACCGTCTCATGGGGCCGGACACTCAGGGTCAGGGGAAAATGCAATATATATATGGTGATATCTCGTGTGCTATTAGAGATAGCGCAATAAATCAAATCGCATTCTCTGCAGGAGGCCCTGGCGTATGAATCTGTGCAGCGGGAAGGACCTCGGACCACCAGGGGCCGAGAAAACTACCGTCTCATGGGGCCGGACACTCAGGGTCAGGGAAAAACCCAATACATATCTGTTGATATCTCGGGTGCTATTAGAGAGAGCGCAATAAATCAAAGTGAATTGTCTGCAGGGGGCACTGGCGCATGAATCTGTGCAGCGAGATCGACCTCGGACCACGAGGGACCGAGAAAACCATCGACGAATGAGGCCGGACTGTCAGGGTCAGGTTAAAATCCAATATATATCTGGTGATATCTCGGGTGCTATTGCAGATAGCGCAGTAAATCAAAGTGAATTATCTATAGGAGGCCCTGGCGCATGAATCTGTGCAGCGGGAACGACCTCGGACCACCAGGGGCCGCGAAAACTACCGTCTCATGGGGCCGGACACTCAGGGTCAGGGAAAAATCCAATACATATCTGTTGATATTTCGGGTGCTATTAGAGATAGAACAATAAATCAAAGTGCATTGTCTGTAGGAGGCACCGGCGAATGAATCTGTGCAACAGGAACGACCTCAGACCACCAGGGGCCGAGAAAACCACCGTCTCATAGGGCCGGGCACTCAATGTCAGGGGAAAATCCAATATATATATGGTGATATCTCGGGTGCTATTACAGATAGCGCAATAAATCAAAGTGCCTTGTCTGTAGGAGGCCCTGGCGCATGAATCTGTGCAGCGGGAACGACCTCGGACCACGAGGGGCCGAGAAAATCACCGTCTCATTGGGCCGGACTGTCAGGGTCAGGGAAAAATCCAATATATATCTGGTGATGTCTCGGCTACTATTAGAGATAGCGCAATAAATCAAAGTGAATTATCTGCAGGCTGCCCTAGCGCATGAATCTGTGCAGTGGGAACGACCTCGGACCACCAGGGGCCGAGAAATACGGTCTCATTGGGCCGGACACTCAGGGCTAGGGAAAAATCCAATCTATATCTGGTGATATCTCGGGTGCTATTAGAGATAGCGCAATAAATCAAAGTGCATTGTCTGTAGGAGGCCCTGGCGCATGAATCTGGGCAGCGGGAACGACCTCGGACCACCAGGGGCCGGTAAAACCACCGTCTCATGGGGCCGGACACTCAGGGTCAGGGGAAAATCCAATATATATATGGTGATATCTCGTGTGCTATTAGAGATAGCGCAATAAATCAAATCGCATTCTCTGCAGGAGGCACTGGCGAATGAATCTGTGCAACGGGAAGGACCTCGGACCACCAGGGGCGGAGAAAACTACCGTCTCATGTGGTCGGACTGTCAGGGTCAGGGAAAAATCGAATATATATCTGGTGATATCTCGGGTGCTATTAGAGATAGCGAAATAAATCAAAGTGCATTGTCTGCAGGAGGCCCTGGCGCATGAATCTGTGCAGCGGGATCGACCTCGGACCACCAGGGGACGAGAAAACCACCGTCTCATCTGGCCGGCCACTCAGTGTCAGGGGAAAATCCAATATGTATATGGTGATATCTCGGGTGCTATTACAGATAGCGCAATAAATCAAAGTGCCTTGTCTGTAGGAGCCCCTGGCGCATGAATCTGTGCAGCGGGAACGACCTCGGACAACCAGGGGCCGAGAAAATCACGGTCTCATGGGGCAGGACTGTCAGGGTCAGGGAAAAATCCAATATATATCTGGTGATATCTCGGGTGCTATTAGACATAGCGCAATAAACCATAGTGCATTGTCTGCAGGAGGCTCTGGCGCATGAATCTGTGCAGCGGGAAGGACCTCGGACCACGAGGGACCGAGAAAACCATCGACACATGGGGCCGGACTGTCAGGGTCAAGGAAAAATCCAATATATATCTGGTGATATCTCGGGTGCTATTAGAGATAGCGCAATAAATCAAAGTGCATTGTCCGTAGGAGGCCCTTGCGCATGAATCTGTGCAGCAGGAACTACCTCGGACCACCAGGGGCCGAGAAAATTACAGATTTTCGGTATCCGTCACCCAAAGTCATGTAAAAATCCAGCATATATCTGGTGATATCTCGGGAGCTATTACAGATAGCGCAATAAACCAAAGTGAATTGTCTGCAGGATGCCTTGGCGCATGAATCTGATCAGCGGGATCGACCTCGGACCACGAGGGACCGAGAAAACCATCGACACATGGGGCCGGACTGTCAGGGTCAAGGAAAAATCCAATATATATCTGGTGATATCTCGGGTGCTATTAGAGCTTTCGCAATAAATCAAAGTGCATTGTCTGTAGGAGGCCCTGGCGCATGAATCTGAGCAGCGGGAGCGACCTCGGTCCACCAGGGGCCGAGAAAACCACCGTCTTATGGGGCCGGACACTCAGGGTCAGGGAAAAATCCAATATATATCTGGTGATATCTCGGGTGCTATTACAGATAGCGCAATAAATCGAAGTGCATTGTCTGTAGGAGGCCCTGGCGCATGAATCTGGGCAGAGGGAACGACCTCGGACCACCAGGGGCCGAGAAAACCAGCGCCTCATGGGGCCGGACACTCAGGGTCAGGGGAAAATCCAGTATATATCTGGTGATATCTCGGGTGCTATTTGAGATAGCGCAATAAACCAAAGTGACTTATCTGCAGGGGGCCCTGGCGCATGAATCTGTGCAGCGGGAACGACCTCGGTCCACCAGGGGCCGAGAAAACCACCGTCTTATGGGGCCGGACACTCAGGGTCAGGGAAAAATCCAATATATATCTGGTGATATCTCGGGTGCTATTACAGATAGCGCAATAAATCGAAGTTCATTGTCTGTAGGAGGCCCTGGCGCATGAATCTGGGCAGAGGGAACGACCTCGGACCACCAGGGGCCGAGAAAACCAGCGCCTCATGGGGCCGGACACTCAGGGTCAGGGGAAAATGCAGTATATATCTGGTGATATCTCGGGTGCTATTTGAGATAGCGCAATAAACCAAAGTGACTTATCTGCAGGGGGCCCTGGCGCATGAATCTGTGCAGCGGGAACGACCTCGGACCACCAGGGGCCGAGAAAACCACCGTCTCATGGGGCCAGGCACTCAGGGTCAGGGAAAAATCCAATATATATCTGGTGATATCTCGGGTGCTATTAGAGCTTTCGCAATAAATCAAAGTGCATTGTCTGTAGGAGGCCCTGGCGCATGAATCTGAGAAGCGGGAGCGACCTCGGACAACCAGGGGCCGAGAAAACCACAGTCTCATGGGGCCGGACACTCAGGGTCATGGGAAAATCCAATATATATCTGGTGATATCTCGGGTGCTATTACAGATAGCGCAATAAATCATAGTGCATTGTCTGTAGGAAGCCCTGGCGCATGAATCTGGGCAGAGGGAACGACCTCGGACCACCAGGGGCCGAGAAAACCAGCGTCTCATGGGGCCGGACACTCAGTGTCAGGGGAAAATCCAATATATATCTGGTGATATCTCGGGAGCTATTTGAGATAGCGCAATAAAGCAAAGTGAATTATCTGCAGGGGGCCCTGGCGCATGAATCTGTGCAGCGGGAACGACCTCGGACCACCAGGGGCCGAGAAAGCCACCGTCCCATGGGGCCAGGCACTCAGGGTCTGGGAAAAATCCAATATATATCTGGTGATATCTTGGGTGCTATTAGAGATAGCGCGATAAATCAACGTGCATTGTCTGTAGGAGGCCCTGGCGCATGAATCTGTGCAGCGGGAACGACCTCGGACCACCAGGGGCCGAGAAAACCACAGTCTCATGGGGCCGGACACTCAGGGTCATGGGAAAATCCAATATATATCTGGTGATATCTCGGGTGCTATTAGAGATAGCGCAATAAACCAAAGTGAATTATCTGCAGGGGCCCTGGCGCATGAATCTGTGCAGCGGGAACGACCTCGGACAACCAGGGGCCGAGAAAATCACGGTCTCATGGGGCCGGACACTTAGGGTCAGGGAAAAATCCAATATATATCTGGTGATATCTCGGGTGCTATTAGAGATAGCGCAATAAACCAAAGTGCATTGTCTGCAGGAGGCTCTGGCGCATGAATCTGTGCAGCAGGAACGACCTCGAACCACCAGGGGCCGAGACAACCACCGTCTCATGGGGCCCTGGCGCATGAATGTGTGCAGCGAGATCGACCTCGGACCACCAGGGGCCGAGAAAATCACCGTCTCATGGGGCCGGACTGTCAGGGTCAGGGAAAAATCCAATATATATCTGGTGATATCTCGGATGCTATTAGAGATAGCGCAATAAACCAAAGTGTATTATCTATAGCAGGCCCTAGCGCATGAATCTGTGCATTGGGAACGACCTCGGACCACCAGGGGCCGAGAAAACTACCGCCTCATGGGGTCGTACACTCAGGGACAGGGGAAAGTCCAATATATACATGGTGATATCTCGGGTGCTATTACAGATAGCGCAATAAATCAAAGTGCATTGTCTGTAGCAGGCCCTGGCGCATGAATCTGTGCAGCGGGAACGACCTCGGACCACCAGGGGCCGAGAAAACTACCGTCTCATGGGGTCGGACACTCAGGGTCAAGGAAAAATCCAATATATATCAGGCGATATCTCGGGTGCTATTACAGATAGCGCAATAAATCAAAGTGCATTGTCTGTAGGAGGCCCTGGCGCATGAATCTGTGCATTGGGAACGACCTCGGACCACCAGGGGCCGAGAAAATCACCATCTCATGGGGCCGGACTGTCAGGGTCAGGGAAAAATCCAATATATATCTGGTGATATCTCGGATGCTATTAGAGATAGCGCAATAAACCAAAGTGTATTATCTATAGCAGGCCCTAGCGCATGAATCTGTGCATTGGGAACGACCTCGGACCACCAGGGGCCGAGAAAACTACCGCCTCATGGGGTCGTACACTCAGGGACAGGGGAAAGTCCAATATATACATGGTGATATCTCGGGTGCTATTACAGATAGCGCAATAAATCAAAGTGCATTGTCTGTAGCAGGCCCTGGCGCATGAATCTGTGCAGCGGGAACGACCTCGGACCACCAGGGGCCGAGAAAACTACCGTCTCATGGGGTCGGACACTCAGGGTCAAGGAAAAATCCAATATATATCAGGCGATATCTCGGGCGCTATTACAGATAGCGCAATAAATCAAAGTGCATTGTCTGTAGGAGGCCCTGGCGCATGAATCTGTGCATTGGGAACGACCTCGGACCACCAGGGGCCGAGAAAATCACCATCTCATGGGGCCGGACTGTCAGGGTCAGGGAAAAATCCAATATATATATGGTGATATCTCGGGTGCCATTAGAGATAGCGCAACAAATCAAAGTGAATTATCTGCAGGGGGCCCTGGCGCATGAATCTGTGCCGCGGGATCGATCTCGGACCACCAGGGGCCGAGAAAACCACCGTCGCATGGAGTCGGACACTAGGGGTCAGGGAAAAATCCAATATAAATCTGGTGATATCTCGGGTGCTATTACAGACAGCGCAATAAATCAAAGTGAATTATCTGCAGGGGGCCCTGGCGCATGAATCTGGGCGCCGGGAACGACCTCGGACCACCAGGGGCCGAGACAAGCACCGTCTCATGGGGCCGGACACTCAGGTTCAGGGAAAAATCGAATATTTATCTGGTGATATCTCGGGTGCTATTAGAGATAGCGCAATAAACCAAAGTGAATTGTCTGCAGGTGGCCCTGGCGCATGATTCTGTGCAGCGGGAACGACCTCGGACGACCAGGGGCCGAGAAAACCACCGTCTGATGTTGCCGGACACTCAGGGTCAGGGAAAAATCCAATATATATCTGGTGATATCTCGGGTGCTATTAGATATAGCGCAATAAATCAAAGTGCATTGTCTGCAGGAGGCCCTGGCGCATGAATCTGTGCAGCGGGAACGACTGCGGACCACCAGGGGCCGAGACAAGCACCGTCTCATGGGGCCGGACACACAGGGGCAGGGAAAAATCCACTATATATCTGGTGATATCTCGGGTGCTATTAGAGATAGCGCAATAAACCAAACGGATTTATCTGCAGGAGGACCTGGCGAATGAATCTGTGCAGCGGGAACGACCTCGGATCACCAGTGGCCGAGAAAACCACTGTCTCATGGGGCCGGACACTCAGGGTCAGGGAAAAATCCAATATATATCTGGTGATATCTCGGGTGCTATTACAGATAGCCCAATACATCAAAGTGGATTGTCTGTAGGAGGCCCAGGCGCATGAATCTGGGCAGCGGGAACGACCTCGGACCACCCGGGGCCGAGAAAACCACCGTCACATGGGGCCGGACACTCAGGGTCAGGGGAAAATCCAATATATATCTGGTGATATCTCGGGTGCTATTAGAGATAGCGCAATAAACCAAAGTGAATTATCTGCAGGTGGCCCTGGCGCATGATTCTGTGCAGCGGGAACGACCTCGGACCACCAGGGGCCGAGAAAACCACCGTCTCATGTTGCCGGACACTCAGGGTCAGGGAAAAATCCAATATATATCTGGTGATATCTCGGGTGCTATTAGAGATAGCGCAATAAACCAACGTGGATTATCTGCAGGAGGCCCTGGCGCATGAATCTGTGCAGCGGGAACGACCACGGACCACCAGGGGCCGAGACAACCACCGTCTCATGGTGCCGGACATTCAGGGTCGGGGAAAAATCCAATATATATCTGGTGATATCTCGGGTGCTATTACAGACAGCCCAATAAATCAAAGTGCATTGTCTGTAGGAGGCCCTGGAGCATGAATCTGTGCAGCGGGAACGACCTCGGACCACCAGGGGCCGAGAAAACCACCGTCACATGGGGCCGGACACTCAGGGTCAGGGGAAAATCCAATATATATATCTGGTGATATCTCGGGTGCTATTAGAGATTGCGCAATAAACCAAAGTGAATTATCTGCAGGTGGCCCTGGCGCATGATTCTGTGCAGCGGGAACGACCTCGGACCACCAGGGGCCGAGAAAACCACCGTCTCATGGGGCCGGACACTCAGGGTCAGGGAAAAATCCAATATATATCTGGTGATATCTCGGGTGCTATTAGAGATAGCGCAATAAATCAAAGTGCATTGTCTGTAGGAGGCCCTTGCGCATGAATCTGGGCGCCGGGAACGACCTCGGACCACCAGGGGCCGAGACAAGCACCGTCTCATGGGGCCGGACACTCAGGTTCAGGGAAAAATCCAATATATATCTGGTGATATCTCGGGTGCTATTAGAGATAGCGCAATAAACCAAAGTGAATTATCTGCAGGTGGCCCTGGCGCATGATTCTGTGCAGCGGGAACGACCTCGGACCACCAGGGGCCGAGAAAACCACCGTCTCATGTTGCCGGACACTCAGGGTCAGGGAAAAATCCAATATATATCTGGTGATATCTCGGGTGCTATTAGAGATAGCGCAATAAACCAACGTGGATTATCTGCAGGAGGCCCTGGCGCATGAATCTGTGCAGCGGGAACGACCACGGACCACCAGGGGACGAGACAACCACCGTCTCATGGTGCCGGACACTCAGGGTCAGGGAAAAATCCAATACATATCTGTTGATATCTCGGGTGCTATTAGAGATAGAACTAGAAATCAAAGTGCATTGTCTGTAGGAGGCACTGGCGCATAAATCTGTGCAGCGGGATCGACCTCGGACCACGAGGGACCGAGAAAACCATCGACGCATGAGGCCGGACTGTCAGGGTCAGGTTAAAATCCAGTATATATCTGGTGATATCTCGGGTGCTATTGCAGATAGCGCAATAAATCAAAGTGAATTATCTATAGGAGGCCCTGGCGCATGAATCTGTGCAGCGGGATCGACCTCGGACCACCAGGGGCCGAGAAAATCACCGTCTCATGGAGCCGGACTGTCAGGGTCAGGGAAAAATCCAATATATATGTGGTGATATCTCGGGTGCTATTAGAGATAGCGCAATAAACCAAAGTGAATTATCTATAGGAGGCCCTGGCGCATGAATCTGTGCAGCGGGAACGACCTCGGACCACCAGGGGCCGCGAAAACTACCGTCTCATGGGGCCGGACACTCAGGGTCAGGGAAAAATCCAATACATATCTGTTGATATCTCGGGTGCTATTAGAGATAGCGCAATAAATCAAAGTGAATTATCTTCAGGCGGCCCTAGCGCATGAATCTGTGCAGTGGGAACGACCTCGGACCACCAGGGGCCGAGAACTACGGTCTCATTGGGCCGGACACTCAGGGCCAGGGAAAAATCCAATATATATCTGGTGATATCTCGGGTGCTATTAGAGATAGCGCAATAAATCAAAGTGCATTGTCTGCAGGAGGCACTGGCGCATGAATCTGTGCAGCGGGATCGACCTCGGACCACCAGGGGCCGAGAAAACTACCGTCTCATGGGGACGGACACTCAGGGTCAGGGACAAATCCAATATATATCTGGTGATATCTCGGGTGCTATTGGAGATAGCGCAATAAACCAAAGTGCATTGTCTGCAGCAAGCCCTGGCGCATGAATCTGTGCAGCGGGAACGACCTCGGACCACCAGGGGCCGAGAAAACCACCGTCTAATGGGGCCGGACACTCAGGGTCAGGGGAAAATCCAATATATATATGGTGATATCTCGGGTGCTATTAGAGATAGCGAAATAAATCAAAGTGAATTATCTGCAAGGGGCCCTGGCGCATGAATCTGTGCAGCGGGAACGACTTCGGACCACCAGGGGCCGAGAAAACCACCGTCTCATGGGGCCGGCCGCTCAGGGTCAGGGGAAAATCCAATATATATATGATGATATCTCGGGTGCTATTACAGATAGCGCAATAAATCAAAGTGCATTGTCTGTAGGAGGCCCTGGCGCATGAATCTGTGCAGCGGGATCGACCTCGTACCACCAGGGGCCGAGAAAACTACCGTCTCATTGGGTCGGACACTCAGGGTCAGGGACAAATCCAATATATATCTGGTGATATCTCGGGTGCTATTGGAGATAGCGCAATAAACCAAAGTGCATTGTCTGCAGCATGCCCTGGCGCATCAATCTGTGCAGCGGGAACGACCTCGGACCACCAGGGGCCGAGAAAACTACCGTCTCATGGGGCCGGACACTCAGGGTCAGGGAAAAATCCAATACATATCTGTTGATATCTCGGGTGCTATTAGAGAGAGCGCAATAAATCAAAGTGAATTGTCTGCAGGGGGCACTGGCGCATGAATCTGTGCAGCGGGATCGACCTCGGACCACGAGGGACCGAGAAAACCATCGACGAATGAGGCCGGAGTGTCAGGGTCAGGTTAAAATCCAATATATATCTGGTGATATCTCGGGTGCTATTGCAGATAGCGCAGTAAATCAAAGTGAATTATCTATAGGAGGCCCTGCCGCATGAATCTGTGCAGCGGGAACGACCTCGGACCACCAGGGGCCGCGAAAACTACCGTTTCATGGGGCCGGACACTCAGGGTCAGGGAAAAATCCAATACATATGTGTTGATATCTCGGGTGCTATTAGAGATAGAACAATAAATCAAAGTGCATTGTCTGTAGGAGGCACCGGCGAATGAATCTGTGCAACAGGAACGACCTCAGACCACCAGGGGCCGAGAAAACCACCGTCTCATAGGGCCGGGCACTCAATGTCAGGGGAAAATCCAATATATATATGGTGATATCTCGGGTGCTATTACAGATAGCGCAATAAATCAAAGTGCCTTGTCTGTAGGAGGCCCTGGCGCATGAATCTGTGCAGCGGGATCGACCTCGGACCACCAGGGCCCAGAAAATCACCGTCTCATTGGGCCGGACTGTCAGGGTCAGGGAAAAATCCAATATATATCTGGTGATGTCTCGGCTGCTATTAGAGATAGCGCAATAAATCAAAGTGAATTATCTGCAGGCTGCCCTAGCGCATGAATCTGTGCAGTGGGAACGACCTCGGACCACCAGGGGCCGAGAACTACGGTCTCATTGGGCCGGACACTCAGGGCTAGGGAAAAATCCAATATATATCTGGTGATATCTCGGGTGCTATTAGAGATAGCGCAATAAACGAAAGTGCATTGTCTGCAGGAGGCCCTGGCGCATGAATCTGTGCAGTGGGATCGACCTCGTACCACCAGGGGCCGAGAAAATCACTGTCCCATGGGACCGGACTGTCAGGGTCAGGGAAAAATCAAATATACGTCTGGTGATATCTCGGGTGCTATTAGAGATAGCGCAATAAATCAAAGTGAATTATCTGCAGGGCGCCCTGGCGTATGAATCTGTGCAGCGGGATCGACCTCGGACCACGAGGGACCGAGAAAACCATCGACACATGGGGCCGGACTGTCAGGGTCAAGGAAAAATCCAATATATATCTGGTGATATCTCGGGTGCTATAACAGATAGCGCAATAAATCAAAGTGCATTGTCTGCAGGAGGACCTAGCGCATGAATCTGTGCAGCGGGAACGACCTCGGACCACGAGGGGCCGAGAAAATCACCGTCTCATGGGGCCGGACACTCAGGGTCAGGGGAAAATGCAATATATATATTTTGATATCTCGTGTGCTATTAGAGATAGCGCAATAAATCAAATCGCATTCTCTGCAGGAGGCCCTGGCGTATGAATCTGTGCAGCGGGAAGGACCTCGGACCACCAGGGGCCGAGAAAACTACCGTCTCATGGGGCCGGACACTCAGGGTCAGGGAAAAATCCAATACATATCTGTTGATATCTCGGGTGCTATTAGAGAGAGCGCAATAAATCAAAGTGAATTGTCTGCAGGGGGCACTGGCGCATGAATCTGTGCAGCGGGATCGACCTCGGACCACGAGGGACCGAGAAAACCATCGACGAATGAGGCCGGAGTGTCAGGGTCAGGTTAAAATCCAATATATATCTGGTGATATCTCGGGTGCTATTGCAGATAGCGCAGTAAATCAAAGTGAATTATCTATAGGAGGCCCTGCCGCATGAATCTGTGCAGCGGGAACGACCTCGGACCACCAGGGGCCGCGAAAACTACCGTTTCATGGGGCCGGACACTCAGGGTCAGGGAAAAATCCAATACATATCTGTTGATATCTCGGGTGCTATTAGAGATAGAACAATAAATCAAAGTGCATTGTCTGTAGGAGGCACCGGCGAATGAATCTGTGCATCAGGAACGACCTCAGACCACCAGGGGCCGAGAAAACCACCGTCTCATAGGGCCGGGCACTCAATGTCAGGGGAAAATCCAATATATATATGGCGATATCTCGGGTGCTATTGCAGATAGCGCAATAAATCTAATTGCATTCTCTGCAGAAGGCCCTGGCGTATGAATATGTGCAGCGGGAAGGACCTCGGACCACCAGGGGCGGAGAAAACTACCGTCTCATGGGGTCGGACTGTCAGGGTCAGGGAAAAATCGAATATATATCTGGTGATATCTCGGGTGCTATTAGAGATAGCGCAATAAATCAAAGTGCATTGTCTGCAGGAGGCCCTGCCGCATGAATCTGCGCAGCGGGATCGACCTCGGACCACCATGGGCCGAGAAAACCACCGACACATGGGGCCGGACACTCAGGGTCAGGGAAAAATCCAATACATATCTGTTGATATCTCGGGTGCTATTAGAGATAGCGCAATAAATCAAAGTGAATTGTCTGAAGGAGGCACTGGCGCATGAATCTGTGCAGCGGGATCGACCTCGGACCACGAGGGACCGAGAAAACCATCGACGCATGAGGCCGGACTGTCAGGGTCAGGTTAAATCCAATATATATCTGGTGATATCTCGGGTGCTATTGCAGATAGCGCAGTAAATCAAAGTGAATTATCTATAGGAGGCCCTGGCGCATGAATCTGTGCAGCGGGAACGACCTCGGACCACCAGGGGCCGCGAAAACTACCGTCTCATGGGGCCGGACACTCAGGGTCAGGGAAGCATCCAATACATATCTGTTGATATCTCGGGTGCTATTAGAGATAGCGCAATAAATCAAAGTGAATTATCTTCAGGCGGCCCTAGCGCATGAATCTGTGCAGTGGGAACGACCTCGGACCACCAGGGGCCGAGAACTACGGTCTCATTGGGCCGGACACTCAGGGCCAGGGAAAAATCCAATATATATCTGGTGATATCACGGGTGCTATTAGAGATAGCGCAATAAATCAAAGTGCATTGTCTGCAGGAGGCCCTAGCGCATGAATCTGTGCAGCGGGATCGACCTCGGACCACCAGGGGCCGAGAAAACTACCGTCTCATGGGGACGGACACTCAGGGTCAGGGACAAATCCAATATATATCTGGTGATATCTCGGGTGCTATTGGAGATAGCGCAATAAACCAAAGTGCATTGTCTGCAGCAAGCCCTGGCGCATGAATCTGTGCAGCGGGAACGACCTCGGACCACCAGGGGCCGAGAAAACCACCGTCTAATGGGGCCGGACACTCAGGGTCAGGGGAAAGTCCAATATATATATGGTGATATCTCGGGTGCTATTAGAGATAGCGAAATAAATCAAAGTGAATTATCTGCAAGGGGCCCTGGCGCATGAATCTGTGCAGCGGGAACGGCTTCGGACCACCAGGGGCCGAGAAAACCACCGTCTCATGGGGCCGGCCGCTCAGGGTCAGGGGAAAATCCAATATATATATGATGATATCTCGGGTGCTATTACAGATAGCGCAATAAATCAAAGTGCATTGTCTGTAGGAGGCCCTGGCGCATGAATCTGTGCAGCGGGATCGACCTCGGACCACGAGGGACCGAGAAAACCATCGACGCATGAGGCCGGACTGTCAGGGTCAGGTTAAAATCCAATATATATCTGGTGATATCTCGGGTGCTATTGCAGATAGCGCAGTAAATCAAAGTGAATTATCTATAGGAGGCCCTGGCGCATGAATCTGTGCAGCGGGAACGACCTCGGACCACCAGGGGCCGCGAAAACTACCGTCTCATGGGGCCGGACACTCAGGGTCAGGGAAGAATCCAATACATATCTGTTGATATCTCGGGTGCTATTAGAGATAGCGCAATAAATCAAAGTGAATTATCTTCAGGCGGCCCTAGCGCATGAATCTGTGCAGTGGGAACGACCTCGGACCACCAGGGGCCGAGAACTACGGTCTCATTGGGCCGGACACTCAGGGCCAGGGAAAAATCCAATATATATCTGGTGATATCTCGGGTGCTATTAGAGATAGCGCAATAAATCAAAGTGCATTGTCTGCAGGAGGCCCTGGCGCATGAATCTGTGCAGCGGGATCGACCTCGGACCACCAGGGGGCGAGAAAACTACCGTCTCATGGGGACGGACACTCAGGGTCAGGGACAAATCCAATATATATCTGGTGATATCTCGGGTGCTATTGGAGATAGCGCAATAAACCAAAGTGCATTGTCTGCAGCAAGCCCTGGCGCATGAATCTGTGCAGCGGGAACGACCTCGGACCACCAGGGGCCGAGAAAACCACCGTCTAATGGGGCCGGACACTAAGGGTCAGGGGAAAATCCAATATATATATGGTGATATCTCGGGTGCTATTAGAGATAGCGAAATAAATCAAAGTGAATTATCTGCAAGGGGCCCTGGCGCATGAATCTGTGCAGCGGGAACGACTTCGGACCACCAGGGGCCGAGAAAACCACCGTCTCATGGGGCCGGCCGCTCAGGGTCAGGGGAAAATCCAATATATATATGATGATATCACGGGTGCTATTACAGATAGCGCAATAAATCAAAGTGCATTGTCTGTAGGAGGCCCTGGCGCATGAATCTGTGCAGCGGGATCGACCTCGTACCACCAGAGGCCGAGAAAACTACCGTCTCATTGGGTCGGACACTCAGGGTCAGGGACAAATCCAATATATATCTGGTGATATCTCGGGTGCTATTGGAGATAGCGCAATAAACCAAAGTGCATTGTCTGCAGCAGGCCCTGGCACATCAATCTGTGCAGCGGGAACGACCTCGGACCACCAGGGGCCGAGAAAACTACCGTCTCATGGGGTCGGACCCTCAGGGTCAGGGAAAAATCCAATACATATCTGTTGATATCTCGGGTGCTATTAGAGAGAGCGCAATAAATCAAAGTGAATTGTCTGCAGGGGGCACTGGCGCATGAATCTGTGCAGCGGGATCGACATCGGACCACGAGGGACCGAGAAAAACATCGACGAATGAGGCCGGACTGTCAGGGTCAGGTTAAAATCCAATATATATCTGGTGATATCTCGGGTGCTATTGCAGATAGCGCAGTAAATCAAAGTGAATTATCTATAGGAGGCCCTGGCGCATGAATCTGTGCAGCGGGAACGACCTCGGACCACCAGGGGCCGCGAAAACTACCGTCTCATGGGGCCGGACACTCAGGGTCAGGGAAAAATCAAATACATATCTGTTGATATCTCGGGTGCTATTAGAGATAGAACAATAAATCAAAGTGCATTGTCTGTAGGAGGCACCGGCGAATGAATCTGTGCAACAGGAACGACCTCAGACCACCAGGGGCCGAGAAAACCACCGTCTCATAGGGCCGGGCAATCAATGTCAGGGGAAAATCCAATATATATATGGTGATATCTCGGGTGCTATTACAGATAGCGCAATAAATCAAAGTGCCTTGTCTGTAGGAGGCCCTGGCGCATGAATCTGTGCAGCGGGATCGACCTCGGACCACCAGGGGCCCAGAAAATCACCGTCTCATTGGGCCGGACTGTCAGGGTCAGGGAAAAATCCAATATATATCTGGTGATGTCTCGGCTGCTATTAGAGATAGCGCAATAAATCAAAGTGAATTATCTGCAGGGCGCCCTGGCGCATGAATCTGTGCAGCGGGATCGACCTCGGACCACGAGGGACCGCGAAAACCATCGACACATGGGGCCGGACTGTCAGGGTCAAGGAAAAATCCAATATATATCTGGTGATATCTCGGGTGCTATAACAGATAGCGCAATAAATCAAAGTGCATTGTCTGCAGGAGGACCTAGCGCATGAATCTGTGCAGCGGGAACGACCTCGGACCACGAGGGGCCGAGAAAATCACCGTCTCATGGGGCCGGACACTCAGGGTCAGGGGAAAATGCAATATATATATGGTGATATCTCGTGTGCTATTAGAGATAGCGCAATAAATCAAATCGCATTCTCTGCAGGAGGCCCTGGCGTATGAATCTGTGCAGCGGGAAGGACCTCGGACCACCAGGGGCCGAGAAAACTACCGTCTCATGGGGCCGGACACTCAGGGTCAGGGAAAAACCCAATACATATCTGTTGATATCTCGGGTGCTATTAGAGAGAGCGCAATAAATCAAAGTGAATTGTCTGCAGGGGGCACTGGCGCATGAATCTGTGCAGCGAGATCGACCTCGGACCACGAGGGACCGAGAAAACCATCGACGAATGAGGCCGGACTGTCAGGGTCAGGTTAAAATCCAATATATATCTGGTGATATCTCGGGTGCTATTGCAGATAGCGCAGTAAATCAAAGTGAATTATCTATAGGAGGCCCTGGCGCATGAATCTGTGCAGCGGGAACGACCTCGGACCACCAGGGGCCGCGAAAACTACCGTCTCATGGGGCCGGACACTCAGGGTCAGGGAAAAATCCAATACATATCTGTTGATATTTCGGGTGCTATTAGAGATAGAACAATAAATCAAAGTGCATTGTCTGTAGGAGGCACCGGCGAATGAATCTGTGCAACAGGAACGACCTCAGACCACCAGGGGCCGAGAAAACCACCGTCTCATAGGGCCGGGCACTCAATGTCAGGGGAAAATCCAATATATATATGGTGATATCTCGGGTGCTATTACAGATAGCGCAATAAATCAAAGTGCCTTGTCTGTAGGAGGCCCTGGCGCATGAATCTGTGCAGCGGGAACGACCTCGGACCACGAGGGGCCGAGAAAATCACCGTCTCATTGGGCCGGACTGTCAGGGTCAGGGAAAAATCCAATATATATCTGGTGATGTCTCGGCTACTATTAGAGATAGCGCAATAAATCAAAGTGAATTATCTGCAGGCTGCCCTAGCGCATGAATCTGTGCAGTGGGAACGACCTCGGACCACCAGGGGCCGAGAAATACGGTCTCATTGGGCCGGACACTCAGGGCTAGGGAAAAATCCAATATATATCTGGTGATATCTCGGGTGCTATTAGAGATAGCGCAATAAATCAAAGTGCATTGTCTGTAGGAGGCCCTGGCGCATGAATCTGGGCAGCGGGAACGACCTCGGACCACCAGGGGCCGGTAAAACCACCGTCTCATGGGGCCGGACACTCAGGGTCAGGGGAAAATCCAATATATATATGGTGATATCTCGTGTGCTATTAGAGATAGCGCAATAAATCAAATCGCATTCTCTGCAGGAGGCACTGGCGAATGAATCTGTGCAACGGGAAGGACCTCGGACCACCAGGGGCGGAGAAAACTACCGTCTCATGTGGTCGGACTGTCAGGGTCAGGG
Organism: Nomia melanderi; assembly: GCF_051020985.1. Taxonomy (NCBI): domain Eukaryota; kingdom Metazoa; phylum Arthropoda; class Insecta; order Hymenoptera; family Halictidae; genus Nomia; species Nomia melanderi. Next base: position 415,818 of record NW_027475139.1, on the reverse strand, counting down.
AAAAATCGAATATATATCTGGTGATATCTCGGGTGCTATTAGAGATAGCGAAATAAATCAAAGTGCATTGTCTGCAGGAGGCCCTGGCGCATGAATCTGTGCAGCGGGATCGACCTCGGACCACCAGGGGACGAGAAAACCACCGTCTCATCTGGCCGGCCACTCAGTGTCAGGGGAAAATCCAATATGTATATGGTGATATCTCGGGTGCTATTACAGATAGCGCAATAAATCAAAGTGCATTGTCTGTAGGAGGCCCCGGCCCATGAATCTGTGCAGCGGGATCGACCTCGGACCACCAGGGGCCGAGAAAATCACCGTCTCATGGGGCCGGACTGTCAGGGTCAGGGAAAAATCCAATATATATCTGGTGATATCTCGGGTGCTATTAGAGATAGCGCAATAAATCAAAGTGAATTATCTGCAAGGGGCCCTGGCGCATGAATCTGTGCAGCGGGATCGACCTCGGACCACGAGGGACCGAGAAAACCATCGACGCATGAGGCCGGACTGTCAGGGTCAGGTTAAAATCCAATATATATCTGGTGATATCTCGGGTGCTATTGCAGATAGCGCAATAAATCAAAGTGAATTATCTATAGGAGGCCCTGGCGCATGAATCTGTGCAGCGGGATCGACCTCGGACCACCAGGGGCCGAGAAAATCACCGTCTCATGGAGCCGGACTGTCAGGGTCAGGGAAAAATCCAATATATATCTGGTGATATCTCGGGTGCTATTAGAGATAGCGAATTAAATCAAAGTGCATTGTCTGCAGGAGGCCCTGACGCATGACTCTCTGCAGCGGGAACGACCTTGGACCACCAGGGGCCGAGAAAACTACCGTCTCATGGGGCCGGACACTCACGGTCAGGGAAAAACCCAATACATATCTGTTGATATCTCGGGTGCTATCAGAGATAGAACACGAAATCAAAGTGCATTGTCTGCAGGAGGCCCTGGCGTATGAATCTGTGCAACGGGAAGGACCTCGGACCACCAGGGGCGGAGAAAACTACCGTCTCATGGGGTCGGACTGTCAGGGTCAGGGAAAAATCGAATATATATCTGGTGATATCTCGGGTGCTATTAGAGATAGCGCAATAAATCAAAGTGCATTGTCTGCAGGAGGCCCTGGCGGATGAATCTGTGCAGCGGGATCGACCTCGGACCACCAGGGGACGAGAAAATCACCGTCTCATGGGGCCGGACTGTCAGGGTCGGGAAAAAATTCAATATATGTCTGGTGATATCTCGGGTGCTATTACAGACAGCGCACTAAACCAAAGTGAATCATCTGCAGGGGGCCCTGGCGCATGAATCTGTGCAGCGGGATCGACCTCGTACCACCAGGGGCCGAGAAAATCACTGTCTCATGGGGCCGGACACTCAGGGTCAGGGGAAAATCCAATATGTATATGGTGATATCTCGGGTGCTATTACAGATAGCGCAATAAATAAAAGTGCATTGTCTGTAGGAGGCCCTGGCGCATGAATCAGTGCAGCGGGATCGACCTCGGACCACCAGGGGCCGAGAAAACTACCGTCTCATGGGGTCGGACACTCAGGGTCAGGGACAAATCCAATATATATCTGGTGATATCTCGGGTGCTATTGGAGATAGCGCAATAAACCATAGTTCATTGTCTGCAGCAAGCCCTGGCGCATGAATCTGTGCAGCGGGAACGACCTCGGACCACCAGGGGCCGAGAAAACCACCGTCTAATGGGGCCGGACACTCAGGGTCAGGGGAAAATCCAATATATATATGGTGATATCTCGGGTGCTATTAGAGATAGCGAAATAAATCAAAGTGCATTGTTTGCAGGAGGCCCTGGCGCATGAATCTGTGCAGCGGGAACGACCTCGGACCACCAGGGGCCGAGAAAACCACCGTCGCATGGGGTCGGACACTCGGGGTCAGGGAAAAATCCAATATAAATCTGGTGATATCTCGGGTGCTATTACAGAAAGCGCAATAAATCAAAGTGCATTGTCTGCAGGAGGCCCTGGCGCATGAGTCTGTGCTGCGGGAGCGACCTCGGAGCACCAGGGGCCGAGGAAACCAGCGTCTCATGGGGTCGGACACTCGGGGTCAGGGAAGAATCCAATATATATCTGGTGATATCTTGGGTGCTATTATAGATAGCGCAATAAATCAAAGTGCATTGTCTGCAGGGGGCCCCGGCGCATGAATCTGTGCAGCGGGATCGACCTCGGACCACGAGGGGCCGAGAAAACCACCGTCTAATGGGGCCGGACACTAAGGGTCAGGGGAAAATCCAATATATATATGGTGATATCTCGGGTGCTATTAGAGATAGCGAAATAAATCAAAGTGAATTATCTGCAAGGGGCCCTGGCGCATGAATCTGTGCAGCGGGAACGACTTCGGACCACCAGGGGCCGAGAAAACCACCGTCTCATGGGGCCGGCCGCTCAGGGTCAGGGGAAAATCCAATATATATATGATGATATCACGGGTGCTATTACAGATAGCGCAATAAATCAAAGTGCATTGTCTGTAGGAGGCCCTGGCGCATGAATCTGTGCAGCGGGATCGACCTCGTACCACCAGAGGCCGAGAAAACTACCGTCTCATTGGGTCGGACACTCAGGGTCAGGGACAAATCCAATATATATCTGGTGATATCTCGGGTGCTATTGGAGATAGCGCAATAAACCAAAGTGCATTGTCTGCAGCAGGCCCTGGCACATCAATCTGTGCAGCGGGAACGACCTCGGACCACCAGGGGCCGAGAAAACTACCGTCTCATGGGGTCGGACCCTCAGGGTCAGGGAAAAATCCAATACATATCTGTTGATATCTCGGGTGCTATTAGAGAGAGCGCAATAAATCAAAGTGAATTGTCTGCAGGGGGCACTGGCGCATGAATCTGTGCAGCGGGATCGACATCGGACCACGAGGGACCGAGAAAAACATCGACGAATGAGGCCGGACTGTCAGGGTCAGGTTAAAATCCAATATATATCTGGTGATATCTCGGGTGCTATTGCAGATAGCGCAGTAAATCAAAGTGAATTATCTATAGGAGGCCCTGGCGCATGAATCTGTGCAGCGGGAACGACCTCGGACGACCAGGGGCCGCGAAAACTACCGTCTCATGGGGCCGGACACTCAGGGTCAGGGAAAAATCAAATACATATCTGTTGATATCTCGGGTGCTATTAGAGATAGAACAATAAATCAAAGTGCATTGTCTGTAGGAGGCACCGGCGAATGAATCTGTGCAACAGGAACGACCTCAGACCACCAGGGGCCGAGAAAACCACCGTCTCATAGGGCCGGGCAATCAATGTCAGGGGAAAATCCAATATATATATGGTGATATCTCGGGTGCTATTACAGATAGCGCAATAAATCAAAGTGCCTTGTCTGTAGGAGGCCCTGGCGCATGAATCTGTGCAGCGGGATCGACCTCGGACCACCAGGGGCCCAGAAAATCACCGTCTCATTGGGCCGGACTGTCAGGGTCAGGGAAAAATCCAATATATATCTGGTGATGTCTCGGCTGCTATTAGAGATAGCGCAATAAATCAAAGTGAATTATCTGCAGGGCGCCCTGGCGCATGAATCTGTGCAGCGGGATCGACCTCGGACCACGAGGGACCGCGAAAACCATCGACACATGGGGCCGGACTGTCAGGGTCAAGGAAAAATCCAATATATATCTGGTGATATCTCGGGTGCTATAACAGATAGCGCAATAAATCAAAGTGCATTGTCTGCAGGAGGACCTAGCGCATGAATCTGTGCAGCGGGAACGACCTCGGACCACGAGGGGCCGAGAAAATCACCGTCTCATGGGGCCGGACACTCAGGGTCAGGGGAAAATGCAATATATATATGGTGATATCTCGTGTGCTATTAGAGATAGCGCAATAAATCAAATCGCATTCTCTGCAGGAGGCCCTGGCGTATGAATCTGTGCAGCGGGAAGGACCTCGGACCACCAGGGGCCGAGAAAACTACCGTCTCATGGGGCCGGACACTCAGGGTCAGGGAAAAACCCAATACATATCTGTTGATATCTCGGGTGCTATTAGAGAGAGCGCAATAAATCAAAGTGAATTGTCTGCAGGGGGCACTGGCGCATGAATCTGTGCAGCGAGATCGACCTCGGACCACGAGGGACCGAGAAAACCATCGACGAATGAGGCCGGACTGTCAGGGTCAGGTTAAAATCCAATATATATCTGGTGATATCTCGGGTGCTATTGCAGATAGCGCAGTAAATCAAAGTGAATTATCTATAGGAGGCCCTGGCGCATGAATCTGTGCAGCGGGAACGACCTCGGACCACCAGGGGCCGCGAAAACTACCGTCTCATGGGGCCGGACACTCAGGGTCAGGGAAAAATCCAATACATATCTGTTGATATTTCGGGTGCTATTAGAGATAGAACAATAAATCAAAGTGCATTGTCTGTAGGAGGCACCGGCGAATGAATCTGTGCAACAGGAACGACCTCAGACCACCAGGGGCCGAGAAAACCACCGTCTCATAGGGCCGGGCACTCAATGTCAGGGGAAAATCCAATATATATATGGTGATATCTCGGGTGCTATTACAGATAGCGCAATAAATCAAAGTGCCTTGTCTGTAGGAGGCCCTGGCGCATGAATCTGTGCAGCGGGAACGACCTCGGACCACGAGGGGCCGAGAAAATCACCGTCTCATTGGGCCGGACTGTCAGGGTCAGGGAAAAATCCAATATATATCTGGTGATGTCTCGGCTACTATTAGAGATAGCGCAATAAATCAAAGTGAATTATCTGCAGGCTGCCCTAGCGCATGAATCTGTGCAGTGGGAACGACCTCGGACCACCAGGGGCCGAGAAATACGGTCTCATTGGGCCGGACACTCAGGGCTAGGGAAAAATCCAATATATATCTGGTGATATCTCGGGTGCTATTAGAGATAGCGCAATAAATCAAAGTGCATTGTCTGTAGGAGGCCCTGGCGCATGAATCTGGGCAGCGGGAACGACCTCGGACCACCAGGGGCCGGTAAAACCACCGTCTCATGGGGCCGGACACTCAGGGTCAGGGGAAAATCCAATATATATATGGTGATATCTCGTGTGCTATTAGAGATAGCGCAATAAATCAAATCGCATTCTCTGCAGGAGGCACTGGCGAATGAATCTGTGCAACGGGAAGGACCTCGGACCACCAGGGGCGGAGAAAACTACCGTCTCATGTGGTCGGACTGTCAGGGTCAGGGAAAAATCGAATATATATCTGGTGATATCTCGGGTGCTATTAGAGATAGCGAAATAAATCAAAGTGCATTGTCTGCAGGAGGCCCTGGCGCATGAATCTGTGCAGCGGGATCGACCTCGGACCACCAGGGGACGAGAAAACCACCGTCTCATCTGGCCGGCCACTCAGTGTCAGGGGAAAATCCAATATGTATATGGTGATATCTCGGGTGCTATTACAGATAGCGCAATAAATCAAAGTGCATTGTCTGTAGGAGGCCCCGGCCCATGAATCTGTGCAGCGGGATCGACCTCGGACCACCAGGGGCCGAGAAAATCACCGTCTCATGGGGCCGGACTGTCAGGGTCAGGGAAAAATCCAATATATATCTGGTGATATCTCGGGTGCTATTAGAGATAGCGCAATAAATCAAAGTGAATTATCTGCAAGGGGCCCTGGCGCATGAATCTGTGCAGCGGGATCGACCTCGGACCACCAGGGGCCGAGAAAACCACCGTCTCATGGGGCCGGCCGCTCAGGGTCAGGGGAAAATCCAATATATATATGTTGATATCTCGGGTGCTATTAGAGATAGAACTAGAAATCAAAGTGCATTGTCTGTAGGAGGCACTGGCGCATGAATCTGTGCAGCGGGATCGACCTCGGACCACGAGGGACCGAGAAAACCATCGACGCATGAGGCCGGACTGTCAGGGTCAGGTTAAAATCCAATATATATCTGGTGATATCTCGGGTGCTATTGCAGATAGCGCAATAAATCAAAGTGAATTATCTATAGGAGGCCCTGGCGCATGAATCTGTGCAGCGGGATCGACCTCGGACCACCAGGGGCCGAGAAAATCACCGTCTCATGGAGCCGGACTGTCAGGGTCAGGGAAAAATCCAATATATATCTGGTGATATCTCGGGTGCTATTAGAGATAGCGAATTAAATCAAAGTGCATTGTCTGCAGGAGGCCCTGACGCATGACTCTCTGCAGCGGGAACGACCTTGGACCACCAGGGGCCGAGAAAACTACCGTCTCATGGGGCCGGACACTCACGGTCAGGGAAAAACCCAATACATATCTGTTGATATCTCGGGTGCTATCAGAGATAGAACACGAAATCAAAGTGCATTGTCTGCAGGAGGCCCTGGCGTATGAATCTGTGCAACGGGAAGGACCTCGGACCACCAGGGGCGGAGAAAACTACCGTCTCATGGGGTCGGACTGTCAGGGTCAGGGAAAAATCGAATATATATCTGGTGATATCTCGGGTGCTATTAGAGATAGCGCAATAAATCAAAGTGCATTGTCTGCAGGAGGCCCTGGCGGATGAATCTGTGCAGCGGGATCGACCTCGGACCACCAGGGGACGAGAAAATCACCGTCTCATGGGGCCGGACTGTCAGGGTCGGGAAAAAATTCAATATATGTCTGGTGATATCTCGGGTGCTATTACAGACAGCGCACTAAACCAAAGTGAATCATCTGCAGGGGGCCCTGGCGCATGAATCTGTGCAGCGGGATCGACCTCGTACCACCAGGGGCCGAGAAAATCACTGTCTCATGGGGCCGGACACTCAGGGTCAGGGGAAAATCCAATATGTATATGGTGATATCTCGGGTGCTATTACAGATAGCGCAATAAATCAAAGTGCATTGTCTGTAGGAGGCCCTGGCGCATGAATCAGTGCAGCGGGATCGACCTCGGACCACCAGGGGCCGAGAAAACTACCGTCTCATGGGGTCGGACACTCAGGGTCAGGGACAAATCCAATATATATCTGGTGATATCTCGGGTGCTATTGGAGATAGCGCAATAAACCATAGTTCATTGTCTGCAGCAAGCCCTGGCGCATGAATCTGTGCAGCGGGAACGACCTCGGACCACCAGGGGCCGAGAAAACCACCGTCTAATGGGGCCGGACACTCAGGGTCAGGGGAAAATCCAATATATATATGGTGATATCTCGGGTGCTATTAGAGATAGCGAAATAAATCAAAGTGCATTGTTTGCAGGAGGCCCTGGCGCATGAATCTGTGCAGCGGGAACGACCTCGGACCACCAGGGGCCGAGAAAACCACCGTCGCATGGGGTCGGACACTCGGGGTCAGGGAAAAATCCAATATAAATCTGGTGATATCTCGGGTGCTATTACAGAAAGCGCAATAAATCAAAGTGCATTGTCTGCAGGAGGCCCTGGCGCATGAGTCTGTGCTGCGGGAGCGACCTCGGAGCACCAGGGGCCGAGGAAACCAGCGTCTCATGGGGTCGGACACTCGGGGTCAGGGAAGAATCCAATATATATCTGGTGATATCTTGGGTGCTATTATAGATAGCGCAATAAATCAAAGTGCATTGTCTGCAGGGGGCCCCGGCGCATGAATCTGTGCAGCGGGATCGACCTCGGACCACCAGGGGCCGAGGACTACGGTCTCATTGGGCCGGACACTCAGGGCCAGGGAAAAATCCAATATATATCTGGTTATATCTCGGGTGCTATTAGAGATAGCGCAATAAATCAAAGTGAATTATCTGCAGGGCGCCCTGGCGCATGAATCTGTGCAGCGGGATCGACCTCGGACCACGAGGGACCGAAAAAACCATCGATACATGGGGCCGGACTGTCAGGGTCAAGGAAAAATCCAACATATATCTGTTGATATCTCGGGTGCTATAAGAGATAGAACAAGAAATCAAAGTGCATTGTCTGTAGGAGGCACTGGCGCATGAATCTGTGCAGCGAGATCGACCTCGGACCTCGAGGGACCGAGAAAACCATCGACGCATGAGGCCGGACTGTCAGGGTCAGGTTAAAATCCAATATATATCTGGTGATGTCTCCGGTGCTATTGCAGATAGCGCAATAAACCCTAGTGCATTGCCTGCAGCAAGCCCTGGCGCATGAATCTGTGCAGCGGGAACGACCTCGGACCACCAGGGGCCGAGAAAACCACCGTCTAATGGGGCCGGACACTCAGGGTCAGGGGAAAATCCAATATATATCTGGTGATATCTCGGGTGCTAGTACAGATAGCGCAATAAATCAAAGTGCATTGTTTGCAGGAGGCCCTGGCGCATGAATCTGTGCAGCGGGAACGACCTCGGACCACCAGGGGCCGAGAAAACCACCGTCGCATGGGGTCGGACACTCGGGGTCAGGGAAAAATCCAATATAAATCTGGTGATATCTCGGCTGCTATTAGAGATAGCGCAATAAATCAAAGTGCATTGTCTGTAGGAGGCACCGGCGAATGAATCTGTGCATCAGGATCGACCTCGGACCACCAGGGGCCGAGAAAATCACCGTCTCATGGGGCCGGACTGTCAGGGTCAGGGAAAAATCCAATATATATCTGGTGATATCTCGGGTGCTATTAGAGATAGCGCAATAAATCAAAGTGAATTATCTGCAAGGGGCCCTGGCGCATGAATCTGTGCAGCGGGATCGACCTCGGACCACCAGGGGCCGAGAAAACCACCGTCTCATGGGGCCGGCCGCTCAGGGTCAGGGGAAAATCCAATATATATATGTTGATATCTCGGGTGCTATTAGAGATAGAACTAGAAATCAAAGTGCATTGTCTGTAGGAGGCACTGGCGCATGAATCTGTGCAGCGGGATCGACCTCGGACCACGAGGGACCGAGAAAACCATCGACGCATGAGGCCGGACTGTCAGGGTCAGGTTAAAATCCAATATATATCTGGTGATATCTCGGGTGCTATTGCAGATAGCGCAATAAATCAAAGTGAATTATCTATAGGAGGCCCTGGCGCATGAATCTGTGCAGCGGGATCGACCTCGGACCACCAGGGGCCGAGAAAATCACCGTCTCATGGAGCCGGACTGTCAGGGTCAGGGAAAAATCCAATATATATCTGGTGATATCTCGGGTGCTATTAGAGATAGCGAATTAAATCAAAGTGCATTGTCTGCAGGAGGCCCTGACGCATGACTCTCTGCAGCGGGAACGACCTTGGACCACCAGGGGCCGAGAAAACTACCGTCTCATGGGGCCGGACACTCACGGTCAGGGAAAAACCCAATACATATCTGTTGATATCTCGGGTGCTATCAGAGATAGAACACGAAATCAAAGTGCATTGTCTGCAGGAGGCCCTGGCGTATGAATCTGTGCAACGGGAAGGACCTCGGACCACCAGGGGCGGAGAAAACTACCGTCTCATGGGGTCGGACTGTCAGGGTCAGGGAAAAATCGAATATATATCTGGTGATATCTCGGGTGCTATTAGAGATAGCGCAATAAATCAAAGTGCATTGTCTGCAGGAGGCCCTGGCGGATGAATCTGTGCAGCGGGATCGACCTCGGACCACCAGGGGACGAGAAAATCACCGTCTCATGGGGCCGGACTGTCAGGGTCGGGAAAAAATTCAATATATGTCTGGTGATATCTCGGGTGCTATTACAGACAGCGCACTAAACCAAAGTGAATCATCTGCAGGGGGCCCTGGCGCATGAATCTGTGCAGCGGGATCGACCTCGTACCACCAGGGGCCGAGAAAATCACTGTCTCATGGGGCCGGACACTCAGGGTCAGGGGAAAATCCAATATGTATATGGTGATATCTCGGGTGCTATTACAGATAGCGCAATAAATCAAAGTGCATTGTCTGTAGGAGGCCCTGGCGCATGAATCAGTGCAGCGGGATCGACCTCGGACCACCAGGGGCCGAGAAAACTACCGTCTCATGGGGTCGGACACTCAGGGTCAGGGACAAATCCAATATATATCTGGTGATATCTCGGGTGCTATTGGAGATAGCGCAATAAACCATAGTTCATTGTCTGCAGCAAGCCCTGGCGCATGAATCTGTGCAGCGGGAACGACCTCGGACCACCAGGGGCCGAGAAAACCACCGTCTAATGGGGCCGGACACTCAGGGTCAGGGGAAAATCCAATATATATATGGTGATATCTCGGGTGCTATTAGAGATAGCGAAATAAATCAAAGTGCATTGTTTGCAGGAGGCCCTGGCGCATGAATCTGTGCAGCGGGAACGACCTCGGACCACCAGGGGCCGAGAAAACCACCGTCGCATGGGGTCGGACACTCGGGGTCAGGGAAAAATCCAATATAAATCTGGTGATATCTCGGGTGCTATTACAGAAAGCGCAATAAATCAAAGTGCATTGTCTGCAGGAGGCCCTGGCGCATGAGTCTGTGCTGCGGGAGCGACCTCGGAGCACCAGGGGCCGAGGAAACCAGCGTCTCATGGGGTCGGACACTCGGGGTCAGGGAAGAATCCAATATATATCTGGTGATATCTTGGGTGCTATTATAGATAGCGCAATAAATCAAAGTGCATTGTCTGCAGGGGGCCCCGGCGCATGAATCTGTGCAGCGGGATCGACCTCGGACCACCAGGGGCCGAGGACTACGGTCTCATTGGGCCGGACACTCAGGGCCAGGGAAAAATCCAATATATATCTGGTTATATCTCGGGTGCTATTAGAGATAGCGCAATAAATCAAAGTGAATTATCTGCAGGGCGCCCTGGCGCATGAATCTGTGCAGCGGGATCGACCTCGGACCACGAGGGACCGAAAAAACCATCGATACATGGGGCCGGACTGTCAGGGTCAAGGAAAAATCCAACATATATCTGTTGATATCTCGGGTGCTATAAGAGATAGAACAAGAAATCAAAGTGCATTGTCTGTAGGAGGCACTGGCGCATGAATCTGTGCAGCGAGATCGACCTCGGACCTCGAGGGACCGAGAAAACCATCGACGCATGAGGCCGGACTGTCAGGGTCAGGTTAAAATCCAATATATATCTGGTGATGTCTCCGGTGCTATTGCAGATAGCGCAATAAACCCTAGTGCATTGCCTGCAGCAAGCCCTGGCGCATGAATCTGTGCAGCGGGAACGACCTCGGACCACCAGGGGCCGAGAAAACCACCGTCTAATGGGGCCGGACACTCAGGGTCAGGGGAAAATCCAATATATATCTGGTGATATCTCGGGTGCTAGTACAGATAGCGCAATAAATCAAAGTGCATTGTTTGCAGGAGGCCCTGGCGCATGAATCTGTGCAGCGGGAACGACCTCGGACCACCAGGGGCCGAGAAAACCACCGTCGCATGGGGTCGGACACTCGGGGTCAGGGAAAAATCCAATATAAATCTGGTGATATCTCGGCTGCTATTAGAGATAGCGCAATAAATCAAAGTGCATTGTCTGTAGGAGGCACCGGCGAATGAATCTGTGCATCAGGAACGACCTCAGACCACCAGGGGCCGAGAAAACCACCGTCTCATAGGGCCGGGCACTCAATGTCAGGGGAAAATCCAATATATATATGGTGATATCTCGGGTGCTATTACAGATAGCGCAATAAATCAAAGTGAATTATCTGCAGGCGGCCCTAGCGCATGAATCTGTGCAGTGGGAACGACCTCGGACCACCAGGGGCCGAGAACTACGGTCTCATTGGGCCGGACACTCAGGGCCAGGGAAAAATCCAATATATATCTGGTGATATCTCGGGTGCTATTAGAGATAGCGCAATAAACCAAAGTGCATTGTCTGCAGGAGGCCCTGGCGCATGAATCTGTGCAGCGGGATCGACCTCGTACCACCAGGGGCCGAGAAAACCTCCATCTCATAGGGCCGGGCACTCAATGTCAGGGGAAAATCCAATATATATATGGTGATATCTCGGGTGCTATTACAGATAGCGCAATAAATCAAAGTGAATTATCTGCAGGCGGCCCTAGCGCATGAATCTGTGCAGTGGGAACGACCTCGGACCACCAGGGGCCGAGAACTACGGTCTCATTGGGCCGGACACTCAGGGCCAGGGAAAAATCCAATATATATCTGGTGATATCTCGGGTGCTATTAGAGATAGCGCAATAAACCAAAGTGCATTGTCTCCAGGAGGCCCTGGCGCATGAATCTGTGCAGCGGGATCGACCTCGTACCACCAGGGGCCGAGAAAATCACTGTCTCAGGGCACCGGACTGTCAGGGTCAGGGAAAAATCCAATATACATCTGGTGATATCTCGGGTGCTATTAGAGATAGCGCAATAAATCAAAGTGAATTATCTGCAGGGCGCCCTGGCGCATGAATCTGTGCAGCGGGATCGACCTCGGACCACGAGGGACCGAGAAAACCATCGACACATGGGGCCGGACTGTCAGGGTCAAGGAAAAATCCAATATATATCTGTTGATATCTCGGGTGCTATAAGAGATAGCGCAATAAACAAAAAGTGAATTATCTGCAGGAGGCCCTGGCGCATGAATGTGTGCAACGGGAACGACCTCGGACCACCAGGGGCCGAGAAAACCACAGTCTCATGGGGCCGGACACTCAGGGTCACGGTAAAATCCAATATATATCTGGTGATATCTCGGGTGCTATTACAGAAAGCGCAATAAATCAAAGTGCATTGTCTGCAGGAGGCCCTGGCGCATGAGTCTGTGCTGCGGGAGCGACCTCGGAGCACCAGGGGCCGAGGAAACCAGCGTCTCATGGGGTCGGACACTCGGGGTCAGGGAAGAATCCAATATATATCTGGTGATATCTTGGGTGCTATTATAGATAGCGCAATAAATCAAAGTGCATTGTCTGCAGGGGGCCCCGGCGCATGAATCTGTGCAGCGGGATCGACCTCGGACCACAAGGGGCCGAGGACTACGGTCTCATTGGGCCGGACACTCAGGGCCAGGGAAAAATCCAATATATATCTGGTTATATCTCGGGTGCTATTAGAGATAGCGCAATAAATCAAAGTGAATTATCTGCAGGGCGCCCTGGCGCATGAATCTGTGCAGCGGGATCGACCTCGGACCACGAGGGACCGAGAAAACCATCGACACATGGGGCCGGACTGTCAGGGTCAAGGAAAAATCCAATATATATCTGTTGATATCTCGGGTGCTATAAGAGATAGAACAAGAAATCAAAGTGCATTGTCTGTAGGAGGCACTGCCGCATGAATCTGTGCAGCGAGATCGACCTCGGACCACGAGGGACCGAGAAAACCATCGACGCATGAGGCCGGGCTGTCAGGGTCAGGTTAAAATCCAATATATATCTGGTGATGTCTCCGGTGCTATTGCAGATAGCGCAATAAACCCTAGTGCATTGCCTGCAGCAAGCCCTGGCGCATGAATCTGTGCAGCGGTATCGACCTCGGACCACCAGGGGCCGAGAAAATCACCGTCTCATGGGGCCGGACTGTCAGGGTCAGGGAAAAATCCAATATATATCTGGTGATGTCTCGGCTGCTATTAGAGATAGCGCAATAAATCAAAGTGCATTGTCTGTAGGAGGCCCTGGCGCATGAATCAGTGCAGCGGGATCGACCTCGGACCACCAGGGGCCGAGAAAACTACCGTCTCATGGGGTCGGACACTCAGGGTCAGGGACAAATCCAATATATATCTGGTGATATCTCGGGTGCTATTGGAGATAGCGCAATAAACCATAGTTCATTGTCTGCAGCAAGCCCTGGCGCATGAATCTGTGCAGCGGGAACGACCTCGGACCACCAGGGGCCGAGAAAACCACCGTCTAATGGGGCCGGACACTCAGGGTCAGGGGAAAATCCAATATATATATGGTGATATCTCGGGTGCTATTAGAGATAGCGAAATAAATCAAAGTGCATTGTTTGCAGGAGGCCCTGGCGCATGAATCTGTGCAGCGGGAACGACCTCGGACCACCAGGGGCCGAGAAAACCACCGTCGCATGGGGTCGGACACTCGGGGTCAGGGAAAAATCCAATATAAATCTGGTGATATCTCGGGTGCTATTACAGAAAGCGCAATAAATCAAAGTGCATTGTCTGCAGGAGGCCCTGGCGCATGAGTCTGTGCTGCGGGAGCGACCTCGGAGCACCAGGGGCCGAGGAAACCAGCGTCTCATGGGGTCGGACACTCGGGGTCAGGGAAGAATCCAATATATATCTGGTGATATCTTGGGTGCTATTATAGATAGCGCAATAAATCAAAGTGCATTGTCTGCAGGGGGCCCCGGCGCATGAATCTGTGCAGCGGGATCGACCTCGGACCACAAGGGGCCGAGGACTACGGTCTCATTGGGCCGGACACTCAGGGCCAGGGAAAAATCCAATATATATCTGGTTATATCTCGGGTGCTATTAGAGATAGCGCAATAAATCAAAGTGAATTATCTGCAGGGCGCCCTGGCGCATGAATCTGTGCAGCGGGATCGACCTCGGACCACGAGGGACCGAGAAAACCATCGACACATGGGGCCGGACTGTCAGGGTCAAGGAAAAATCCAATATATATCTGTTGATATCTCGGGTGCTATAAGAGATAGAACAAGAAATCAAAGTGCATTGTCTGTAGGAGGCACTGCCGCATGAATCTGTGCAGCGAGATCGACCTCGGACCACGAGGGACCGAGAAAACCATCGACGCATGAGGCCGGGCTGTCAGGGTCAGGTTAAAATCCAATATATATCTGGTGATGTCTCCGGTGCTATTGCAGATAGCGCAATAAACCCTAGTGCATTGCCTGCAGCAAGCCCTGGCGCATGAATCTGTGCAGCGGTATCGACCTCGGACCACCAGGGGCCGAGAAAATCACCGTCTCATGGGGCCGGACTGTCAGGGTCAGGGAAAAATCCAATATATATCTGGTGATGTCTCGGCTGCTATTAGAGATAGCGCAATAAATCAAAGTGCATTGTCTGTAGGAGGCCCTGGCGCATGAATCAGTGCAGCGGGATCGACCTCGGACCACCAGGGGCCGAGAAAACTACCGTCTCATGGGGTCGGACACTCAGGGTCAGGGACAAATCCAATATATATCTGGTGATATCTCGGGTGCTATTGGAGATAGCGCAATAAACCATAGTTCATTGTCTGCAGCAAGCCCTGGCGCATGAATCTGTGCAGCGGGAACGACCTCGGACCACCAGGGGCCGAGAAAACCACCGTCTAATGGGGCCGGACACTCAGGGTCAGGGGAAAATCCAATATATATATGGTGATATCTCGGGTGCTATTAGAGATAGCGAAATAAATCAAAGTGCATTGTTTGCAGGAGGCCCTGGCGCATGAATCTGTGCAGCGGGAACGACCTCGGACCACCAGGGGCCGAGAAAACCACCGTCGCATGGGGTCGGACACTCGGGGTCAGGGAAAAATCCAATATAAATCTGGTGATATCTCGGGTGCTATTACAGAAAGCGCAATAAATCAAAGTGCATTGTCTGCAGGAGGCCCTGGCGCATGAGTCTGTGCTGCGGGAGCGACCTCGGAGCACCAGGGGCCGAGGAAACCAGCGTCTCATGGGGTCGGACACTCGGGGTCAGGGAAGAATCCAATATATATCTGGTGATATCTTGGGTGCTATTATAGATAGCGCAATAAATCAAAGTGCATTGTCTGCAGGGGGCCCCGGCGCATGAATCTGTGCAGCGGGATCGACCTCGGACCACCAGGGGCCGAGGACTACGGTCTCATTGGGCCGGACACTCAGGGCCAGGGAAAAATCCAATATATATCTGGTTATATCTCGGGTGCTATTAGAGATAGCGCAATAAATCAAAGTGAATTATCTGCAGGGCGCCCTGGCGCATGAATCTGTGCAGCGGGATCGACCTCGGACCACGAGGGACCGAGAAAACCATCGATACATGGGGCCGGACTGTCAGGGTCAAGGAAAAATCCAACATATATCTGTTGATATCTCGGGTGCTATAAGAGATAGAACAAGAAATCAAAGTGCATTGTCTGTAGGAGGCACTGGCGCATGAATCTGTGCAGCGAGATCGACCTCGGACCTCGAGGGACCGAGAAAACCATCGACGCATGAGGCCGGACTGTCAGGGTCAGGTTAAAATCCAATATATATCTGGTGATGTCTCCGGTGCTATTGCAGATAGCGCAATAAACCCTAGTGCATTGCCTGCAGCAAGCCCTGGCGCATGAATCTGTGCAGCGGGAACGACCTCGGACCACCAGGGGCCGAGAAAACCACCGTCTAATGGGGCCGGACACTCAGGGTCAGGGGAAAATCCAATATATATCTGGTGATATCTCGGGTGCTAGTACAGATAGCGCAATAAATCAAAGTGCATTGTTTGCAGGAGGCCCTGGCGCATGAATCTGTGCAGCGGGAACGACCTCGGACCACCAGGGGCCGAGAAAACCACCGTCGCATGGGGTCGGACACTCGGGGTCAGGGAAAAATCCAATATAAATCTGGTGATATCTCGGCTGCTATTAGAGATAGCGCAATAAATCAAAGTGCATTGTCTGTAGGAGGCACCGGCGAATGAATCTGTGCATCAGGAACGACCTCAGACCACCAGGGGCCGAGAAAACCACCGTCTCATAGGGCCGGGCACTCAATGTCAGGGGAAAATCCAATATATATATGGTGATATCTCGGGTGCTATTACAGATAGCGCAATAAATCAAAGTGAATTATCTGCAGGCGGCCCTAGCGCATGAATCTGTGCAGTGGGAACGACCTCGGACCACCAGGGGCCGAGAACTACGGTCTCATTGGGCCGGACACTCAGGGCCAGGGAAAAATCCAATATATATCTGGTGATATCTCGGGTGCTATTAGAGATAGCGCAATAAACCAAAGTGCATTGTCTGCAGGAGGCCCTGGCGCATGAATCTGTGCAGCGGGATCGACCTCGTACCACCAGGGGCCGAGAAAACCACCATCTCATAGGGCCGGGCACTCAATGTCAGGGGAAAATCCAATATATATATGGTGATATCTCGGGTGCTATTACAGATAGCGCAATAAATCAAAGTGAATTATCTGCAGGCGGCCCTAGCGCATGAATCTGTGCAGTGGGAACGACCTCGGACCACCAGGGGCCGAGAACTACGGTCTCATTGGGCCGGACACTCAGGGCCAGGGAAAAATCCAATATATATCTGGTGATATCTCGGGTGCTATTAGAGATAGCGCAATAAACCAAAGTGCATTGTCTCCAGGAGGCCCTGGCGCATGAATCTGTGCAGCGGGATCGACCTCGTACCAC
Source organism: Nomia melanderi (assembly GCF_051020985.1). Lineage (NCBI taxonomy): Eukaryota > Metazoa > Arthropoda > Insecta > Hymenoptera > Halictidae > Nomia > Nomia melanderi. The sequence continues at coordinate 398,563 of NW_027475139.1, read as the reverse complement.
CAGGGGCCGAGAAAATCACTGTCTCAGGGCACCGGACTGTCAGGGTCAGGGAAAAATCCAATATACATCTGGTGATATCTCGGGTGCTATTAGAGATAGCGCAATAAATCAAAGTGAATTATCTGCAGGGCGCCCTGGCGCATGAATCTGTGCAGCGGGATCGACCTCGGACCACGAGGGACCGAGAAAACCATCGACACATGGGGCCGGACTGTCAGGGTCAAGGAAAAATCCAATATATATCTGTTGATATCTCGGGTGCTATAAGAGATAGCGCAATAAACAAAAAGTGAATTATCTGCAGGAGGCCCTGGCGCATGAATCTGTGCAACGGGAACGACCTCGGACCACCAGGGGCCGAGAAAACCACAGTCTCATGGGGCCGGACACTCAGGGTCACGGTAAAATCCAATATATATCTGGTGATATCTCGGGTGCAATTAGAGATAGCACAATAAACCAAAGTGAATTATCTGCAGGAGGCCCTGGCGCATGAATCTGTGTAGCGGGAACGACCTCGGACCACCACGGGCCGAGAAAACGACCGCCTCATGGGGCCGGACACTCAGGGTCAGGGTAAAATCCAATATATATCTGGTGATGTCTCGGGTGCTATTATAGATAGCGCAATAAATCAAAGTGCATTGTCTGTAGGAGGCCCTGGCGCATGAATCTGTGCAGCGGGAACGACCTCGGACCACCAGGGGCCGAGAAAACCACAGTCCCATGGGGCCGGACGCTCAGGGTCAGGAAAAATCCAATATATAACTGGTGATATCTCGGGTGCTATTAGAGATAGCGCAATAAACCAAAGTGTATTATCTGCAGGAGGCCCTGGCACATGAATCTGTGCAGCGGGAACGACCTCGGACCACCAGGGGCCGAGAAAACGACCGTCTCATGGGGCCGGACACTCAGGGTCAGTGAAAAATCCAATATATATATGGTGATATCTCGGCTGCTATTACAGATAGCGCAATAAATCAAAGTGCCTTGTCTGTAGGAGGCCCTGGCGCATGAATCTGTGCAGCGGGATCGACCTCGGACCACCAGGGGCCCAGAAAATCACCGTCTCATTGGGCCGGACTGTCAGGGTCAGGGAAAAATCCAATATATATCTGGTGATGTCTCGGCTACTATTAGAGATAGCGCAATAAATCAAAGTGAATTATCTGCAGGCTGCCCTAGCGCATGAATCTGTGCAGTGGGAACGACCTCGGACCACCAGGGGCCGAGAAATACGGTCTCATTGGGCAGGACACTCAGGGCTAGGGAAAAATCCAATATATATCTGGTGATATCTCGGGTGCTATTAGAGATAGCGCAATAAACCAAAGTGCATTGTCTGCAGGAGGCCCTGGCGCATGAATCTGTGCAGCGGGATCGACCTCGGACCACGAGGGACCGAGAAAACCATCGACACATGGGGCCGGACTGTCAGGGTCAAGGAAAAATCCAATATATATCTGGTGATATCTCGGGTGCTATAACAGATAGCGCAATAAATCAAAGTGCATTGTCTGTAGGAGTCCCTGGCGCATGAATGTGTGCAGCGGGATCGACCTCGGACCACCAGGGGCCGAGAAAATCACTGTCTCATGGGGCCGGACTGTCAGGGTCAGGGAAAAATTCAATATATATGTGGTGATATCTCGGGTGCTATTAGAGATAGCGCAATAATCCAAAGTGAATTATCTATAGGAGGCCCTGGCGCATGAATCTGTGCAGCGGGAACGACCTCGGACCACCAGGGGCCGCGAAAACTACCGTCTCATGGGGCCGGACACTCAGGGTCAGGGGAAAATCCAATATGTATATGGTGATATCTCGGGTGCTATTACAGATAGCGCAATAAATCAAAGTGCATTGTCTGTAGGAGGCCCCGGCCCATGAATCTGTGCAGCGGGATCGACCTCGGACCACCAGGGGCCGAGAAAATCACCGTCTCATGGGGCCGGACTGTCAGGGTCAGGGAAAAATCCAATATATATCTGGTGATATCTCGGGTGCTATTAGAGATAGCGCAATAAATCAAAGTGAATTATCTGCAAGGGGCCCTGGCGCATGAATCTGTGCAGCGGGATCGACCTCGGACCACCAGGGGCCGAGAAAACCACCGTCTCATGGGGCCGGCCGCTCAGGGTCAGGGGAAAATCCAATATATATATGATGATATCTCGGGTGCTATTACAGATAGCGCAATAAATCAAAGTGCATTGTCTGTAGGAGGCCCTGGCGCATGAATCTGTGCAGCGGGAACGATCTCGAACCACCAGGGCCCGAGAAAACCAACGTCTCATGGGGCCGGACACTCAGTGCCAGGGAAAAATCCAATACATATCTGTTGATATCTCGGGTGCTATTAGAGATAGAACTAGAAATCAAAGTGCATTGTCTGTAGGAGGCACTGGCGCATGAATCTGTGCAGCGGGATCGACCTCGGACCACGAGGGACCGAGAAAACCATGGACGCATGAGGCCGGACTGTCAGGGTCAGGTTAAAATCCAATATATATCTGGTGATATCTCGGGTGCTATTGCAGATAGCGCAATAAATCAAAGTGAATTATCTATAGGAGGCCCTGGCGCCTGAATCTGTGCAGCGGGATCGACCTCGGACCACCAGGGGCCGAGAAAATCACCGTCTCATGGAGCCGGACTGTCAGGGTCAGGGAAAAATCCAATATATATGTGGTGATATCTCGGGTGCTATTAGAGATAGCGCAATAAACCAAAGTGAATTATCTATAGGAGGCCCTGGCGCATGAATCTGTGCAGCGGGAACGACCTCGGACCACCAGGGGCCGAGAACTACGGTCTCATTGGGCCGGACACTCAGGGCCAGGGAAAAATCCAATATATATCAGGTGATATCTCGGGTGCTATTAGAGATAGCGCAATAAACCAAAGTGCATTGTCTGCAGGAGGCCCTGGCGCATGAATCTGTGCAGCGGGATCGACCTCGTACCACCAGGGGCCGAGAAAATCATTGTCTCATGGGACCGGACTGTCAGGGTCAGGGAAAAATCCAATACACATGTGGTGATATCTCGGGTGCTATTAGAGATAGCGAAATAAATCAAAGTGAATTATCTGCAGGGCGCCCTGGCGCATGAATCTGTGCAGCGGGATCGACCTCGGACCACGAGGGACCGAGAAAACCATCGACACATGGGGCCGGACTGTCAGGGTCAAGGAAAAATCCAATATATATCTGGTGATATCTCGGGTGCTATAACAGATAGCGCAATAAATCAAAGTGCATTGTCTGTAGGAGGCCCTGGCTCATGATTCTGTGCAGCGGGATCGACCTCGGACCACCATGGGCCGAGAAAACCACCGACACATGGGGCCGGACACTCAGGGTCGGGAAAAAATTCAATATATGTCTGGTGATATCTCGGGTGCTATTACAGACAGCGCACTAAACCAAAGTGAATCATCTGCAGGGGGCCCTGGCGCATGAATCTGTGCAGCGGGATCGACATCGGACCACGAGGGACCGAGAAAACCATCGACACATGGGGCCGGACTGTCAGGGTCAAGGAAAAATGCAATATATATCTGGTGATATCTCGGGTGCTATTCGAGATAGCGCAATAAATCAAAGTGCATTGTCTGTAGGAGTCCCTGGCGCATGAATGTGTGCAGCGGGATCGACCTCGGACCACCAGGGGCCGAGAAAATCACCGTCTCATGGGGCCGGACTGTCAGGGTCAGGGAAAAATTCAATATATATGTGGTGATATCTCGGGTGCTATTAGAGATAGCGCAATAAACCAAAGTGAATTATCTATAGGAGGCCCTGGCGCATGAATCTGTGCAGCGGGAACGACCTCGGACCACCAGGGGCCGCGAAAACTACCGTCTCATGGGGCCGGACACTCAGGGTCAGGGAAAAATCCAATACATATCTGTTGATATCTCGGGTGCTATTAGAGATAGAACAATAAATCAAAGTCCATTGTCTGCAGGAGGCCCTGGCGCATGAATCAGTGCAGCGGGATCGACCTCGGACCACCAGGGGCCGAGAAAACTACCGTCTCATGGGGTCTTACACTCAGGGTCAGGGACAAATCCAATATATATCTGGTGATATCTCGGGTGCTATTGGAGATAGCGCAATAAACCCTAGTGCATTGTCTGCAGCAAGCCCTGGCGCATGAATCTGTGCAGCGGGAACGACCTCGGACCACCAGGGGCCGAGAAAACCACCGTCGCATGGGGTCGGACACTCGGGGTCAGGGAAAAATCCAATATAAATCTGGTGATATCTCGGGTGCTATTACAGAAAGCGCAATAAATCAAAGTGCATTGTCTGCAGGAGGCCCTGGCGCATGAGTCTGTGCTGCGGGAGCGACCTCGGAGCACCAGGGGCCGAGGAAACCAGCGTCTCATGGGGTCGGACACTCGGGGTCAGGGAAGAATCCAATATATATCTGGTGATATCTTGGGTGCTATTATAGATAGCGCAATAAATCAAAGTGCATTGTCTGCAGGGGGCCCCGGCGCATGAATCTGTGCAGCGGGATCGACCTCGGACCACCAGGGGCCGAGGACTACGGTCTCATTGGGCCGGACACTCAGGGCCAGGGAAAAATCCAATATATATCTGGTTATATCTCGGGTGCTATTAGAGATAGCGCAATAAATCAAAGTGAATTATCTGCAGGGCGCCCTGGCGCATGAATCTGTGCAGCGGGATCGACCTCGGACCACGAGGGACCGAGAAAACCATCGACACATGGGGCCGGACTGTCAGGGTCAAGGAAAAATCCAATATATATCTGGTGATGTCTCCGGTGCTATTGTAGATAGCGCAATAAACCCTAGTGCATTGCCTGCAGCAAGCCCTGGCGCATGAATCTGTGCAGCGGGAACGACCTCGGACCACCAGGGGCCGAGAAAACCACCGTCTAATGGGGCCGGACACTCAGGGTCAGGGGAAAATCCAATATATATCTGGTGATATCTCGGGTGCTAGTACAGATAGCGCAATAAATCAAAGTGCATTGTTTGCAGGGGGCCCTGGCGCATGAATCTGTGCAGCGGGATCGACCTCGGACCACCAGAGGCCGAGAAAATCACCGTCTCATGGGGCCGGACTGTCAGGGTCAGGGAAAAATCCAATATATATCTGGTGATGTCTCGGCTGCTATTAGAGATAGCGCAATAAATCAAAGTGCATTGTATGTAGGAGGCCCTGGCGCATGAATCAGTGCAGCGGGATCGACCTCGGACCACCAGGGGCCGAGAAAACTACCGTCTCATGGGGTCGGACACTCAGGGTCAGGGACAAATCCAATATATATCTGGTGATATCTCGGGTGCTATTGGAGATAGCGCAATAAACCATAGTTCATTGTCTGCAGCAAGCCCTGGCGCATGAATCTGTGCAGCGGGAACGACCTCGGACCACCAGGGGCCGAGAAAACCACCGTCTAATGGGGCCGGACACTCAGGGTCAGGGGAAAATCCAATATATATATGGTGATATCTCGGGTGCTATTAGAGATAGCGAAATAAATCAAAGTGCATTGTTTGCAGGAGGCCCTGGCGCATGAATCTGTGCAGCGGGAACGACCTCGGACCACCAGGGGCCGAGAAAACCACCGTCGCATGGGGTCGGACACTCGGGGTCAGGGAAAAATCCAATATAAATCTGGTGATATCTCGGGTGCTATTACAGAAAGCGCAATAAATCAAAGTGCATTGTCTGCAGGAGGCCCTGGCGCATGAGTCTGTGCTGCGGGAGCGACCTCGGAGCACCAGGGGCCGAGGAAACCAGCGTCTCATGGGGTCGGACACTCGGGGTCAGGGAAGAATCCAATATATATCTGGTGATATCTTGGGTGCTATTATAGATAGCGCAATAAATCAAAGTGCATTGTCTGCAGGGGGCCCCGGCGCATGAATCTGTGCAGCGGGATCGACCTCGGACCACCAGGGGCCGAGGACTACGGTCTCATTGGGCCGGACACTCAGGGCCAGGGAAAAATCCAATATATATCTGGTTATATCTCGGGTGCTATTAGAGATAGCGCAATAAATCAAAGTGAATTATCTGCAGGGCGCCCTGGCGCATGAATCTGTGCAGCGGGATCGACCTCGGACCACGAGGGACCGAGAAAACCATTGACATATGGGGCCGGACTGTCAGGGTCAAGGAAAAATCCAATATATATCTGTTGATATCTCGGGTGCTATAAGAGATAGAACAAGAAATCAAAGTGCATTGTCTGTAGGAGGCACTGGCGCATGAATCTGTGCAGCGAGATCGACCTCGGACCACGAGGGACCGAGAAAACCATCGACGCATGAGGCCGGACTGTCAGGGTCAGGTTAAAATCCAATATATATCTGGTGATGTCTCCGGTGCTATTGTAGATAGCGCAATAAACCCTAGTGCATTGCCTGCAGCAAGCCCTGGCGCATGAATCTGTGCAGCGGGAACGACCTCGGACCACCAGGGGCCGAGAAAACCACCGTCGCATGGGGTCGGACACTCGGGGTCAGGGAAAAATCCAATATAAATCTGGTGATATCTCGGCTGCTATTAGAGATAGCGCAATAAATCAAAGAGCATTGTCTGTAGGAGGCACCGGCGAATGAATCTGTGCAGCAGGAACGACCTCAGACCACCAGGGGCCGAGAAAACCACCGTCTCATAGGGCCGGGCACTCAATGTCAGGGGAAAATCCAATATATATATGGTGATATCTCGGGTGCTATTACAGATAGCGCAATAAATCAAAGTGAATTATCTGCAGGCGGCCCTAGCGCATGAATCTGTGCAGTGGGAACGACCTCGGACCACCAGGGGCCGAGAACTACGGTCTCATTGGGCCGGACACTCAGGGCCAGGGAAAAATCCAGTATATATCTGGTGATACCTCGGGTGCTATTAGAGATAGCGCAATAAACCAAAGTGCATTGTCTCCAGGAGGCCCTGGCGCATGAATCTGTGCAGCGGGATCGACCTCGTACCACCAGGGGCCGAGAAAATCACTGTCTCATGGCACCGGACTGTCAGGGTCAGGGAAAAATCCAATATACATCTGGTGATATCTCGGGTGCTATTAGAGATAGCGCAATAAATCAAAGTGAATTATCTGCAGGGCGCCCTGGCGCATGAATCTGTGCAGCGGGATCGACCTCGGACCACGAGGGACCGAGAAAACCATCGACACATGGGGCCGGACTGTCAGGGTCAAGGAAAAATCCAATATATATCTGTTGATATCTCGGGTGCTATAAGAGATAGCGCAATAAACAAAAAGTGAATTATCTGCAGGAGGCCCTGGCGCATGAATCTGTGCAACGGGAACGACCTCGGACCACCAGGTGCCGAGAAAACCACAGTCTCATGGGGCCGGACACTCAGGGTCACGGTAAAATCCAATATATATCTGGTGATATCTCGGGTGCAATTAGAGATAGCACAATAAACCAAAGTGAATTATCTGCAGGAGGCCCTGGCGCATGAATCTGTGTAGCGGGAACGACCTCGGACCACCACGGGCCGAGAAAACGACCGCCTCATGGGGCCGGACACTCAGGGTCAGGGTAAAATCCAATATATATCTGGTGATGTCTCGGGTGCTATTACAGATAGCGCAATAAATCAAAGTGCATTGTCTGTAGGAGGCCCTGGCGCATGAATCTGTGCAGCGGGAACGACCTCGGACCACCAGGGGCCGAGAAAACCACAGTCCCATGGGGCCGGACGCTCAGGGTCAGGAAAAATCCAATATATAACTGGTGATATCTCGGGTGCTATTAGAGATAGCGCAATAAACCAAAGTGAATTATCTGCAGGAGGCCCTGGCGCATGCATCTGTGCAGCGGGAACGACCTCGGACCACCACGGGCCGAGAAAACGACCGCCTCATGGGGCCGGACACTCAGGGTCAGGGAAAAATCCAATATATATCTGGTGATATCTCGGATGCTATTACAGATAGCCCAATACATCAAAGTGGATTGTCTGTAGGAGGCCCAGGCGCATGAATCTGTGCAGCGGGAACGACCTCGGACCACCCTTGGCCGAGAAAACCACCGTCACATGGGGCCGGACACTCTGGGTCAGGGTAAAATCCAATATATATCTGGTGATATCTCGGGTGCTATTACAGTTAGCGCAATAAATCAAAGTGCATTGTCTGTAGGAGGCCCTGGCGCATGAATCTGTGCAGCGGGAACGACATCGGACCACCAGGGGCCGCGAAAACCACAGTCACATGGGGCAGGACACTCAGGGTCAGGTTAAAATCCAATATATATCTGGTGATATCTCGGTTGCTATTACAGATAGCGCAATAAATAAAAGTGCATTGTCTGTAGGAGTCCCTGGCGCATGAATCTGTGCAGCGGGAACGACCTCGGACCACCAGGGGCCGAGAAAACCACCGTCTCATGGGGCCGGACACTCAGGGTCAGAGAAAAATCCAGTATATATCTGGTGATATCTCGGGTGCTATTACAGATAGCGCAATAAATCAAAGTGAATTATCTGCAGGAGGCCCTGGCGCATGAATCTGTGCAGCGGGAACGACCTCGGACCACCAGGGGCCGAGACAACCACCGTCTCATGGGGCCGGACACTCAGGGTCAGGGTAAAATCCAATATATATCTGGTGATATCTCGGGTGCTATTACAGATAGCGCAATAAATCAAAGTGCATTGTCTGCAGGAGGCCCAGGCGCATGAATCTTTGGTAGCGGGATCGACATCGGACCACGAGGGACCGAGAAAACCATCAACACAAGGGGCCGGACACTCAGGGTCTGGGAAAAATCCAATATCTATCTGGTGATATGTCGGGTGCTATTACAGATAGCGAAATAAATCAAAGTGCATTGTCTGCACGAGGACCTGGCGCATGAATCTGTGCAGCGGGAACGACCTCGGACCACCCGGGGCCGAGAAAACCACCGTCACATGGGGCCGGACACTCAGGGTCAGGGGAAAATCCAATATCTATCTGGTGATATCTCGGGTGCTATTACAGATAGCGCAATAAATCAAAGTGAATTATCTGCAGGAGGCCCTGGCGCATGCATCTGTGCAGCGGGAACGACCACGGACCACCAGGGGCCGAGAAAACCACCGTCTCATGGGGCCGGACACTCAGGGTCAGGGAAAAATCCAATATATATCTGGTGATATCTCGGGTGCTTTTAGGGATAGCGCAATAAACCAAAGTGATTTATCTGCAGGGCGCCCTGGCGCATGAATCTGGGCAGCGGGAACGACCTCGGACCACCACGGGCCGAGAAAACGACCGCCTCATGGGGCCGGACACTCAGGGTCAGGGGAAAATCCAATATATTTCTGGTGATATCTCGGGTGCTATTAGAGATAGCGCAATAAACCAAAGTGAATTATCTGCAGCAGGCCCTGGTGCATGAATCTGTGCAACAGGAACGACCTCGGACCACCACGGGCCGAGAAAACCACAGTCTCATGGGGCCGGACACTCAGGGTCAGGGTAAAATCCAATATATATCTGGTGATATCTCGGGTGCTATTACAGATAGCGCAATAAATCAAAGTGCATTGTCTGTAGGAGGCCCTGGCGCATGAACCCGTGCAGCGGGAACGAGCTCGGACCACCAGGGGCCGAAAAAACCACAGTCTCATGGGGCCGGACACTCAGGGTCAGGGTAAAATCCAATATATATCTGGTGATATCTCGGGTGCTATTACAGATAGCGCAATAAATCAAAGTGCATTGTCTGTAGGAGGCCCTGACGCATGAATCTGTGCAGCGGGAACGTCCTCGGACCTCCAGGGGCCGAGACAACGACCGTCTCATGGGGCCGGACACTCAGGGTCAGGGTAAAATCCAATATATATCTGGTGATATCTCGGGTGTTATTAGAGATAGCGCAATAAACCAAAGTGAATTATCTGCAGGAGGCCCTGGCGCATGAATCTGTGCAACGGGAACGACCTCGGACCACCAGGGGCCGAGAAAACCACAGTCTCATGGGGCCGGACACTCAGGGTCACGGTAAAATCCAATATATATCTGGTGATATCTCGGGTGCAATTAGAGATAGCACAATAAACCAAAGTGAATTATCTGCAGGAGGCCCTGGCGCATGAATCTGTGTAGCGGGAACGACCTCGGACCACCACGGGCCGAGAAAACGACCGCCTCATGGGGCCGGACACTCAGGGTCAGGGTAAAATCCAATATATATCTGGTGATGTCTCGGGTGCTATTACAGATAGCGCAATAAATCAAAGTGCATTGTCTGTAGGAGGCCCTGGCGCATGAATCTGTGCAGCGCGAACGACCTCGGACCACCAGGGGCCGAGAAAACCACAGTCCCATGGGGCCGGACGCTCAGGGTCAGGAAAAATCCAATATATAACTGGTGATATCTCGGGTGCTATTAGAGATAGCCCAATACATCAAAGTGGATTGTCTGTAGGAGGCCCAGGCGCATGAATCTGTGCAGCGGGAACGACCTCGGACCACCCGGGGCCGAGAAAACCACTGTCACATGGGGCCGGACACTCAGGGTCAGGGGAAAATCCAATATATTTCTGGTGATATCTCGGGTGCTTTTAGGGATAGCGCAATAAACCAAAGTGATTTATCTGCAGGATGCCCTGGCGCATGAATCTGGGCAGCGGGAACGACCTCGGACCACCAGGGGCCGAGACAACCACAGTCTCATGGGGCCGGACACTCAGGGTCAGGGGAAAATCCAATATATATCTGGTGATATCTCGGGTGCTATTAGAGATAGCGCAATAAATCAAAGTGAATTATCTGCAGGAGGCCCTGGCGCATGAATCTGTGCAACGGGAACGACCTCGGACCACCAGGGGCCGAGAAAACCACCGTCTCATGGGGCCGGACGACCAGGGCCAGGAAAAATCCAATATATAACTGGTGATATCTCGGGTGCTATTAGAGATAGCGCAATAACCCAAAGTGAATTATCTGCAGGAGGCCCTGGCGCATGAATCTGTCCAGCGGGAACGACCTCGGATCACCAGGGTCCGAGAAAACCACCGTCTCATGGGGCCGGACACTCAGGGTCAGGGAAAAATCCAATATATATCTGGTGATATCTCGGGTGCTTTTAGGGATAGCGCAATAAACCAAAGTGATTTATCTGCAGGGCGCCCTGGCGCATGAATCTGGGCAGCGGGAACGACCTCGGACCACCACGGGCCGAGAAAACGACCGCCTCATGGGGCCGGACACTCAGGGTCAGGGGAAAATCCAATATATTTCTGGTGATATCTCGGGTGCTATTAGAGATAGCGCAATAAACCAAAGTGAATTATCTGCAGCAGGCCCTGGTGCATGAATCTGTGCAACAGGAACGACCTCGGACCACCACGGGCCGAGAAAACCACAGTCTCATGGGGCCGGACACTCAGGGTCAGGGTAAAATCCAATATATATCTGGTGATATCTCGGGTGCTATTACAGATAGCGCAATAAATCAAAGTGCATTGTCTGTAGGAGGCCCTGGCGCATGAACCCGTGCAGCGGGAACGAGCTCGGACCACCAGGGGCCGAAAAAACCACAGTCTCATGGGGCCGGACACTCAGGGTCAGGGTAAAATCCAATATATATCTGGTGATATCTCGGGTGCTATTACAGATAGCGCAATAAATCAAAGTGAATTATCTGCAGGAGGCCCTGGCGCATGAATCTGTGCAGCGGGAACGACCTCGGACCACCAGGGGCCGAGACAACCACCGTCTCATGGGGCCGGACACTCAGGGTCAGGGTAAAATCCAATATATATCTGGTGATATCTCGGGTGCTATTACAGATAGCGCAATAAATCAAAGTGCATTGTCTGCAGGAGGCCCAGGCGCATGAATCTTTGGTAGCGGGATCGACATCGGACCACGAGGGACCGAGAAAACCATCAACACAAGGGGCCGGACACTCAGGGTCTGGGAAAAATCCAATATCTATCTGGTGATATGTCGGGTGCTATTACAGATAGCGAAATAAATCAAAGTGCATTGTCTGCACGAGGACCTGGCGCATGAATCTGTGCAGCGGGAACGACCTCGGACCACCCGGGGCCGAGAAAACCACCGTCACATGGGGCCGGACACTCAGGGTCAGGGGAAAATCCAATATCTATCTGGTGATATCTCGGGTGCTATTACAGATAGCGCAATAAATCAAAGTGAATTATCTGCAGGAGACCCTGGCGCATGCATCTGTGCAGCGGGAACGACCACGGACCACCAGGGGCCGAGAAAACCACCGTCTCATGGGGCCGGACACTCAGGGTCAGGGAAAAATCCAATATATATCTGGTGATATCTCGGGTGCTTTTAGGGATAGCGCAATAAACCAAAGTGATTTATCTGCAGGGCGCCCTGGCGCATGAATCTGGGCAGCGGGAACGACCTCGGACCACCACGGGCCGAGAAAACGACCGCCTCATGGGGCCGGACACTCAGGGTCAGGGGAAAATCCAATATATTTCTGGTGATATCTCGGGTGCTATTAGAGATAGCGCAATAAACCAAAGTGAATTATCTGCAGCAGGCCCTGGTGCATGAATCTGTGCAACAGGAACGACCTCGGACCACCACGGGCCGAGAAAACCACAGTCTCATGGGGCCGGACACTCAGGGTCAGGGTAAAATCCAATATATATCTGGTGATATCTCGGGTGCTATTACAGATAGCGCAATAAATCAAAGTGCATTGTCTGTAGGAGGCCCTGGCGCATGAACCCGTGCAGCGGGAACGAGCTCGGACCACCAGGGGCCGAAAAAACCACAGTCTCATGGGGCCGGACACTCAGGGTCAGGGTAAAATCCAATATATATCTGGTGATATCTCGGGTGCTATTACAGATAGCGCAATAAATCAAAGTGCATTGTCTGTAGGAGGCCCTGACGCATGAATCTGTGCAGCGGGAACGTCCTCGGACCTCCAGGGGCCGAGACAACGACCGTCTCATGGGGCCGGACACTCAGGGTCAGGGTAAAATCCAATATATATCTGGTGATATCTCGGGTGTTATTAGAGATAGCGCAATAAACCAAAGTGAATTATCTGCAGGAGGCCCTGGCGCATGAATCTGTGCAACGGGAACGACCGCGGACCACCAGGGGCCGAGAAAACCACAGTCTCATGGGGCCGGACACTCAGGGTCACGGTAAAATCCAATATATATCTGGTGATATCTCGGGTGCAATTAGAGATAGCACAATAAACCAAAGTGAATTATCTGCAGGAGGCCCTGGCGCATGAATCTGTGTAGCGGGAACGACCTCGGACCACCACGGGCCGAGAAAACGACCGCCTCATGGGGCCGGACACTCAGGGTCAGGGTAAAATCCAATATATATCTGGTGATGTCTCGGGTGCTATTACAGATAGCGCAATAAATCAAAGTGCATTGTCTGTAGGAGGCCCTGGCGCATGAATCTGTGCAGCGCGAACGACCTCGGACCACCAGGGGCCGAGAAAACCACAGTCCCATGGGGCCGGACGCTCAGGGTCAGGAAAAATCCAATATATAACTGGTGATATCTCGGGTGCTATTAGAGATAGCCCAATACATCAAAGTGGATTGTCTGTAGGAGGCCCAGGCGCATGAATCTGTGCAGCGGGAACGACCTCGGACCACCCGGGGCCGAGAAAACCACTGTCACATGGGGCCGGACACTCAGGGTCAGGGGAAAATCCAATATATTTCTGGTGATATCTCGGGTGCTTTTAGGGATAGCGCAATAAACCAAAGTGATTTATCTGCAGGATGCCCTGGCGCATGAATCTGGGCAGCGGGAACGACCTCGGACCACCAGGGGCCGAGACAACCACAGTCTCATGGGGCCGGACACTCAGGGTCAGGGGAAAATCCAATATATATCTGGTGATATCTCGGGTGCTATTAGAGATAGCGCAATAAACCAAAGTGAATTATCTGCAGGAGGCCCTGGCGCATGAATCTGTGCAACGGGAACGACCTCGGACCACCAGGGGCCGAGAAAACCACCGTCTCATGGGGCCGGACGACCAGGGCCAGGAAAAATCCAATATATAACTGGTGATATCTCGGGTGCTATTAGAGATAGCGCAATAACCCAAAGTGAATTATCTGCAGGAGGCCCTGGCGCATGAATCTGTCCAGCGGGAACGACCTCGGATCACCAGGGTCCGAGAAAACCACCGTCTCATGGGGCCGGACAGTCAGAGTCGGGGAAAAATCCAATATATAGCTGGTGATATCTCGGCTGCTATTACAGATAGCGCAATAAATCAAAGTGCATTGTCTGCACGAGGACCTGGCGCATGAATCTGTGCAGCGGGAACGACCTCGGACTACCAGGGGCCGAGAAAACCACAGCCTCATGGGGCCGGACACTCAGGGTCAGGGGAAAATCCAATATATATCTGGTGATATCTCGGGTGTTATTAGAGATAGCGCAATAAACCAAAGTGAATTATCTGCAGGAGGCCCTGGCGCATGAATCTGTGCAACGGGAACGACCTCGGACCACCAGGGGCCGAGAAAACCACAGTCTCATGGGGCCGGACACTCAGGGTCACGTTAAAATCCAATATATATCTGGTGATATCTCGGGTGCAATTAGAGATAGCACAATAAACCAAAGTGAATTATCTGCAGGAGGCCCTGGCGCATGAATCTGTGCAGCGGGAACGACCTCGGGCCACCAGGGGCCGAGAAAACGATCGTCTCATGGGGCCGGACACTCAGGGTCAGGGGAAAATCCAGTATATATCTGGTGATATCTCGGGTGCTATTAGAGATAGCGCAATAAACCAAAGTGAATTATCTGCAGGAGGCCCTGGCGCATGAATCTGTGCAACGGGAACGACCTCGGACCACCAGGGGCCGAGAAAACCACAGTCTCATGGGGCCGGACACTCAGGGTCAGGGAAAAATCCAATATATATCTGGTGATATCTTGGGTGCTATTAGAGATAGCGCAATAAACCAAAGTGAATTATCTGCAGGAGGCCCTGGCGCATGAATCTGTGCAGCGGGAACGACCTCGGACCACCAGGAGCCGAGACAACCACCGTCTCATGGGGCCGGACACTCAGGGTCAGGGTAAAATCCAATATATATCTGGTGATATCTCGGGTGCTATTACAGATAGCGCAATAAATCAAAGTGCATTGTCTGTAGGAGGCCCTGGCGCATGGATCTGTGCAGCGGGAACGTCCTCGGACCTCCAGGGGCCGAGACAACGACCGTCTCATGGGGCCGGACACTCAGGGTCAGGGTAAAATCCAATATATATCTGGTGATATCTCGGGTGCTATTACAGATAGCGCAATAAATCAAAGTGCATTGTCTGTAGGAGGCCCTGGCGCATGAATCTGTGCAGCGGGAACGTCCTCGGACCTCCAGGGGCCGAGAAAACCACCGTCACATGGGGCCGGACACTCAGGGTCAGGGGAAAATCCAATATATTTCTGGTGATATCTCGGGTCCTTTTAGGGATAGCGCAATAAACCAAAGTGATTTATCTGCAGGAGGCCCTGGCGCATGAATCTGGGCAGCAGGAACGACCTCGGACCACCAGGGGCCGAGAAAACCACAGTCTCATGAGGCCGGACACTCAGGGTCAGGGGAAAATCCAATATATATCTGGTGATATCTCGGGTGCTTTTAGGGATAGCGCAATAAACCAAAGTGATTTATCTGCAGGAGGCCCTGGCGCATGAATCTGGGCAGCGGGAACGACCTCGGACCACCAGATGCCGAGAAAACCACAGTCTCATGAGGCCGGACACTCAGGGTCAGCGAAAAATCCAGGATATATCTGGTGATATCTCGGTTGCTATTACAGATAGCGCAGTAAACCAAACTGAATTATCTGCGGGAGGCCCTGGCGCATGAATCTGTGCAGCAGGAACGACCTCGGGCCACCAGGGGCCGAAAAAACCGCAGTCTCATGGGGCCAGATACTCAGGGTCAGGGGAAAATCCAGTATATATCTGGTGATATCTCGGGTGCTATTAGAGATAGCGCAATAAACCAAAGTGAATTATCTGCAGGAGGCCCTGGCGCATGAATCTGTGCAGCGGGTACGTCCTCGGACCTCCAGGGGCCGAGACAACCACCGTCTCATGGGGCCGGACACTCAGGGTCAGGGGAAAATCCAGTATATATCTGGTGATATCTCGGGTGCTATTAGAGATAGCGCAATAAACCAAAGTGAATTATCTGCAGGAGGCCCTGGCGCATGAATCTGTGCAGCGGGTACGACCTCGGGCCACCAGGGGCCGAGAAAACGACCGTCTCATGGGGCCGGACACTCAGGGTCAGGGGAAAATCCAGTATATATCTGGTGATATCTCGGGTGCTATTAGAGATAGCGCAATAAACCAAAGTGAATTATCTGCAGGAGGCCCTGGCGCATGAATCTGTGCAGCGGGAACGACCTCGGGCCACCAGGGGCCGAGAAAACGATCGTCTCATGGGGCCGGACACTCAGGGTCAGGGGAAAATCCAGTATATATCTGGTGATATCTCGGGTGCTATTAGAGATAGCGCAATAAACCAAAGTGAATTATCTGCAGGAGGCCCTGGCGCATGAATCTGTGCAACGGGAACGACCTCGGACCACCAGGGGCCGAGAAAACCACAGTCTCATGGGGCCGGACACTCAGGGTCAGGGAAAAATCCAATATATATCTGGTGATATCTTGGGTGCTATTAGAGATAGCGCAATAAACCAAAGTGAATTATCTGCAGGAGGCCCTGGCGCATGAATCTGTGCAGCGGGAACGACCTCGGACCACCAGGAGCCGAGACAACCACCGTCTCATGGGGCCGGACACTCAGGGTCAGGGTAAAATCCAATATATATCTGGTGATATCTCGGGTGCTATTACAGATAGCGCAATAAATCAAAGTGCATTGTCTGTAGGAGGCCCTGGCGCATGGATCTGTGCAGCGGGAACGTCCTCGGACCTCCAGGGGCCGAGACAACGACCGTCTCATGGGGCCGGACACTCAGGGTCAGGGTAAAATCCAATATATATCTGGTGATATCTCGGGTGCTATTACAGATAGCGCAATAAATCAAAGTGCATTGTCTGTAGGAGGCCCTGGCGTATGAATCTGTGCAGCGGGAACGTCCTCGGACCTCCAGGGGCCGAGAAAACCACCGTCACATGGGGCCGGACACTCAGGGTCAGGGGAAAATCCAATATATTTCTGGTGATATCTCGGGTCCTTTTAGGGATAGCGCAATAAACCAAAGTGATTTATCTGCAGGAGGCCCTGGCGCATGAATCTGGGCAGCGGGAACGACCTCGGACCACCAGATGCCGAGAAAACCACAGTCTCATGAGGCCGGACACTCAGGGTCAGCGAAAAATCCAGGATATATCTGGTGATATCTCGGTTGCTATTACAGATAGCGCAGTAAATCAAAGTGCTTTGTTTGTAGGAGGCCCTGGCGCATGAATCTGGGCAGCGGGAACGACATCGGACCACCAGGGGCCGCGAAAGCCACAGTCTCATGGGGCCGGACACTCAGGGTCAGGTTAAAATCCAATATATATCTGGTGATATCTCGGGTGCTATTACAGATAGCGCAATAAATCAAAGTGCTTTGTTTGTAGGAGGCCCTGGCGCATGAATCTGTGCAACGGGAACGACCTCGGACCACCAGGGGCCGAGAAAACCACAGTCTCATGGGGCCGGACACTCAGGGTCACGGTAAAATCCAATATATATCTGGTGATATCTCGGGTGCAATTAGAGATAGCACAATAAACCAAAGTGAATTATCTGCAGGAGGCCCTGGCGCATGAATCTGTGTAGCGGGAACGACCTCGGACTACCACGGGCCGAGAAAACGACCGCCTCATGGGGCCGGACACTCAGGGTCAGGGTAAAATCCAATATATATCTGGTGATGTCTCGGGTGCTATTACAGATAGCGCAATAAATCAAAGTGCATTGTCTGTAGGAGGCCCTGGCGCATGAATCTGTGCAGCGGGAACGACCTCGGACCACCAGGGGCCGAGAAAACCACAGTCCCATGGGGCCGGACGCTCAGGGTCAGGAAAAATCCAATATATAACTGGTGATATCTCGGGTGCTATTAGAGATAGCGCAATAAACCAAAGTGAATTATCTGCAGGAGGCCCTGGCGCATGCATCTGTGCAGCGGGACCGACCACGGACCACCAGGGGCCGAGAAAACCACCGTCTCATGGGGCCGGACACTCAGGGTCAGGGAAAAATCCAATATATATCTGGTGATATCTCGGGTGCTATTACAGATAGCGCAATAAATCAAAGTGCATTGTCTGTAGGAGCCCCAGGCGCATGAATCTGTGCAGCGGGAACGACCTCGGACCACCCGGGGCCGAGAAAACCACTGTCACATGGGGCCGGACACTCAGGGTCACGGGAAAATCCAATATATTTCTGGTGATATCTCGGGTGCTTTTAGGGATAGCGCAATAAACCAAAGTGATTTATCTGCAGGATGCCCTGGCGCATGAATCTGGGCAGCGGGAACGACCTCGGACCACCAGGGGCCGAGAAAACCACAGTCTCATGGGGCCGGACACTCAGGGTCAGGGGAAAATCCAATATATATCTGGTGATATCTCGGGTGCTATTAGAGATAGCGCAATAAACCAAAGTGAATTATCTGCAGGAGGCCCTGGCGCATGAATCTGTGCAACGGGAACGACCTCGGACCACCAGGGGCCGAGAAAACCACCGTCTCATGGGGCCGGACGACCAGGGCCAGGAAAAATCCAATATATAACTGGTGATATCTCGGGTGCTATTAGAGATAGCGCAATAACCCAAAGTGAATTATCTGCAGGAGGCCCTGGCGCATGAATCTGTTCAGCGGGAACGACCTCGGATCACCAGGGTCCGAGAAAACCACCGTCTCATGGGGCCGGACACTCAGGGTCAGGGGAAAATCCAATATATATCTGGTGATATCTCGGCTGCTATTACAGATAGCGCAATAAATCAAAGTGCATTGTCTGTAGGAGTCCCTGGCGCATGAATCTGTGCAGCGGGAACGACCTCGGACCACCAGGGGCCGAGAAAACCACAGTCTCATGGGGCCGGACACTCAGGGTCAGGGGAAAATCCAATATATATCTGGTGATATCTCGGCTGCTATTACAGATAGCGCAATAAGTCAAAGTGCATTGTCTGTAGGAGTCCCTGGCGCATGTATCTGTGCAGTGGGAACGACCTCGGGCCACCAGGGGCCGAGAAAACCGCAGTCTCATGGGGCCAGATACTCAGGGTCTGGGAAAAATCCAGTATATATCTGGTGATATCTCGGGTGCTATTAGAGATAGCGCAATAAACCAAAGTGAATTATCTGCAGGAGGCCCTGGCGCATGAATCTGTGCAGTGGGGACGACCTCGGACCACCAGGGGCCGAGACAACCACCGTCTCATGGGGCCGGACACTCAGGGTCAGGGTAAAATCCAATATATATCTGGTGATATCTCGGGTGCTATTACAGATAGCGCAATAAATCAATGTGAATTGTCTGTAGGAGACCCTGGCGCATGAATCTGTGCAGCGGGAACGACCTCGGACCACCAGGGGCCGAGAAAACGAGCGTCTCATGGGGCCGGACACTGAGGGTCAGTGAAAAATCCAATATATATCTGGTGATATCTCGGCTGCTATTACAGATAGCGCAATAAACCAAAGTGCATTGTCTGTAGGAGGCCCTGGCGCATGAATCTGTGCAGCGGGAATGACCTCGGACGTCCAGGGGCCGAGAAAACCACAGTCTCATGGGGCCGGACACTCAGGGTCTGGGAAAAATCCAATATCTATCTGGTGATATGTCGGGTGCTATTACAGATAGCGAAATAAATCAAAGTGCATTGTGTGCACGAGGCCCTGGCGCATGAATCTGTGCAGCGGGAACGTCCTCGGACCACCAGGGGCCGGGAAAACCACCGTCTCATGGGGTCGGACACTCAGGGTCAGGGGAAAATCCAATATATATCTGGTGATATCTCGGGTGCTATTAGAGATAGCGCAATAAACCAAAGTGAATTATCTGCAGGAGGCCCTGGCGCATGAATCTGTGCAACGGGAACGACCTCGGACCACCAGGGGCCGAGAAAACCACCGTCTCATGGGGCCGGGCGACCAGGGCCAGGAAAAATCCAATATATAACTGGTGATATCTCGGGTGCTATTAGAGATAGCGCAATAACCCAAAGTGAATTATCTGCAGGAGGCCCTGGCGCATGAATCTGTTCAGCGGGAACGACCTCGGATCACCAGGGTCCGAGAAAACCACCGTCTCATGGGGCCGGACAGTCAGAGTCGGGGAAAAATCCAATATATAGCTGGTGATATCTCGGCTGCTATTACAGATAGCGCAATAAATCAAAGTGCATTGTCTGCACGAGGACCTGGCGCATGAATCTGTGCAGCGGGAACGACCTCGGACTACCAGGGGCCGAGAAAACCACAGCCTCATGGGGCCGGACACTCAGGGTCAGGGGAAAATCCAATATATATCTGGTGATATCTCGGGTGTTATTAGAGATAGCGCAATAAACCAAAGTGAATTATCTGCAGGAGGCCCTGGCGCATGAATCTGTGCAACG
This sequence comes from Nomia melanderi, assembly GCF_051020985.1. Classification (NCBI taxonomy): domain Eukaryota; kingdom Metazoa; phylum Arthropoda; class Insecta; order Hymenoptera; family Halictidae; genus Nomia; species Nomia melanderi. Next base: position 377,946 of record NW_027475139.1, on the reverse strand, counting down.
GGAACGACCTCGGACCACCAGGGGCCGAGAAAACCACAGTCTCATGGGGCCGGACACTCAGGGTCACGGTAAAATCCAATATATATCTGGTGATATCTCGGGTGCAATTAGAGATAGCACAATAAACCAAAGTGAATTATCTGCAGGAGGCCCTGGCGCATGAATCTGTGTAGCGGGAACGACCTCGGACCACCATGGGCCGAGAAAACGACCGCCTCATGGGGCCGGACACTCAGGGTCAGGGTAAAATCCAATATATATCTGGTGATGTCTCGGGTGCTATTACAGATAGCGCAATAAATCAAAGTGCATTGGCTGTAGGAGGCCCTGGCGCATGAATCTGTGCAGCGTGAACGACCTCGGACCACCAGGGGCCGAGAAAACCAAAGTCTCATGGGGCCGGACGCTCAGGGTCAGGAAAAATCCAATATATAACTGGTGATATCTCGGGTGCTATTAGAGATAGCGCAATAAACCAAAGTGAATTATCTGCAGGAGGCCCTGGCGCATGCATCTGTGCAGCGGGAACGACCACGGACCACCAGGGGCCGAGAAAACCACCGTCTCATGGGGCCGGACACTCAGGGTCAGGGAAAAATCCAATATATATCTGGTGATATCTCGGGTGCTATTACAGATAGCCCAATACATCAAAGTGTATTGTCTGTAGGAGGCCCAGGCGCATGAATCTGTGCAGCGGGAACGACCTCGGACCACCCGGGGCCGAGAAAACCACCGTCTCATGGGACCGGACACTCAGGGTCAGCGGAAAATCCGATATATATCTGGTGATATCTCGGGTGCTATTAGAGATAGCGCAATAAACCAAACTGAATTATCTGCGGGAGGCCCTGGCGCATGAATCTGTGCAGCGGGAACGACCTCGGGCCACCAGGGGCCGAAAAAACCGCAGTCTCATGGGGCCAGATACTCAGGGTCAGGGGAAAATCCAGTATATATCTGGTGATATCTCGGGTGCTATTAGAGATAGCGCAATAAACCAAAGTGAATTATCTGCAGGAGGCCCTGGCGCATGAATCTGTGCAGCGGGTACGTCCTCGGACCTCCAGGGGCCGAGACAACCACCGTCTCATGGGGCCGGACACTCAGGGTCAGGGGAAAATCCAGTATATATCTGGTGATATCTCGGGTGCTATTAGAGATAGCGCAATAAACCAAAGTGAATTATCTGCAGGAGGCCCTGGCGCATGAATCTGTGCAGCGGGTACGACCTCGGGCCACCAGGGGCCGAGAAAACGACCGTCTCATGGGGCCGGACACTCAGGGTCAGGGGAAAATCCAGTATATATCTGGTGATATCTCGGGTGCTATTAGAGATAGCGCAATAAACCAAAGTGAATTATCTGCAGGAGGCCCTGGCGCATGAATCTGTGCAGCGGGAACGACCTCGGGCCACCAGGGGCCGAGAAAACGACCGTCTCATGGGGCCGGACACTCAGGGTCAGGGGAAAATCCAGTATATATCTGGTGATATCTCGGGTGCTATTAGAGATAGCGCAATAAACCAAAGTGAATTATCTGCAGGAGGCCCTGGCGCATGAATCTGTGCAACGGGAACGACCTCGGACCACCAGGGGCCGAGAAAACCACAGTCTCATGGGGCCGGACACTCAGGGTCAGGGAAAAATCCAATATATATCTGGTGATATCTTGGGTGCTATTAGAGATAGCGCAATAAACCAAAGTGAATTATCTGCAGGAGGCCCTGGCGCATGAATCTGTGCAGCGGGAACGACCTCGGACCACCAGGAGCCGAGACAACCACCGTCTCATGGGGCCGGACACTCAGGGTCAGGGTAAAATCCAATATATATCTGGTGATATCTCGGGTGCTATTACAGATAGCGCAATAAATCAAAGTGCATTGTCTGTAGGAGGCCCTGGCGCATGAATCTGTGCAGCGGGAACGTCCTCGGACCTCCAGGGGCCGAGACAACGACCGTCTCATGGGGCCGGACACTCAGGGTCAGGGTAAAATCCAATATATATCTGGTGATATCTCGGGTGCTATTACAGATAGCGCAATAAATCAAAGTGCATTGTCTGTAGGAGGCCCTGGCGCATGAATCTGTGCAGCGAGAACGTCCTCGGACCTCCAGGGGCCGAGAAAACCACCGTCACATGGGGCCGGACACTCAGGGTCAGGGGAAAATTCAATATATTTCTGGTGATATCTCGGGTCCTTTTAGGGATAGCGCAATAAACCAAAGTGATTTATCTGCAGGAGGCCCTGGCGCATGAATCTGGGCAGCGGGAACGACCTCGGACCACCAGATGCCGAGAAAACCACAGTCTCATGAGGCCGGACACTCAGGGTCAGCGAAAAATCCAGGATATATCTGGTGATATCTCGGTTGCTATTACAGATAGCGCAGTAAATCAAAGTGCTTTGTTTGTAGGAGGCCCTGGCGCATGAATCTGGGCAGCGGGAACGACATCGGACCACCAGGGGCCGCGAAAGCCACAGTCTCATGGGGCCGGACACTCAGGGTCAGGTTAAAATCCAATATATATCTGGTGATATCTCGGGTGCTATTACAGATAGCGCAATAAATCAAAGTGCATTGTCTGTAGGAGTCCCTGGCGCATGAATCTGTGCAGCGGGAACGACCTCGGATCACCAGGGGCCGAGAAAACGACCGTCTCATGGGGCCGGACACTCAGGGTCAGTGAAAAATCCAGTATATATCTGGTGATATCTCGGGTGCTATTAGAGATAGCGCAATAAACCAAAGTGAATTATCTGCAGGAGGCCCTGGCGCATGAATCTGTGCAGCGGGTACGACCTCGGGCCACCAGGGGCCGAGAAAACGACCGTCTCATGGGGCCGGACACTCAGGGTCAGGGGAAAATCCAGTATATATCTGGTGATATCTCGGGTGCTATTAGAGATAGCGCAATAAACCAAAGTGAATTATCTGCAGGAGGCCCTGGCGCATGAATCTGTGCAGCGGGAACGACCTCGGGCCACCAGGGGGCGAGAAAACGATCGTCTCATGGGGCCGGACACTCAGGGTCAGGGGAAAATCCAGTATATATCTGGTGATATCTCGGGTGCTATTAGAGATAGCGCAATAAACCAAAGTGAATTATCTGCAGGAGGCCCTGGCGCATGAATCTGTGCAACGGGAACGACCTCGGACCACCAGGGGCCGAGAAAACCACAGTCTCATGGGGCCGGACACTCAGGGTCAGGGAAAAATCCAATATATATCTGGTGATATCTTGGGTGCTATTAGAGATAGCGCAATAAACCAAAGTGAATTATCTGCAGGAGGCCCTGGCGCATGAATCTGTGCAGCGGGAACGACCTCGGATCACCAGGGTCCGAGAAAACCACCGTCTCATGGGGCCGGACACTCAGGGTCAGGGGAAAATCCAATATATATCTGGTGATATCTCGGCTGCTATTACAGATAGCGCAATAAATCAAAGTGCATTGTCTGTAGGAGTCCCTGGCGCATGAATCTGTGCAGCGGGAACGACCTCGGACCACCAGGGGCCGAGAAAACCACAGTCTCATGGGGCCGGACACTCAGGGTCAGGGGAAAATCCAATATATATCTGGTGATATCTCGGCTGCTATTACAGATAGCGCAATAAGTCAAAGTGCATTGTCTGTAGGAGTCCCTGGCGCATGTATCTGTGCAGTGGGAACGACCTCGGGCCACCAGGGGCCGAGAAAACCGCAGTCTCATGGGGCCAGATACTCAGGGTCTGGGAAAAATCCAGTATATATCTGGTGATATCTCGGGTGCTATTAGAGATAGCGCAATAAACCAAAGTGAATTATCTGCAGGAGGCCCTGGCGCATGAATCTGTGCAGTGGGGACGACCTCGGACCACCAGGGGCCGAGACAACCACCGTCTCATGGGGCCGGACACTCAGGGTCAGGGTAAAATCCAATATATATCTGGTGATATCTCGGGTGCTATTACAGATAGCGCAATAAATCAATGTGAATTGTCTGTAGGAGACCCTGGCGCATGAATCTGTGCAGCGGGAACGACCTCGGACCACCAGGGGCCGAGAAAACGAGCGTCTCATGGGGCCGGACACTGAGGGTCAGTGAAAAATCCAATATATATCTGGTGATATCTCGGCTGCTATTACAGATAGCGCAATAAACCAAAGTGCATTGTCTGTAGGAGGCCCTGGCGCATGAATCTGTGCAGCGGGAATGACCTCGGACGTCCAGGGGCCGAGAAAACCACAGTCTCATGGGGCCGGACACTCAGGGTCTGGGAAAAATCCAATATCTATCTGGTGATATGTCGGGTGCTATTACAGATAGCGAAATAAATCAAAGTGCATTGTGTGCACGAGGCCCTGGCGCATGAATCTGTGCAGCGGGAACGTCCTCGGACCACCAGGGGCCGGGAAAACCACCGTCTCATGGGGTCGGACACTCAGGGTCAGGGGAAAATCCAATATATATCTGGTGATATCTCGGGTGCTATTAGAGATAGCGCAATAAACCAAAGTGAATTATCTGCAGGAGGCCCTGGCGCATGAATCTGTGCAACGGGAACGACCTCGGACCACCAGGGGCCGAGAAAACCACCGTCTCATGGGGCCGGACGACCAGGGCCAGGAAAAATCCAATATATAACTGGTGATATCTCGGGTGCTATTAGAGATAGCGCAATAACCCAAAGTGAATTATCTGCAGGAGGCCCTGGCGCATGAATCTGTTCAGCGGGAACGACCTCGGATCACCAGGGTCCGAGAAAACCACCGTCTCATGGGGCCGGACAGTCAGAGTCGGGGAAAAATCCAATATATAGCTGGTGATATCTCGGCTGCTATTACAGATAGCGCAATAAATCAAAGTGCATTGTCTGCACGAGGACCTGGCGCATGAATCTGTGCAGCGGGAACGACCTCGGACTACCAGGGGCCGAGAAAACCACAGCCTCATGGGGCCGGACACTCAGGGTCAGGGGAAAATCCAATATATATCTGGTGATATCTCGGGTGTTATTAGAGATAGCGCAATAAACCAAAGTGAATTATCTGCAGGAGGCCCTGGCGCATGAATCTGTGCAACGGGAACGACCTCGGACCACCAGGGGCCGAGAAAACCACAGTCTCATGGGGCCGGACACTCAGGGTCAGCGGAAAATCCGATATATATCTGGTGATATCTCGGGTGCTATTAGAGATAGCGCAATAAACCAAACTGAATTATCTGCGGGAGGCCCTGGCGCATGAATCTGTGCAGCGGGAACGACCTCGGGCCACCAGGGGCCGAAAAAACCGCAGTCTCATGGGGCCAGATACTCAGGGTCAGGGGAAAATCCAGTATATATCTGGTGATATCTCGGGTGCTATTAGAGATAGCGCAATAAACCAAAGTGAATTATCTGCAGGAGGCCCTGGCGCATGAATCTGTGCAGCGGGTACGTCCTCGGACCTCCAGGGGCCGAGACAACCACCGTCTCATGGGGCCGGACACTCAGGGTCAGGGGAAAATCCAGTATATATCTGGTGATATCTCGGGTGCTATTAGAGATAGCGCAATAAACCAAAGTGAATTATCTGCAGGAGGCCCTGGCGCATGAATCTGTGCAGCGGGTACGACCTCGGGCCACCAGGGGCCGAGAAAACGACCGTCTCATGGGGCCGGACACTCAGGGTCAGGGGAAAATCCAGTATATATCTGGTGATATCTCGGGTGCTATTAGAGATAGCGCAATAAACCAAAGTGAATTATCTGCAGGAGGCCCTGGCGCATGAATCTGTGCAGCGGGAACGACCTCGGGCCACCAGGGGCCGAGAAAACGACCGTCTCATGGGGCCGGACACTCAGGGTCAGGGGAAAATCCAGTATATATCTGGTGATATCTCGGGTGCTATTAGAGATAGCGCAATAAACCAAAGTGAATTATCTGCAGGAGGCCCTGGCGCATGAATCTGTGCAACGGGAACGACCTCGGACCACCAGGGGCCGAGAAAACCACAGTCTCATGGGGCCGGACACTCAGGGTCAGGGAAAAATCCAATATATATCTGGTGATATCTTGGGTGCTATTAGAGATAGCGCAATAAACCAAAGTGAATTATCTGCAGGAGGCCCTGGCGCATGAATCTGTGCAGCGGGAACGACCTCGGACCACCAGGAGCCGAGACAACCACCGTCTCATGGGGCCGGACACTCAGGGTCAGGGTAAAATCCAATATATATCTGGTGATATCTCGGGTGCTATTACAGATAGCGCAATAAATCAAAGTGCATTGTCTGTAGGAGGCCCTGGCGCATGAATCTGTGCAGCGGGAACGTCCTCGGACCTCCAGGGGCCGAGACAACGACCGTCTCATGGGGCCGGACACTCAGGGTCAGGGTAAAATCCAATATATATCTGGTGATATCTCGGGTGCTATTACAGATAGCGCAATAAATCAAAGTGCATTGTCTGTAGGAGGCCCTGGCGCATGAATCTGTGCAGCGAGAACGTCCTCGGACCTCCAGGGGCCGAGAAAACCACCGTCACATGGGGCCGGACACTCAGGGTCAGGGGAAAATTCAATATATTTCTGGTGATATCTCGGGTCCTTTTAGGGATAGCGCAATAAACCAAAGTGATTTATCTGCAGGAGGCCCTGGCGCATGAATCTGGGCAGCAGGAACGACCTCGGACCACCAGGGGCCGAGAAAACCACAGTCTCATGAGGCCGGACACTCAGGGTCAGGGGAAAATCCAGTATATATCTGGTGATATCTCGGGTGCTATTAGAGATAGCGCAATAAACCAAAGTGAATTATCTGCAGGAGGCCCTGGCGCATGAATCTGTGCAGCGGGTACGACCTCGGGCCACCAGGGGGCGAGAAAACGATCGTCTCATGGGGCCGGACACTCAGGGTCAGGGGAAAATCCAGTATATATCTGGTGATATCTCGGGTGCTATTAGAGATAGCGCAATAAACCAAAGTGAATTATCTGCAGGAGGCCCTGGCGCATGAATCTGTGCAACGGGAACGACCTCGGACCACCAGGGGCCGAGAAAACCACAGTCTCATGGGGCCGGACACTCAGGGTCAGGGAAAAATCCAATATATATCTGGTGATATCTTGGGTGCTATTAGAGATAGCGCAATAAACCAAAGTGAATTATCTGCAGGAGGCCCTGGCGCATGAATCTGTGCAGCGGGAACGACCTCGGACCACCAGGAGCCGAGACAACCACCGTCTCATGGGGCCGGACACTCAGGGTCAGGGTAAAATCCAATATATATCTGGTGATATCTCGGGTGCTATTACAGATAGCGCAATAAATCAAAGTGCATTGTCTGTAGGAGGCCCTGGCGCATGGATCTGTGCAGCGGGAACGTCCTCGGACCTCCAGGGGCCGAGACAACGACCGTCTCATGGGGCCGGACACTCAGGGTCAGGGTAAAATCCAATATATATCTGGTGATATCTCGGGTGCTATTACAGATAGCGCAATAAATCAAAGTGCATTGTCTGTAGGAGGCCCTGGCGCATGAATCTGTGCAGCGGGAACGTCCTCGGACCTCCAGGGGCCGAGAAAACCACCGTCACATGGGGCCGGACACTCAGGGTCAGGGGAAAATCCAATATATTTCTGGTGATATCTCGGGTCCTTTTAGGGATAGCGCAATAAACCAAAGTGATTTATCTGCAGGAGGCCCTGGCGCATGAATCTGGGCAGCAGGAACGACCTCGGACCACCAGGGGCCGAGAAAACCACAGTCTCATGAGGCCGGACACTCAGGGTCAGGGGAAAATCCAATATATATCTGGTGATATCTCGGGTGCTTTTAGGGATAGCGCAATAAACCAAAGTGATTTATCTGCAGGAGGCCCTGGCGCATGAATCTGGGCAGCGGGAACGACCTCGGACCACCAGATGCCGAGAAAACCACAGTCTCATGAGGCCGGACACTCAGGGTCAGCGAAAAATCCAGGATATATCTGGTGATATCTCGGTTGCTATTACAGATAGCGCAGTAAATCAAAGTGCTTTGTTTGTAGGAGGCCCTGGCGCATGAATCTGGGCAGCGGGAACGACATCGGACCACCAGGGGCCGCGAAAGCCACAGTCTCATGGGGCCGGACACTCAGGGTCAGGTTAAAATCCAATATATATCTGGTGATATCTCGGGTGCTATTACAGATAGCGCAATAAATCAAAGTGCATTGTCTGTAGGAGTCCCTGGTGCATGAATCTGTGCAGCGGGAACGACCTCGGATCACCAGGGGCCGAGAAAACGACCGTCTCATGGGGCCGGACACTCAGGGTCAGTGAAAAATCCAATATATATCTGGTGATATCTCGGCTGCTATTACAGATAGCGCAATAAATCAAAGTGCATTGTCTGTAGGAGGCCCTGGCGCATGAATCTGTGCAGCGGGAACGACCTCGGACCACCAGGGGCCGATAAAACCACAGTCCCATGGGGCCGGACGCTCAGGGTCAGGAAAAATCCAATATATAACTGGTGATATCTCGGGTGCTATTAGAGATAGCGCAATAAACCAAAGTGAATTATCTGCAGGAGGCCCTGGCGCATGCATCTGTGCAGCGGGACCGACCACGGACCACCAGGGGCCGAGAAAACCACCGTCTCATGGGGCCGGACACTCAGGGTCAGGGAAAAATCCAATATATATCTGGTGATATCTCGGGTGCTATTACAGATAGCGCAATAAATCAAAGTGCATTGTCTGTAGGAGGCCCAGGCGCATGAATCTGTGCAGCGGGAACGACCTCGGACCACCCGGGGCCGAGAAAACCACTGTCACATGGGGCCGGACACTCAGGGTCACGGAAAAATCCAATATATTTCTGGTGATATCTCGGGTGCTTTTAGGGATAGCGCAATAAACCAAAGTGATTTATCTGCAGGATGCCCTGGCGCATGAATCTGGGCAGCAGGAACGACCTCGGACCACCAGGGGCCGAGAAAACCACAGTCTCATGAGGCCGGACACTCAGGGTCAGGGGAAAATCCAATATATATCTGGTGATATCTCGGGTGCTTTTAGGGATAGCGCAATAAACCAAAGTGATTTATCTGCAGGAGGCCCTGGCGCATGAATCTGGGCAGCGGGAACGACCTCGGACCACCAGATGCCGAGAAAACCACAGTCTCATGAGGCCGGACACTCAGGGTCAGCGAAAAATCCAGGATATATCTGGTGATATCTCGGTTGCTATTACAGATAGCGCAGTAAATCAAAGTGCTTTGTTTGTAGGAGGCCCCGGCGCATGAATCTGGGCAGCGGGAACGACATCGGACCACCAGGGGCCGCGAAAGCCACAGTCTCATGGGGCCGGACACTCAGGGTCAGGTTAAAATCCAATATATATCTGGTGATATCTCGGGTGCTATTACAGATAGCGCAATAAATCAAAGTGCATTGTCTGTAGGAGTCCCTGGCGCATGAATCTGTGCAGCGGGAACGACCTCGGATCACCAGGGGCCGAGAAAACGACCGTCTCATGGGGCCGGACACTCAGGGTCAGTGAAAAATCCAGTATATATCTGGTGATATCTCGGGTGCTATTAGAGATAGCGCAATAAACCAAAGTGAATTATCTGCAGGAGGCCCTGGCGCATGAATCTGTGCAGCGGGTACGACCTCGGGCCACCAGGGGCCGAGAAAACGACCGTCTCATGGGGCCGGACACTCAGGGTCAGGGGAAAATCCAGTATATATCTGGTGATATCTCGGGTGCTATTAGAGATAGCGCAATAAACCAAAGTGAATTATCTGCAGGAGGCCCTGGCGCATGAATCTGTGCAGCGGGAACGACCTCGGGCCACCAGGGGGCGAGAAAACGATCGTCTCATGGGGCCGGACACTCAGGGTCAGGGGAAAATCCAGTATATATCTGGTGATATCTCGGGTGCTATTAGAGATAGCGCAATAAACCAAAGTGAATTATCTGCAGGAGGCCCTGGCGCATGAATCTGTGCAACGGGAACGACCTCGGACCACCAGGGGCCGAGAAAACCACAGTCTCATGGGGCCGGACACTCAGGGTCAGGGAAAAATCCAATATATATCTGGTGATATCTTGGGTGCTATTAGAGATAGCGCAATAAACCAAAGTGAATTATCTGCAGGAGGCCCTGGCGCATGAATCTGTGCAGCGGGAACGACCTCGGACCACCAGGAGCCGAGACAACCACCGTCTCATGGGGCCGGACACTCAGGGTCAGGGTAAAATCCAATATATATCTGGTGATATCTCGGGTGCTATTACAGATAGCGCAATAAATCAAAGTGCATTGTCTGTAGGAGGCCCTGGCGCATGGATCTGTGCAGCGGGAACGTCCTCGGACCTCCAGGGGCCGAGACAACGACCGTCTCATGGGGCCGGACACTCAGGGTCAGGGTAAAATCCAATATATATCTGGTGATATCTCGGGTGCTATTACAGATAGCGCAATAAATCAAAGTGCATTGTCTGCAGGAGGCCCTGGCGCATGAATCTGGGCAGCAGGAACGACCTCGGACCACCAGGGGCCGAGAAAACCACAGTCTCATGAGGCCGGACACTCAGGGTCAGGGGAAAATCCAATATATATCTGGTGATATCTCGGGTGCTTTTAGGGATAGCGCAATAAACCAAAGTGATTTATCTGCAGGAGGCCCTGGCGCATGAATCTGGGCAGCGGGAACGACCTCGGACCACCAGATGCCGAGAAAACCACAGTCTCATGAGGCCGGACACTCAGGGTCAGCGAAAAATCCAGGATATATCTGGTGATATCTCGGTTGCTATTACAGATAGCGCAGTAAATCAAAGTGCTTTGTTTGTAGGAGGCCCTGGCGCATGAATCTGGGCAGCGGGAACGTCCTCGGACCTCCAGGGGCCGAGAAAACCACCGTCACATGGGGCCGGACACTCAGGGTCAGGGGAAAATCCAATATATTTCTGGTGATATCTCGGGTCCTTTTAGGGATAGCGCAATAAACCAAAGTGATTTATCTGCAGGAGGCCCTGGCGCATGAATCTGGGCAGCAGGAACGACCTCGGACCACCAGGGGCCGAGAAAACCACAGTCTCATGAGGCCGGACACTCAGGGTCAGGGGAAAATCCAATATATATCTGGTGATATCTCGGGTGCTTTTAGGGATAGCGCAATAAACCAAAGTGATTTATCTGCAGGAGGCCCTGGCGCATGAATCTGGGCAGCGGGAACGACCTCGGACCACCAGATGCCGAGAAAACCACAGTCTCATGAGGCCGGACACTCAGGGTCAGCGAAAAATCCAGGATATATCTGGTGATATCTCGGTTGCTATTACAGATAGCGCAGTAAATCAAAGTGCTTTGTTTGTAGGAGGCCCTGGCGCATGAATCTGGGCAGCGGGAACGACATCGGACCACCAGGGGCCGCGAAAGCCACAGTCTCATGGGGCCGGACACTCAGGGTCAGGTTAAAATCCAATATATATCTGGTGATATCTCGGGTGCTATTACAGATAGCGCAATAAATCAAAGTGCATTGTCTGTAGGAGTCCCTGGTGCATGAATCTGTGCAGCGGGAACGACCTCGGATCACCAGGGGCCGAGAAAACGACCGTCTCATGGGGCCGGACACTCAGGGTCAGTGAAAAATCCAATATATATCTGGTGATATCTCGGCTGCTATTACAGATAGCGCAATAAATCAAAGTGCATTGTCTGTAGGAGGCCCTGGCGCATGAATCTGTGCAGCGGGAACGACCTCGGACCACCAGGGGCCGAGAAAACCACAGTCCCATGGGGCCGGACGCTCAGGGTCAGGAAAAATCCAATATATAACTGGTGATATCTCGGGTGCTATTAGAGATAGCGCAATAAACCAAAGTGAATTATCTGCAGGAGGCCCTGGCGCATGCATCTGTGCAGCGGGACCGACCACGGACCACCAGGGGCCGAGAAAACCACCGTCTCATGGGGACGGACACTCAGGGTCAGGGAAAAATCCAATATATATCTGGTGATATCTCGGGTGCTATTACAGATAGCGCAATAAATCAAAGTGCATTGTCTGTAGGAGGCCCAGGCGCATGAATCTGTGCAGCGGGAACGACCTCGGACCACCCGGGGCCGAGAAAACCACTGTCACATGGGGCCGGACACTCAGGGTCACGGGAAAATCCAATATATTTCTGGTGATATCTCGGGTGCTTTTAGGGATAGCGCAATAAACCAAAGTGATTTATCTGCAGGATGCCCTGGCGCATGAATCTGGGCAGCAGGAACGACCTCGGACCACCAGGGGCCGAGAAAACCACAGTCTCATGAGGCCGGACACTCAGGGTCAGGGGAAAATCCAATATATATCTGGTGATATCTCGGGTGCTTTTAGGGATAGCGCAATAAACCAAAGTGATTTATCTGCAGGAGGCCCTGGCGCATGAATCTGGGCAGCGGGAACGACCTCGGACCACCAGATGCCGAGAAAACCACAGTCTCATGAGGCCGGACACTCAGGGTCAGCGAAAAATCCAGGATATATCTGGTGATATCTCGGTTGCTATTACAGATAGCGCAGTAAATCAAAGTGCTTTGTTTGTAGGAGGCCCTGGCGCATGAATCTGGGCAGCGGGAACGACATCGGACCACCAGGGGCCGCGAAAGCCACAGTCTCATGGGGCCGGACACTCAGGGTCAGGTTAAAATCCAATATATATCTGGTGATATCTCGGGTGCTATTACAGATAGCGCAATAAATCAAAGTGCATTGTCTGTAGGAGTCCCTGGCGCATGAATCTGTGCAGCGGGAACGACCTCGGATCACCAGGGGCCGAGAAAACGACCGTCTCATGGGGCCGGACACTCAGGGTCAGTGAAAAATCCAGTATATATCTGGTGATATCTCGGGTGCTATTAGAGATAGCGCAATAAACCAAAGTGAATTATCTGCAGGAGGCCCTGGCGCATGAATCTGTGCAGCGGGTACGACCTCGGGCCACCAGGGGCCGAGAAAACGACCGTCTCATGGGGCCGGACACTCAGGGTCAGGGGAAAATCCAGTATATATCTGGTGATATCTCGGGTGCTATTAGAGATAGCGCAATAAACCAAAGTGAATTATCTGCAGGAGGCCCTGGCGCATGAATCTGTGCAGCGGGAACGACCTCGGGCCACCAGGGGGCGAGAAAACGATCGTCTCATGGGGCCGGACACTCAGGGTCAGGGGAAAATCCAGTATATATCTGGTGATATCTCGGGTGCTATTAGAGATAGCGCAATAAACCAAAGTGAATTATCTGCAGGAGGCCCTGGCGCATGAATCTGTGCAACGGGAACGACCTCGGACCACCAGGGGCCGAGAAAACCACAGTCTCATGGGGCCGGACACTCAGGGTCAGGGAAAAATCCAATATATATCTGGTGATATCTTGGGTGCTATTAGAGATAGCGCAATAAACCAAAGTGAATTATCTGCAGGAGGCCCTGGCGCATGAATCTGTGCAGCGGGAACGACCTCGGACCACCAGGAGCCGAGACAACCACCGTCTCATGGGGCCGGACACTCAGGGTCAGGGTAAAATCCAATATATATCTGGTGATATCTCGGGTGCTATTACAGATAGCGCAATAAATCAAAGTGCATTGTCTGTAGGAGGCCCTGGCGCATGGATCTGTGCAGCGGGAACGTCCTCGGACCTCCAGGGGCCGAGACAACGACCGTCTCATGGGGCCGGACACTCAGGGTCAGGGTAAAATCCAATATATATCTGGTGATATCTCGGGTGCTATTACAGATAGCGCAATAAATCAAAGTGCATTGTCTGCAGGAGGCCCTGGCGCATGAATCTGGGCAGCAGGAACGACCTCGGACCACCAGGGGCCGAGAAAACCACAGTCTCATGAGGCCGGACACTCAGGGTCAGGGGAAAATCCAATATATATCTGGTGATATCTCGGGTGCTTTTAGGGATAGCGCAATAAACCAAAGTGATTTATCTGCAGGAGGCCCTGGCGCATGAATCTGGGCAGCGGGAACGACCTCGGACCACCAGATGCCGAGAAAACCACAGTCTCATGAGGCCGGACACTCAGGGTCAGCGAAAAATCCAGGATATATCTGGTGATATCTCGGTTGCTATTACAGATAGCGCAGTAAATCAAAGTGCTTTGTTTGTAGGAGGCCCTGGCGCATGAATCTGGGCAGCGGGAACGACATCGGACCACCAGGGGCCGCGAAAGCCACAGTCTCATGGGGCCGGACACTCAGGGTCAGGTTAAAATCCAATATATATCTGGTGATATCTCGGGTGCTATTACAGATAGCGCAATAAATCAAAGTGCATTGTCTGTAGGAGTCCCTGGTGCATGAATCTGTGCAGCGGGAACGACCTCGGATCACCAGGGGCCGAGAAAACGACCGTCTCATGGGGCCGGACACTCAGGGTCAGTGAAAAATCCAATATATATCTGGTGATATCTCGGCTGCTATTACAGATAGCGCAATAACCCAAAGTGAATTATCTGCAGGAGGCCCTGGCGCATGAATCTGTGCAACGGGAACGACCTCGGACCACCAGGGGCCGAGAAAACCACAGTCTCATGGGGCCGGACACTCAGGGTCACGGTAAAATCCAATATATATCTGGTGATATCTCGGGTGCAATTAGAGATAGCACAATAAACCAAAGTGAATTATCTGCAGGAGGCCCTGGCGCATGAATCTGTGTAGCGGGAACGACCTCGGACTACCACGGGCCGAGAAAACGACCGCCTCATGGGGCCGGACACTCAGGGTCAGGGTAAAATCCAATATATATCTGGTGATGTCTCGGGTGCTATTACAGATAGCGCAATAAATCAAAGTGCATTGTCTGTAGGAGGCCCTGGCGCATGAATCTGTGCAGCGGGAACGACCTCGGACCACCAGGGGCCGAGAAAACCACAGTCCCATGGGGCCGGACGCTCAGGGTCAGGAAAAATCCAATATATAACTGGTGATATCTCGTGTGCTATTAGAGATAGCGCAATAAACCAAAGTGAATTATCTGCAGGAGGCCCTGGCGCATGCATCTGTGCAGCGGGACCGACCACGGACCACCAGGGGCCGAGAAAACCACCGTCTCATGGGGCCGGACACTCAGGGTCAGGGAAAAATCCAATATATATCTGGTGATATCTCGGGTGCTATTACAGATAGCGCAATAAATCAAAGTGCATTGTCTGTAGGAGGCCCAGGCGCATGAATCTGTGCAGCGGGAACGACCTCGGACCACCCGGGGCCGAGAAAACCACTGTCACATGGGGCCGGACACTCAGGGTCACGGGAAAATCCAATATATTTCTGGTGATATCTCGGGTGCTTTTAGGGATAGCGCAATAAACCAAAGTGATTTATCTGCAGGATGCCCTGGCGCATGAATCTGGGCAGCGGGAACGACCTCGGACCACCAGGGGCCGAGAAAACCACAGTCTCATGGGGCCGGACACTCAGGGTCAGGGGAAAATCCAATATATATCTGGTGATATCTCGGGTGCTATTAGAGATAGCGCAATAAACCAAAGTGAATTATCTGCAGGAGGCCCTGGCGCATGAATCTGTGCAACGGGAACGACCTCGGACCACCAGGGGCCGAGAAAACCACCGTCTCATGGGGCCGGACGACCAGGGCCAGGGAAAAATCCATTATATATCTGGTGATATCTCGGGTGCTATTAGTGATAGCGCAATAAACCAAAGTGAATTATCTGCAGGAGGATCTGGCGCATGAATCTGTGCAGCGGGAACGACCTCGGATCACCAGGGTCCGAGAAAACCACCGTCACATGGGGCCGGACACTCAGGGTCGGGGAAAAATCCAATATATATCTGGTGATATCTCGGGTGCTATTAGAGATAGCGCAATAAGTCAAAGTGCATTGTCTGCAGGGGGCCCTGGCTCATGAATCTGCGCAGCGGGAACGACCTCGGGCCACCAGGGGCCGAGAAAACCACAGTCTCATGGGGCCGGACACTCAGTATCAGGGGAAAATCCAATATAAATCTGGTGATATCTCGGGTGCTATTAGAGATAGCGCAATAAACCAAAGTGAATTATCTGCAGGTGGCCCTGGCGTATGAATCTGTGCAGCGGGAACGACCTCGGAACAGCAGGGGCCGAGAAAACCACCGTCACATGGGGCCGGACACTCAGGGTCAGGGAAAAATCCAATATATATCTGGTGATATCTCGGGTGCTATTAGAGAGAGCGCAATAAACCAAAGTGAATTATCTGCAGGAGGCCCTGCCGCATGAATCTGTGCAGCGGGATCTACCTCGGACCACCAGGGACCGAGAAAATCACCGACACATGGGGCCGGACACTCAGGGTCAGGGGAAAATCCATTATATATCTGGTGATATCTCGGCTGCTATTAGAGATAGCGCAATAAACCAAAGTGAATTATCTGCAGGAGGCCCTGGCGCCTGAATCTGGGCAGCGGGAACGACCTCGGACCACCAAGGGCCGAGAAAACCACCGTCTCATGGGGCCGGACACTCAGGGTCAGGGGAAAATACAATATATATCTGGTGATATTTCGGGTGCTATTAGAGATAGCGCAATAAATCTAAGTGCATTGTCTGCAGGAGGCCCTGGCACATGAATCTGTGCAGCGGGAACGACGTCGGACCACCAGGGGCCGAGAAAACCACAGTCTCATGGGGCCGGACACTCAGGGTCAGGGGAAAATCCAATATATATCTGGTGATATCTCGGGTGCTATTAGAGATAGCACAATAAACCAAAGTGAATTATCTGCAGGAGGCCCTGGCGCATGCATCTGTGCAGCGGGTACGACCTCGGACCACCAGGGGCCGAGACAACCACCGTCTCATTGGGCCGGGCACTCAGGGTAAGGGAAAAATCCAATATATATCTGTTGATATCTGGGGTGCTATTAGAAATAGCGCAATAAACAAAAGTGAATTATCTGCAGGAGGCCCTGGCGCATGAATCTGTACGGCGGGAACGACCTCGGACCACCAGGGGCCGAGAAAACCACCGTCTCATGGGGCCGGACACTCAGGGTCAGGGAAAAATACAATATATATCTGGTGATATCTCGGGTGCTATTAGAGATAGCACAATAAACCAAAGTGAATTATCTGCAGGAGGCCATGGCGCATGAATCTGTGCAGCGGGAACGACTTCGGACCACCAGGGGCCGAGAAAACCACCGTCGCATGGGGCCGGACACTCAGGGTCAGGGAACAATCCAATATATATCTGGTGATATCACGGGTGCTATTACAGATAGCGCAATAAATCAATGTGCATTGTCTGTAGGAGGCCCTGGCGCATGAATCTGTGCAGCGGGAACGACCTCGGAACAGCAGGGGCCGAGAAAACCACCGTCACATGGGGCCGGACACTCAGGGTCAGGGAAAAATCCAATATATATCCGGTGATATCTCGGGTGCTATTACAGATAGCGCAATAAATCATAGTGCATTGTCTGTAGGAGGCCCTGGCGCATGAATCTGTGCAGCGGGAACGACCTCGGACCACCAGGGGCCGAGAAAACCACAGTCTCATGGGGCTGGACACTCAGGGTCAGGGGAAAATCCAATATATATCTGGTGATATCTCGGGTGCTATTAGTGATAGCGCAATAAACCAAAGTGAATTATCTGCAGGAGGACCTGGCGCATGAATCTGTGCAGCGGGAACGACCTCGGACCACCAATGGCCGAGAAAACCACCGTCTCATGGGGCCGGACACTCAGGGTCAGGGGAAAATGCAATATATATCTGGTGATATTTCGGGTGCTATTAGAGATAGGGCAATAAATCTAAGTGCATTGTCTGCAGGAGGCCGTGGCACATGAACCTGTGCAGCGGGAACGACGTCGGACCACCAGGGGCCGAGAAAACCACAGTCTCATGGGGCCGGACACTCAGGGTCAGGGGAAAATCCAATATATATCTGGTGATATCTCGGGTGCTATTAGAGATAGCGCAATAAATCAAAGTGCATTGTCCCTAGGAGGCCGTTGCGCATGAATCTGTGCAGCGCGTACGACCTCGGAACACCAGGGGCCGAGAAAACCACCGTCTCATGGGGCCGAACACTCAGGGTCGGGGAAAAATCCAATATATATCTGGTGATATCTCGGGTGCTATTAGAGATAGCGCAATAAACCAAAGTGAATTATCTGCAGGAGGCCCTGGCGCATGAATCTGTGCAGCGGGAACGACCTCGGATCACCAGGGGCCGAGAAAATCACCGTCTCATGGGGCTGGACTGTCAGGGTCAGGTAAAAATCCAATATATATCTGGTAATATCTCGGGTGCTATTACAGATAGCGCAATAAACTAAAGTGAATTATCTGCAGGAGGCCCTGCCGCATGAATCTGTGCAGCGGGATCTACCTCGGACCACCAGGGACCGAGAAAATCACCGACACATGGGGCCGGACACTCAGGGTCAGGGAAAAATCCAATATATATCTGGTGATATCTCAGGTGCTATTAGAGATAGCGCAATAAATCAAAGTGCATTGTCCCTAGGAGGCCCTTGCGCATGAATCTGTGCAGCGCGAACGACCTCGGAACACCAGGGGCCGAGAAAACCACCGTCTCATGGGGCCGAACACTCAGGGTCGGGGAAAAATCCAATATATATCTGGTGATATCTCGGGTGCTATTAGAGATAGCGCAATAAACCAAAGTGAATTATCTGCAGGAGGCCCTGGCGCATGAATCTGTGCAGCGGGAACGACCTCGGACCACCAGGGGCCGAGAAAACCACCGTCTCATGGGGCCGGAAACTCAGGGTCAGGGAAAAATCCTATATATATCAGGTGATATCTCGGGTGCTATTACAAATAGCGCCATAAATCAAAGTGCATTGTCTGTCGTAGGCCCTGGCGCATGAATCTGTGCAGCGTGAACGACCTCGGACCACCAGAGGCCGAGAAAACCACAGTCTCATGCGGCCGGACACTCAGGGTCAGGGGAAAAGCCAATATATATCTGGTGATATCTCGGGTGCTATTAGAGATAGCGCAATAAACCAAAGTGAATTATCTGCAGGAGGCCCTGGCGCATGAATCTGTGCAGCGGATACGACCTCGGACCACCAGGGGCCGAGAAAACCACCGTCTCATGGGGCCGGAAACTCAGGGTCAGGGAAAAATCCTATATATATCAGGTGATATCTCGGGTGCTATTACAAATAGCGCAATAAATCAAAGTGCATTGTCTGTCGTAGGCCCTGGCGCATGAATCTGTGCAGCGGGAACGACCTCGGACCACCAAGGGCCGAGAAAACCACCGTCTCATGGGGCCGGACACTCAGGGTCAGGGGAAAATACAATATATATCTGGTGATATTTCGGGTGCTATTAGAGATAGGGCAATAAATCTAAGTGCATTGTCTGCAGGAGGCCGTGGCACATGAATCTGTGCAGCGGGAACGACGTCGGACCACCAGGGGCCGAGAAAACCACAGTCTCATGGGGCCGGACACTCAGGATCAGGGGAAAATCCAATATATATCTGGTGATATCTCGGGTGCTATTAGAGATAGCGCAATAAATCAAAGTGCATTGTCCCTAGGAGGCCCTTGCGCATGAATCTGTGCAGCGCGTACGACCTCGGAACACCAGGGGCCGAGAAAACCACCGTCTCATGGGGCCGAACACTCAGGGTCGGGGAAAAATCCAATATATATCTGGTGATATCTCGGGTGCTATTAGAGATAGCGCAATAAACCAAAGTGAATTATCTGCAGGAGGCCCTGGCGCATGAATCTGTGCAGCGGGAACGACCTCGGATCACCAGGGGCCGAGAAAATCACCGTCTCATGGGGCTGGACTGTCAGGGTCAGGTAAAAATCCAATATATATCTGGTAATATCTCGGGTGCTATTACAGATAGCGCAATAAACTAAAGTGAATTATCTGCAGGAGGCCCTGCCGCATGAATCTGTGCAGCGGGATCTACCTCGGACCACCAGGGACCGAGAAAATCACCGACACATGGGGCCGGACACTCAGGGTCAGGGAAAAATCCAATATATATCTGGTGATATCTCAGGTGCTATTAGAGATAGCGCAATAAATCAAAGTGCATTGTCCCTAGGAGGCCCTTGCGCATGAATCTGTGCAGCGCGAACGACCTCGGAACACCAGGGGCCGAGAAAACCACCGTCTCATGGGGCCGAACACTCAGGGTCGGGGAAAAATCCAATATATATCTGGTGATATCTCGGGTGCTATTAGAGATAGCGCAATAAACCAAAGTGAATTATCTGCAGGAGGCCCTGGCGCATGAATCTGTGCAGCGGGAACGACCTCGGACCACCAGGGGCCGAGAAAACCACCGTCTCATGGGGCCGGAAACTCAGGGTCAGGGAAAAATCCTATATATATCAGGTGATATCTCGGGTGCTATTACAAATAGCGCCATAAATCAAAGTGCATTGTCTGTCGTAGGCCCTGGCGCATGAATCTGTGCAGCGTGAACGACCTCGGACCACCAGAGGCCGAGAAAACCACAGTCTCATGCGGCCGGACACTCAGGGTCAGGGGAAAAGCCAATATATATCTGGTGATATCTCGGGTGCTATTAGAGATAGCGCAATAAACCAAAGTGAATTATCTGCAGGAGGCCCTGGCGCATGAATCTGTGCAGCGGATACGACCTCGGACCACCAGGGGCCGAGAAAACCACCGTCTCATGGGGCCGGAAACTCAGGGTCAGGGAAAAATCCTATATATATCAGGTGATATCTCGGGTGCTATTACAAATAGCGCAATAAATCAAAGTGCATTGTCTGTCGTAGGCCCTGGCGCATGAATCTGTGCAGCGTGAACGACCTCGGACCACCAGGGGCCGAGAAAACCACAGTCTCATGCGGCCGGACACTCAGGGTCAGGGGAAAAGCCAATATATATCTGGTGATATTTCGGGTGCTATTAGAGATAGCGCAATAAATCTAAGTGCATTGTCTGCAGGAGGCCCTGGCGCATGAATCTGGGCAGCGGGAACGACCTCGGACCACCAAGGGCCGAGAAAACCACCGTCTCATGGGGCCGGACACTCAGGGTCAGGGGAAAATACAATATATATCTGGTGATATTTCGGGTGCTATTAGAGATAGCGCAATAAATCTAAGTGCATTGTCTGCAGGAGGCCCTGGCGCATGAATCTGGGCAGCGGGAACGACCTCGGACCACCAGGGGCCGAGAAAACCACAGTCTCATGCGGCCGGACACTCAGGGTCGGGGAAAAATCCAATATATATCTGGTGATATCTCGGGTGCTATTAGAGATAGCGCAATAAACCAAAGTGCATTGTCTCCAGGAGGCCCTGGCGCATGAATCTGTGCAGCGGGATCGACCTCGTACCACCAGGGGCCGAGAAAATCACTGTCTCATGGCACCGGACTGTCAGGGTCAGGGAAAAATCCAATATACATCTGGTGATATCTCGGGTGCTATTAGAGATAGCGCAATAAATCAAAGTGAATTATCTGCAGGGCGCCCTGGCGCATGAATCTGTGCAGCGGGATCGACCTCGGACCACGAGGGACCGAGAAAACCATCGACACATGGGGCCGGACTGTCAGGGTCAAGGAAAAATCCAATATATATCTGTTGATATCTCGGGTGCTATAAGAGATAGCGCAATAAACAAAAAGTGAATTATCTGCAGGAGGCCCTGGCGCATGAATCTGTGCAGCGGGAACGACCTCGGATCACCAGGGGCCGAGGAAATCACCGTCTCATGGGGCTGGACTGTCAGGGTCAGGTAAAAATCCAATATATATCTGGTAATATCTCGGGTGCTATTACAGATAGAGCAATAAACTAAAGTGAATTATCTGCAGGAGGCCCTGCCGCATGAATCTGTGCAGCGGGATCTACCTCGGACCACCAGGGACCGAGAAAATCACCGACACATGGGGCCGGACACTCAGGGTCAGGGAAAAATCCAATATATATCTGGTGATATCTCAGGTGCTATTAGAGATAGCGCAATAAATCAAAGTGCATTGTCCCTAGGAGGCCCTTGCGCATGAATCTGTGCAGCGCGAACGACCTCGGAACACCAGGGGCCGAGAAAACCACCGTCTCATGGGGCCGAACACTCAGGGTCGGGGAAAAATCCAATATATATCTGGTGATATCTCGGGTGCTATTAGAGATAGCGCAATAAACCAAAGTGAATTATCTGCAGGAGGCCCTGGCGCATGAATCTGTGCAGCGGGAACGACCTCGGACCACCAGGGGCCGAGAAAACCACCGTCTCATGGGGCCGGAAACTCAGGGTCAGGGAAAAATCCTATATATATCAGGTGATATCTCGGGTGCTATTACAAATAGCGCAATAAATCAAAGTGCATTGTCTGTCGTAGGCCCTGGCGCATGAATCTGTGCAGCGTGAACGACCTCGGACCACCAGGGGCCGAGAAAACCACAGTCTCATGCGGCCGGACACTCAGGGTCAGGGGAAAAGCCAATATATATCGGGTGATATCTCGGGTGCTATTAGAGATAGCGCAATAAACCAAAGTGAATTATCTGCAGGAGGCCCTGGCGCATGAATCTGTGCAGCGGATACGACCTCGGACCACCAGGGGCCGAGAAAACCACCGTCTCATGGGGCCGGAAACTCAGGGTCAGGGAAAAATCCTATATATATCAGGTGATATCTCGGGTGCTATTACAAATAGCGCAATAAATCAAAGTGCATTGTCTGTCGTAGGCCCTGGCGCATGAATCTGTGCAGCGTGAACGACCTCGGACCACCAGGGGCCGAGAAAACCACAGTCTCATGCGGCCGGACACTCAGGGTCAGGGGAAAAGCCAATATATATCTGGTGATATCTCGGGTGCTATTAGAGATAGCGCAATAAACCAAAGTGAATTATCTGCAGGAGGCCCTGGCGCATGAATCTGTGCAGCGGATACGACCTCGGACCACCAGGGGCCGAGAAAACCACCGTCTCATGGGGCCGGAAACTCAGGGTCAGGGAAAAATCCTATATATATCAGGTGATATCTCGGGTGCTATTACAAATTGCGCAAAAAACCAAAGTGCATTGTCTGTCGTAGGCCCTGGCGCATGAATCTGTGCAGCGTGAACGACCTCGGACCACCAGGGGCCGAGAAAACCAAAGTCTCATGGGGCCGGACACTCAGGGTCAGGGGAAAAGCCAATATATATCTGGTGATATCTCGGGTGCTATTAGAGATAGCGCAATAAACCAAAGTGAATTATCTGCAGGAGGCCCTGGCGCCTGAATCTGGGCAGCGGGAACGACCTCGGACCACCAAGGGCCGAGAAAACCACCGTCTCATGGGGCCGGACACTCAGGGTCAGGGGAAAATACAATATATATCTGGTGATATTTCGGGTGCTATTAGAGATAGCGCAATAAATCTAAGTGCATTGTCTGCAGGAGGCCCTGGCGCATGAATCTGGGCAGCGGGAACGACCTCGGACCACCAGGGGCCGAGAAAACCACAGTCTCATGCGGCCGGACACTCAGGGTCGGGGAAAAATCCAATATATATCTGGTGATATCTCGGGTGCTATTAGAGATAGCGCAATAAACCAAAGTGAATTATCTGCAGGAGGCCCTGGCGCATGAATCTGTGCAGCGGATACGACCTCGGACCACCAGGGGCCGAGAAAACCACCGTCACATGGGGCCGGACACTCAGGGTCAGGGAAAAATCCAATATATATCTGGTGATATCTCGGGTGCTATTAGAGATAGCGCAAAAAACCAAAGTGAATTATCTGCAGGAGGCCCTGGCGCATGAATCTCTGCAGCGCGAACGACCTCGGACCACCAGGGGCCGAGAAAATCACCGTCTCATGGGGCTGGACTGTCAGGGTCAGGTAAAACTCCAATATATATCTGGTAATATCTCGGGTGCTATTACAGATAGCGCAATAAACCAAAGTGAATTATCTGCAGGAGGCCCTGCCGCATGAATCTGTGCAGCGGGATCTACCTCGGACCACCAGGGACCGAGAAAACCACCGTCTCATGGGGCCGGACACTCAGGGTCAGGGGAAAATACAATATATATCTGGTGATATTTCGGGTGCTATTAGAGATAGCGCAATAAATCTAAGTGCATTGTCTGCAGGAGGCCCTGGCACATGAATCTGTGCAGCGGGAACGACGTCGGACCACCAGGGGCCGAGAAAACCACAGTCTCATGGGGCCGGACACTCAGGGTCAGGGGAAAATCCAATATATATCTGGTGATATCTCGGGTGCTATTAGAGATAGCACAATAAACCAAAGTGAATTATCTGCAGGAGGCCCTGGCGCATGCATCTGTGCAGCGGGAACGACCTCGGACCACCAGGGGCCGAGACAACCACCGTCTCATTGGGCCGGGCACTCAGGGTAAGGGAAAAATCCAATATATATCTGTTGATATCTGGGGTGCTATTAGAAATAGCGCAATAAACAAAAGTGAATTATCTGCAGGAGGCCCTGGCGCATGAAGCTGTACGGCGGGAACGACCTCGGACCACCAGGGGCCGAGAAAACCACCGTCTCATGGGGCCGGACACTCAGGGTCAGGGAAAAATCCAATATATATCTGGTGATATCTCGGGTGCTATTAGAGATAGCACAATAAACCAAAGTGAATTATCTGCAGGAGGCCCTGGCGCATGAATCTGTGCAGCGGGAACGACTTCGGACCACCAGGGGCCGAGAAAACCACCGTCTCATGGGGCCGGACACTCAGGGTCAGGGAACAATCCAATATATATCTGGTGATATCTCGGGTGCTATTAGAGATAGCGCAATAAACCAAAGTTAATTCCCTGCAGGAGGCCCGGGCGCATGAATCTGTGCAGCGGGGACGGCCTCGGACCACCAGGGGCCGAGAAAACCTCCGTCTCATGGGGCCGGACTGTCAGGGTCCGGGAAAAATCCATTATATATCTGGTGATATCTCGGGTGCTATTAGAGATAGCGCAATAAATCAAAGTGCATTGTCCCTAGGAGGCCCTTGCGCATGAATCTGTGCAGCGCGAACGACCTCGGAACACCAGGGGCCGAGAAAACCACCGTCTCATGGGGCCGAACACTCAGGGTCGGGGAAAAATCCAATATATATCTGGTGATATCTCGGGTGCTATTAGAGATAGCGCAATAAACCAAAGTGAATTATCTGCAGGAGGCCCTGGCGCATGAATCTGTGCCGCGGGAAAGACCTCGGACCACCAGGGGCCGAGAAAACCACCGTCTCATGGGGCCGGACATTCAGGGTCAGGGAAAAATCCAATATATATCTGGTGATACCTCGGGTGCTATTACAGATATCGCAATAAATCCATGTGATTTATCTGCAGGAGGCCCTGGCGCATGCATCTGTGCAGCGGGAACGACCTCGGAACACCAGGGGCGGAGAAAACCACCGTCTCATAGGGCCGGACACTCACGGTCGGGAAATATCCAACATATATCTGGTGATATCTCGGGTGCTATTAGAGATAGCGCAATAAACCAAAGTTAATTCCCTGCAGGAGGCCCGGGCGCATGAATCTGTGCAGCGGGGACGGCCTCGGACCACCAGGGGCCGAGAAAACCTCCGTCTCATGGGGCCGGACTGTCAGGGTCCGGGAAAAATCCATTATATATCTGGTGATATCTCGGGTGCTATTGGAGATAGCGCGATAAATCAAAGTGCATTGTCTGCAGAAAGCCCTGGCGCATGATTCTGTGCAGCGGGAACGACCTCGGACCACCAGGGGCCGAGGAAATCACCGTCTCATGGAGCCGGACAGTCAGGGTCAGGGAAAAATCCAATATATATATGTTGATATCTCGGGTGCTATTAGAGATAGCGCAATATATCAAAGTGCATTGTCTGTAGGAGGCACTGGCGAATGAATCTGTTCAGCAGGAACGACCTCGGACCGCCAGGGGCCGAGAAAATTACAGATATTCGGAATCCATCACCCAAGGTCATGTAAAAATCCAGCATATATCTGGTGATATCTCGAGTGCTATTAGAGATAGCGCAATAAACCAAAGTGAATTATCTGCAGGGGGCCCTGGCGCATGAATCTGTGCAGCGGGAACGACCTCGGACCACCAGGGGCCGAGAAAACCACCGTCACATGGGGCCGGACACTCAGGGTCAGGGAAAAATCCAATATATATCCGGTGATATCTCGGGTGCTATTACAGATAGCGAAATAAACCAAAGTGAATTATCTGCAGGAGGCCCTGGCGCATGAATCTGCGCAGCGGGAACGACCTCGGGCCACCAGGGGCCGAGAAAACCACAGTCTCATGGGGCCGGACACTCAGGATCAGGGGAAAATCCAATATAAATCTGGTGATATCTCGGGTGCTATTAGAGATAGCGCAATAAACCAAAGTGAATTATCTGCAGGTGGCCCTGGCGCATGAATCTGTGCAGCGGGAACGACCTCGGACCACCAAGGGCCGAGAAAACCACCGTCTCATGGGGCCGGACACTCAGGGTCAGGGGAAAATCCAATATATATCTGGTGATATCTCGGGTGCTATTAGTGATAGCGCAATAAACCAAAGTGAATTATCTGCAGGAGGACCTGGCGCATGAATCTGTGCAGCGGGAACGACCTCGGACCACCAAGGGCCGAGAAAACCACCGTCTCATGGGGCCGGACACTCAGGGTCAGGGGAAAATACAATATATATCTGGTGATATTTCGGGTGCTATTAGAGATAGGGCAATAAATCTAAGTGCATTGTCTGCAGGAGGCCCTGGCACATGAATCTGTGCAGCGGGAACGACGTCGGACCACCAGGGGCCGAGAAAACCACAGTCTCATGGGGCCGGACACTCAGGGTCGGGGAAAAATCCAATATATATCTGGTGATATCTCGGGTGCTATTAGAGATAGCGCAATAAACCAAAGTGAATTATCTGCAGGAGGCCCTGGCGCATGAATCTGTGCAGCGGATACGACCTCGGACCACCAGGGGCCGAGAAAACCACCGTCTCATGGGGCCGGAAACTCAGGGTCAGGGAAAAATCCTATATATATCAGGTGATATCTCGGGTGCTATTACAAATAGCGCAATAAATCAAAGTGCATTGTCTGTCGTAGGCCCTGGCGCATGAATCTGTGCAGCGGGAACGACCTCGGACCACCAAGGGCCGAGAAAACCACCGTCTCATGGGGCCGGACACTCAGGGTCAGGGGAAAATACAATATATATCTGGTGATATTTCGGGTGCTATTAGAGATAGGGCAATAAATCTAAGTGCATTGTCTGCAGGAGGCCGTGGCACATGAATCTGTGCAGCGGGAACGACGTCGGACCACCAGGGGCCGAGAAAACCGCAGTCTCATGGGGCCGGACACTCAGGATCAGGGGAAAATCCAATATATATCTGGTGATATCTCGGGTGCTATTAGAGATAGCGCAATAAATCAAAGTGCATTGTCCCTAGGAGGCCCTTGCGCATGAATCTGTGCAGCGCGTACGACCTCGGAACACCAGGGGCCGAGAAAACCACCGTCTCATGGGGCCGAACACTCAGGGTCGGGGAAAAATCCAATATATATCTGGTGATATCTCGGGTGCTATTAGAGATAGCGCAATAAACCAAAGTGAATTATCTGCAGGAGGCCCTGGCGCATGAATCTGTGCAGCGGGAACGACCTCGGATCACCAGGGGCCGAGAAAATCACCGTCTCATGGGGCTGGACTGTCAGGGTCAGGTAAAAATCCAATATATATCTGGTAATATCTCGGGTGCTATTACAGATAGCGCAATAAACTAAAGTGAATTATCTGCAGGAGGCCCTGCCGCATGAATCTGTGCAGCGGGATCTACCTCGGACCACCAGGGACCGAGAAAATCACCGACACATGGGGCCGGACACTCAGGGTCAGGGAAAAATCCAATATATATCTGGTGATATCTCAGGTGCTATTAGAGATAGCGCAATAAATCAAAGTGCATTGTCCCTAGGAGGCCCTTGCGCATGAATCTGTGCAGCGCGAACGACCTCGGAACACCAGGGGCCGAGAAAACCACCGTCTCATGGGGCCGAACACTCAGGGTCGGGGAAAAATCCAATATATATCTGGTGATATCTCGGGTGCTATTAGAGATAGCGCAATAAACCAAAGTGAATTATCTGCAGGAGGCCCTGGCGCATGAATCTGTGCAGCGGGAACGACCTCGGACCACCAGGGGCCGAGAAAACCACCGTCTCATGGGGCCGGAAACTCAGGGTCAGGGAAAAATCCTATATATATCAGGTGATATCTCGGGTGCTATTACAAATAGCGCCATAAATCAAAGTGCATTGTCTGTCGTAGGCCCTGGCGCATGAATCTGTGCAGCGTGAACGACCTCGGACCACCAGAGGCCGAGAAAACCACAGTCTCATGCGGCCGGACACTCAGGGTCAGGGGAAAAGCCAATATATATCTGGTGATATCTCGGGTGCTATTAGAGATAGCGCAATAAACCAAAGTGAATTATCTGCAGGAGGCCCTGGCGCATGAATCTGTGCAGCGGATACGACCTCGGACCACCAGGGGCCGAGAAAACCACCGTCTCATGGGGCCGGAAACTCAGGGTCAGGGAAAAATCCTATATATATCAGGTGATATCTCGGGTGCTATTACAAATAGCGCAATAAATCAAAGTGCATTGTCTGTCGTAGGCCCTGGCGCATGAATCTGTGCAGCGTGAACGACCTCGGACCACCAGGGGCCGAGAAAACCACAGTCTCATGCGGCCGGACACTCAGGGTCAGGGGAAAAGCCAATATATATCTGGTGATATTTCGGGTGCTATTAGAGATAGCGCAATAAATCTAAGTGCATTGTCTGCAGGAGGCCCTGGCGCATGAATCTGGGCAGCGGGAACGACCTCGGACCACCAAGGGCCGAGAAAACCACCGTCTCATGGGGCCGGACACTCAGGGTCAGGGGAAAATACAATATATATCTGGTGATATTTCGGGTGCTATTAGAGATAGCGCAATAAATCTAAGTGCATTGTCTGCAGGAGGCCCTGGCGCATGAATCTGGGCAGCGGGAACGACCTCGGACCACCAGGGGCCGAGAAAACCACAGTCTCATGCGGCCGGACACTCAGGGTCGGGGAAAAATCCAATATATATCTGGTGATATCTCGGGTGCTATTAGAGATAGCGCAATAAACCAAAGTGCATTGTCTCCAGGAGGCCCTGGCGCATGAATCTGTGCAGCGGGATCGACCTCGTACCACCAGGGGCCGAGAAAATCACTGTCTCATGGCACCGGACTGTCAGGGTCAGGGAAAAATCCAATATACATCTGGTGATATCTCGGGTGCTATTAGAGATAGCGCAATAAATCAAAGTGAATTATCTGCAGGGCGCCCTGGCGCATGAATCTGTGCAGCGGGATCGACCTCGGACCACGAGGGACCGAGAAAACCATCGACACATGGGGCCGGACTGTCAGGGTCAAGGAAAAATCCAATATATATCTGTTGATATCTCGGGTGCTATAAGAGATAGCGCAATAAACAAAAAGTGAATTATCTGCAGGAGGCCCTGGCGCATGAATCTGTGCAGCGGGAACGACCTCGGATCACCAGGGGCCGAGGAAATCACCGTCTCATGGGGCTGGACTGTCAGGGTCAGGTAAAAATCCAATATATATCTGGTAATATCTCGGGTGCTATTACAGATAGAGCAATAAACTAAAGTGAATTATCTGCAGGAGGCCCTGCCGCATGAATCTGTGCAGCGGGATCTACCTCGGACCACCAGGGACCGAGAAAATCACCGACACATGGGGCCGGACACTCAGGGTCAGGGAAAAATCCAATATATATCTGGTGATATCTCAGGTGCTATTAGAGATAGCGCAATAAATCAAAGTGCATTGTCCCTAGGAGGCCCTTGCGCATGAATCTGTGCAGCGCGAACGACCTCGGAACACCAGGGGCCGAGAAAACCACCGTCTCATGGGGCCGAACACTCAGGGTCGGGGAAAAATCCAATATATATCTGGTGATATCTCGGGTGCTATTAGAGATAGCGCAATAAACCAAAGTGAATTATCTGCAGGAGGCCCTGGCGCATGAATCTGTGCAGCGGGAACGACCTCGGACCACCAGGGGCCGAGAAAACCACCGTCTCATGGGGCCGGAAACTCAGGGTCAGGGAAAAATCCTATATATATCAGGTGATATCTCGGGTGCTATTACAAATAGCGCAATAAATCAAAGTGCATTGTCTGTCGTAGGCCCTGGCGCATGAATCTGTGCAGCGTGAACGACCTCGGACCACCAGGGGCCGAGAAAACCACAGTCTCATGCGGCCGGACACTCAGGGTCAGGGGAAAAGCCAATATATATCGGGTGATATCTCGGGTGCTATTAGAGATAGCGCAATAAACCAAAGTGAATTATCTGCAGGAGGCCCTGGCGCATGAATCTGTGCAGCGGATACGACCTCGGACCACCAGGGGCCGAGAAAACCACCGTCTCATGGGGCCGGAAACTCAGGGTCAGGGAAAAATCCTATATATATCAGGTGATATCTCGGGTGCTATTACAAATAGCGCAATAAATCAAAGTGCATTGTCTGTCGTAGGCCCTGGCGCATGAATCTGTGCAGCGTGAACGACCTCGGACCACCAGGGGCCGAGAAAACCACAGTCTCATGCGGCCGGACACTCAGGGTCAGGGGAAAAGCCAATATATATCTGGTGATATCTCGGGTGCTATTAGAGATAGCGCAATAAACCAAAGTGAATTATCTGCAGGAGGCCCTGGCGCATGAATCTGTGCAGCGGATACGACCTCGGACCACCAGGGGCCGAGAAAACCACCGTCTCATGGGGCCGGAAACTCAGGGTCAGGGAAAAATCCTATATATATCAGGTGATATCTCGGGTGCTATTACAAATTGCGCAAAAAACCAAAGTGCATTGTCTGTCGTAGGCCCTGGCGCATGAATCTGTGCAGCGTGAACGACCTCGGACCACCAGGGGCCGAGAAAACCAAAGTCTCATGGGGCCGGACACTCAGGGTCAGGGGAAAAGCCAATATATATCTGGTGATATCTCGGGTGCTATTAGAGATAGCGCAATAAACCAAAGTGAATTATCTGCAGGAGGCCCTGGCGCCTGAATCTGGGCAGCGGGAACGACCTCGGACCACCAAGGGCCGAGAAAACCACCGTCTCATGGGGCCGGACACTCAGGGTCAGGGGAAAATACAATATATATCTGGTGATATTTCGGGTGCTATTAGAGATAGCGCAATAAATCTAAGTGCATTGTCTGCAGGAGGCCCTGGCGCATGAATCTGGGCAGCGGGAACGACCTCGGACCACCAGGGGCCGAGAAAACCACAGTCTCATGCGGCCGGACACTCAGGGTCGGGGAAAAATCCAATATATATCTGGTGATATCTCGGGTGCTATTAGAGATAGCGCAATAAACCAAAGTGAATTATCTGCAGGAGGCCCTGGCGCATGAATCTGTGCAGCGGATACGACCTCGGACCACCAGGGGCCGAGAAAACCACCGTCACATGGGGCCGGACACTCAGGGTCAGGGAAAAATCCAATATATATCTGGTGATATCTCGGGTGCTATTAGAGATAGCGCAAAAAACCAAAGTGAATTATCTGCAGGGGGCCCTGGCGCATGAATCTCTGCAGCGCGAACGACCTCGGACCACCAGGGGCCGAGAAAATCACCGTCTCATGGGGCTGGACTGTCAGGGTCAGGTAAAACTCCAATATATATCTGGTAATATCTCGGGTGCTATTACAGATAGCGCAATAAACCAAAGTGAATTATCTGCAGGAGGCCCTGCCGCATGAATCTGTGCAGCGGGATCTACCTCGGACCACCAGGGACCGAGAAAACCACCGTCTCATGGGGCCGGACACTCAGGGTCAGGGGAAAATACAATATATATCTGGTGATATCTCGGGTGCTATTAGAGATAGCACAATAAACCAAAGTGAATTATCTGCAGGAGGCCCTGGCGCATGAATCTGTGCAGCGGGAACGACTTCGGACCACCAGGGGCCGAGAAAACCACCGTCTCATGGGGCCGGACACTCAGGGTCAGGGAACAATCCAATATATATCTGGTGATATCTCGGGTGCTATTAGAGATAGCGCAATAAACCAAAGTTAATTCCCTGCAGGAGGCCCGGGCGCATGAATCTGTGCAGCGGGGACGGCCTCGGACCACCAGGGGCCGAGAAAACCTCCGTCTCATGGGGCCGGACTGTCAGGGTCCGGGAAAAATCCATTATATATCTGGTGATATCTCGGGTGCTATTAGAGATAGCGCAATAAATCAAAGTGCATTGTCCCTAGGAGGCCCTTGCGCATGAATCTGTGCAGCGCGAACGACCTCGGAACACCAGGGGCCGAGAAAACCACCGTCTCATGGGGCCGAACACTCAGGGTCGGGGAAAAATCCAATATATATCTGGTGATATCTCGGGTGCTATTAGAGATAGCGCAATAAACCAAAGTGAATTATCTGCAGGAGGCCCTGGCGCATGAATCTGTGCCGCGGGAAAGACCTCGGACCACCAGGGGCCGAGAAAACCACCGTCTCATGGGGCCGGACATTCAGGGTCAGGGAAAAATCCAATATATATCTGGTGATACCTCGGGTGCTATTACAGATATCGCAATAAATCCATGTGATTTATCTGCAGGAGGCCCTGGCGCATGCATCTGTGCAGCGGGAACGACCTCGGAACACCAGGGGCGGAGAAAACCACCGTCTCATAGGGCCGGACACTCACGGTCGGGAAATATCCAACATATATCTGGTGATATCTCGGGTGCTATTAGAGATAGCGCAATAAACCAAAGTTAATTCCCTGCAGGAGGCCCGGGCGCATGAATCTGTGCAGCGGGGACGGCCTCGGACCACCAGGGGCCGAGAAAACCTCCGTCTCATGGGGCCGGACTGTCAGGGTCCGGGAAAAATCCATTATATATCTGGTGATATCTCGGGTGCTATTGGAGATAGCGCGATAAATCAAAGTGCATTGTCTGCAGAAAGCCCTGGCGCATGATTCTGTGCAGCGGGAACGACCTCGGACCACCAGGGGCCGAGGAAATCACCGTCTCATGGAGCCGGACAGTCAGGGTCAGGGAAAAATCCAATATATATATGTTGATATCTCGGGTGCTATTAGAGATAGCGCAATATATCAAAGTGCATTGTCTGTAGGAGGCACTGGCGATTGAATCTGTTCAGCAGGAACGACCTCGGACCGCCAGGGGCCGAGAAAATTACAGATATTCGGAATCCATCACCCAAGGTCATGTAAAAATCCAGCATATATCTGGTGATATCTCGAGTGCTATTAGAGATAGCGCAATAAACCAAAGTGAATTATCTGCAGGGGGCCCTGGCGCATGAATCTGTGCAGCGGGAACGACCTCGGACCACCAGGGGCCGAGAAAACCACCGTCACATGGGGCCGGACACTCAGGGTCAGGGAAAAATCCAATATATATCCGGTGATATCTCGGGTGCTATTACAGATAGCGAAATAAACCAAAGTGAATTATCTGCAGGAGGCCCTGGCGCATGAATCTGCGCAGCGGGAACGACCTCGGGCCACCAGGGGCCGAGAAAACCACAGTCTCATGGGGCCGGACACTCAGGATCAGGGGAAAATCCAATATAAATCTGGTGATATCTCGGGTGCTATTAGAGATAGCGCAATAAACCAAAGTGAATTATCTGCAGGTGGCCCTGGCGCATGAATCTGTGCAGCGGGAACGACCTCGGACCACCAAGGGCCGAGAAAACCACCGTCTCATGGGGCCGGACACTCAGGGTCAGGGGAAAATCCAATATATATCTGGTGATATCTCGGGTGCTATTAGTGATAGCGCAATAAACCAAAGTGAATTATCTGCAGGAGGACCTGGCGCATGAATCTGTGCAGCGGGAACGACCTCGGACCACCAAGGGCCGAGAAAACCACCGTCTCATGGGGCCGGACACTCAGGGTCAGGGGAAAATACAATATATATCTGGTGATATTTCGGGTGCTATTAGAGATAGGGCAATAAATCTAAGTGCATTGTCTGCAGGAGGCCCTGGCACATGAATCTGTGCAGCGGGAACGACGTCGGACCACCAGGGGCCGAGAAAACCACAGTCTCATGGGGCCGGACACTCAGGGTCAGGGGAAAATCCAATATATATCTGGTGATATCTCGGGTGCTATTAGAGATAGCGCACTAAACCAAAGTGAATTATCTGCAGGAGGCCCTGGCGCATGAATCTGTGCAGCGGGAACGACCTCGGACCACCAGGGGCCGAGAAAACCACCGTCTCATGGGGCCGGAAACTCAGGGTCAGGGAAAAATCCTATATATATCAGGTGATATCTCGGGTGCTATTACAAATAGCGCAATAAATCAAAGTGCATTGTCTGTCGTAGGCCCTGGCGCATGAATCTGTGCAGCGTGAACGACCTCGGACCACCAGGGGCCGAGAAAACCACAGTCTCATGCGGCCGGACACTCAGGGTCAGGGGAAAAGCCAATATATATCTGGTGATACCTCGGGTGCTATTAGAGATAGCGCAATAAACCAAAGTGAATTATCTGCAGGAGGCCCTGGCGCATGAATCTGTGCAGCGGATACGACCTCGGACCACCAGGGGCCGAGAAAACCACCGTCTCATGGGGCCGGAAACTCAGGGTCAGGGAAAAATCCTATATATATCAGGTGATATCTCGGGTGCTATTACAAATAGCGCAAAAAACCAAAGTGCATTGTCTGTCGTAGGCCCTGGCGCATGAATCTGTGCAGCGTGAACGACCTCGGACCACCAGGGGCCGAGAAAACCAAAGTCTCATGGGGCCGGACACTCAGGACCAGGGGAAAATCCAATATAAATCTGGTGATATCACGGGTGCTATTAGAGATAGCGCAATAAACCAAAGTGAATTATCTGCAGGTGGCCCTGGCGCATGAATCTGTGCAGCTGGAACGACCTCGGAACAGCAGGGGCCGAGAAAACCACCGTCACATGGGGCCGGACACTCAGGGTCAGGGAAAAATCCAATATATAGTATATCTGGTGATATCTCGGGTGCTATTAGAGATAGCGCAATAAACCAAAGTGAATTATCTGCAGGTGGCCCTGGCGCATGAATCTGTGCAGCGGATACGACCTCGGACCACCAGGGGCCGAGAAAACCACCGTCTCATGGGGCCGGAAACTCAGGGTCAGGGAAAAATCCTATATATATCAGGTGATATCTCGGGTGCTATTACAAATTGCGCAAAAAACCAAAGTGCATTGTCTGTCGTAGGCCCTGGCGCATGAGTCTGTGCAGCGTGAACGACCTCGGACCACCAGGGGCCGAGAAAACCAAAGTCTCATGGGGCCGGACACTCAGGGTCAGGGGAAAAGCCAATATATATCTGGTGATATCTCGGGTGCTATTAGAGATAGCGCAATCAACCAAAGTGAATTATCTGCAGGAGGCCCTGGCGCATGAATCTGCGCAGCGGGAACGACCTCGGGCCACCAGGGGCCGAGAAAACCACAGTCTCATGGGGCCGGACACTCAGGATCAGGGGAAAATCCAATATAAACCTGGTGATATCTCGGGTGCTATTAGAGATAGCGCAATAAACCAAAGTGAATTATCTGCAGGAGGCCCTGGCGCCTGAATCTGGGCAGCGGGAACGACCTCGGACCACCAAGGGCCGAGAAAACCACCGTCTCATGGGGCCGGACACTCAGGGTCAGGGGAAAATACAATATATATCTGGTGATATTTCGGGTGCTATTAGAGATAGCGCAATAAATCTAAGTGCATTGTCTGCAGGAGGCCCTGGCGCATGAATCTGGGCAGCGGGAACGACCTCGGACCACCAGGGGCCGAGAAAACCACAGTCTCATGCCGCCGGACACTCAGGGTCGGGGAAAAATCCAATATATATCTGGTGATATCTCGGGTGCTATTAGAGATAGCGCAATAAACCAAAGTGAATTATCTGCAGGAGGCCCTGGCGCATGAATCTGTGCAGCGGATACGACCTCGGACCACCAGGGGCCGAGAAAACCACCGTCACATGGGGCCGGACACTCAGGGTCAGGGAAAAATCCAATATATATCTGGTGATATCTCGGGTGCTATTAGAGATAGCGCAAAAAACCAAAGTGAATTATCTGCAGGAGGCCCTGGCGCATGAATCTCTGCAGCGCGAACGACCTCGGACCACCAGGGGCCGAGAAAATCACCGTCTCATGGGGCTGGACTGTCAGGGTCAGGGAAAAATCCAATATATATCCGGTGATATCTCGGGTGCTATTACAGATAGCGAAATAAACCAAAGTGAATTATCTGCAGGAGGCCCTGGCGCATGAATCTGCGCAGCGGGAACGACCTCGGGCCACCAGGGGCCGAGAAAACCACAGTCTCATGGGGCCGGACACTCAGGATCAGGGGAAAATCCAATATAAATCTGGTGATATCTCGGGTGCTATTACAGATAGCGAAATAAACCTACGTGAATTATCTGCAGGAGGCTCTGGCGCATGCATCTGTGCAGCGGGAACGACCTCGGACCACCAGAGGCCGAGAAAACCACAGTCTCATGGGGCCGGACACTCAGGGTCAGGGGAAAATCCAATATATATGTGGTGATATCTCGGCTGCTATTACAGATAGCGCAATAAATCAAAGTGCATTGTCTGTAGGAGGCCCTGGCGCATGAATCTGGACAGCGGGAACGACCTGGGACCACCAGGGGCCGAG
Source organism: Nomia melanderi (assembly GCF_051020985.1). Classification (NCBI taxonomy): domain Eukaryota; kingdom Metazoa; phylum Arthropoda; class Insecta; order Hymenoptera; family Halictidae; genus Nomia; species Nomia melanderi. The sequence goes on along the minus strand of NW_027475139.1, from coordinate 341,167 downwards.
AAAACCACAGTCTCATGGGGCCGGACACTCAGGGTCAGGGGAAAATCCAATATATATCTGGTGATATCTCGGGTGCTCTTACAGATACCGCAATAAATCAAAGTGCATTGTCTGTAGGAGGCCCGGGCGCATGAATCTGTGCAGCGGGAACGACCTCGGACCACCAGGGGCCGAGAAAACCACTGTCTCATGGGGCCGGACACTCAGGGTCAGGGGAAAATCCATTATATATCTGGTGATATCTCGGGTGCTATTACAGATAGCGAAATAAACCAAAGTGAATTATCTGCAGGAGGCCCTGGCGCATGAATCTGCGCAGCGGGAACGACCTCGGGCCACCAGGGGCCGAGAAAACCACAGTCTCATGGGGCCGGACACTCAGGATCAGGGGAAAATCCAATATAAATCTGGTGATATCTCGGGTGCTATTAGAGATAGCGCAATAAACCAAAGTGAATTATCTGCAGGTGGCCCTGGCGCATGAATCTGTGCAGCGGGAACGACCTCGGACCACCAAGGGCCGAGAAAACCACCGTCTCATGGGGCCGGACACTCAGGGTCAGGGGAAAATCCAATATATATCTGGTGATATCTCGGGTGCTATTAGTGATAGCGCAATAAACCAAAGTGAATTATCTGCAGGAGGACCTGGCGCATGAATCTGTGCAGCGGGAACGACCTCGGACCACCAAGGGCCGAGAAAACCACCGTCTCATGGGGCCGGACACTCAGGGTCAGGGGAAAATACAATATATATCTGGTGATATTTCGGGTGCTATTAGAGATAGGGCAATAAATCTAAGTGCATTGTCTGCAGGAGGCCCTGGCACATGAATCTGTGCAGCGGGAACGACGTCGGACCACCAGGGGCCGAGAAAACCACAGTCTCATGGGGCCGGACACTCAGGGTCAGGGGAAAATCCAATATATATCTGGTGATATCTCGGGTGCTATTAGAGATAGCGCACTAAACCAAAGTGAATTATCTGCAGGAGGCCCTGGCGCATGAATCTGTGCAGCGGGAACGACCTCGGACCACCAGGGGCCGAGAAAACCACCGTCTCATGGGGCCGGAAACTCAGGGTCAGGGAAAAATCCTATATATATCAGGTGATATCTCGGGTGCTATTACAAATAGCGCAATAAATCAAAGTGCATTGTCTGTCGTAGGCCCTGGCGCATGAATCTGTGCAGCGTGAACGACCTCGGACCACCAGGGGCCGAGAAAACCACAGTCTCATGCGGCCGGACACTCAGGGTCAGGGGAAAAGCCAATATATATCTGGTGATACCTCGGGTGCTATTAGAGATAGCGCAATAAACCAAAGTGAATTATCTGCAGGAGGCCCTGGCGCATGAATCTGTGCAGCGGATACGACCTCGGACCACCAGGGGCCGAGAAAACCACCGTCTCATGGGGCCGGAAACTCAGGGTCAGGGAAAAATCCTATATATATCAGGTGATATCTCGGGTGCTATTACAAATAGCGCAAAAAACCAAAGTGCATTGTCTGTCGTAGGCCCTGGCGCATGAATCTGTGCAGTGTGAACGACCTCGGACCACCAGGGGCCGAGAAAACCAAAGTCTCATGGGGCCGGACACTCAGGACCAGGGGAAAATCCAATATAAATCTGGTGATATCACGGGTGCTATTAGAGATAGCGCAATAAACCAAAGTGAATTATCTGCAGGTGGCCCTGGCGCATGAATCTGTGCAGCTGGAACGACCTCGGAACAGCAGGGGCCGAGAAAACCACCGTCACATGGGGCCGGACACTCAGGGTCAGGGAAAAATCCAATATATAGTATATCTGGTGATATCTCGGGTGCTATTAGAGATAGCGCAATAAACCAAAGTGAATTATCTGCAGGAGGCCCTGGCGCATGAATCTGTGCAGCGGATACGACCTCGGACCACCAGGGGCCGAGAAAACCACCGTCTCATGGGGCCGGAAACTCAGGGTCAGGGAAAAATCCTATATATATCAGGTGATATCTCGGGTGCTATTACAAATTGCGCAAAAAACCAAAGTGCATTGTCTGTCGTAGGCCCTGGCGCATGAGTCTGTGCAGCGTGAACGACCTCGGACCACCAGGGGCCGAGAAAACCAAAGTCTCATGGGGCCGGACACTCAGGGTCAGGGGAAAAGCCAATATATATCTGGTGATATCTCGGGTGCTATTAGAGATAGCGCAATCAACCAAAGTGAATTATCTGCAGGAGGCCCTGGCGCATGAATCTGCGCAGCGGGAACGACCTCGGGCCACCAGGGGCCGAGAAAACCACAGTCTCATGGGGCCGGACACTCAGGATCAGGGGAAAATCCAATATAAACCTGGTGATATCTCGGGTGCTATTAGAGATAGCGCAATAAACCAAAGTGAATTATCTGCAGGAGGCCCTGGCGCCTGAATCTGGGCAGCGGGAACGACCTCGGACCACCAAGGGCCGAGAAAACCACCGTCTCATGGGGCCGGACACTCAGGGTCAGGGGAAAATACAATATATATCTGGTGATATTTCGGGTGCTATTAGAGATAGCGCAATAAATCTAAGTGCATTGTCTGCAGGAGGCCCTGGCGCATGAATCTGGGCAGCGGGAACGACCTCGGACCACCAGGGGCCGAGAAAACCACAGTCTCATGCCGCCGGACACTCAGGGTCGGGGAAAAATCCAATATATATCTGGTGATATCTCGGGTGCTATTAGAGATAGCGCAATAAACCAAAGTGAATTATCTGCAGGAGGCCCTGGCGCATGAATCTGTGCAGCGGATACGACCTCGGACCACCAGGGGCCGAGAAAACCACCGTCACATGGGGCCGGACACTCAGGGTCAGGGAAAAATCCAATATATATCTGGTGATATCTCGGGTGCTATTAGAGATAGCGCAAAAAACCAAAGTGAATTATCTGCAGGAGGCCCTGGCGCATGAATCTCTGCAGCGCGAACGACCTCGGACCACCAGGGGCCGAGAAAATCACCGTCTCATGGGGCTGGACTGTCAGGGTCAGGGAAAAATCCAATATATATCCGGTGATATCTCGGGTGCTATTACAGATAGCGAAATAAACCAAAGTGAATTATCTGCAGGAGGCCCTGGCGCATGAATCTGCGCAGCGGGAACGACCTCGGGCCACCAGGGGCCGAGAAAACCACAGTCTCATGGGGCCGGACACTCAGGATCAGGGGAAAATCCAATATAAATCTGGTGATATCTCGGGTGCTATTACAGATAGCGAAATAAACCAAAGTGAATTATCTGCAGGAGGCCCTGGCGCATGAATCTGCGCAGCGGGAACGACCTCGGGCCACCAGGGGCCGAGAAAACCACAGTCTCATGGGGCCGGACACTCAGGATCAGGGGAAAATCCAATATAAATCTGGTGATATCTCGGGTGCTATTAGTGATAGCGCAATAAACCAAAGTGAATTATCTGCAGGTGGCCCTGGCGCATGAATCTGTGCAGCGGGAACGACCTCGGACCACCAAGGGCCGAGAAAACCACCGTCTCATGGGGCCGGACACTCAGGGTCAGGGGAAAATCCAATATATATCTGGTGATATCTCGGGTGCTATTAGTGATAGCGCAATAAACCAAAGTGAATTATCTGCAGGAGGACCTGGCGCATGAATCTGTGCAGCGGGAACGACCTCGGACCACCAAGGGCCGAGAAAACCACCGTCACATGGGGCCGGACACTCAGGGTCAGGGGAAAATACAATATATATCTGGTGATATTTCGGGTGCTATTAGAGATAGGGCAATAAATCTAAGTGCATTGTCTGCAGGAGGCCCTGGCACATGAATCTGTGCAGCGGGAACGACGTCGGACCACCAGGGGCCGAGAAAACCACAGTCTCATGGGGCCGGACACTCAGGGTCAGGGGAAAATCCAATATATATCTGGTGATATCTCGGGTGCTATTAGAGATAGCGCACTAAACCAAAGTGAATTATCTGCAGGAGGCCCTGGCGCATGAATCTGTGCAGCGGGAACGACCTCGGACCACCAGGGGCCGAGAAAACCACCGTCTCATGGGGCCGGAAACTCAGGGTCAGGGAAAAATCCTATATATATCAGGTGATATCTCGGGTGCTATTACAAATAGCGCAATAAATCAAAGTGCATTGTCTGTCGTAGGCCCTGGCGCATGAATCTGTGCAGCGTGAACGACCTCGGACCACCAGGGGCCGAGAAAACCACAGTCTCATGCGGCCGGACACTCAGGGTCAGGGGAAAAGCCAATATATATCTGGTGATACCTCGGGTGCTATTAGAGATAGCGCAATAAACCAAAGTGAATTATCTGCAGGAGGCCCTGGCGCATGAATCTGTGCAGCGGATACGACCTCGGACCACCAGGGGCCGAGAAAACCACCGTCTCATGGGGCCGGAAACTCAGGGTCAGGGAAAAATCCTATATATATCAGGTGATATCTCGGGTGCTATTACAAATAGCGCAAAAAACCAAAGTGCATTGTCTGTCGTAGGCCCTGGCGCATGAATCTGTGCAGCGTGAACGACCTCGGACCACCAGGGGCCGAGAAAACCAAAGTCTCATGGGGCCGGACACTCAGGACCAGGGGAAAATCCAATATAAATCTGGTGATATCACGGGTGCTATTAGAGATAGCGCAATAAACCAAAGTGAATTATCTGCAGGTGGCCCTGGCGCATGAATCTGTGCAGCTGGAACGACCTCGGAACAGCAGGGGCCGAGAAAACCACCGTCACATGGGGCCGGACACTCAGGGTCAGGGAAAAATCCAATATATATCTGGTGATATCTCGGGTGCTATTAGAGATAGCGCAATAAACCAAAGTGAATTATCTGCAGGAGGCCCCGGCGCATGAATCTGTGCAGCGGATACGACCTCGGACCACCAGGGGCCGAGAAAACCACCGTCTCATGGGGCCGGAAACTCAGGGTCAGGGAAAAATCCTATATATATCAGGTGATATCTCGGGTGCTATTACAAATTGCGCAAAAAACCAAAGTGCATTGTCTGTCGTAGGCCCTGGCGCATGAATCTGTGCAGCGTGAACGACCTCGGACCACCAGGGGCCGAGAAAACCAAAGTCTCATGGGGCCGGACACTCAGGGTCAGGGGAAAAGCCAATATATATCTGGTGATATCTCGGGTGCTATTAGAGATAGCGCAATCAACCAAAGTGAATTATCTGCAGGAGGCCCTGGCGCATGAATCTGCGCAGCGGGAACGACCTCGGGCCACCAGGGGCCGAGAAAACCACAGTCTCATGGGGCCGGACACTCAGGATCAGGGGAAAATCCAATATAAACCTGGTGATATCTCGGGTGCTATTAGAGATAGCGCAATAAACCAAAGTGAATTATCTGCAGGAGGCCCTGGCGCCTGAATCTGGGCAGCGGGAACGACCTCGGACCACCAAGGGCCGAGAAAACCACCGTCTCATGGGGCCGGACACTCAGGGTCAGGGGAAAATACAATATATATCTGGTGATATTTCGGGTGCTATTAGAGATAGCGCAATAAATCTAAGTGCATTGTCTGCAGGAGGCCCTGGCGCATGAATCTGGGCAGCGGGAACGACCTCGGACCACCAGGGGCCGAGAAAACCACAGTCTCATGCGGCCGGACACTCAGGGTCGGGGAAAAATCCAATATATATCTGGTGATATCTCGGGTGCTATTAGAGATAGCGCAATAAACCAAAGTGAATTATCTGCAGGAGGCCCTGGCGCATGAATCTGTGCAGCGGATACGACCTCGGACCACCAGGGGCCGAGAAAACCACCGTCACATGGGGCCGGACACTCAGGGTCAGGGAAAAATCCAATATATATCTGGTGATATCTCGGGTGCTATTAGAGATAGCGCAAAAAACCAAAGTGAATTATCTGCAGGAGGCCCTGGCGCATGAATCTCTGCAGCGCGAACGACCTCGGACCACCAGGGGCCGAGAAAATCACCGTCTCATGGGGCTGGACTGTCAGGGTCAGGTAAAACTCCAATATATATCTGGTAATATCTCGGGTGCTATTACAGATAGCGCAATAAACCAAAGTGAATTATCTGCAGGAGGCCCTGCCGCATGAATCTGTGCAGCGGGATCTACCTCGGACCACCAGGGACCGAGAAAACCACCGTCTCATGGGGCCGGACACTCAGGGTCAGGGGAAAATACAATATATATCTGGTGATATTTCGGGTGCTATTAGAGATAGCGCAATAAATCTAAGTGCATTGTCTGCAGGAGGCCCTGGCACATGAATCTGTGCAGCGGGAACGACGTCGGACCACCAGGGGCCGAGAAAACCACAGTCTCATGGGGCCGGACACTCAGGGTCAGGGGAAAATCCAATATATATCTGGTGATATCTCGGGTGCTATTAGAGATAGCACAATAAACCAAAGTGAATTATCTGCAGGAGGCCCTGGCGCATGCATCTGTGCAGCGGGAACGACCTTGGACCACCAGGGGCCGAGACAACCACCGTCTCATTGGGCCGGGCACTCAGGGTAAGGGAAAAATCCAATATATATCTGTTGATATCTGGGGTGCTATTAGAAATAGCGCAATAAACAAAAGTGAATTATCTGCAGGAGGCCCTGGCGCATGAAGCTGTACGGCGGGAACGACCTCGGACCACCAGGGGCCGAGAAAACCACCGTCTCATGGGGCCGGACACTCAGGGTCAGGGAAAAATCCAATATATATCTGGTGATATCTCGGGTGCTATAAGAGATAGCACAATAAACCAAAGTGAATTATCTGCAGGAGGCCCTGGCGCATGAATCTGTGCAGCGGGAACGACTTCGGACCACCAGGGGCCGAGAAAACCACCGTCTCATGGGGCCGGACACTCAGGGTCAGGGAACAATCCAATATATATCTGGTGATATCTCGGGTGCTATTAGAGATAGCGCAATAAACCAAAGTTAATTCCCTGCAGGAGGCCCGGGCGCATGAATCTGTGCAGCGGGGACGGCCTCGGACCACCAGGGGCCGAGAAAACCTCCGTCTCATGGGGCCGGACTGTCAGGGTCCGGGAAAAATCCATTATATATCTGGTGATATCTCGGGTGCTATTAGAGATAGCGCAATAAATCAAAGTGCATTGTCCCTAGGAGGCCCTTGCGCATGAATCTGTGCAGCGCGAACGACCTCGGAACACCAGGGGCCGAGAAAACCACCGTCTCATGGGGCCGAACACTCAGGGTCGGGGAAAAATCCAATATATATCTGGTGATATCTCGGGTGCTATTAGAGATAGCGCAATAAACCAAAGTGAATTATCTGCAGGAGGCCCTGGCGCATGAATCTGTGCCGCGGGAAAGACCTCGGACCACCAGGGGCCGAGAAAACCACCGTCTCATGGGGCCGGACATTCAGGGTCAGGGAAAAATCCAATATATATCTGGTGATACCTCGGGTGCTATTACAGATATCGCAATAAATCCATGTGATTTATCTGCAGGAGGCCCTGGCGCATGCATCTGTGCAGCGGGAACGACCTCGGAACACCAGGGGCGGAGAAAACCACCGTCTCATAGGGCCGGACACTCACGGTCGGGAAATATCCAACATATATCTTGTGATATCTCGGGTGCTATTAGAGATAGCGCAATAAACCAAAGTTAATTCCCTGCAGGAGGCCCGGGCGCATGAATCTGTGCAGCGGGGACGGCCTCGGACCACCAGGGGCCGAGAAAACCTCCGTCTCATGGGGCCGGACTGTCAGGGTCCGGGAAAAATCCATTATATATCTGGTGATATCTCGGGTGCTATTGGAGATAGCGCGATAAATCAAAGTGCATTGTCTGCAGAAAGACCTGGCGCATGATTCTGTGCAGCGGGAACGACCTCGGACCACCAGGGGCCGAGGAAATCACCGTCTCATGGAGCCGGACAGTCAGGGTCAGGGAAAAATCCAATATATATATGTTGATATCTCGGGTGCTATTAGAGATAGCGCAATATATCAAAGTGCATTGTCTGTAGGAGGCACTGGCGAATGAATCTGTTCAGCAGGAACGACCTCGGACCGCCAGGGGCCGAGAAAATTACAGATATTCGGAATCCATCACCCAAGGTCATGTAAAAATCCAGCATATATCTGGTGATATCTCATGTGCTATTAGAGATAGCGCAATAAACCAAAGTGAATTATCTGCAGGGGGCCCTGGCGCATGAATCTGTGCAGCGGGAACGACCTCGGACCACCAGGGGCCGAGAAAACCACCGTCACATGGGGCCGGACACTCAGGGTCAGGGAAAAATCCAATATATATCCGGTGATATCTCGGGTGCTATTACAGATAGCGCAATAAATCATAGTGCATTGTCTGTAGGAGGCCCTGGCGCATGAATCTGTGCAGCGGGAACGACCTGGGACCATCAGGGGCCGAGAAAACCACAGTCTCATGGGGCTGGACACTCAGGGTCAGGGGAAAATCCAATATATATCTGGCGATATCTCGGGTGCTATTACAGATAGCGCAATAAATCAAAGTGCATTGTCCGTAGGAGGCCCTTGCGCATGAATGTGGGCAGCGGGAACGACCTCAGACCACCAGGGGCCGAGAAAACCACCGACACATGGGGCCGGACACTCAGGGTCAGGGAAAAATCCAATATATATCTGGTGATATCTCGGGTGCTATTAGAGATAGCGCAATCAACCAAAGTGAATTATCTGCAGGAGGCCCTGGCGCATGAATCTGTGGAGCGGGAACGCCATCGGACCACCAGGGGCCGAGAAAACCACCGTCTCATGGGGCCGGAGACTCAGGGTCCGGGGAAAATCCAATATATATCTGGTGATATCTCGGGTGCTATTACAGATAGCGAAATAAACCAAAGTGAATTATCTGCAGGAGGCCCTGGCGCATGAATCTGCGCAGCGGGAACGACCTCGGGCCACCAGGGGCCGAGAAAACCACAGTCTCATGGGGCCGGACACTCAGGATCAGGGGAAAATCCAACATAAATCTGGTGATATCTCGGGTGCTATTAGTGATAGCGCAATAAACCAAAGTGAATTATCTGCAGGAGGACCTGGCGCATGAATCTGTGCAGCGGGAACGACCTCGGACCACCAAGGGCCGAGAAAACCACCGTCTCATGGGGCCGGACACTCAGGGTCAGGGGAAAATACAATATATATCTGGTGATATTTCGGGTGCTATTAGATATAGGGCAATAAATCTAAGTGCATTGTCTGCTGGAGGCCCTGGCACATGAATCTGTGCAGCGGGAACGACGTCGGACCACCAGGGGCCGAGAAAACCACAGTCTCATTGGGCCGGACACTCAGGGTCAGGGGAAAATCCAATATATATCTGGTGATATCTCGGGTGCTATTAGAGATAGCGCAATAAACCAAAGTGAATTATCTGCAGGAGGCCCTGGCGCATGAATCTGTGCAGCGGGAACGACCTCGGACCACCAGGGGCCGAGAAAACCACCGTCTCATGGGGCCGGAAACTCAGGGTCAGGGAAAAATCCTATATATATCAGGTGATATCTCGGGTGCTATTACAAATAGCGCAATAAATCAAAGTGCATTGTCTGTCGTAGGCCCTGGCGCATGAATCTGTGCAGCGTGAACGACCTCGGACCACCAGGGGCCGAGAAAACCACAGTCTCATGCGGCCGGACACTCAGGGTCAGGGGAAAAGCCAATATATATCTGGTGATACCTCGGGTGCTATTAGAGATAGCGCAATAAACCAAAGTGAATTATCTGCAGGAGGCCCTGGCGCATGAATCTGTGCAGCGGATACGACCTCGGACCACCAGGGGCCGAGAAAACCACCGTCTCATGGGGCCGGAAACTCAGGGTCAGGGAAAAATCCTATATATATCAGGTGATATCTCGGGTGCTATTTCAAATAGCGCAAAAAACCAAAGTGCATTGTCTGTCGTAGGCCCTGGCGCATGAATCTGTGCAGCGTGAACGACCTCGGACCACCAGGGGCCGAGAAAACCAAAGTCTCATGGGGCCGGACACTCAGGGTCAGGGGAAAAGCCAATATATATCTGGTGATATCTCGGGTGCTATTAGAGATAGCGCAATAAACCAAAGTGAATTATCTGCAGGAGGCCCTGGCGCATGAATCTGCGCAGCGGGAACGACCTCGGGCCACCAGGGGCCGAGAAAACCACAGTCTCATGGGGCCGGACACTCAGGATCAGGGGAAAATCCAATATAAATCTGGTGATATCACGGGTGCTATTAGAGATAGCGCAATAAACCAAAGTGAATTATCTGCAGGTGGCCCTGGCGCATGAATCTGAGCAGCGGGAACGACCTCGGAACAGCAGGGGCCGAGAAAACCACCGTCACATGGGGCCGGACACTCAGGGTCAGGGAAAAATCCAATATATATCTGGTGATATCTCGGGTGCTATTAGAGATAGCGCAAAAAACCAAAGTGAATTATCTGCAGGAGGCCCTGGCGCATGAATCTGTGCAGCGGGAACGACCTCGGATCACCAGGGGCCGAGAAAATCACCGTCTCATGGGGCTGGACTGTCAGGGTCAGGTAAAAATCCAATATATATCTGGTAATATCTCGGGTGCTATTACAGATAGCGCAATAAACTAAAGTGAATTATCTGCAGGAGGCCCTGCCGCATGAATCTGTGCAGCGGGATCTACCTCGGACCACCAGGGGCCGAGAAAACCAAAGTCTCATGGGGCCGGACACTCAGGGTCAGGGGAAAAGCCAATATATATCTGGTGATATCTCGGGTGCTATTAGAGATAGCGCAATAAACCAAAGTGAATTATCTGCAGGAGGCCCTGGCGCATGAATCTGCGCAGCGGGAACGACCTCGGGCCACCAGGGGCCGAGAAAACCACAGTCTCATGGGGCCGGACACTCAGGATCAGGGGAAAATCCAATATAAATCTGGTGATATCACGGGTGCTATTAGAGATAGCGCAATAAACCAAAGTGAATTATCTGCAGGTGGCCCTGGCGCATGAATCTGAGCAGCGGGAACGACCTCGGAACAGCAGGGGCCGAGAAAACCACCGTCACATGGGGCCGGACACTCAGGGTCAGGGAAAAATCCAATATATATCTGGTGATATCTCGGGTGCTATTAGAGATAGCGCAAAAAACCAAAGTGAATTATCTGCAGGAGGCCCTGGCGCATGAATCTCTGCAGCGCGAACGACCTCGGACCACCAGGGGCCAAGAAAATCACCGTCTCATGGGGCTGGACTGTCAGGGTCAGGTAAAACTCCAATATATATCTGGTAATATCTCGGGTGCTATTACAGATAGCGCAATAAACCAAAGTGAATTATCTGCAGGAGGCCCTGCCGCATGAATCTGTGCAGCGGGATCTACCTCGGACCACCAGGGACCGAGAAAACCACCGTCTCATGGGACCGGACACTCAGGGTCAGGGGAAAATACAATATATATCTGGTGATATTTCGGGTGCTATTAGAGATAGCGCAATAAATCTAAGTGCATTGTCTGCAGGAGGCCCTGGCACATGAATCTGTCCAGCGGCAACGACGTCGGACCACCAGGGGCCGAGAAAACCACAGTCTCATGGGGCCGGACACTCAGGGTCAGGGGAAAATCCAATATATATCTGGTGATATCTCGGGTGCTATTAGAGATAGCGCAATAAACCAAAGAGAATTATCTGCAGGAGGCCCTGGCGCATGAATCTGGCCAGCGGGAACGACCTCGGTCCACCAGGGGCCGAGAAAACCACCGTCTCATGGGGCCGGACACTCAGGGTCATGGGAAAATCCAATATACATCTGGTGATATCTCGGGTGCTATTACAGATAGCGCAATAAATCAAAGTGCATTGTCTGTAGGAGGCCCTGGCGCATGAATCTGTGCAGCGGGAGCGACCTCGGACAGCCAGGGGCCGAGTAATCCACAGTCTCATGGGGCCGGACACTCAGGGTCAGGGGAAAATCCAATATATATCTCGTGATATCTCGGGTGCTATTACAGATAGCGCAATAAATCAAAGTACATTGTCTGTAGGAGGCCCTGCCGCATGAATCTGTGCAGCGGGAACGACCTCGGACCACCAGGGGCCGAGAAAACCACCGCATCATGGGGCCGGACACTCAGGGTCAGGGAAAAATCCAATATATATCTGGTGATATCTCTGGTGCTATTACAGATAGCGCAATAAATCAAAGTGCATTGTCTGTAAGAGGCCCTGGCGCATGAATCTGTGCAGCGGGAACGACGTCGGACCACAAGGGGCCGAGAAAACCACCGTCACATGGGGCCGGACACTCAGGGTCAGGGGAAAATCCAATATATATGTGGTGATATCTCGGCTGCTATTAGAGATAGCACAATAAACCAAAGTGAATTATCTGCAGGAGGCCCTGGCACATGAATCTGTGCAGCGGGAACGACCTCGGGCCACCAGGGGCCGAGAAAATTACAGAGATTCGGAATCCGTCACCCAAGGTCATGTAAAGATCCAGCATATATCTGGTGATATCTCGGGTGCTATTAGAGATAGCGCAATAAATCAAAGGGCATTGTCTGTAGGAGGCCCTGGCGCATGAATCTGGCCAGCGGGAACGATCTCGGACCACCAGGGGCCGAGAAAACCACCGTCTCATGGGGCCGGAGACTCAGGGTGCGGGGAAAATCCAATATATATCTGGTGATATCTCGGGAGCTATTAGAGATAGCGCAATAAACCAAAGTGAATTATCTGCAGGTGGCCCTGGCGCATGAATCTGAGCAGCGGGAACGACCTCGGAACAGCAGGGGCCGAGAAAACCACCGTCACATGGGGCCGGACACTCAGGGTCAGGGAAAAATCCAATATATATCTGGTGATATCTCGGGTGCTATTAGAGATAGCGCAAAAAACCAAAGTGAATTATCTGCAGGAGGCCCTGGCGCATGAATCTGTGCAGCGGGAACGACCTCGGATCACCAGGGGCCGAGAAAATCACCGTCTCATGGGGCTGGACTGTCAGGGTCAGGTAAAAATCCAATATATATCTGGTAATATCTCGGGTGCTATTACAGATAGCGCAATAAACTAAAGTGAATTATCTGCAGGAGGCCCTGCCGCATGAATCTGTGCAGCGGGATCTACCTCGGACCACCAGGGACCGAGAAAATCACCGACACATGGGGCCGGACACTCAGGGTCAGGGAAAAATCCAATATATATCTGGTGATATCTCAGGTGCTATTAGAGATAGCGCAATAAATCAAAGTGCATTGTCCCTAGGAGGCCCTTGCGCATGAATCTGTGCAGCGCGAACGACCTCGGAACACCAGGGGCCGAGAAAACCACCGTCTCATGGGGCCGAACACTCAGGGTCGGGGAAAAATCCAATATATATCTGGTGATATCTCGGGTGCTATTAGAGATAGCGCAATAAACCAAAGTGAATTATCTGCAGGAGGCCCTGGCGCATGAATCTGTGCAGCGGGAACGACCTCGGACCACCAGGGGCCGAGAAAACCACAGTCTCATGCGGCCGGACACTCAGGGTCAGGGGAAAAGCCAATATATATCTGGTGATACCTCGGGTGCTATTAGAGATAGCGCAATAAACCAAAGTGAATTATCTGCAGGAGGCCCTGGCGCATGAATCTGTGCAGCGGATACGACCTCGGACCACCAGGGGCCGAGAAAACCACCGTCTCATGGGGCCGGAAACTCAGGGTCAGGGAAAAATCCTATATATATCAGGTGATATCTCGGGTGCTATTACAAATAGCGCAAAAAACCAAAGTGCATTGTCTGTCGTAGGCCCTGGCGCATGAATCTGTGCAGCGTGAACGACCTCGGACCACCAGGGGCCGAGAAAACCAAAGTCTCATGGGGCCGGAAACTCAGGGTCAGGGAAAAATCCTATATATATCAGGTGATATCTCGGGTGCTATTACAAATAGCGCAAAAAACCAAAGTGAATTATCTGCAGGAGGCCCTGGCGCATGAATCTGCGCAGCGGGAACGACCTCGGGCCACCAGGGGCCGAGAAAACCACAGTCTCATGCGGCCGGACACTCAGGATCAGGGGAAAATCCAATATAAATCTGGTGATATCACGGGTGCTATTAGAGATAGCGCAATAAACCAAAGTGTATTATCTGCAGGAGGCCCCGGCGCATGCATCTGTGCAGCGGGAACGACCTCGGACCACCAGGGGCCGAGAAAATCACCGTCTCATGGGGCCGGACACACAGGGTCGGGAGAAAATCAAATATATATCTGGTGATATCTCGGGTGCTATTACAGATAGCGCAATAAATCAAAGTGCAATGTCTGTAGGAGGCCCTGGCGCATGAATCTGGACAGCGGGAACTACCTCGGACCACCAGGGGCCGAGAAAACCACCGTCTCATGGGGCCGGACACTCAGGGTCAGGGGAAAATCCATTATATATCTGGTGATATCTCCGGTGCTATTACAGATAGCGCAGTAAATCAAAGTGCATTGTCTGTAGGAGGCCCTGGCGCATGAATCTGGGCAGCGGGAACGACCTCGGACCACCAGGGGCCGAGAAAACCACCGTCTCATGGGGCCGGACACTCAGGGTCAGGGGAAAATCCAATATATATCTGGTGATATCTCGGGTGCTATTAGAGATAGCGCAATAAACCTACGTGAATTATCTGCAGGAGGCTCTGGCGCATGCATCTGTGCAGCGGGAACGACCTCGGACCACCAGGGGCCGAGAAAACCACAGTCTCATGGGGCCGGACACTCAGGGTCAGGGGAAAATCCAATATATATGTGGTGATATCTCGGCTGCTATTACAGATAGCGCAATAAATCAAAGTGCATTGTCTGTAGGAGGCCCTGGCGCATGAATCTGGACAGCGGGAACGACTTCGGACCACCGGGGGCCGAGAAAACCACCGTCTCATGGGGCCGGACACTCAGGGTCAGGGGAAAATCATATATATATCTGGTGATATCTCGGGTGCTATTACAGATAGCGCAATAAATCAAAGTGCATTGTCTGTAGGAGGCCCTGGCGCATGAATCTGTGCAGCGGGAACGAGCTCGGACCACCAGGGGCGGAGAAAACCACTGTCTCACGGGGCCAGACACTCAGGGTCAGGGGAAAATTCAATATATATCTGGTGATATCTCGGGTGCTATTAGAGATAGCGCAATAAACCAAAGTGTATTATCTGCAGGAGGCCCCGGCGCATGCATCTGTGCAGCGGGAACGACCTCGGACCACCAGGGGCCGAGAAAACCACCGTCTCATGGGGCCGGACACTCAGGGTCAGGGGAAAATCCAATATATATCTGGTGATATCTCGGGTGCTATTAGAGATAGCGCAATAAACCTACGTGAATTATCTGCAGGAGGCTCTGGCGCATGCATCTGGACAGCGGGAACGACCTCGGACCACCAGGGGCCGAGAAAACCACAGTCTCATGGGGCCGGACACTCAGGGTCAGGGGAAAATCCAATATATATGTGGTGATATCTCGGCTGCTATTACAGATAGCGCAATAAATCAAAGTGCATTGTCTGTTGGAGGCCCTGGCGCATGAATCTGGACAGCGGGAACGACCTGGGACCACCAGGGGCCGAGAAAACCACAGTCTCATGGGGCCGGACACTCAGGGTAAGGGGAAAATCCAATATATATCTGGTGATATCTCGGGTGCTCTTACAGATACCGCAATAAATCAAAGTGCATTGTCTGTAGGAGGCCCGGGCGCATGAATCTGTGCAGCGGGAACGACCTCGGACCACCAGGGGCCGAGAAAACCACTGTCTCATGGGGCCGGACACTCAGGGTCAGGGGAAAATCCATTATATATCTGGTGATATCTCGGGTGCTATTACAGATAGCGCAATAAATCAAAGTGCATTGTCTGTAGGAGGCCCTGGCGCATGAATCTGGACAGCGGGAACGACCTCGGACCACCGGGGGCCGAGAAAACCACCGTCTCATGGGGCCGGACACTCAGGGTCAGGGGAAAATCCAATATATATCTGGTGATATCTCGGGTGCTATTAGAGATAGCGCAATAAACCAACGTGAATTATCTGCAGGAGGCACTGGCGCATGCATCTGTGCAGCGCGATCGACCTCGGACCACCAGGGGCCGAGAAAACCACAGTCTCATGGGGCCGGACACTCAGGGTCAGGGGAAAATCCAATATATATGTGGTGATATCTCGGCTGCTATTACAGATAGCGCAATAAATCAAAGTGCATTGTCTGTAGGAGGCCCTGGCGCATGAATCTGGACAGCGGGAACGACCTCGGACCACCAGGGGCCGAGAGAACCACAGTTTCATGGGGCCGGACACTCAGGGTCAGGGGAAAATCCAATATATATCTGGTGATATCTCGGGTGCTATTAGAGATAGCGCAATAAACCAAAGTGAATTATCTGCAAGAGGCCCTGGCGCATGAATCTGTGCAGCGGGAACGACCTCGGACCACCAGGGGCCGAGAAAATCACCGTCTCATGGGGCCGGACACTCAGGGTCAGGGGAAAATCCAATATATATCTGGTGATATCTCGGGTGCTATTAGACATACGGCAATAAACCAAAGTGAATTATCTGCAGGAGGCCCTGGCGCATGAATCTCTGCAGCGGGAACGACCTCGGACCACCAGGGGCCGACAATACCACCGTCTCATGGGGCCGGACACTCAGGGTCAGGGAAAAATCCAATATATATCTGGTGTTATCTCGGGTGCTATTAGAGATAGCGCAATAAACCAAAGTGAATTATCTGCAGGATGCCCTGGCGCATGAATCTGTGCAGCGGGAACGACCTCGGACCACCAGGGGCCGAGAAAACCACCGTCTCATGGGGCCGGACACTCAGGGTCAGGGTAGAATCCAATATATATCTGGTGATATCTCGGGTGCTATTACACATAGCGCAATAAATCAAAGTGCATTTTCTGTAGGAGGCCCTGGCGCATGAATCTGGCCAGCTGGAGCGACCTCGGACCACCAGGGGCCGAGAAAACTACCGTCTCATGGGGCCGGACACTCAGGGTCAGGGGAAAATCCAATATATGTCTTGTGATATCTCGGGAGCTATTAGAGATAGCACAATAAACCAAAGTGAATTATCTGCAGGAGGCCCTGGCGCATGCATCTGTGCAGCGGGAACGACCTCGGACCACCAGGGGCCGAGAGAACCACAGTCTCATGGGGCCGGACACTCAGGGTCAGGGGAAAATCCAATATATATCTGGTGATATGTTTGGTGCTATTAGAGATAGCGCAATAAACCAAAGTGAATTATCTGCAGGAGGCCCTGGCGCATGAATATCTGCAGCGGGAACGACCTCGGACCACCAGGGGCCGACAATACCACCGTCTCATGGGGCCGGACACTCAGGGTCAGGGAAAAATCCAATATATATCTGGTGTTATCTCGGTTGCTATTAGAGATAGCGCAATAAACCAAAGTGAATTATCTGCAGGATGCCCTGGCGCATGAATCTGTGCAGCGGGAACAACCTCGGACCACCGGGGGCCGAGAAAACCACCGTCTCATGGGGCCGGACACTCAGGGTCAGGGAAAAATCCAATATATATCTGGTGATATCCTGGGTGCTATTACAGATAGCGCAATAAGTCAAAGGGCATTGTCTGTAGGAGGCCCTGGCGCATGAATCTGTTCAGCGGGAACGACCTCGGACCACCAGGGGCCGAGAGAACCACAGTCTCATGGGGCCGGACACTCAGGGTCAGGGGAAAATCCAATATATATCTGGTGATATCTCGGGTGCTATTAGAGATACGGCAATAAACCAAACTGCATTGTCCGTGGGAGGCCCTTGCGCATGAATCTGAGCCGCAGGAACGACATCGGACCACCAGAGGCCGAGGAAATTACAGATGTTCGGTATCCGTCACCCAATGTCATGTAAAAATCCAGCATATATCTGGTGATATTTCGGGTTCTATTGCAGATAGCGCGACAAATCAAAGTGCATTGTCTGCAGGAGGCCCTGGCGCATGAATCTTTGCAGCGGGAACGACCCCGGACCACCAGAGGCCGAGAAAACCACCGTCTCATGAGGCCGGACACTCAGGGTCAGGGGAAAATCCAATATATATATGGTGATATCTCGGCTGCTATTAGAGATAGCGCAATAAACCAAAGTGAATTATCTGCAGGAGGCCCTGGCGCATGCATCTGTGCAGCGGGAACGACCTCGGACCACCAGGGGCCGAGAAAACCACCGTCTCATGGGGCCGGACACTCAGGGTCAGGGGAAAATCCAATATATATCTAGTGATTTCTCGGGTGCTATTAGAGATAGCGCAATAAAGCAAAGTGAAATGTCTGCAGGAGGCCCTGGCGCATGCATCTGTGCAGCGGGAACGACCTCGAACCACCAGGGTCCGAGAAAACCACCGTATCATGGGGCCGGACACTCAGGGTCAGGGAAAAATCCAATATATATCTGGCGATATCTTGGGTGCTATTACAGATAGCGCAATAAGTCAAAGTGCATTGTCTGTAGGAGGCACTGGCGCATGAATCTGTGCAGCGGGAACGACCTCGGACCACCAGGGGCCGAGAAAACCACAGTCTCATGGGGCCGGACACTCAGGGTCAGGGGAAAATCCAATATATATCTGGTGATATCTCGGGTGCTATTACAGATAGCGCAATAAATCAAAGTGCATTGTCTGTAGGAGGCCCTGGCGCATGAATCTGTGCAGCGGGAACGACCTCGGACCACCAGGGGCCGAGAAAACCACAGTCTCATGGGGCCGTACACTCAGGGTCAGGGGAAAATCCAATATACATATGGTGATATCTCGGGTGCTATTACAGATAGCGCAATAAATCAAAGTGCATTGTCTGTAGGAGGCCCTGGCGCATGAATCTGGGCAGCGCGAACGACCTCGGACCACCAGGGGCCGAGAAAACCTCCGTCTCATGGGGCCGGACACACAGGGGCAAGGAAAAATCCAATATATATCTGGTGATATCTCGGGTGCTATTACACATAGCGCGATAAATCAAAGTGCATTGTCTGTAGGAGGCCCTGGCGCATGAATCTGGCCAGCGGGAACGACCTCGGACCACCAGGGGCCGAGAAAACCACCGTCTCATGGGGCCGGACACTCAGGGTCAGGGGAAAATCCAATATATATCTGGTGATATCTCGGGTGCTATTACAGATAGCGCAATAAGTCAAAGTGCATTGTCTGTAGGAGGCCCTGGCGCATGAATCTGTGCAGCGGGAACGACCTCGGACCACCAGGGGCCGAGAAAACCACAGTCTCATGGGGCCGGACACTCAGGGTCAGGGGAAAATCCAATATATATCTGGTGATATCTCGGGTGCTATTACATATAGCGCAATAAATCAAAGTGCATTGTCTGTAGGAGGCCCTGGCGCATGAATCTGTGCAGTGGGAACGACCTCGGACCACAAGGGCCCGAGAAAACCACAGTCTCATGGGGCCGGACACTCAGGGTCAGAGGAAAATCCAATATATATCTGGTGATATCTCGGGTGCTATTAGAGATAGCGCAATAAACCAAAGTGAATTATCTGCAGGAGGCCCTGGCGCATGCATCTGTGCAGCGGGAACGACCTCGGACCACCAGGGGCCGAGAAAACCACCGTCTCATGGTGCCGGACACTCAGGGTCAGGGAAAAATCCAATATATATCTGGTGATATCTCTGGTGCTATTAGAGATAGCGCAATAAACCAAAGTGAATTATCTGCAAGAGGCCCTGGCGCATGAATCTGTGCAGCGGGAACGACCTCGGACCACCAGGGGCCGAGAAAATCACCGTCTCATGGGGCCGGACACTCAGGGTCAGGGGAAAATCCAATATATATCTGGTGATATCTCGGGTGCTATTAGAGATACGGCAATAAACCAAAGTGCATTGTCCGTGGGAGGCCCTTGCGCATGATTCTGAGCAGCAGGAACGACATCGGACCACCAGAGGCCGAGGAAATTACAGATTTTCGGTATCCGTCACCCAATGTCATGTAAAAATCCAGCATATATCTGGTGATATCTCGGGTTCTATTACAGATAGCGCAATAAATCAAAGTGCATTGTCTGTAGGAGGGCCTGGCGCATGAATCTGGACAGCGGGAACGACCTCGGACCACCAGGGGCCGAGAAAACCACAGTCTCATGGGGCCGGACACTCAGGGTCAGGGGAAAATCCAATATATATCTGGTGATATCTCGGGTGCTATTAGAGATACGGCAATAAACCAAAGTGAATTATCTGCAGGAGGCCCTGGCGCATGCATTTGTGCAGCGGGAACGACCTCGGACCACCAGGGGCCGAGAAAACCACCGTCTCAGGGGGCCGGACACTCAGGGTCAGGGAAAAATACAATATATATCTGGTGATATCTCGGGTGCTATTAGAGATAGCGCAATAAATCAAAGTGCATTGTCTGCAGGTGGCACTGGCGCACGCATCTGTGCAGCGGGAACGACCTCGGACCACCAGGGGCCGAGAAAACCACCGTCTCATGGGGCCGGACGCGCAGAGTCATTGAAAAATCCAATATATATCTGGTGATATCTTGGGTGCTATTACAGATAGCGCAATAAGTCAAAGTGCATTGTCTGTAGGAGGCACTGGCGCATGAATCTGTGCAGCGGGAACGACCTCGGACCACCAGGGGCCGAGAAAACCACAGTCTCATGGGGCCGGACACTTAGGGTCATTGAAAAATCCAATATATATCTGGTGATATCTTGGGTGCTATTACAGATAGCGCAATAAGTCAAAGTGCATTGTCTGTAGGAGGCACTGGCGCATGAATCTGTGCAGCGGGAACGACCTCGGACCACCAGGGGCCGAGAAAACCACAGTCTCATGGGGCCGGACACTCAGGGTCAGGGGAAAATCCAATATACATCTGGTGATATCTCGGGTGCTGTTACAGATAGCGCAATAAAGCAAAGTGAAATGTCTGCAGGAGGCCCTGGCGCATGCATCTGTGCAGCGGGAACGACCTCGAACCACCAGGGTCCGAGAAAACCACCGTATCATGGGGCCGGACACTCAGGGTCAGGGGAAAATCCAATATATATCTGGCGATATCTTGGGTGCTATTACAGATAGCGCAATAAGTCAAAGTGAATTGTCTGTAGGAGGCACTGGCGCATGAATCTGTGCAGCGGGAACGACCTCGGACCACCAGGGGCCGAGAAAACCACAGTCTCATGGGGCCGTACACTCAGGGTCAGGGGAAAATCCAATATACATCTGGTGATATCTCGGGTGCTATTAGATATAGCGCAATAAACCAAAGTGAATTATCTGCAGGAGGCCCTGCCGCATGAATCTGTGCAGCGGGAACGACCTCGGACCACCAGGGGCCGAGAAAACCACCGCATCATGGGGCCGGACACTCAGGGTCAGGGGAAAATCCAATATATATCTGGTGAAATCTCGGGTGCTATTACACATAGCGCAATAAATCAAAGGGCATTGTCTGCAGGAGGCCCTGGCGCATGAATCTTTGCAGCGGGAACGACCCCGGACCACCAGAGGCCGAGAAAACCACCGTCTCATGAGGCCGGACACTCAGGGTCAGGGGAAAATCCAATATATATATGGTGATATCTCGGCTGCTATTAGAGATAGCGCAATAAACCAAAGTGAATTATCTGCAGGAGGCCCTGGCGCATGCATCTGTGCAGCGGGAACGACCTCGGACCACCAGGGGCCGAGAAAACCACCGTCTCATGGGGCCGGACACTCAGGGTCAGGGGAAAATCCAATATATATCTAGTGATTTCTCGGGTGATATTAGAGATAGCGCAATATAGCAAAGTGAAATGTCTGCAGGAGGCCCTGGCGCATGCATCTGTGCAGCGGGAACGACCTCGAACCACCAGGGTCCGAGAAAACCACCGTATCATGGGGCCGGACACTCAGGGTCAGGGAAAAATCCAATATATATCTGGCGATATCTTGGGTGCTATTACAGATAGCGCAATAAGTCAAAGTGCATTGTCTGTAGGAGGCCCTGGCGCATGAATCTGGGCAGCGGGACCGACCTCGGACCACCAGGGGCCGAGTAAACCACAGTCTCATGGGGCCGGACACTCAGGGTCAGGGGAAAATCCAATATATATCTGGTGATATCTCGGGTGCTACTAGAGATAGCGCAATAAACCAAATTGAATTATCTGCAGGAGTTTCTGTCGCATGAATCTGTGCAGCGGGAACGACCTCGGACCACCAGGGGCCGAGAAAACCACCGTCTCATGGGGCCGGACACTCAGGGTCAGGGGAAAATCCAATATATATCTGGTGATATCTCGGGTGCTATAACAGATAGCGCAATAAATCAAAGTGCATTGTCTGTAGGAGGCACTGGCGCATGAATTTGGGCAGCGGGAACGACCTCGGACCACCGGTGGCCGAGAAAACCACAGTCTCATGGGGACGGACACTCAGGGTCAGGGGAAAATCCAATATATATCTGGTGATATCTCGGCTGCTATTAGAGATAGCGCAATAAACCAAAGTGAATTATCTGCAGGAGGCCCTGGCACATGAATCTGTGCAGCGGGAACGACCTCGGACCACCAGGGGCCGAGAAAACCACCGTCACATGGGGCCGGACACTCAGGCTCAGGGGAAAATCCAATATATATCTGGTGATATCTCGGGTGCTATTAGAGATAGCGCAATGAACCAAAGTGAATTATCTGCAGGAGGCCCTGGCGCATGCATCTGTGCAGCGGGAACGACCTCGGACCACCAGGGGCCGAGAAAACCACCGTCTCATGGGGCCGGACACTCAGGGTCAGGGGAAAATCCAATATATATCTGGTGATATCTCGGGTGCTATTAGAGATACGGCAATAAAGCAAAGAGAATTATCTGCAGGAGGCCCTGGCGCATGAATCTGTGCAGCGGGAACGACCTCGGACTCCCAGGGGCCGAGAAAACCACCGTCTCATAGGGCCGGACACTCTGGGTCAGGGGAAAATACAATATATATCTGGTGATATCTCGGGAGCTATTACATATAGCGCAATAAATCAAAGTGCATTGTCTGTAGGAGGCCCTGGCGCATGAATCTGGCCAGCGGGAACGACCTCGGACCGCCAGGGGCCGAGTAAACCACAGTCTCATGGGGCCGGACACTCAGGGTCAGGGCAAAATCCAATATATATCTGGTGATATCTCGGGTGCTATAACAGATAGCGCAATAAATCAAAGTGCATTGTCTGTAGGAGGCACTGGCGCATGAATTTGGGCAGCGGGAACGACCTCGGACCACCGGTGGCCGAGAAAACCACAGTCTCATGGGGACGGACACTCAGGGTCAGGGGAAAATCCAATATATATCTGGTGATATCTCGTGTGCTTTTAGAGATACGGCAATAAACCAAACTGAATTATCTGCAGGAGGCCCTGGCGCATGCATGTGTGCAGCGGGAACGACCTCGGCCCACCAGGGGCAGAGAAAACCAGCGTATCATGGGGCCGGACACTCATGGTCAGGGAAAAATCCAATATATATCTGGTGATATCTTGGGTGCTATTACAGATAGCGCAATAAGTCAAAGTGCATTGTCTGTAGGAGGCCCTGGCGCATGAATCTGTGCAGCGGGAGCGACCTCGGACCGCCAGGGGCCGAGTAAACCACAGTCTCATGGGGCCGGACACTCAGGGTCAGGGCAAAATCCAATATATATCTCGTGATATCTCGGGTGCTATTACAGATAGCGCAATAAATCAAAGTGCATTGTCTGTAGGAGGCCCAGGCGCATGAATCTGGGCAGCGGGAACTACCTCGGACCACCAGGGGCCGAGAAAACCTCCGTCTCATGGGGCCGGACACTCAGGGTCAGGGGAAAATCCAATATATATCTGGTGATATCTCGGGTGCTATTAGAGATAGCGCAATAAACCAAAGTGAATTATCTGCAGGAGGCCCTGGCGCATGCATCTGTGCAGCGGGAACGACCTCGGAGCACCAGGGGCCGAGAAAACCACCGTTTCATGGGGCCGGACACACAGGGTCAGGGAAAAATCCAATATATATCTGGCGATATCTCGGGTGCTATTACAGATAGCGCAATAAATCAATGTGCATTGTCTGTAGGAGGCCCTGGCGCATGAACCTGGCCAGCGGGAACGACCTCGGACCACCAGGGGCCGAGAAAACCACCGTCACATGGGGCCGGACACTCAGGGTCAGGGGAAAATCCAATATATATGTGGTGATATCTCGGCTGCTATTAGAGATAGCGCAATAAACCAAAGTGAATTATCTGCAGGAGGCCCTGGCACATGAATCTGTGCAGCGGGAACGACCTCGGACCACCAGGGGCCGAGAAAACCACCGTCACATGGGGCCGGACACTCAGGCTCAGGGGAAAATCCAATATATATCTGGTGATATCTCGGGTGCTATTAGAGATAGCGCAATGAACCAAAGTGAATTATCTGCAGGAGGCCCTGGCGCATGCATCTGTGCAGCGGGAACGACCTCGGACCACCAGGGGCCGAGAAAACCACCGTCTCATGGGGCCGGACACTCAGGGTCAGGGGAAAATCCAATATATATCTGGTGATATCTCGGGTGCTATTAGAGATACGGCAATAAAGCAAAGAGAATTATCTGCAGGAGGCCCTGGCGCATGAATCTGTGCAGCGGGAACGACCTCGGACTCCCAGGGGCCGAGAAAACCACCGTCTCATAGGGCCGGACACTCTGGGTCAGGGGAAAATACAATATATATCTGGTGATATCTCGGGAGCTATTACATATAGCGCAATAAATCAAAGTGCATTGTCTGTAGGAGGCCCTGGCGCATGAATCTGGCCAGCGGGAACGACCTCGGATCACCAGGGGCCGAGAAAACCACCGTCTCATGGGGCCGGACACTCAGGGTCAGGGGAAAATCCAATATATATCTGGTGATATCTCGGGTGCTATTAGAGATAGCGCAATAAACCAAAGTGAATCATCTGCAGGAGGCCCTGGCGCATGAATCTGGCCAGCGGGAACGACCTCGGTCCACCAGGGGCCGAGAAAACCAGCGTCTCATGGGGCCGGACACTCAGGGTCAGGGGAAAATCCAATATATATCTGGTGATATCTCGGGTGCTATTAGAGGTAGCGGCATAAACCAAAGTGAATTATCTGCAGGAGGCCCTGGCGAATGAATCTGTGCAGTAGGAACGACCTCGGGCCACCAGGGGCCGAGAAAACCACCGTCTCATGGGGCCGGACACTCAGGGTCAGGGGAAAATCCAATATATATCTGGTGATATCTCGGGTGCTATTACATATAGCGCAATAAATCAAAGTGCATTGTCTGTAGGAGGCCCTGGCGCATGAATCTGTGCAGCGGGAACGAGCTCGGACCACCAGGGGCGGAGAAAACCACTGTCTCATGGGGCCAGACACTCAGGGTCAGGGGAAAATTCAATATATATCTGCTGATATCTCGGGTGCTATTAGAGACAGCGCAATAAACCAAAGTGAATTACCTGCAGGAGGCCCCGGCGCATGCATCTGTGCAGCGGGAACGACCTCGGACCACCAGGGGCCGAGAAAACCACCGTCTCATGGGGCCGGACGCTCAGGGTCATTGAAAAATCCTATATATATCTGGTGATATCTTTGGTGCTATTACAGATAGCGCAATAAGTCAAAGTGCATTGTCTGTAGGAGGCCCGGGCGCTTGAATCTGTGCAGCGGGAACTACCTCGGACCACCAGGGGCCGAGAAAACCACTGTCTCATGGGGCCGGACACTCAGGGTCAGGGGAAAATCCATTATATATCTGGTGATATCTCCGGTGCTATTACAGATAGCGCAATAAATCAAAGTGCATTGTCTGTAGGAGGCCCTGGCGCATGAATCTGTGCAGCGGGAACGAGCTCGGACCACCAGGGGCGGAGAAAACCACTGTCTCATGGGGCCAGACACTCAGGGTCAGGGGAAAATTCAATATATATCTGGTGATATCTCGGGTGCTATTAGAGATAGCGCAATAAACCAAAGTGAATTATCTGCAGGAGGCCCCGGCGCATGCATCTGTGCAGCGGGAACGACCTCGGACCACCAGGGGCCGAGAAAATCACCGTCTCATGGGGCCGGACACTCAGGGTCGGGAGAAAATCAAATATATATCTGGTGATATCTCGGGTGCTATTAGAGATAGCGCAATAAACCAAAGTGAATTATCTGCAGGAGGCCCTGGCGCACGCATCTGTGCAGCGGGAATGACCTCGGACCACCAGGGGCCGAGAAAATCACCGTCTCATGGGGCCGGACACTTAGGGTCAGGGAAAAATCCAATATATATCTAGTGATATCTCGGGTGCTATTATAGATAGCGCAATAAATCAAAGTGCATTGTCTGTAGGAGGCCCTGGCGGATGAATCTGGCCAGCGGGAACGACCTCGGACCACCAGGGGCCGAGAAAACCACCGTCTCATGGGGCCGGACACTCAGGGTCGGGGAAAAATCCAATATATATCTGGTGATATGTTTGGTGCTATTAGAGATAGCGCAATAAACTAAAGTGAATTATCTGCAGGAGGCCCTGGCGCATGAATCTGTGCAGCGGGAACTACCTCGGACCACCAGGGGCCGAGAAAACCACTGTCTCATGGGGCCGGACACTCAGGGTCAGGGGAAAATCCATTATATATCTGGTGATATCTCCGGTGCTATTACAGATAGCGCAATAAATCAAAGTGCATTGTCTGTAGGAGGCCCTGGCGCATGAATCTGGGCAGCGGGAACGACCTCGGACCACCAGGGGCCGAGAAAACCACCGTCTCATGGTGCCGGACACTCAGGGTCAGGGGAAAATCCAATATATATCTGGTGATATCTCGGGTGCTATTAGAGATAGCGCAATAAACCTACGTGAATTATCTGCAGGAGACTCTGGCGCATGCATCTGTGCAGCGGGAACGACCTCGGACCACCAGGGGCCGAGAAAACCACCGTCTCATGGGGCCGGACACTCAGGGTCAGGGGAAAATCCAATATATATGTGGTGATATCTCGGCTGCTATTACAGATAGCGCAATAAATCAAAGTGCATTGTCTGCAGGTGGCACTGGCGCATGCATCTGTGCAGCGGGAACGACCTCGGACCACCAGGGGCCGAGAAAACCACCGTCTCATGGGGCCGGACACTCAGGGTCGGGGAAAAATCCAATATATATCTGGTGATATGTTTGGTGCTATTAGAGATAGCGCAATAAACTAAAGTGAATTATCTGCAGGAGGCCCTGGCGCACGCATCTGTGCACCGGAAACGACCTCGGACCACCAGGGGCCGAGAAAACCACCGTCTCATGGGGCCGGACGCTCAGGGTCATTGAAAAATCCAATATATATCTGGTGATATCTTGGGTGCTATTACAGATAGCGCAATAAGTCAAAGTGCATTGTCTGTAGGAGGCCCGGGCGCATGAATCTGTGCAGCGGGAACGACCTCGGACCACCAGGGGCCGAGAAAACCACTGTCTCATGGGGCCGGACACTCAGGGTCAGGGGAAAATCCATTATATATCTGGTGATATCTCCGGTGCTATTACAGATAGCGCAATAAATCAAAGTGCAATGTCTGTAGGAGGCCCTGGCGCATGAATCTGTGCAGCGGGAACGACCTCGGACCACCAGAGGCGGAGAAAACCACTGTCTCATGGGGCCGGACACCCAGGGTCTGGGGAAAATCCAATATATATCTGGTGATATCTCGGGTGCTATTAGAGATAGCGCAATAAACCAAAGTGAATTATCTGCAGGAGGCCCCGCCGCATGCATCTGTGCAGCGGGAACGACCTCGGACCACCAGGGGCCGAGAAAATCACCGTCTCATGGGGCCGGACACTCAGGGTCAGGGAAAAATCCAATATATATCTAGTGATATCTCGGGTGCTATTATAGATAGCGCAATAAATCAAAGTGCATTGTCTGTAGGAGGCCCTGGCGGATGAATCTGGCCAGCGGGAACGACCTCGGACCACCAGGGGCCGAGAAAACCACCGTCTCATGGGGCCGGACACTCAGGGTCGGGGAAAAATCCAATATATATCTGGTGATATGTTTCGTGCTATTAGATATAGCGCAATAAACTCAAGTGAATTATCTGCAGGAGGCCCTGGCGCACGCATCTGTGCAGCGGGAACGACCTCGGACCACCAGGGGCCGAGAAAACCACCGTCTCATGGGGCCGGACGCTCAGGGTCATTGAAAAATCCAATATATATCTGGTGATATCTTGGGTGCTATTACAGATAGCGCAATAAGTCAAAGTACATTGTCTGTAGGAGGCCCGGGCGCATGAATCTGTGCAGCGGGAACTTCCTCGGACCACCAGGGGCCGAGAAAACCACTGTCTCATGGGGCCGGACACTCAGGGTCAGGGGAAAATCCATTATATATCTGGTGATATCTCCGGTGCTATTACAGATAGCGCAGTAAATCAAAGTGCATTGTCTGTAGGAGGCCCTGGCGCATGAATCTGGGCAGCGGGAACGACCTCGGACCACTAGGGGCCGAGAAAACCACCGTCTCATGGGGCCGGACACTCAGGGTCAGGGGAAAATCCAATATATATGTGGTGATATCTCGGGTGCTATTAGAGATAGCGCAATAAACCTACGTGAATTATCTGCAGGAGGCTCTGGCGCATGCATCTGTGCAGCGGGAACGACCTCGGACCACCAGGGGCCGAGAAAACCACAGTCTCATGGGGCCGGACACTCAGGGTCAGGGGAAAATCCAATATATATGTGGTGATATCTCGGCTGCTATTACAGATAGCGCAATAAATCAAAGTGCATTGTCTGTAGGAGGCCCTGGCGCATGAATCTGGACAGCGGGAACGACCTGGGACCACCAGGGGCCGAGAAAACCACAGTCTCTTGGGGCCGGACACTCAGGGTCAGGGGAAAATCCAATATATATCTGGTGATATCTCGGGTGCTCTTACAGATACCGCAATAAATCAAAGTGCATTGTCTGTAGGAGGCCCGGGCGCATGAATCTGTGCAGCGGGAACGACCTCGGACCACCAGGGGCCGAGAAAACCACTGTCTCATGGGGCCGGACACTCAGGGTCAGGGGAAAATCCATTATATATCTGGTGATATCTCGGGTGCTATTACAGATAGCGCAATAAATCAAAGTGCATTGTCTGTAGGAGGCCCTGGCGCATGAATCTGGGCAGCGGGAACGACCTCGGACCACCAGGGGCCGGTAAAACCACCGTCTCATGGGGCCGGACACTCAGGGTCAGGGGAAAATCCAATATATATGTGGTGATATCTCGGCTGCTATTACAGATAGCGCAATAACCCAAAGTGAATTATCTGCAGGAGGCCCTGGCGGATGAATCTGTGCAGCGGGAACGACCTCGGACCACCAGGGGCCGAGAAAATCACCGTCCCATGGGGCCGGACTGTCAGGGTCGGGGGAAAATCCATTATATATCTGGTGATATCACGGGTGCTATTAGAGATATCGCGATAAATCAAAGTGCATTGTCTGCAGGAAGCCCTGGCGCATGATTCTGTGCAGCGGGAACGACCTCCGACCACCCGGGGCCGAGAAAATCACCGTCTCATGGGGCCGGACTGTCAGGGTCGGGGAAAAATCCATTATATATCTGGTGATATCTCGGGTGCTATTAGAGATAGCGCAATAAATCAAAGTGCATTGTCTGTAGGAGGCCCTGGCGCATGAATATATGCAGCGGGAACGACCTCGGACCACCAGGGGCCGAGAAAACCACTGTCTCATGGGGCCGGACACTCAGGGTCAGGAGAAAATCCATTATATATCTGGTGATATCTCGGGTGCTATTACAGATAGCGCAATAAATCAAAGTGCATTGTCTGTAGGAGGCCCTGGCGCATGAATCTGGGCAGCGGGAACGACCTCGGACCACCAGGGGCCGGTAAAACCACCGTCTCATGGGGCCGGACACTCAGGGTCAGGGGAAAATCCAATATATATCTGGTGATATCTCGGGTGCTATTAGAGATAGCGCAATAAACCAACGTGAATTATCTGCAGGAGGCACTGGCGCATGCATCTGAGCAGCGGGATCGACCTCGGACCACCAGGGGCCGAGAAAACCACAGTCTCATGGGGCCGGACACTCAGGGTCAGGGGAAAATCCAATATATATGTGGTGATATCTCGGCTGCTATTACAGATAGCGCAATAAATCAAAGTGCATTGTCTGTAGGAGGCCCTGGCGCATGAATCTGGACAGCGGGAACGACCTCGGACCACCGGGGGCCGAGAAAACCACCGTCTCATGGGGCCGGACACTCAGGGTCAGGGAAAAATCCAATATATATCTGGTGATATCTTGGGTGCTATTACAGATAGCGCAATAAGTCAAAGGGCATTGTCTGTAGGAGGCCCTGGCGCATGAATCTGTTCAGCGGGAACGACCTCGGACCACGAGGGGCCGAGAGAACCACAGTCTCATGGGGCCGGACACTCAGGGTCAGGGGAAAATCCAATATATATCTGGTGATATCTCGGGTGCTAGTACAGATAGCGCAATAAACCAAAGTGAATTAACTGCAAGAGGCCCTGGCGCATGCATCTGTGCAGCGGGAACGACCTCGGACCACCAGGGGCCGAGAAAACCACAGTCTCATGGGGCCGGACACTCAGGGTCAGGGGAAAATCCAATATATATGTGGTGATATCTCGGCTGCTATTACAGATAGCGCAATAAATCAAAGTGCATTGTCTGTAGGAGGCCCTGGCGCATGAATCTGGACAGCGGGAACGACCTCGGAGCACCGGGGGCCGAGAAAACCACCGTCTCATGGGGCCGGACACTCAGGGTCAGGGAAAAATCCAATATATATCTGGTGATATCTTGGGTGCTATTACAGATAGCGCAATAAGTCAAAGGGCATTGTCTGTAGGAGGCCCTGGCGCATGAATCTGTTCAGCGAGAACGACCTCGGACCACCAGGGGCCGAGAGAACCACAGTCTCATGGGGCCGGACACTCAGGGTCAGGGGAAAATCCAATATATATCTGGTGATATCTCGGGTGCTATTAGAGATAGCGCAATAAACCAAAGTGAATTAACTGCAAGAGGCCCTGGCGCATGAATCTGTGCAGCGGGAACGACCACGGACCACCAGGGGCCGAGAAAATCACCGTCTCATGGGGCCGGACACTCAGGGTCAGGGGAAAATCCAATATATATCTGGTGATATCTCGGGTGCTATTAGAGATACGGCAATAAACCAAAGTGCATTGTCCGTGGGAGGCTCTTGCGCATGAATCTGAGCAGCAGGAACGACATCGGACCACCAGAGGCCGAGGAAATTACAGATTTTCGGTATCCGTCACCCAATGTCATGTAAAAATCCAGCATATATCTGGTGATATCTCGGGTTCTATTACAGATAGCGCGACAAATCAAAGTGCATTGTCTGCAGGAGGCCCTGGCGCATGAATCTTTGCAGTGGGAACGACCTCGGACCACCAGGGGCCGAGAAAACCACAGTCTCATGGGGCCGGACACTCAGGGTCAGGGGAAAATCCAATATATATGTGGTGATATCTCGGCTGCTATTACAGATAGCGCAATAAATCAAAGTGCATTGTCTGTAGGAGGCCCTGGCGCATGAATCTGGACAGCGGGAACGACCTCGGACCACCAGGGGCCGAGAAAACCACCGTCTCATGGGGCCGGACACTCAGGGTCAGGGGAAAATCCAATATATATCTGGCGATATCTCGGGTGCTATTAGAGATACCGCAATAAACCAAAGTGATTTATCTGCAGGAGGCCCTGGAGCATGAATCTGTGCAGCTGGAGCGACCTCGGACCACCAGGGGCCGAGGCAACCACCGTCGCATGGGGCCGGACACTCAGGGTCAGGGAAAAATCCAATATATATCTGGTTATACCTCGGGTGCTATTACAGATAGCGCAATAAATCAAAGTGCATTGTCTGTAGGAGGCCCTGGCGCATGAATCTGGACAGCGGGAACGACCTCGGACCACCAGGGGCCGAGAAAACCACCGTCTCATGGGGCCGGACACTCAGGGTCAGGGAAAAATCCAATATATATCTGGTTATACCTCGGGTGCTATTACAGATAGCGCAATAAATCAAAGTGCATTGTCTGTAGGAGGCCCTGGCGCATGAATCTGGGCAGCGGGAACGACCTCGGACCACCAGGGGCCGGTAAAACCACCGTCTCATGGGGCCGGACACTCAGGGTCAGGGGAAAATC
Source organism: Nomia melanderi (assembly GCF_051020985.1). Taxonomy (NCBI): domain Eukaryota; kingdom Metazoa; phylum Arthropoda; class Insecta; order Hymenoptera; family Halictidae; genus Nomia; species Nomia melanderi. Next base: position 308,916 of record NW_027475139.1, on the reverse strand, counting down.
CAATATATATCTGGTGATATCTCGGGTGCTATTAGAGATAGCGCAATAAACCAAAGTGAATTAACTGCAAGAGGCCCTGGCGCATGCATCTGTGCAGCGGGAACGACCTCGGACCACCAGGGGCCGAGAAAACCACAGTCTCATGGGGCCGGACACTCAGGGTCAGGGGAAAATCCAATATATATGTGGTGATATCTCGGCTGCTATTACAGATAGCGCAATAAATCAAAGTGCATTGTCTGTAGGAGGCCCTGGCGCATGAATCTGGACAGCGGGAACGACCTCGGACCACCGGGGGCCGAGAAAACCACCGTCTCATGGGGCAGGACACTCAGGGTCAGGGAAAAATCCAATATATATCTGGTGATATCTTGGGTGCTATTACAGATAGCGCAATAAGTCAAAGGGCATTGTCTGTAGGAGGCCCTGGCGCATGAATCTGTTCAGCGAGAACGACCTCGGACCACCAGGGGCCGAGAGAACCACAGTCTCATGGGGCCGGACACTCAGGGTCAGGGGAAAATCCAATATATATCTGGTGATATCTCGGGTGCTATTAGAGATAGCGCAATAAACCAAAGTGAATTAACTGCAAGAGGCCCTGGCGCATGAATCTGTGCAGCGGGAACGACCACGGACCACCAGGGGCCGAGAAAATCACCGTCTCATGGGGCCGGACACTCAGGGTCAGGGGAAAATCCAATATATATCTGATGATATCTCGGGTGCTATTAGAGATACGGCAATAAACCAAAGTGCATTGTCCGTGGGAGGCTCTTGCGCATGAATCTGAGCAGCAGGAACGACATCGGACCACCAGAGGCCGAGGAAATTACAGATTTTCGGTATCCGTCACCCAATGTCATGTAAAAATCCAGCATATATCTGGTGATATCTCGGGTTCTATTACAGATAGCGCGACAAATCAAAGTGCATTGTCTGTAGGAGGCCGTGGCGCATGAATCTGGGCAGCGGGAACGACCTCGGACCACCAGGGGGAGAGAAAACCACAGTCTCAAAGAGCCGGACACTCAGGGTCTGGGAAAAATCCAATATATATCCGGTGATATATCGGGTGCTATTAGAGATAGCGCAATAAACCAAAGTGAGTTATCTGCAGGAGGCCCTGGCGCCTGAATCTGTGCAGCGGGAACGACCGCGGACCACCAGGGGCCGAAAAAACCATAGTCTCATGGGGCCGGACACTCAGGGTCAGGGGAAAATCCAATATATATCTGGTGATATCTCGGGTGCTATTACAGATAGCGCAATAAATCAAAGTGCATTGTCTGTAGGAGGCCCTGGCGCATGAATCTGTACAGCGGGAACGACCTCGGACCACCAGGGGCCGACAAAACCACAGTCTCATTGGGCCGGACACTCAGGGTCAGGGAAAATCCAATATATATCTGGTGATATCTCGGGTGCTATTGCAGATAGCGCACTAAAACAAAGTTCATGGTCTGTAGGAGGCCCTGGCGCATGAATCTGTGCAGCGGGAACAAAGTCGGACCACCAGGGGCCGAGAAAACTACTGTCTCATGCGGCCGGACACTCAGGGTCTGGGGAAAATCCAATATATATCTGGTGAAATCTCGGGTGCTATTGGAGATAGCGCAATAAACCAAAGTGAGTTATCTGCAGGAGGCCCTGGCGCCTGAATCTGTGCAGCGGGAACGACCGCGGACCACCAGGGGCCGAAAAAACCACAGTCTCATGGTGCCGGACACTCAGGGTCAGGGGAAAATCCAATATATATCTGGTGATATCTCGGATGCTATTAGAGATAGCGCAATAAACCAAAGTGAATTATCTGCAGGAGGCCCTGGCGCAAGAATCTGTGCAGCGGGAACGTCCTCGGACCTCCTGGGGCCGAGACAACCACCGTCTCATGGGGCCGGACACTCAGGGTCAGGGTAAAATCCAATATATGTCTGGTGATATCTCGGGTGCTATTACAGATAGCGCAATAAACCAAAGTGAATTATCTGCAGGAGGCCCTGGCGCATGAATCTGTGCAACGGGAACGACCTCGGACCACCAGGGGCCGAGAAAACCACAGTCTCATGGGGCCGGACACTCAGGGACAGGGGAAAATCCAATATAGATCTGGTGATATCTCGGGTGCTATTACAGTTAGCGCAATAAACCAAAGTGCATTGTCTGTAGGAGGCCCTGGCGCACGAATCTGTGCAGCGGGAACGACCTCGGACCACCAGGGGCCGGACACTCAGGGTCAGGGAAAATCCAATATATATCTGGTGATATCTCGGGTGCTATTACAGATAGCGCAATAAATCAAAGTGAATTATCTGCAGGAGGCCCTGGCGCATGAATCTGTGCAGCGGGAACGACCTCGGACCACCAGGGTCCGAGAAAATCACAGTCTCATGGGGCCGGACACTCAGGGTCAGGGAGAAATCCAATATATATCTGGTGATATCTCGGGTGCTATTAGAGATAGCGCAATAAACCAAAGTGAATTATCTGCAGGAGGCCCTGGCGCATGAATCTGTGCAACGGGAACGACCACGGACCACCAGGGGCCGAGAAAACCACAGTCTCATGGGGCCGGACACTCAGGGTCAGGGTAAAATCCAATATATATCTGGTGATATCTCGGGTGCAATTACAGATAGCGCAATAAATCAAAGTGCATTGTCTGTAGGAGTCCCTGGCGCATGAATCTGTGGAGCGGGAACGACCTCGGACCACCAGGGGCCGAGAAAACGTCCGTCTCATGGGGCCGGACACTCACGGTCAGTGAAAAATCCAATATATATCTGGTGATATCTCGGCTGCTATTACAGATAGCGCAATAAATCAAAGTGCATTGTCTGTAGGAGGCCCTGGCGCATGAATCTGTGCAGCGGGAACGACCTCGGACCACCAGGGGCCGAGACAACCACAGTCTCATGGGGCCGGACACTCAGGGTCAGGGGAAAATTCAATATATATCTGGTGATATCTCGGGTGCTATTAGAGATAGCGCAATAAACCAAAGTGAATTATCTGCAGGAGGCCCTGTCGCATGAATCTGTACAGCGGGAACGACCTCGGACCACCAGGGGCCGAGAAAACTACAGTCTCATGGGGCCGGACAATCAGGGTCTGGGGAAAATCCAATATATATCTGGTGATATCTCGGGTCCTATTACAGATAGCGAAATAAATCAAAGTGCATTGTCTGTAGGAGGCCGTGGCGCATGAATCTGGGCAGCGGGAACGACCTCGGACCACCAGGGGCCGAGAAACCGTCCGTCTCATTGGGCCGGACACTCAGGGTCAGTGAAAAATCCAATATATATCTGTTGATATCTCGGCTGCTATTACAGATAGCGCAATAAGTCAAAGTGCATTGTCTGTAGGAGGACCTGGCGCATAAATGCGGCCAGCGGGAACGACCTCGGACCACCAGGGGCCGAGAAAACCAACGTCTCATGGGGCCGGACACTGAGGGTCAGGGGAAAATCCAATATTTATCTGGTGATATCTCGGGTGCTATTACAGATAGCGCAATAAATCAAAGTGCATTGTCTGTAGGAGGACCTGGCGCATAAATGTGGCCAGCGGGAACGACCTCGGACCACCAGGGGCCGAGAAAACCACCGTCTCATGGGGCCGGACACTCAGGGTCAGGGGAAAATCCAATATTTATCTGGTGATATCTCGGGTGCTATTACAGATAGCGCAATAAATCAAAGTGCATTGTCTGTAGGAGGCCCTGGCGCACGAATCTGTGCGTCGGGAACGACCTCGGACCACCAGGGGCCGAGACAACCACCGTCTCATGGGGCCGGACAGTCAGGGTCAGGGAAAAATCCAATATATATCTGGTGATATCCCGGGTGCTATTACAGATAGCGCAATAAATCAAAGTGCATTGTCTGTAGGAGTCCCTGGCGCATGAATTTGTGCAGCGGGAACGACCTCGGACAACCAGGGGCCGAGAAACCGTCCGTCTCATGGGGCAGGACACTCAGGGTCAGTGAAAAATCCAATATATATCTGGTGATATCTCGGCTGCTATTACAGATAGCGCCATAAGTCAAAGTGCATTGTCTGTAGGAGGACCTGGCGCATAAATGCGGCCAGCGGGAACGACCTCGGACCACTAGGGGCCGAGAAAACCACCGTCTCATGGGGCCGGACACTGAGGGTCAGGGGAAAATCCAATATTTATCTGGTGATATCTTGGGGGCTATTAGAGATAACGCAATAAATCAAAGTGCATTGTCTGCAGGAAGCCCTGGCGCATGAATCTGTGCAGCGGGATCGACCTCGGACCACCAGGGGCCGAGAAAAACACCGTCTCATGGGGTCGGACACTCAGGGTCAGGGAAAAATCCAATATATATCTGGTGATATCTCGGGTGCTATTATAGATAGCGCAATAAATCAAAGTGCATTGTCTGTAGGAGGCCGTGGCGCATGAATTTGTGCAGCGGGAACGACCTCGGACAACCAGGGGCCGAGAAACCGTCCGTCTCATGGGGCAGGACACTCAGGGTCAGTGAAAAATCCAATATATATCTGGTGATATCTCGGCTGCTATTACAGATAGCGCCATAAGTCAAAGTGCATTGTCTGTAGGAGGACCTGGCGCATAAATGCGGCCAGCGGGAACGACCTCGGACCACTAGGGGCCGAGAAAACCACCGTCTCATGGGGCCGGACACTGAGGGTCAGGGGAAAATCCAATATTTATCTGGTGATATCTTGGGGGCTATTAGAGATAACGCAATAAATCAAAGTGCATTGTCTGCAGGAAGCCCTGGCGCATGAATCTGTGCAGCGGGATCGACCTCGGACCACCAGCGGCCGAGAAAATCACCGTCTCAGGGGGCCGGACTGTCAGGGTCTTTGAAAAATCCAATATATATCTGGTGATATCTCGGGTGCTATGAGAGATAGCGCAATAAATCAAAGTGCATTGTCTGTAGGAGGCCCTGGCGCATGAATCTGTGCAGCGGGAACGACCTCGGACCACCAGGGGCCGAGACAACCACAGTCTCATGGGGCCGGACACTCAGGGTCAGGGGAAAATTTAATATATATCTGGTGATATCTCGGGTGCTATTTGAGATAGCGCAATAAACCAAAGTGAATTATCTGCAGGAGGCCCTGGCGCATGAATCTGTGCAGCGGGAATGACCTAGGACCACCAGGGGCCGAGAAAACCACCGTCACATGGGGCCGGGCACTCAGGGTCAGGGGAAAATCCAATATATATCTGGTGATATCTCGGGTGCTATTAGAGATAGCGCAATAAACCAAAGTGAATTATCTGCAGGAGGCCCTGGCGCATGAATCTGTGCAGCGGGAACGACCTCGGACCACCAGGGGCCGAGAAAACTACAGTCTCATGGGGCCGGACAATCAGGGTCTGGGGATAATCCAATATATATCTGGTGATATCTCGGGTCCTATTACAGATAGCGAAATAAATCAAAGTGCATTGTCTGTAGGAGACTCTGGCGCATGAATCTGTGCAGCGGGAACGACCTCGGACCACCAGGGGCCGAGAGAACCACAGTCTCATGGGGCCGGACACTCAGGGTCAGGGGAAAATCCAATATATGTCTGGTGATATCTCGGGTGCTATTAGATATAGCGCAATAAACCAAAGTGAATTATCTGCAGGAGGACCTGGCGCATGAATCTGTGCAACGGGAACGACCTCGGACCACCAGGGGCCGAGAAAACCACCGTCCCGAGGGGCCGGACACTTAGGGTCAGTGAAAAATCCAATATATATCTGGTGATATCACGGGTGCTATCGCAGATAGCGCAATAAATCAAAGTGAATTATCTGCAGGAGGCCCTGGCGCATGAATCTGTCCAGCGGGAACGACTTCGGAACACCAGGGGCCGAAAAAACCACAGTCTCATTGGGCCGGACACTCAGGGTCAGGTGAAAATCCAATATATATCTGGTGATATCTCGGGTCCTATTACAGATAGCGCAATAAATCAAAGTGCATTGTCTGTAGGAGGCCGTGGCGCATGAATCTGGGCAGCGGGAACGACCTCGGACCACCAGGGACCGAGGAAACCACAGTCTCATGGGGCCGGACACTCAGGGTCAGGGGAAAATCCAATATATATCTGGTGATATCTCGGGTGCTATTAGAGATAGCGCAATAAATCAAAGTGCATTATCTGCAGGAGGCCCTGGCGCATGCATCTGTGCAGCGGGAACGACCTAGGACCACCAGGGGCCGAGAAAACCACCGTCTCATGGGGCCGGGCACTCAGGGTCAGGGGAAAATCCAATATATATCTGGTGATATCTCGGGTGCTATTAGAGATAGCGCAATAAACCAAAGTGAAATATCTGCAGGAGGCCCTGGCGCATGAATCTGTGCAGCGGGAACGACCTCGGACCACCAGGGGCCGAGAAAACTACAGTCTCATGGGGCCGGACAATCAGGGTCAGGGGAAAATCCAATATATATCTGGTGATATCTCGGGTGCTATTAGATATAGCGCAATAAACCAAAGTGAATTATCTGCAGGAGGACCTGGCGCATGAATCTGTGCAACGGGAACGACCTCGGACCACCAGGGGCCGAGAAAACCACCGTCCCGAGGGGCCGGACACTTAGGGTCAGTGAAAAATCCAATATATATCTGGTGATATCACGGGTGCTATTGCAGATAGCGCAATAAATCAAAGTGAATTATCTGCAGGAGGCCCTGGCGCATGAACCTGTGCAACGGGAACGACCTCGGACCACCAGGGGCCGAGAAAACGACAGTCTCAAGGGGCCGGACACTCAGGGTCTGGGGAAAATCCAATATTTATCTGGTGATATCTCGGGTGCTATTACAGATAGCGCAGTAAATCAAAGTGCATTGTCTGTAGGAGGCCCTGGCGCACGAATCTGTGCGACGGGAACGACCTCGGACCACCAGGGGCCGAGACAACCACCGTCTCATGGGGCCGGACACTCAGGGTCAGGGAAAAATCCAATATATATCTGGTGATATCCCGGGTGCTATTATACATAGCGCAATAAATCAAAGTGCATTGTCTGTAGGAGTCCCTGGCGCATGAATTTGTGCAGCGGGAACGACCTCGGACCACCAGGGGCCGAGAAACCGTCCGTCTCATGGGGCCGGACACTCAGGGTCAGTGAAAAATGAAATATATATCTAGTGATATCTCGGGTGCTATTACAGATAGCGCAATAAATCAAAGTGCATTGTCTGTAGGAGGCCCTGGCGCATGAATCTGTGCAGCGGGAACGACCTCGGACCACCAGGGGCCGAGAAAACCACCGTCTCATGGGGCCGGACACTGAGGGTCAGGGGAAAATCCAATATTTATCTGGTGATATCTTGGGTGCTATTACAGATAGCGCAATAAATCAAAGTGCATAGTATGTAGGGGGCCCTGGCGCACGAATCTGTGCATCGGGAACGACCTCGGACCACCAGGGGCCGAGACAACCACCGTCTCATGGGGCCGGACACTCAGGGTCAGGGAAAAATCCAATATATATCTGGTGATATCCCGGGTGCTATTACAGATAGCGCAATAAATCAAAGTGCATTGTCTGTAGGAGGCCCTGGCGCATGAATCTGTGCAGCGGGAACGACCTCGGACCACCAGGGGCCGAGAAAACCACCGTCTCATGCGGCCGGACACTCAGGGACAGTGAAAAATGAAATATATATCTAGTGATATCTCGGGTGCTATTACAGATAGCGCAATAAATCAAAGTGCATTGTCTGTAGGAGGCCCTGGCGCATGAATCTGTGCAGCGGGAACGACCTCGGACCACCAGGGGCCGAGACAACCACCATCTCATGGGGCCGGACACTCATGGTCTGGGAAAAATCCAATATATATCCGGTGATATCTCCGGTGCTATTACAGATAGCGCAATAAATCAAAGTGCATTGTCTGTAGGAGGCCCTGGCGCATGAATCTGTGTAGCGGGAACGACTTCGGACCACCAGGGGCCGAGAAAACCACAGTCTCATGGGGCGGGACACTCAGGGTCAGGGGAAAATCCAATATATATCTGGTGATATCTCGGGTCCTATTACAGATAGCGAAATAAATCAAAGTGCATTGTCTGCAGGAGAACCTGGCGCATGAATCTGTGCAACGGGAACGACCTCGGACCACCAGGGGCCGAAAAAACCACAGTCTCATGGGGCGGGACACTCAGGGTCAGGGGAAAATCCAATATATATCTGGTGATATCTCGGGTGCTATTGCAGATAGCGCAATAAATCAAAGTGCATTGTCTGTAGGAGGCCCTGGCGCACGAATCTATGCATCGGGAACGACCTCGGACCACCAGGGGCCGAGACAACCACCGTCTCATGGGGCCGGACACTCAGGGACAGTGAAAAATCCAATATATATCTAGTGATATCTCGGGTGCTATTACAGATAGTGCAATAAATCAAAGTGCATTGTCTGTAGGAGGCCCTGGCGCATGAATCTGTGCAGCGGGAACGACCTCGGACCACCAGGGTCCGAGAAAATCACAGTCTCATGGGGCCGGACACTCAGGGTCAGGGGGAAATCCAATATATATATGGCGATATCTCGGGTGCTATTAGAGATGGCGCAATAAACCAAAGTGAATTATCTGCAGGAGGCCCTGGCGCATGAGTCTGTGCAACGGGAACGACCTCTGACCACCAGGGGCCGAGAAAACCACAGTCTCATGGGGCCGGACTCTCAGGGTCAGGGTAAAATCCAATATATATCTGGTGATATCTCGGGTGCAATTACAGATAGCGCAATAAATCAAAGTGCATTGTCTGTTGGAGTCCCTGGCGCATGAATCTGTGCAGCGGGAACGACCTCGGACCACCAGGGGCCGAGAAAACGTCGGTCTCATGGGGCCGGACACTCAGGGTCAGTGAAAAATCCAATATATATCTGGTGATAACTCGGCTGCTATTACAGATAGCGCAATAAATCAAAGTGAATTTTCTGTAGGAGGCCCTGGCGCATGAATCTGTGCAGCGGGAACGACCTCGGACCACCAGGGGCCGAGAGAACCACCGTCTCATAGGGCAGAACACTCAGGGTCTGGGAAAAATCCAATATATATCCGGTGATATCTCGGGTGCTATTACAGATAGCGCAATAAATCAAAGTGAATTATCTGCAGGAGGCCCTGGCGCATGAATCTGTGAAGCGGGAACGACCTCGGACCACCAGGGGCCGGACACTCAGGGTCAGGGAAAAATCCAATATATATCTGGTGATATCTCGGGTGCTATTACAGATAGCGCAATAAATCAAAGTGAATTATCTGCAGGAGGCCATGGCGCATGAATCTGTGCAACGGGAACGACCTCGGACCACCAGGGGCAGAGAAAACCACAGTCTCATGGGGCCGGACACTCAGGGTCAGGGAAAAATACAATATATATCTGGTGATATCTTGGGTGCTATTAGAGATAGCGCAATAAACCAAAGTGAATTATCTGCAGGAGGCCCTGGCGCATGAATCTGTGCAACGGGAACGACCTCGGACCACCAGGGGCCGAAAAAACCACAGTCTCATGGGGCCGGTCACTCAGGGTCAGGGGTAAATCCAATATATATCTGGTGATATCTCGGGTGCTATTAGAGATAGCGCAATAAACCAAAGTGAATTATCTGCAGGGGGACCTGGCGCATGAATCTGTGCAACGGGAAAGACCTCGGACCACCAGGGGCCGAGAAATCGACAGTCTCAAGGGGCCGGACACTCAGGGTCAGGGGAAAATCCAATATGGATCTGGTGATATCTCGGGTGCTATTACAGATAGCGCAATAAATCAAAGTGCATTGTCTGTAGGAGGCCCTGGCGCATGAATCTGTGTAGCGGGAACGACTTCGGACCACCAGGGGCCGAGAAAACCACAGTCTCATGGGGCCGGACACTCAGGGTCAGGGGAAAATCCAATATATATCTGGTGATATTTCGGGTCCTATTACAGATAGCGAAATAAATCAAAGTGCATTGTCTGTAGGAGACCCTGGCGCATGAATCTGTGCAGCGGGAACGACCTCGGACCACCAGGGACCGAGGAAACCACAGTCTCATGGGGCCGGACACTCAGGGTCAGGGGAAAATCCAATATATATCTGGTGATATCTTGGGTGCTATTAGAGATAGCGCAATAAACCAAAGTGAATTATCTGCAGGAGAACCTGGCGCATGAATCTGTGCAACGGGAACGACCTCGGACCACCAGGGGCCGAAAAAACCACAGTCTCATGGGGCGGGACACTCAGGGTCAGGGGAAAATCCAATATATATCTGGTGATATCTCGGGTGCTATTGCAGATAGCGCAATAAATCAAAGTGCATTGTCTGTAGGAGGCCCTGGCGCACGAATCTATGCATCGGGAACGACCTCGGACCACCAGGGGCCGAGACAACTACCGTCTCATGGGGCCGGACACTCAGGGACAGTGAAAAATCCAATATATATCTAGTGATATCTCGGGTGCTATTACAGATAGCGCAATAAATCAAAGTGCATTGTCTGTAGGAGGCCCTGGCGCATGAATCTGTGCAGCGGGAACGACATCGGACCACCAGGGTCCGAGAAAATCACAGTCTCATGGGGCCGGACACTCAGGGTCAGGGGGAAATCCAAAATATATATGGTGATATCTCGGGTGCTATTAGAGATGGCGCAATAAACCAAAGTGAATTATCTGTAGGAGGCCCTGGCGCATGAATCTGTGCAACGGGAACGACCTCTGACCACCAGGGGCCGAGAAAACCACAGTCTCATGGGGCCGGACTCTCAGGGTCAGGGTAAAATCCAATATATATCTGGTGATATCTCGGGTGCAATTACAGATAGCGCAATAAATCAAAGTGCATTGTCTGTAGGAGTCCCTGGCGCATGAATCTGTGCAGCGGGAACGACCTCGGACCACCAGGGGCCGAGAAAACGTCGGTCTCATGGGGCCGGACACTCAGGGTCAGTGAAAAATCCAATATATATCTGGTGATAACTCGGCTGCTATTACAGATAGCGCAATAAATCAAAGTGAATTGTCTGTAGGAGGCCCTGGCGCATGAATCTGTGCAGCGGGAACGACCTCGGACCACCAGGGGCCGAGACAACCACCGTCTCATAGGGCAGAACACTCAGGGTCTGGGAAAAATCCAATATATATCCGGTGATATCTCGGGTGCTATTACAGATAGCGCAATAAATCAAAGTGAATTATCTGCAGGAGGCCCTGGCGCATGAATCTGTGCAGCGGGAACGACCTCGGACCACCAGGGGCCGGACACTCAGGGTCAGGGAAAAATCCAATATATATCTGGTGATATCTCGGGTGCTATTACAGATAGCGCAATAAATCAAAGTGAATTATCTGCAGGAGGCCATGGCGCATGAATCTGTGCAACGGGAACGACCTCGGACCACCAGGGGCAGAGAAAACCACAGTCTCATGGGGCCGGACACTCAGGGTCAGGAAAAAATACAATATATATCTGGTGATATCTTGGGTGCTATTAGAGATAGCGCAATAAACCAAAGTGAATTATCTGCAGGAGGCCCTGGCGCATGAATCTGTGCAACGGGAACGACCTCGGACCACCAGGGGCCGAAAAAACCACAGTCTCATGGGGCCGGTCACTCAGGGTCAGGGGTAAATCCAATATATATCTGGTGATATCTCGGGTGCTATTAGAGATAGCGCAATAAACCAAAGTGAATTATCTGCAGGAGGACCTGGCGCATGAATCTGTGCAACGGGAACGACCTCGGACCACCAGGGGCCGAGAAAACCAGCGTCCCGAGGGGCCGGACACTTAGGGTCAGTGAAAAATCCAATATATATCTGGTGATATCACGGGTGCTATTACAGATAGCGCAATAAATCAAAGTGAATTATCTGCAGGAGGCCCTGGCGCATGAATCTGTGCAACGGGAACGACCTCGGACCACCGGGGGGAGAGAAAACCACATTCTCATGGGGCCGGACACTCAGGGTCAGGGAAAAATCCAATATATATCTGGTGATATCTTGGGTGCTATTAGAGAGTGCGCAATAAACCAAAGTGCATTGTCTGTAGTAGGCACAGGCGAATGAATCTGTGCAGCAGGAACGACCTCGCTCCACCAGGCGCCGAGAAAATTACAGATATTCGGAATCCGTCACCCAAGGTCATGTAAAAATCCAGCATATATCTGGTGATATCTCGGGTGCTCTTACAGATAGCGCAATAAACCAAAGTGAATTATCTGCAGGAGAACCTGGCGCATGAATCTGAGCAACGGGAACGACCTCGGACCACCAGGGGCCGAGAAAACCAGCGTCCCGAGGGGCCGGACACTCAGGGTCAGTGAAAAATCCAATATATATCTGGTGATATCTCGGCTGCTATTACAGATAGCGCAATAAATCAAAGTGCATTTTCTGCAGTAGGCCCTGGCGCATGAATCTGTGCACCGGGAACGACCTCGGACCACCAGGGTCCGAGAAAATCACAGTCTCATGGGGCCGGACACTCAGGGTCAGGGGGAAATCCAATATATATCTGGTGATATCTCGGGTGCTATTAGAGATAGCGCAATAAACCAAAGTGAATTATCTGTAGGAGGCCCTGGCGCATGAATCTGTGCAGCGGGAACGACCTCGGACCACCAGGGGCCGAGACAACCACCGTCTCATGGGGCCGGACCCTCAGGGTCTGGGAAAAATCCAATATATATCCGGTGATATCTCGGGTGCTATTACAGATAGCGCAATAAATCAAAGTGCATTGTCTGTAGGAGGCCCTGGCGCATGAATCTGTGCAGCAGGAACGACATCGGACCACCAGGGTCCGAGAAAATCACAGTCTCATGGGGCCGGACACTCAGGGTCAGGGGGAAATCCAATATATATATGGTGATATCTCGGGTGCTATTAGAGATGGCGCAATAAACCAAAGTGAATTATCTGCAGGAGGCCCTGGCGCATGAATCTGTGCAACGGGAACGACCTCTGACCACCAGGGGCCGAGAAAACCACAGTCTCATGGGGCCGGACTCTCAGGGTCAGGGTAAAATCCAATATATATCTGGTGATATCTCGGGTGCAATTACAGATAGCGCAATAAATCAAAGTGCATTGTCTGTAGGAGTCCCTGGCGCATGAATCTGTGCAGCGGGAACGACCTCGGACCACCAGGGGCCGAGAAAACGTCGGTCTCATGGGGCCGGACACTCAGGGTCAGTGAAAAATCCAATATATATCTGGTGATAACTCGGCTGCTATTACAGATAGCGCAATAAATCAAAGTGAATTGTCTGTAGGAGGCCCTGGCGCATGAATCTGTGCAGCGGGAACGACCTCGGACCACCAGGGGCCGAGACAACCACCGTCTCATGGGGCAGAACACTCAGGGTCTGGGAAAAATCCAATATATATCCGGTGATATCTCGGGTGCTATTACAGATAGCGCAATAAATCAAAGTGAATTATCTGCAGGAGGCCCTGGCGCATGAATCTGTGCAGCGGGAACGACCTCGGACCACCAGGGGCCGGACACTCAGGGTCAGGGAAAAATCCAATATATATCTGGTGATATCTCGGGTGCTATTACAGATAGCGCAATAAATCAAAGTGAATTATCTGCAGGAGGCCATGGCGCATGAATCTGTGCAACGGGTACGACCTCGGACCACCAGGGGCAGAGAAAACCACAGTCTCATGGGGCCGGACACTCAGGGTCAGGGAAAAATACAATATATATCTGGTGATATCTTGGGTGCTATTAGAGATAGCGCAATAAACCAAAGTGAATTATCTGCAGGAGGCCCTGGCGCATGAATCTGTGCAACAGGAACGACCTCGGACCACCAGGGGCCGAAAAAACCACAGTCTCATGGGGCCGGTCACTCAGGGTCAGGGGTAAATCCAATATATATCTGGTGATATCTCGGGTGCTATTAGAGATAGCGCAATAAACCAAAGTGAATTATCTGCAGGGGGACCTGGCGCATGAATCTGTGCAACGGGAAAGACGTCGGACCACCAGGGGCCGAGAAATCGACAGTCTCAAGGGGCCGGACACTCAGGGTCAGGGGAAAATCCAATATGGATCTGGTGATATCTCGGGTGCTATTACAGATTGCGCAATAAATCAAACTGCATTGTCTGTAGGAGGCCCTGGCGCATGATTCTGTGCAGCGGGAACGATCTCGGACCACCAGGGGCCGAGAAAACCACAGTCTCATGGGACCGGACACTCAGGGTCAGGGGAAAATCGAATATATATATGGTGATATCTCGGGTCCTATTACAGATAGCGAAATAAATCAAAGTGCATTGTCTGTAGGAGACCCTGGCGCATGAATCTGTGCAGCGGGAACGACCTCGGACCACCAGGGACCGAGGAAACCACAGTCTCATGGGGCCGGACACTCAGGGTCAGGGGAAAATCCAATATATATCTGGTGATATCTCGGGTGCTATTAGATATAGCGCAATAAACCAAAGTGAATTATCTGCAGGAGGACCTGGCGCATGAATCTGTGCAACGGGAACGACCTCGGACCACCAGGGGCCGAGAAAACCAGCGTCCCGAGGGGCCGGACACTTAGGGTCAGTGAAAAATCCAATATATATCTGGTGATATCACGGGTGCTATTACAGATAGCGCAATAAATCAAAGTGAATTATCTGCAGGAGGCCCTGGCGCATGAATCTGTGCAGCGGGAACGACCTCGGACCACCAGGGGCCGAGACAACCACCGTCTCATAGGGCAGAACACTCAGGGTCTGGGAAAAATCCAATATATATCCGGTGATATCTCGGCTGCTATTACAGATAGCGCAATAAATCAAAGTGCATTGTCTGTAGGAGGCCCTGTCGCATGAATCTGTGCAGCGGGAACGACCTCGGACCACCAGGGGCCGAGACAACCACCGTCTCCTGGGGCCGGACAGTCAGGGTCAGGGAGAAATCCTATATATATCTGGTGATATCTCGGGTGCTATTAGAATTAGCGCAATAAACCAAAGTGAATTATCTGCAGGAGGCCCTGGCGCATGAATCTGTGCAGCGGGAACGTCCTCGGACCTCCAGGGGCCGAGACAACCACCGTCTCATGGGGCCGGACATTCAGGGTCAGGGTAAAATCCAATATATATCTGGTGATATCTCGGCTGCTATTACAGATAGCGCAATAAATCAAAGTGCATTGTCTGTAGGAGGCCCTGGCGCATGAATCTGTGCAGCGGGAACGACCTCGGACCACCAGGGGCCGACACAACCACCGTCTCATGGGGCCGGACACTCATGGTCTGGGAAAAATCCAATATATATCCGGTGATATCTCGGGTGCTATTACAGATAGCGCAATAAATCAAAGTGCATTGTCTGTAGGAGGCCCTGGCTCATGAATCTGTGCAGCGGGAACGACCTCGGACCACCAGGGGCCGAGAAAACCACAGTCTCATGGGGCCGGACACTCAGTGTCAGGGGAAAATCCAATATATATCCGGTGATATCTCGGGTGCTATTACAGATAGCGCAATAAATCAAAGTGCATTGTCTGTAGGAGGCCCTGGCGCATGAATCTGTGCAGCGGGAACGACCTCGGACCACCAGGGGCCGAGACAACCACCGTCTCATGGAGCCGGACACTCAGGGTCTGGGAAAAATCCAATATATATCCGGTGATATATCGGGTGCTATTAGAGATAGCGCAATAAACCAAAGTGAGTTATCTGCAGGAGGCCCTGGCGCCTGAATCTGTGCAGCGGGAACGACCGCGGACCACCAGGGGCCGAAAAAACCATAGTCTCATGGGGCCGGACACTCAGGGTCAGGGGAAAATCCAATATATATCTGGTGATATCTCGGGTGCTATTACAGATAGCGCAATAAATCAAAGTGCATTGTCTGTAGGAGGCCCTGGCGCATGAATCTGTACAGCGGGAACGACCTCGGACCACCAGGGGCCGACAAAACCACAGTCTCATTGGGCCGGACACTCAGGGTCAGGGAAAATCCAATATATATCTGGTGATATCTCGGGTGCTATTGCAGATAGCGCACTAAAACAAAGTTCATGGTCTGTAGGAGGCCCTGGCGCATGAATCTGTGCAGCGGGAACAAAGTCGGACCACCAGGGGCCGAGACAACCACCGTCTCATGGGGCCGGACACTCAGGGTCAGGGTAAAATCCAATATATGTCTGGTGATATCTCGGGTGCTATTACAGATAGCGCAATAAACCAAAGTGAATTATCTGCAGGAGGCCCTGGCGCATGAATCTGTGCAACGGGAACGACCTCGGACCACCAGGGGCCGAGAAAACCACAGTCTCATGGGGCCGGACACTCAGGGACAGGGGAAAATCCAATATAGATCTGGTGATATCTCGGGTGCTATTACAGATAGCGCAATAAATCAAAGTGCCTTGTCTGTAGGATACCCTGGCGCATGAATCTGTGCAGCGGGAACGACCTCGGACCACCAGGGGCCGAGACAACCACCGTCTCATGGGGCCGGACACTCAGGGTCTGGGAAAAAACCAATATATATCCGGTGATATCTCGGGTGCTATTACAGTTAGCGCAATAAACCAAAGTGCATTGTCTGTAGGAGGCCCTGGCGCACGAATCTGTGCAGCGGGAACGACCTCGGACCACCAGGGGCCGGACACTCAGGGTCAGGGAAAATCCAATATATATCTGGTGATATCTCGGGTGCTATTACAGATAGCGCAATAAATCAAAGTGAATTATCTGCAGGAGGCCCTGGCGCATGTATCTGTGCAACGGGAACTACCTCGGACCACCAGGGGCCGAGAAAACCACAGTCTCATGGGGCCGGACACTCAGGGTCAGGGTAAAATCCAATATATATCTGGTGATATCTCGGCTGCTATTACAGATAGCGCAATAAATCAAAGTGCATTGTCTGTAGGAGGCCCTGGCGCATGAATCTGTGCAGCGGGAACGACCTCGGACCACCAGGGGCCGAGACAACCACCGTCTCATGGAGCCGGACACTCAGGGTCTGGGAAAAATCCAATATATATCCGGTGATATATCGGGTGCTATTAGAGACAGCGCAATAAACCAAAGTGAGTTATCTGCAGGAGGCCCTGGCGCCTGAATCTGTGCAGCGGGAACGACCGCGGACCACCAGGGGCCGAAAAAACCATAGTCTCATGGGGCCGGACACTCAGGGTCAGGGGAAAATCCAATATATATCTGGTGATATCTCGGGTGCTATTACAGATAGCGCAATAAATCAAAGTGCATTGTCTGTAGGAGGCCCTCGCGCATGAATCTGTACAGCGGGAACGACCTCGGACCACCAGGGGCCGACAAAACCACAGTCTCATTGGGCCGGACACTCAGGGTCAGGGAAAATCCAATATATATCTGGTGATATCTCGGGTGCTATTGCAGATAGCGCACTAAAACAAAGTTCATGGTCTGTAGGAGGCCCTGGCGCATGAATCTGTGCAGCGGGAACAAAGTCGGACCACCAGGGGCCGAGACAACCACCGTCTCATGGGGCCGGACACTCAGGGTCAGGGTAAAATCCAGTATATGTCTGGTGATATCTCGGGTGCTATTACAGATAGCGCAATAAACCAAAGTGAATTATCTGCAGGAGGCCCTGGCGCATGAATCTGTGCAACGGGAACGACCTCGGACCACCAGGGGCCGAGAAAACCACAGTCTCATGGGGCCGGACACTCAGGGACAGGGGAAAATCCAATATAGATCTGGTGATATCTCGGGTGCTATTACAGATAGCGCAATAAATCAAAGTGCCTTGTCTGTAGGATGCCCTGGCGCATGAATCTGTGCAGCGGGAACGACCTCGGACCACCAGGGGCCGAGACAACCACCGTCTCATGGGGCCGGACACTCAGGGTCTGGGAAAAAACCAATATATATCCGGTGATATCTCGGGTGCTATTACAGTTAGCGCAATAAACCAAAGTGCATTGTCTGTAGGAGGCCCTGGCGCACGAATCTGTGCAGCGGGAACGACCTCGGACCACCAGGGGCCGGACACTCAGGGTCAGGGAAAATCCAATATATATCTGGTGATATCTTGGGTGCTATTAGAGATAGCGCAATAAACCAACGTGAATTATCTGCATGAGGCCCTGGCACATGAATCTGTGCAACGTGAACGACCTCGGACCACCATGGGCCGAAAAAACCACAGTCTCATGGGGCCGGACACTCAGGGTCAGGGAAACATCCAATATATATCTGGTGATATCTTGGGTGCTATTAGAGATAGCGCAATAAACCAAACTGAATTATCTGCAGGAGGACCTGGCGCATGAATCTGTGCAACGGGAGCGACCTCGGACCACCAGCGGCCGAGAAAACGACAGTCTCATGGGGCCGGACACTCAGGGTAAGGGGAAAATCCAATATATATCTGGGGATATCTCGGGTGCTATTAGAGATAGCGCAATAACTCAAAGTAAATTATTTGCAGGGGGCCCTGGCGCATGAATCTGTGCAGCGGGAACGACCTCGGACCACCAGGGGCAGAGAAAACGACCGTCTCATGGGGCCGGACACTCAGGGTCAGTGAAAAATCCAATATATATCTAGTGATATCTCGGCTGCTATTACAGATAGCGCAATAAACCAAAGTGCATTGTCTGTAGGAGGCCCTGGCGCACGAATCTGTGCAGCGAGAACGACCTCGGACCACCAGGGGCCGGACACTCAGGGTCAGGGAAAATCCAATATATATCTGGTGATATCTCGGGTGCTATTACAGATAGCGCAATAAATCAAAGTGAATTATCTGCAGCAGGCCCTGGCGCATGAATCTGTGCAACGGGCACGACCTCGGACCACCAGGGGCCGAGAAAACCACCGTCCCGTGGGGCCGGACACTTAGGGTCAGTGAAAAATCCAATATATATCTGGTGATATCACGGGTGCTATTACAGATAGCGCAATAAATCAAAGTGAATTATCTGCAGGAGGCCCTGGCGCATGCATCTGTGCAGCGGGAACGACCTCGGACCACCAGGGGCCGAGAAAACCACCTTCTCATGGGGCCGGACACTCAGGCTCAGGGGATAATCTAATATATATCTGGTGATATCTCGGGTGCTATTACAGATAGCGCAATAAGTCAAAGTGCATTGTCTGTAGGAGGCCCTGGCGCATGAATCTGTGCAGCGGGAACGACCTCGGACCACCAGGGGCCGAGAAAACCACAGTCTCATGGGGCCGGACACTCAGGGTCAGGGAAAAATCCAATATATATCTGGGGATATCTCGGGTGCTATTAGAGATAGCGCAATAAATCAAAGTAAATTATCTGCAGGGGGCCCTGGCGCATGAATCTGTGCAGCGGGAACGACCTCGGACCACCAGGGGCAGAGAAAACGACCGTCTCATGGGGCCGGACACTCAGGGTCAGTGAAAAATCCAATATATATGTGGTGATATCTCGGGTGCTATTACAGATAGCGCAATAAATCAAAGTGAATTGTCTGTAGGAGGCCCTGGCGCATGAATCTGTGCAGCGGGAACGACCTCGGACCACCAGGGGCCGAGAAAACCACCGTCTCATGGGGCCGGACACTCAGGGTCAGGGGAAAATCCAATATATATCTGGTGATATCTCGGATGCTATTAGAGATAGCGCAATAAACCAAAGTGAATTATCTGCAGGAGGCCCTGGCGCATGAATGTGTGCAGCGGGAACGACCTCGGACCACCTGGGGCCGAGAAAACCGCAGTCACATGGGGCCGGACACTCAGGGTCAGAGAAAAATCCAATATATATCTGGTGATATGCCGGGTGCTATTACAGATAGCGCAATAAATCAAAGTGCATTGTCTGGAGGAGGCCCTGGCGCATGAATCTGTCCAGCGGGAACGACCTCGGACCACCAGGGGCCGAGAAAACCACCGTCTCGAGGGGCCGGACACTTAGGGTCAGTGAAAAATCCAATATATATCTGGTGATATCACGGGTGCTATTACAGATAGCGCAATAAATCAAAGTGAATTGTCTGTAGGAGGCCCTGGCGCATGAATCTGTGCAGCGGGAACGACCTCGGACGACCAGGGGCCGAGAAAACCACAGTCTCATGGGGCCGGACATTCAGGGACAGGGGAAAATCCAATATATATCTGGTGATATCTCGGGTGCTATTAGAGATAGCGCAATAAATCAAAGTGCATTGTCTGTAGGAGGCCCTGGCGCATGAATCTGTGCAGCAGGAACGACCTCGGACCACCAGGGGCCGAGAAAACCACAGTCTCATGGAGCCGGACACTCAGTGTCAGGGGAAAATCCAATATATATCTGGTGATATCTCGGGTGCTATTACAGATAGCGCACTAAACCAAAGTGAACTATCTGCAGGAGGCCCTGGTACATGAATCTGTGCAGCGGGAACGACCTCGGACCACCAGGGGCCGAGAAAACCACCGTCTCATGGGGCCGGACACTCAGGGTCAGTGAAAAATCCAATATATACCTGGTGATATCTCGGTTCCTATTACAGATAGCGAAATAAATCAAAGTGCATTGTCTGTAGGAGGCCCTGGCGCATGAATCTGTGCAGCGGGAACGACCTCGGACCACCAGGGGCCGAGAAAACCACCGTCTCATGGGGCCGGACACTCAGGGTCAGGGGAAAATCCAATATATATCTGGTGATATCTCGGATGCTATTAGAGATAGCGCAATAAACCAAAGTGAATTATCTGCAGGAGGCCCTGGCGCATGAATCTGTGCAGCGGGAACGACCTCGGACCACCAGGGGCCGGACACTCAGGGTCAGGGAAAAATCCAATATATATCTGGTGATATCTCGGGTGCTATTACAGATAGCGCAATAAATCAAAGTGAATTATCTGCAGGAGGCCATGGCGCATGAATCTGTGCAACGGGTACGACCTCGGACCACCAGGGGCAGAGAAAACCACAGTCTCATGGGGCCGGACACTCAGGGTCAGGGAAAAATACAATATATATCTGGTGATATCTTGGGTGCTATTAGAGATAGCGCAATAAACCAAAGTGAATTATCTGCAGGAGGCCCTGGCGCATGAATCTGTGCAACAGGAACGACCTCGGACCACCAGGGGCCGAAAAAACCACAGTCTCATGGGGCCGGTCACTCAGGGTCAGGGGTAAATCCAATATATATCTGGTGATATCTCGGGTGCTATTAGAGATAGCGCAATAAACCAAAGTGAATTATCTGCAGGGGGACCTGGCGCATGAATCTGTGCAACGGGAAAGACGTCGGACCACCAGGGGCCGAGAAATCGACAGTCTCAAGGGGCCGGACACTCAGGGTCAGGGGAAAATCCAATATGGATCTGGTGATATCTCGGGTGCTATTACAGATTGCGCAATAAATCAAACTGCATTGTCTGTAGGAGGCCCTGGCGCATGATTCTGTGCAGCGGGAACGATCTCGGACCACCAGGGGCCGAGAAAACCACAGTCTCATGGGACCGGACACTCAGGGTCAGGGGAAAATCGAATATATATATGGTGATATCTCGGGTCCTATTACAGATAGCGAAATAAATCAAAGTGCATTGTCTGTAGGAGACCCTGGCGCATGAATCTGTGCAGCGGGAACGACCTCGGACCACCAGGGACCGAGGAAACCACAGTCTCATGGGGCCGGACACTCAGGGTCAGGGGAAAATCCAATATATATCTGGTGATATCTCGGGTGCTATTAGATATAGCGCAATAAACCAAAGTGAATTATCTGCAGGAGGACCTGGCGCATGAATCTGTGCAACGGGAACGACCTCGGACCACCAGGGGCCGAGAAAACCAGCGTCCCGAGGGGCCGGACACTTAGGGTCAGTGAAAAATCCAATATATATCTGGTGATATCACGGGTGCTATTACAGATAGCGCAATAAATCAAAGTGAATTATCTGCAGGAGGCCCTGGCGCATGAATCTGTGCAGCGGGAACGACCTCGGACCACCAGGGGCCGAGACAACCACCGTCTCATAGGGCAGAACACTCAGGGTCTGGGAAAAATCCAATATATATCCGGTGATATCTCGGCTGCTATTACAGATAGCGCAATAAATCAAAGTGCATTGTCTGTAGGAGGCCCTGTCGCATGAATCTGTGCAGCGGGAACGACCTCGGACCACCAGGGGCCGAGACAACCACCGTCTCCTGGGGCCGGACAGTCAGGGTCAGGGAGAAATCCTATATATATCTGGTGATATCTCGGGTGCTATTAGAATTAGCGCAATAAACCAAAGTGAATTATCTGCAGGAGGCCCTGGCGCATGAATCTGTGCAGCGGGAACGTCCTCGGACCTCCAGGGGCCGAGACAACCACCGTCTCATGGGGCCGGACATTCAGGGTCAGGGTAAAATCCAATATATATCTGGTGATATCTCGGCTGCTATTACAGATAGCGCAATAAATCAAAGTGCATTGTCTGTAGGAGGCCCTGGCGCATGAATCTGTGCAGCGGGAACGACCTCGGACCACCAGGGGCCGACACAACCACCGTCTCATGGGGCCGGACACTCATGGTCTGGGAAAAATCCAATATATATCCGGTGATATCTCGGGTGCTATTACAGATAGCGCAATAAATCAAAGTGCATTGTCTGTAGGAGGCCCTGGCTCATGAATCTGTGCAGCGGGAACGACCTCGGACCACCAGGGGCCGAGAAAACCACAGTCTCATGGGGCCGGACACTCAGTGTCAGGGGAAAATCCAATATATATCCGGTGATATCTCGGGTGCTATTACAGATAGCGCAATAAATCAAAGTGCATTGTCTGTAGGAGGCCCTGGCGCATGAATCTGTGCAGCGGGAACGACCTCGGACCACCAGGGGCCGAGACAACCACCGTCTCATGGAGCCGGACACTCAGGGTCTGGGAAAAATCCAATATATATCCGGTGATATATCGGGTGCTATTAGAGATAGCGCAATAAACCAAAGTGAGTTATCTGCAGGAGGCCCTGGCGCCTGAATCTGTGCAGCGGGAACGACCGCGGACCACCAGGGGCCGAAAAAACCATAGTCTCATGGGGCCGGACACTCAGGGTCAGGGGAAAATCCAATATATATCTGGTGATATCTCGGGTGCTATTACAGATAGCGCAATAAATCAAAGTGCATTGTCTGTAGGAGGCCCTGGCGCATGAATCTGTACAGCGGGAACGACCTCGGACCACCAGGGGCCGACAAAACCACAGTCTCATTGGGCCGGACACTCAGGGTCAGGGAAAATCCAATATATATCTGGTGATATCTCGGGTGCTATTGCAGATAGCGCACTAAAACAAAGTTCATGGTCTGTAGGAGGCCCTGGCGCATGAATCTGTGCAGCGGGAACAAAGTCGGACCACCAGGGGCCGAGACAACCACCGTCTCATGGGGCCGGACACTCAGGGTCAGGGTAAAATCCAATATATGTCTGGTGATATCTCGGGTGCTATTACAGATAGCGCAATAAACCAAAGTGAATTATCTGCAGGAGGCCCTGGCGCATGAATCTGTGCAACGGGAACGACCTCGGACCACCAGGGGCCGAGAAAACCACAGTCTCATGGGGCCGGACACTCAGGGACAGGGGAAAATCCAATATAGATCTGGTGATATCTCGGGTGCTATTACAGATAGCGCAATAAATCAAAGTGCCTTGTCTGTAGGATACCCTGGCGCATGAATCTGTGCAGCGGGAACGACCTCGGACCACCAGGGGCCGAGACAACCACCGTCTCATGGGGCCGGACACTCAGGGTCTGGGAAAAAACCAATATATATCCGGTGATATCTCGGGTGCTATTACAGTTAGCGCAATAAACCAAAGTGCATTGTCTGTAGGAGGCCCTGGCGCACGAATCTGTGCAGCGGGAACGACCTCGGACCACCAGGGGCCGGACACTCAGGGTCAGGGAAAATCCAATATATATCTGGTGATATCTCGGGTGCTATTACAGATAGCGCAATAAATCAAAGTGAATTATCTGCAGGAGGCCCTGGCGCATGTATCTGTGCAACGGGAACTACCTCGGACCACCAGGGGCCGAGAAAACCACAGTCTCATGGGGCCGGACACTCAGGGTCAGGGTAAAATCCAATATATATCTGGTGATATCTCGGCTGCTATTACAGATAGCGCAATAAATCAAAGTGCATTGTCTGTAGGAGGCCCTGGCGCATGAATCTGTGCAGCGGGAACGACCTCGGACCACCAGGGGCCGAGACAACCACCGTCTCATGGAGCCGGACACTCAGGGTCTGGGAAAAATCCAATATATATCCGGTGATATATCGGGTGCTATTAGAGACAGCGCAATAAACCAAAGTGAGTTATCTGCAGGAGGCCCTGGCGCCTGAATCTGTGCAGCGGGAACGACCGCGGACCACCAGGGGCCGAAAAAACCATAGTCTCATGGGGCCGGACACTCAGGGTCAGGGGAAAATCCAATATATATCTGGTGATATCTCGGGTGCTATTACAGATAGCGCAATAAATCAAAGTGCATTGTCTGTAGGAGGCCCTCGCGCATGAATCTGTACAGCGGGAACGACCTCGGACCACCAGGGGCCGACAAAACCACAGTCTCATTGGGCCGGACACTCAGGGTCAGGGAAAATCCAATATATATCTGGTGATATCTCGGGTGCTATTGCAGATAGCGCACTAAAACAAAGTTCATGGTCTGTAGGAGGCCCTGGCGCATGAATCTGTGCAGCGGGAACAAAGTCGGACCACCAGGGGCCGAGACAACCACCGTCTCATGGGGCCGGACACTCAGGGTCAGGGTAAAATCCAGTATATGTCTGGTGATATCTCGGGTGCTATTACAGATAGCGCAATAAACCAAAGTGAATTATCTGCAGGAGGCCCTGGCGCATGAATCTGTGCAACGGGAACGACCTCGGACCACCAGGGGCCGAGAAAACCACAGTCTCATGGGGCCGGACACTCAGGGACAGGGGAAAATCCAATATAGATCTGGTGATATCTCGGGTGCTATTACAGATAGCGCAATAAATCAAAGTGCCTTGTCTGTAGGATGCCCTGGCGCATGAATCTGTGCAGCGGGAACGACCTCGGACCACCAGGGGCCGAGACAACCACCGTCTCATGGGGCCGGACACTCAGGGTCTGGGAAAAAACCAATATATATCCGGTGATATCTCGGGTGCTATTACAGTTAGCGCAATAAACCAAAGTGCATTGTCTGTAGGAGGCCCTGGCGCACGAATCTGTGCAGCGGGAACGACCTCGGACCACCAGGGGCCGGACACTCAGGGTCAGGGAAAATCCAATATATATCTGGTGATATCTTGGGTGCTATTAGAGATAGCGCAATAAACCAACGTGAATTATCTGCATGAGGCCCTGGCACATGAATCTGTGCAACGTGAACGACCTCGGACCACCATGGGCCGAAAAAACCACAGTCTCATGGGGCCGGACACTCAGGGTCAGGGAAACATCCAATATATATCTGGTGATATCTTGGGTGCTATTAGAGATAGCGCAATAAACCAAACTGAATTATCTGCAGGAGGACCTGGCGCATGAATCTGTGCAACGGGAGCGACCTCGGACCACCAGCGGCCGAGAAAACGACAGTCTCATGGGGCCGGACACTCAGGGTAAGGGGAAAATCCAATATATATCTGGGGATATCTCGGGTGCTATTAGAGATAGCGCAATAACTCAAAGTAAATTATTTGCAGGGGGCCCTGGCGCATGAATCTGTGCAGCGGGAACGACCTCGGACCACCAGGGGCAGAGAAAACGACCGTCTCATGGGGCCGGACACTCAGGGTCAGTGAAAAATCCAATATATATCTAGTGATATCTCGGCTGCTATTACAGATAGCGCAATAAACCAAAGTGCATTGTCTGTAGGAGGCCCTGGCGCACGAATCTGTGCAGCGAGAACGACCTCGGACCACCAGGGGCCGGACACTCAGGGTCAGGGAAAATCCAATATATATCTGGTGATATCTCGGGTGCTATTACAGATAGCGCAATAAATCAAAGTGAATTATCTGCAGCAGGCCCTGGCGCATGAATCTGTGCAACGGGCACGACCTCGGACCACCAGGGGCCGAGAAAACCACCGTCCCGTGGGGCCGGACACTTAGGGTCAGTGAAAAATCCAATATATATCTGGTGATATCACGGGTGCTATTACAGATAGCGCAATAAATCAAAGTGAATTATCTGCAGGAGGCCCTGGCGCATGCATCTGTGCAGCGGGAACGACCTCGGACCACCAGGGGCCGAGAAAACCACCTTCTCATGGGGCCGGACACTCAGGCTCAGGGGATAATCTAATATATATCTGGTGATATCTCGGGTGCTATTACAGATAGCGCAATAAGTCAAAGTGCATTGTCTGTAGGAGGCCCTGGCGCATGAATCTGTGCAGCGGGAACGACCTCGGACCACCAGGGGCCGAGAAAACCACAGTCTCATGGGGCCGGACACTCAGGGTCAGGGAAAAATCCAATATATATCTGGGGATATCTCGGGTGCTATTAGAGATAGCGCAATAAATCAAAGTAAATTATCTGCAGGGGGCCCTGGCGCATGAATCTGTGCAGCGGGAACGACCTCGGACCACCAGGGGCAGAGAAAACGACCGTCTCATGGGGCCGGACACTCAGGGTCAGTGAAAAATCCAATATATATGTGGTGATATCTCGGGTGCTATTACAGATAGCGCAATAAATCAAAGTGAATTGTCTGTAGGAGGCCCTGGCGCATGAATCTGTGCAGCGGGAACGACCTCGGACCACCAGGGGCCGAGAAAACCACCGTCTCATGGGGCCGGACACTCAGGGTCAGGGGAAAATCCAATATATATCTGGTGATATCTCGGATGCTATTAGAGATAGCGCAATAAACCAAAGTGAATTATCTGCAGGAGGCCCTGGCGCATGAATGTGTGCAGCGGGAACGACCTCGGACCACCTGGGGCCGAGAAAACCGCAGTCACATGGGGCCGGACACTCAGGGTCAGAGAAAAATCCAATATATATCTGGTGATATGCCGGGTGCTATTACAGATAGCGCAATAAATCAAAGTGCATTGTCTGGAGGAGGCCCTGGCGCATGAATCTGTCCAGCGGGAACGACCTCGGACCACCAGGGGCCGAGAAAACCACCGTCTCGAGGGGCCGGACACTTAGGGTCAGTGAAAAATCCAATATATATCTGGTGATATCACGGGTGCTATTACAGATAGCGCAATAAATCAAAGTGAATTGTCTGTAGGAGGCCCTGGCGCATGAATCTGTGCAGCGGGAACGACCTCGGACGACCAGGGGCCGAGAAAACCACAGTCTCATGGGGCCGGACATTCAGGGACAGGGGAAAATCCAATATATATCTGGTGATATCTCGGGTGCTATTAGAGATAGCGCAATAAATCAAAGTGCATTGTCTGTAGGAGGCCCTGGCGCATGAATCTGTGCAGCAGGAACGACCTCGGACCACCAGGGGCCGAGAAAACCACAGTCTCATGGAGCCGGACACTCAGTGTCAGGGGAAAATCCAATATATATCTGGTGATATCTCGGGTGCTATTACAGATAGCGCACTAAACCAAAGTGAACTATCTGCAGGAGGCCCTGGTACATGAATCTGTGCAGCGGGAACGACCTCGGACCACCAGGGGCCGAGAAAACCACCGTCTCATGGGGCCGGACACTCAGGGTCAGTGAAAAATCCAATATATACCTGGTGATATCTCGGTTCCTATTACAGATAGCGAAATAAATCAAAGTGCATTGTCTGTAGGAGGCCCTGGCGCATGAATCTGTGCAGCGGGAACGACCTCGGACCACCAGGGGCCGAGAAAACCACCGTCTCATGGGGCCGGACACTCAGGGTCAGGGGAAAATCCAATATATATCTGGTGATATCTCGGATGCTATTAGAGATAGCGCAATAAACCAAAGTGAATTATCTGCAGGAGGCCCTGGCGCATGAATGTGTGCAGCGGGAACGACCTCGGACCACCTGGGGCCGAGAAAACCGCAGTCTCATGGGGCCGGACACTCAGGGTCAGAGAAAAATCCATTATATATCTAGTGATATCTCGGCTGCTATTACAGATAGCGCAATAAACCAAAGTGCATTGTCTGTAGGAGGCCCTGGCGCACGAATCTGTGCAGCGGGAACGACCTCGGACCACCAGGGGCCGGACACTCAGGGTCAGGGAAAATCCAATATATATCTGGTGATATCTCGGGTGCTATTACAGATA
The DNA here is from genome assembly GCF_051020985.1 of Nomia melanderi. Lineage (NCBI taxonomy): Eukaryota > Metazoa > Arthropoda > Insecta > Hymenoptera > Halictidae > Nomia > Nomia melanderi. The sequence continues at coordinate 280,664 of NW_027475139.1, read as the reverse complement.
GCGCAATATATCAAAGTGAATTATCTGCAGGAGGCCCTGGCGCATGAATCTGTGCAACGGGCACGACCTCGGACCACCAGGGGCCGAGAAAACCACCGTCCCGTGGGGCCGGACACTTAGGGTCAGTGAAAAATCCAATATATATCTGGTGATATCACGGGTGCTATTACAGATAGCGCAATAAATCAAAGTGAATTATCTGCAGGAGGCCCTGGCGCATGCATCTGTGCAGCGGGAACGACCTCGGACCACCAGGGGCCGAGAAAACCACCTTCTCATGGGACCGGACACTCAGGCTCAGGGGATAATCTAATATATATCTGGTGATATCTCGGGTGCTATTACAGATAGCGCAATAAGTCAAAGTGCATTGTCTGTAGGAGGCCCTGGCGCATGAATCTGTGCAGCGGGAACGACCTCGGACCACCAGGGGCCGAGAAAACCACAGTCTCATGGGGCCGGACACTCAGGGTCAGGGAAAAATCCAATATATATCGGGGATATCTCGGGTGCTATTAGAGATAGCGCAATAAATCAAAGTAAATTATCTGCAGGGGGCCCTGGCGCATGAATCTGTGCAGCGGGAACGACCTCGGACCACCAGGGGCAGAGAAAACGACCGTCTCATGGGGCCGGACACTCAGGGTCAGTGAAAAATCCAATATATATCTAGTGATATCTCGGCTGCTATTACAGATAGCGCAATAAATCAAAGTCCATTGTCTGTAGGAGGCCCTGGCGCATGAATCTGTGCAGCGGGAACGACCTCGGACGACCAGGGGCCGAGAAAACCACAGTCTCATGAGGCCGGACATTCAGGGTCAGGGGAAAATCCAATATATATCTGGTGATATCTCGGGTGCTATTAGAGATAGCGCAATAAATCAAAGTAAATTATCTGCAGGGGGCCCTGGCGCATTAACCTGTGCAGCGGGAACGACCTCGAACCACCAGGGGCCGAGAAAACTACCGTCTCATGGGGCCGGACACTCTGGGTCAGGGAAAAATCCAATATATATGTGGTGATATCTCGGGTGCTATTACAGATAGCGCAATAAATCAAAGTGTATTGTCTGTAGGAGGCCCTGGCGCATGAATCTGTGCAGCGGGAACGACCTCGGACGACCAGGGGCCGAGAAAACCACAGTCTCATGGGGCCGGACATTCAGGGACAGGGGAAAATCCAATATATATCTGGTGATATCTCGGGTGCTATTAGAGATAGCGCAATAAATCAAAGTGCATTGTCTGTAGGAGGCCCTGGCGTATGAATCTGTGCAGCAGGAACGACCTCGGACCACCAGGGGCCGAGAAAACCACAGTCTCATGGAGCCGGACACTCAGTGTCAGGGGAAAATCCAATATATATCTGGTGATATCTCGGGTGCTATTACAGATAGCGCACTAAACCAAAGTGAACTATCTGCAGGAGGCCCTGGCGCATGAATCTGTGCAGCGGGAACGACCTCGGACCACCAGGGGCCGAGAAAACGACCGTCTCATGGGGCCGGACACTCAGGGTCAGTGAAAAATCCAATATATATCTGGTGATATCTCGGGTGCTATTACAGATAGCGCAATAAATCAAAGTGCATTGTCTATAGGAGGCCCTGGCGCATGAATCTGTGCAGCGGGAACGACCTGGGACGACCAGGGGCCGAGAAAACGACAGTCTCAAGGGGCCGGACACTCAGGGTCAGGGGAAAATCAAATATATATCTGGTGATATCTCGGGTGCTATTACAGATAGCGCAATAAATCAAAGTGCATTGTCTGTAGGAGTCCCTGGCGCATGAATCTGTGCAGCGGGAACGACCTCGGACCACCAGGGGCCGAGAAAACCACCGTCTCATGGGGCCGGACACTCAGGGTCAGTGATAAATCCAATATATACCTGGTGATATCTCGGGTCCTATTACAGATAGCAAAATAAATCAAAGTGCATTGTCTGTAGGAGGCCCTGGCGCATGAATCTGTGCAGCGGGAACGACCTCGGACCACCAGGGTCCGAGAAAACCACCGTCTCATGGGGCCGGACACTCAGGGTCAGGGAAAAATCCAATATATATCTGGTGATATCTTGGGTGCTATTAGAGATAGCGCAATAAACCAACGTGAATTATCTGCAGGAGGCCCTGGCACATGAATCTGTGCAACGTGAACGACCTCGGACCACCATGGGCCGAAAAAACCACAGTCTCATGGGGCCGGACACTCAGGGTCAGGGAAACATCCAATATATATCTGGTGATATCTCGGGTGCTATTACAGATAGCGCAATAAATCAAAGTGCATTGTCTGTAGGAGGCCCTGGCGCATGAATCTGTGCAGCGGGCACGACCTCGGACCACCAGGGGCCGAGAAAACCACCGTCCCGAGGGGCCGGACACTTAGGGTCAGTGAAAAATCCAATATATATCTGGTGATATCACGGGTGCTATTACAGATAGCGCAATATATCAAATTGAATTATCTGCAGGAGGCCCTGGCGCATGAATCTGTGCAACGGGAACGACCTCGGACCACCAGGGGCCGAGAAAACCACAGTCTCATGGGGCCGGACACTCAGGGTCAGGGAAAAATCCAATATATATCGGGGATATCTCGGGTGCTATTAGAGATAGCGCAATAAATCAAAGTAAATTATCTGCAGGGGGCCCTGGCGCATGAATCTGTGCAGCGGGAACGACCTCGGACCACCAGGGGCAGAGAAAACGACCGTCTCATGGGGCCGGACACTCAGGGTTAGTGAAAAATCCAATATATATCTAGTGATATCTCGGCTGCTATTACAGATAGCGCAATAAATCAAAGTCCATTGTCTGTAGGAGGCCCTGGCGCATGAATCTGTGCAGCGGGAACGACCTCGGACGACCAGGGGCCGAGAAAACCACAGTCTCATGAGGCCGGACATTCAGGGTCAGGGGAAAATCCAATATATATCTGGTGATATCTCGGGTGCTATTATAGATAGCGCAATAAATCAAAGTAAATTATCTGCAGGGGGCCCTGGCGCATTAACCTGTGCAGCGGGAACGACCTCGAACCACCAGGGGCCGAGAAAACTACCGTCTCATGGGGCCGGACACTCTGGGTCAGGGAAAAATCCAATATATATGTGGTGATATCTCGGGTGCTATTACAGATAGCGCAATAAATCAAAGTGTATTGTCTGTAGGAGGCCCTGGCGCATGAATCTGTGCAGCGGGAACGACCTCGGACGACCAGGGGCCGAGAAAACCACAGTCTCATGGGGCCGGACATTCAGGGACAGGGGAAAATCCAATATATATCTGGTGATATCTCGGGTGCTATTAGAGATAGCGCAATAAATCAAAGTGCATTGTCTGTAGGAGGCCCTGGCGTATGAATCTGTGCAGCAGGAACGACCTCGGACCACCAGGGGCCGAGAAAACCACAGTCTCATGGGGCCGGACACTCAGGGTCAGGGAAAAATCCAATATATATCTGGTGATATCTTGGGTGCTATTAGAGATAGCGCATTAAACCAAAGTGAATTATCTGCAGGAGGACCTGGCGCATGAATCTGTGCAACGGGAGCGACCTCGGACCACCAGCGGCCGAGAAAACGACAGTCTCATGGGGCCGGACACTCAGGGTAAGGGGAAAATCCAATATATATCTGGGGATATCTCGGGTGCTATTAGAGATAGCGCAATAAATCAAAGTAAATTATCTGCAGGGGGCCCTGGCGCATGAATCTGTGCAGCGGGAACGACCTCGGACCACCAGGGGCAGAGAAAACGACCGTCTCATGGGGCCGGACACTCAGGGTCAGTGAAAAATCCAATATATATCTAGTGATATCTCGGCTGCTATTACAGATAGCGCAATAAACCAAAGTGCATTGTCTGTAGGAGGCCCTGGCGCACGAATCTGTGCAGCGAGAACGACCTCGGACCACCAGGGGCCGGACACTCAGGGTCAGGGAAAATCCAATATATATCTGGTGATATCTCGGGTGCTATTACAGATAGCGCAATAAATCAAAGTGAATTATCTGCAGGAGGCCCTGGCGCATGAATCTGTGCAACGGGCACGACCTCGGACCACCAGGGGCCGAGAAAACCACCGTCCCGTGGGGCCGGACACTTAGGGTCAGTGAAAAATCCAATATATATCTGGTGATATCACGGGTGCTATTACAGATAGCGCAATAAATCAAAGTGAATTATCTGCAGGAGGCCCTGGCGCATGCATCTGTGCAGCGGGAACGACCTCGGACCACCAGGGGCCGAGAAAACCACCTTCTCATGGGGCCGGACACTCAGGCTCAGGGGATAATCTAATATATATCTGGTGATATCTCGGGTGCTATTACAGATAGCGCAATAAGTCAAAGTGCATTGTCTGTAGGAGGCCCTGGCGCATGAATCTGTGCAGCGGGAACGACCTCGGACCACCAGGGGCCGAGAAAACCACAGTCTCATGGGGCCGGACACTCAGGGTCAGGGAAAAATCCAATATATATCTGGGGATATCTCGGGTGCTATTAGAGATAGCGCAATAAATCAAAGTAAATTATCTGCAGGGGGCCCTGGCGCATGAATCTGTGCAGCGGGAACGACCTCGGACCACCAGGGGCAGAGAAAACGACCGTCTCATGGGGCCGGACACTCAGGGTCAGTGAAAAATCCAATATATATGTGGTGATATCTCGGGTGCTATTACAGATAGCGCAATAAATCAAAGTGAATTGTCTGTAGGAGGCCCTGGCGCATGAATCTGTGCAGCGGGAACGACCTCGGACCACCAGGGGCCGAGAAAACCACCGTCTCATGGGGCGGGACACTCAGGGTCAGGGGAAAATCCAATATATATCTGGTGATATCTCGGATGCTATTAGAGATAGCGCAATAAACCAAAGTGAATTATCTGCAGGAGGCCCTGGCGCATGAATGTGTGCAGCGGGAACGACCTCGGACCACCTGGGGCCGAGAAAACCGCAGTCACATGGGGCCGGACACTCAGGGTCAGAGAAAAATCCAATATATATCTGGTGATATGCCGGGTGCTATTACAGATAGCGCAATAAATCAAAGTGCATTGTCTGGAGGAGGCCCTGGCGCATGAATCTGTCCAGCGGGAACGACCTCGGACCACCAGGGGCCGAGAAAACCACCGTCCCGAGGGGCCGGACACTTAGGGTCAGTGAAAAATCCAATATATATCTGGTGATATCACGGGTGCTATTACAGATAGCGCAATAAATCAAAGTGAATTGTCTGTAGGAGGCCCTGGCGCATGAATCTGTGCAGCGGGAACGACCTCGGACGACCAGGGGCCGAGAAAACCACAGTCTCATGGGGCCGGACATTCAGGGACAGGGGAAAATCCAATATATATCTGGTGATATCTCGGGTGCTATTAGAGATAGCGCAATAAATCAAAGTGCATTGTCTGTAGGAGGCCCTGGCGCATGAATCTGTGCAGCAGGAACGACCTCGGACCACCAGGGGCCGAGAAAACCACAGTCTCATGGAGCCGGACACTCAGTGTCAGGGGAAAATCCAATATATATCTGGTGATATCTCGGGTGCTATTACAGATAGCGCACTAAACCAAAGTGAACTATCTGCAGGAGGCCCTGGCACATGAATCTGTGCAGCGGGAACGACCTCGGACCACCAGGGGCCGAGAAAACCACCGTCTCATGGGGCCGGACACTCAGGGTCAGTGAAAAATCCAATATATACCTGGTGATATCTCGGTTCCTATTACGGATAGCGAAATAAATCAAAGTGCATTGTCTGTAGGAGGCCCTGGCGCATGAATCTGTGCAGCGGGAACGACCTCGGACCACCAGGGGCCGAGAAAACCACCGTCTCATGGGGCCGGACACTCAGGGTCAGGGGAAAATCCAATATATATCTGGTGATATCTCGGATGCTATTAGAGATAGCGCAATAAACCAAAGTGAATTATCTGCAGGAGGCCCTGGCGCATGAATGTGTGCAGCGGGAACGACCTCGGACCACCTGGGGCCGAGAAAACCGCAGTCTCATGGGGCCGGACACTCAGGGTCAGAGAAAAATCCAATATATATCTAGTGATATCTCGGCTGCTATTACAGATAGCGCAATAAACCAAAGTGCATTGTCTGTAGGAGGCCCTGGCGCACGAATCTGTGCAGCGGGAACGACCTCGGACCGCCAGGGGCCGGACACTTAGGGTCAGTGAAAAATCCAATATATATCTGGTGATATCACGGGTGCTATTACAGATAGCGCAATAAATCAAAGTGAATTATCTGCAGGAGGCCCTGGCGCATGCATCTGTGCAGCGGGAACGACCTCGGACCACCAGGGGCCGAGAAAACCACCTTCTCATGGGACCGGACACTCAGGCTCAGGGGATAATCTAATATATATCTGGTGATATCTCGGGTGCTATTACAGATAGCGCAATAAGTCAAAGTGCATTGTCTGTAGGAGGCCCTGGCGCATGAATCTGTGCAGCGGGAACGACCTCGGACCACCAGGGGCCGAGAAAACCACAGTCTCATGGGGCCGGACACTCAGGGTCAGGGAAAAATCCAATATATATCGGGGATATCTCGGGTGCTATTAGAGATAGCGCAATAAATCAAAGTAAATTATCTGCAGGGGGCCCTGGCGCATGAATCTGTGCAGCGGGAACGACCTCGGACCACCAGGGGCAGAGAAAACGACCGTCTCATGGGGCCGGACACTCAGGGTCAGTGAAAAATCCAATATATATCTAGTGATATCTCGGCCGCTATTACAGATAGCGCAATAAATCAAAGTGAATTGTCTGTAGGAGGCCCTGGCGCATGAATCTGTGCAGCGGGAACGACCTCGGACGACCAGGGGCCGAGAAAACCACAGTCTCATGGGGCCGGACATTCAGGGACAGGGGAAAATCCAATATATATCTGGTGATATCTCGGGTGCTATTAGAGATAGCGCAATAAATCAAAGTGCATTGTCTGTAGGAGGCCCTGGCGTATGAATCTGTGCAGCAGGAACGACCTCGGACCACCAGGGGCCGAGAAAACCACAGTCTCATGGAGCCGGACACTCAGTGTCAGGGGAAAATCCAATATATATCTGGTGATATCTCGGGTGCTATTACAGATAGCGCACTAAACCAAAGTGAACTATCTGCAGGAGGCCCTGGCGCATGAATCTGTGCAGCGGGAACGACCTCGGACCACCAGGGGCCGAGAAAACGACCGTCTCATGGGGCCGGACACTCAGGGTCAGTGAAAAATCCAATATATATCTGGTGATATCTCGGGTGCTATTACAGATAGCGCAATAAATCAAAGTGCATTGTCTATAGGAGGCCCTGGCGCATGAATCTGTGCAGCGGGAACGACCTGGGACGACCAGGGGCCGAGAAAACGACAGTCTCAAGGGGCCGGACACTCAGGGTCAGGGGAAAATCAAATATATATCTGGTGATATCTCGGGTGCTATTACAGATAGCGCAATAAATCAAAGTGCATTGTCTGTAGGAGTCCCTGGCGCATGAATCTGTGCAGCGGGAACGACCTCGGACCACCAGGAGCCGAGAAAACCACCGTCTCATGGGGCCGGACACTCAGGGTCAGTGATAAATCCAATATATACCTGGTGATATCTCGGGTCCTATTACAGATAGCGAAATAAATCAAAGTGCATTGTCTGTAGGAGGCCCTGGCGCATGAATCTGTGCAGCGGGAACGACCTCGGACCACCAGGGGCCGAGAAAACCACCGTCTCATGGGGCCGGACACTCAGGGTCAGGGGAAAATCCAATATATATCTGGTGATATCTCGGATGCTATTAGAGATAGCGCAATAAACCAAAGTGAATTATCTGCAGGAGGCCCTGGCGCATGAATGTGTGCAGCGGGAACGACCTCGGACCACCTGGGGCCGAGAAAACCGCAGTCTCATGGGGCCGGACACTCAGGGTCAGAGAAAAATCCAATATATATCTGGTGATATGCCGGGTGCTATTACAGATAGCGCAATAAATCAAAGTGCATTGTCTGGAGGAGGCCCTGGCGCATGAATCTGTCCAGCGGGAACGACCTCGGACCACCAGGGGCCGAGAAAACCACCGTCCCGAGGGGCCGGACACTTAGGGTCAGTGAAAAATCCAATATATATCTGGTGATATCACGGGTGCTATTACAGATAGCGCAATAAATCAAAGTGAATTGTCTGTAGGAGGCCCTGGCGCATGAATCTGTGCAGCGGGAACGACCTCGGACGACCAGGGGCCGAGAAAACCACAGTCTCATGGGGCCGGACATTCAGGGACAGGGGAAAATCCAATATATATCTGGTGATATCTCGGGTGCTATTAGAGATAGCGCAATAAATCAAAGTGCATTGTCTGTAGGAGGCCCTGGCGCATGAATCTGTGCAGCAGGAACGACCTCGGACCACCAGGGGCCGAGAAAACCACAGTCTCATGGAGCCGGACACTCAGTGTCAGGGGAAAATCCAATATATATCTGGTGATATCTCGGGTGCTATTACAGATAGCGCACTAAACCAAAGTGAACTATCTGCAGGAGGCCCTGGCGCATGAATCTGTTCAGCGGGAACGACCTCGGACCACCAGGGGCCGAGAAAACGACCGTCTCATGGGGCCGGACACTCAGGGTCAGTGAAAAATCCAATATATATCTGGTGATATCTTGGGTGCTATTAGAGATAGCGCAATAAACCAAACTGAATTATCTGCAGGAGGCCCTGGCGCATGAATCTGTGCAACGTGAACGACCTCGGACCACCAGGGGCCGAAAAAACCACAGTCTCATGGGGCCGGACACTCAGGGTCAGGGGAAAATCCAATATATATATCTGGTGATATCTCGGGTGCTATTAGAGATAGCGCAATAAACCAAAGTGAATTATCTGCAGGAGGACCTGGCGCATGAATCTGTGCAACGGGAGCGACCTCGGACCACCAGCGGCCGAGAAAACGACAGTCTCATGGGGCCGGACACTCAGGGTCAGTGAAAAATCCAATATATATCTAGTGATATCTCGGCTGCTATTAGAGATAGCGCAATAAATCAAAGTGAATTGCCTGTAGGAGGCCCTGGCGCATGAATCTGTGCAGCAGGAACGACCTCGGACCACCAGGGGCCGAGAAAACCACAGTCTCATGGAGCCGGACACTCAGTGTCAGGGGAAAATCCAATATATATCTGGTGATATCTCGGGTGCTATTACAGATAGCGCACTAAACCAAAGTGAACTATCTGCAGGAGGCCCTGGCGCATGAATCTGTGCAGCGGGAACGACCTCGGACCACCAGGGGCCGAGAAAACGACCGTCTCATGGTGCCGGACACGCAGGGTCAGTGAAATGTCCAATATATATCTGGTGATATCTCGGGTGCTATTACAGATAGCGCAACAAATCAAAGTGCATTGTCTATAGGAGGCCCTGGCGCATGAATTTGTGCAGCGGGAACGACCTGGGACGACCAGGGGCCGAGAAAACGACAGTCTCAAGGGGCCGGACACTCAGGGTCAGGGGAAAATCAAATATATATCTGGTGATATCTCGGGTGCTATTACAGATACCGCAATAAATCAAAGTGCATTGTCTGTAGGAGTCCCTGGCCCATGAATCTGTGCAGCGGGAACGACCTCGGACAACCAGGGGCCGAGAAAACCACCGTCTCATGGGGCCGGACACTCAGGGTCAGTGAAAAATCCAATATATACCTGGTGATATCTCGGGTCCTATTACAGATAGCGAAATAAATCAAAGTGCATTGTCTGTAGGAGGCCCTGGCGCATGAATCTGTGCAGCGGGAACGACCTCGGACCACCAGGGGCCGAGAAAACCACCGTCTCATGGGGCCGGACACTCAGGGTCAGGGGAAAATCCAATATATATCTGGTGATATCTCGGATGCTATTAGAGATAGCGCAATAAACCAAAGTGAATTATCTGCAGGAGGCCCTGGCGCATGAATGTGTGCAGCGGGCACGACCTCGGACCACCAGGGGCCGAGAAAACCACCGTCCCGTGGGGCCGGACACTTAGGGTCAGTGAAAAATCCAATATATATCTGGTGATATCACGGGTGCTATTACAGATAGCGCAATAAATCAAAGTGAATTATCTGCAGGAGGCCATGGCGCATGAATCTGTGCAACGGGAACGACCTCGGACCACCAGGGGCCGAGAAAACCACAGTCTCATGGAGCCGGACACTCAGTGTCAGGGGAAAATCCAATATATATCTGGTGATATCTCGCGTGCTATTACAGATAGCGCACTAAACCAAAGTGAACTATCTGCAGGAGGCCCTGGCGCATGAATCTGTGCAGCGGGAACGACCTCGGACCACCAGGGGCCGAGAAAACGACCGTCTCATGGGGCCGGACACTCAGGGTCAGTGAAAAATCCAATATATATCTGGTGATATCTCGGGTGCTATTACAGATAGCGCAATAAATCAAAGTGCATTGTCTGTAGGAGGCCCTGGCGCATGAATCTGTGCAGCAGGAACGACCTCGGACCACCAGGGGCCGAGAAAACCACAGTCTCATGGAGCCGGACACTCAGTGTCAGGTGAAAATCCAATATATATCTGGTGATATCTCGGGTGCTATTAGAGATAGCGCACTAAACCAAAGTGAACTATCTGCAGGAGGCCCTGGCGCATGAATCTGTGCAGCGGGAACGACCTGGGACGACCAGGGGCCGAGAAAACGACAGTCTCAAGGGGCCGGACACTCAGGGTCAGGGGAAAATCAAATATATATCTGGTGATATCTCGGGTGCTATTACAGATAGCGCAATAAATCAAAGTGCATTGTCTATAGGACGCCCTGGCGCATGAATCTGTGCAGCGGGAACGACCTGGGACGACCAGGGGCCGAGAAAACGACAGTCTCAAGGGGCCGGACACTCAGGGTCAGGGGAAAATCAAATATATATCTGGTGATATCTCGGGTGCTATTACAGATAGCGCAATAAATCAAAGTGCATTGTCTGTAGGAGTCCCTGGCGCATGAATCTGTGCAGCGGGTACGACCTCGGACCACCAGGGGCCGAGAAAACCACCGTCTCATGGGGCCGGACACTCAGGGTCAGTGATAAATCCAATATATACCTGGTGATATCTCGGGTCCTATTACAGATAGCGAAATAAATCAAAGTGCATTGTCTGTAGGAGGCCCTGGCGCATGAATCTGTGCAGCGGGAACGACCTCGGACCACCAGGGGCCGAGAAAACCACCGTCTCATGGGGCCGGACACTCAGGGTCAGGGGAAAATCCAATATATATCTGGTGATATCTCGGATGCTATTAGAGATAGCGCAATAAACCAAAGTGAATTATCTGCAGGAGGCCCTGGCGCATGAATGTGTGCAGCGGGAACGACCTCGGACCACCTGGGGCCGAGAAAACCGCAGTCTCATGGGGCCGGACACTCAGGGTCAGAGAAAAATCCAATATATATCTGGTGATATGCCGGGTGCTATTACAGATAGCGCAATAAATCAAAGTGCATTGTCTGGAGGAGGCCCAGGCGCATGAATCTGTCCAGCGGGAACGACCTCGGACCACCAGGGGCCGAGAAAACCACCGTCCCGAGGGGCCGGACACTTAGGGTCAGTGAAAAATCCAATATATATCTGGTGATATCACGGGTGCTATTACAGATAGCGCAATAAATCAAAGTGAATTGTCTGTAGGAGGCCCTGGCGCATGAATCTGTGCAGCGGGAACGACCTCGGACGACCAGGGGCCGAGAAAACCACAGTCTCATGGGGCCGGACATTCAGGGACAGGGGAAAATCCAATATATATCTGGTGATATCTCGGGTGCTATTAGAGATAGCGCAATAAATCAAAGTGCATTGTCTGTAGGAGGCCCTGGCGCATGAATCTGTGCAGCAGGAACGACCTCGGACCACCAGGGGCCGAGAAAACCACAGTCTCATGGAGCCGGACACTCAGTGTCAGGGGAAAATCCAATATATATCTGGTGATATCTCGGGTACTATTACAGATAGCGCACTAAACCAAAGTGAACTATCTGCAGGAGGCCCTGGCGCATGAATCTGTGCAGCGGGAACGACCTCGGACCACCAGGGGCCGAGAAAACGACAGTCTCACGGGGCCGGACACTCAGGGTCAGGGGAAATTCAAATATATATCTGGTGATATCTCGGGTGCTATTACAGATAGCGCAATAAATCAAAGTGCATTGTATGTAGGAGTCCCTGGCGCATGAATCTGTGCAGCGTGAACGACCTCGGACCACCAGGGGCCGAGAAAACCACCGTCTCATGGGGCCGGACACTCAGGGTCAGTGAAAAATCCAATATATACCTGGTGATATCTCGGGTCCTATTACAGATAGCGAAATAAATCAAAGTGCATTGTCTGTAGGAGGCCCTGGCGCATGAATCTGTGCAGCGGGAACGACCTCGGACCACCAGGGGCCGAGAAAACCACCGTCTCATGGGGCCGGACACTCAGGGTCAGGGGAAAATCCAATATATATCTGGTGATATCTCGGATGCTATTAGAGATAGCGCAATAAACCAAAGTGAATTATCTGCAGGAGGCCCTGGCGCATGAATGTGTGCAGCGGGAACGACCTCGGACCACCTGGGGCCGAGAAAACCGCAGTCTCATGGGGCCGGACACTCAGGGTCAGAGAAAAATCCAATATATATCTTGTGATATCTCGGGTGCTATTACAGATAGCGCAATAAATCAAAGTGCATTGTATGTAGGAGTCCCTGGCGCATGAATCTGTGCAGCGTGAACGACCTCGGACCACCAGGGGCCGAGAAAACCACCGTCTCATGGGGCCGGACACTCAGGGTCAGTGAAAAATCCAATATATACCTGGTGATATCTCGGGTCCTATTACAGATAGCGAAATAAATCAAAGTGCATTGTCTGTAGGAGGCCCTGGCGCATGAATCTGTGCAGCGGGAACGACCTCGGACCACCAGGGGCCGAGAAAACCACCGTCTCATGGGGCCGGACACTCAGGGTCAGGGGAAAATCCAATATATATCTGGTGATATCTCGGATGCTATTAGAGATAGCGCAATAAACCAAAGTGAATTATCTGCAGGAGGCCCTGGCGCATGAATGTGTGCAGCGGGAACGACCTCGGACCACCTGGGGCCGAGAAAACCGCAGTCTCATGGGGCCGGACACTCAGGGTCAGAGAAAAATCCAATATATATCTGGTGATATGCCGGGTGCTATTACAGATAGCGCAATAAATCAAAGTTCATTGTCTGGAGGAGGCCCTGGCGCATGAATCTGTGCAGCGGGCACGACCTCGGACCACCAGGGGCCGAGAAAACCACCGTCCCGAGGGGCCGGACACTTAGGGTCAGTGAAAAATCCAATATATATCTGGTGATATCACGGGTGCTATTACAGATAGCGCAATAAATCAAATTGAATTATCTGCAGGAGGCCCTGGCGCATGAATCTGTGCAACGGGAACGACCTCGGACCACCAGGGGCCGAGAAAACAACAGTCTCATGGGGCCGGACTCTCAGGGTCAGGGAAAAATCCAATATATATCTGGTGATATCTTGGGTGCTATTAGAGATAGCGCAATAAACCAACGTGAATTATCTGCAGGAGGCCCTGGCACATGAATCTGTGCAACGTGAACGACCTCGGACCACCATGGGCCGAAAAAACCACAGTCTCATGGGGCCGGACACTCAGGGTCAGGGAAACATCCAATATATATCTGGTGATATCTCGGGTGCTATTACAGATAGCGCAATAAATCAAATTGAATTATCTGCAGGAGGCCCTGGCGCATGAATCTGTGCAACGGGAACGACCTCGGACCACCAGGGGCCGAGAAAACCATAGTCTCATGGGGCCGGACACTCAGGGTCAGGGAAAAATCCAATATATATCTGGTGATATCTTGGGTGCTATTAGAGATAGCGCATTAAACCAAAGTGAATTATCTGCAGGAGGACCTGGCGCATGAATCTGTGCAACGGGAGCGACCTCGGACCACCAGCGGCCGAGAAAACGACAGTCTCATGGGGCCGGACACTCAGGGTAAGGGGAAAATCCAATATATATCTGGGGATATCTCGGGTGCTATTAGAGATAGCGCAATAAATCAGAGTAAATTATCTGCAGGGGGCCCTGGCGCATGAATCTGTGCAGCGGGAACGACCTCGGACCACCAGGGGCAGAGAAAACGACCGTCTCATGGGGCCGGACACTCAGGGTCAGTGAAAAATCCAATATATATCTAGTGATATCTCGGCTGCTATTACAGATAGCGCAATAAACCAAAGTGCATTGTCTGTAGGAGGCCCTGGCGCACGAATCTGTGCAGCGGGAACGACCTCGGACCACCAGGGGCCGGACACTCAGGGTCAGGGAAAATCCAATATATATCTGGTGATATCTCGGGTGCTATTACAGATAGCGCAATAAATCAAAGTGAATTATCTGCAGGAGGCCCTGGCGCATGAATCTGTGCAACGGGCACGACCTCGGACCACCAAGGGCCGAGAAAACCACCGTCCCGTGGGGCCGGACACTTAGGGTCAGTGAAAAATCCAGTATATATCTGGTGATATCACGGGTGCTATTACAGATAGCGCAATAAATCAAAGTGAATTATCTGCAGGAGGCCCTGGCGCATGCATCTGTGCAGCGGGAACGACCTCGGACCACCAGGGGCCGAGAAAACCACCTTCTCATGGGGCCGGACACTCAGGCTCAGGGGATAATCTAATATATATCTGGTGATATCTCGGGTGCTATTACAGATAGCGCAATAAGTCAAAGTGCATTGTCTGTAGGAGGCCCTGGCGCATGAATCTGTGCAGCGGGAACGACCTCGGACCACCAGGGGCCGAGAAAACCACAGTCTCATGGGGCCGGACACTCAGGGTCAGGGAAAAATCCAATATATATCTGGGGATATCTCGGGTGCTATTAGAGATAGCGCAATAAATCAAAGTAAATTATCTGCAGGGGGCCCTGGCGCATGAATCTGTGCAGCGGGAACGACCTCGGACCACCAGGGGCAGAGAAAACGACCGTCTCATGGGGACGGACACTCAGGGTCAGTGAAAAATCCAATATATATCTAGTGATATCTCGGCTGCTATTACAGATAGCGCAATAAATCAAAGTCCATTGTCTGTAGGAGGCCCTGGCGCATGAATCTGTGCAGCGGGAACGACCTCGGACGACCAGGGGCCGAGAAAACCACAGTCTCATGGGGCCGGACATTCAGGGTCAGGGGAAAATCCAATATATATCTGGTGATATCTCGGGTGCTATTACAGATAGCGCAATAAATCAAAGTAAATTATCTGCAGGGGGCCCTGGCGCATTAACCTGTGCAGCGGGAACGACCTCGGACCACCAGGGGCCGAGAAAACTACCGTCTCATGGGGCCGGACACTCTGGGTCAGGGAAAAATCCAATATATATGTGGTGATATCTCGGGTGCTATTACAGATAGCGCAATAAATCAAAGTGAATTGTCTGTAGGAGGCCCTGGCGCATGAATCTGTGCAGCGGGAACGACCTCGGACGACCAGGGGCCGAGAAAACCACAGTCTCATGGGGCCGGACATTCAGGGACAGGGGAAAATCCAATATATATCTGGTGATATCTCGGGTGCTATTAGAGATAGCGCAATAAATCAAAGTGCATTGTCTGTAGGAGGCCCTGGCGCATGAATCTGTGCAGCAGGAACGACCTCGGACCACCAGGGGCCGAGAAAACCACAGTCTCATGGAGCCGGACACTCAGTGTCAGGGGAAAATCCAATATATATCTGGTGTTATCTCGGGTGCTATTGCAGATAGCGCACTAAACCAAAGTGAACTATCTGCAGGAGGCCCTGGCGCATGAATCTGTGCAGCGGGAACGACCTCGGACCACCAGGGGCCGAGAAAACGACCGTCTCATGGGGCCGGACACTCAGGGTCAGTGAAAAATCCAATATATATCTGGTGATATCTCGGGTGCTATTACAGATAGCGCAATAAATCAAAGTGCATTGTCTATAGGAGGCCCTGGCGCATGAATCTGTGCAGCGGGAACGACCTGGGACGACCAGGGGCCGAGAAAACGACAGTCTCAAGGGGCCGGACACTCAGGGTCAGGGGAAAATCAAATATATATCTGGTGATATCTCGGGTGCTATTACAGATAGCGCAATAAATCAAAGTGCATTGTCTGTAGGAGTCCCTGGCGCATGAATCTGTGCAGCGGGAACGACCTCGGAACACCAGGGGCCGAGAAAACCACCGTCTCATGGGGCCGGACACTCAGGGTCAGTGATAAATCCAATATATACCTGGTGATATCTCGGGTCCTATTACAGATAGCGAAATAAATCAAAGTGCATTGTCTGTAGGAGGCCCTGGCGCATGAATCTGTGCAGCGGGAACGACCTCGGACCACCAGGGGCCGAGAAAACCACCGTCTCATGGGGCCGGACACTCAGGGTCAGGGGAAAATCCAATATATATCTGGTGATATCTCGGATGCTATTAGAGATAGCGCAATAAACCAAAGTGAATTATCTGCAGGAGGCCCTGGCGCATGAATGTGTGCAGCGGGAACGACCTCGGACCACCTGGGGCCGAGAAAACCGCAGTCTCATGGGGCCGGACACTCAGGGTCAGAGAAAAATCCAATATATATCTGGTGATATGCCGGGTGCTATTACAGATAGCGCAATAAATCAAAGTGCATTGTCTGGAGGAGGCCCTGGCGCATGAATCTGTCCAGCGGGAACGACCTCGGACCACCAGGGGCCGAGAAAACCACCGTCCCGAGGGGCCGGACACTTAGGGTCAGTGAAAAATCCAATATATATGTGGTGATATCTCGGGTGCTATTACAGATAGCGCAATAAATCAAAGTGCATTGTCTATAGGAGGCCCTGGCGCATGAATCTGTGCAGCGGGAACGACCTGGGACGACCAGGGGCCGAGAAAACGACAGTCTCAAGGGGCCGGACACTCAGGGTCAGGGGAAAATCCAATATATATCTGGTGATATCTCGGGTGCTATTAGAGATAGCGCATTAAACCAAAGTGAATTATCTGCAGGAGGACCTGGCGCATGAATCTGTGCAACGGGAGCGACCTCGGACCACCAGCGGCCGAGAAAACGACAGTCTCATGGGGCCGGACACTCAGGGTAAGGGGAAAATCCAATATATATCTGGGGATATCTCGGGTGCTATTAGAGATAGCGCAATAAATCAGAGTAAATTATCTGCAGGGGGCCCTGGCGCATGAATCTGTGCAGCGGGAACGACCTCGGACCACCAGGGGCAGAGAAAACGACCGTCTCATGGGGCCGGACACTCAGGGTCAGTGAAAAATCCAATATATATCTAGTGATATCTCGGCTGCTATTACAGATAGCGCAATAAACCAAAGTGCATTGTCTGTAGGAGGCCCTGGCGCACGAATCTGTGCAGCGGGAACGACCTCGGACCACCAGGGGCCGGACACTCAGGGTCAGGGAAAATCCAATATATATCTGGTGATATCTCGGGTGCTATTACAGATAGCGCAATAAATCAAAGTGAATTATCTGCAGGAGGCCCTGGCGCATGAATCTGTGCAACGGGCACGACCTCGGACCACCAAGGGCCGAGAAAACCACCGTCCCGTGGGGCCGGACACTTAGGGTCAGTGAAAAATCCAGTATATATCTGGTGATATCACGGGTGCTATTACAGATAGCGCAATAAATCAAAGTCCATTGTCTGTAGGAGGCCCTGGCGCATGAATCTGTGCAGCGGGAACGACCTCGGACGACCAGGGGCCGAGAAAACCACAGTCTCATGGGGCCGGACATTCAGGGTCAGGGGAAAATCCAATATATATCTGGTGATATCTCGGGTGCTATTACAGATAGCGCAATAAATCAAAGTAAATTATCTGCAGGGGGCCCTGGCGCATTAACCTGTGCAGCGGGAACGACCTCGGACCACCAGGGGCCGAGAAAACTACCGTCTCATGGGGCCGGACACTCTGGGTCAGGGAAAAATCCAATATATATGTGGTGATATCTCGGGTGCTATTACAGATAGCGCAATAAATCAAAGTGAATTGTCTGTAGGAGGCCCTGGCGCATGAATCTGTGCAGCGGGAACGACCTCGGACGACCAGGGGCCGAGAAAACCACAGTCTCATGGGGCCGGACATTCAGGGACAGGGGAAAATCCAATATATATCTGGTGATATCTCGGGTGCTATTAGAGATAGCGCAATAAATCAAAGTGCATTGTCTGTAGGAGGCCCTGGCGCATGAATCTGTGCAGCAGGAACGACCTCGGACCACCAGGGGCCGAGAAAACCACAGTCTCATGGAGCGGGACACTCAGTGTCAGGGGAAAATCCAATATATATCTGGTGATATCTCGGGTGCTATTGCAGATAGCGCACTAAACCAAAGTGAACTATCTGCAGGAGGCCCTGGCGCATGAATCTGTGCAGCGGGAACGACCTCGGACCACCAGGGGCCGAGAAAACGACCGTCTCATGGGGCCGGACACTCAGGGTCAGTGAAAAATCCAATATATATCTGGTGATATCTCGGGTGCTATTACAGATAGCGCAATAAATCAAAGTGCATTGTCTATAGGAGGCCCTGGCGCATGAATCTGTGCAGCGGGAACGACCTGGGACGACCAGGGGCCGAGAAAACGACAGTCTCAAGGGGCCGGACACTCAGGGTCAGGGGAAAATCAAATATATATCTGGTGATATCTCGGGTGCTATTACAGATAGCGCAATAAATCAAAGTTCATTGTCTGGAGGAGGCCCTGGCGCATGAATCTGTGCAGCGGGCACGACCTCGGACCACCAGGGGCCGAGAAAACCACCGTCCCGAGGGGCCGGACACTTAGGGTCAGTGAAAAATCCAATATATATCTGGTGATATCACGGGTGCTATTACAGATAGCGCAATAAATCAAATTGAATTATCTGCAGGAGGCCCTGGCGCATGAATCTGTGCAACGGGAACGACCTCGGACCACCAGGGGCCGAGAAAACAACAGTCTCATGGGGCCGGACTCTCAGGGTCAGGGAAAAATCCAATATATATCTGGTGATATCTTGGGTGCTATTAGAGATAGCGCAATAAACCAACGTGAATTATCTGCAGGAGGCCCTGGCACATGAATCTGTGCAACGTGAACGACCTCGGACCACCATGGGCCGAAAAAACCACAGTCTCATGGGGCCGGACACTCAGGGTCAGGGAAACATCCAATATATATCTGGTGATATCTTGGGTGCTATTAGAGATAGCGCATTAAACCAAAGTGAATTATCTGCAGGAGGACCTGGCGCATGAATCTGTGCAACGGGAGCGACCTCGGACCACCAGCGGCCGAGAAAACGACAGTCTCATGGGGCCGGACACTCAGGGTAAGGGGAAAATCCAATATATATCTGGGGATATCTCGGGTGCTATTAGAGATAGCGTAATAAATCAGAGTAAATTATCTGCAGGGGGCCCTGGCGCATGAATCTGTGCAGCGGGAACGACCTCGGACCACCAGGGGCAGAGAAAACGACCGTCTCATGGGGCCGGACACTCAGGGTCAGTGAAAAATCCAATATATATCTAGTGATATCTCGGCTGCTATTACAGATAGCGCAATAAACCAAAGTGCATTGTCTGTAGGAGGCCCTGGCGCACGAATCTGTGCAGCGGGAACGACCTCGGACCACCAGGGGCCGGACACTCAGGGTCAGGGAAAATCCAATATATATCTGGTGATATCTCGGGTGCTATTACAGATAGCGCAATAAATCAAAGTGAATTATCTGCAGGAGGCCCTGGCGCATGAATCTGTGCAACGGGCACGACCTCGGACCACCAAGGGCCGAGAAAACCACCGTCCCGTGGGGCCGGACACTTAGGGTCAGTGAAAAATCCAGTATATATCTGGTGATATCACGGGTGCTATTACAGATAGCGCAATAAATCAAAGTGAATTATCTGCAGGAGGCCCTGGCGCATGCATCTGTGCAGCGGGAACGACCTCGGACCACCAGGGGCCGAGAAAACCACCTTCTCATGGGGCCGGACACTCAGGCTCAGGGGATAATCTAATATATATCTGGTGATATCTCGGGTGCTATTACAGATAGCGCAATAAGTCAAAGTGCATTGTCTGTAGGAGGCCCTGGCGCATGAATCTGTGCAGCGGGAACGACCTCGGACCACCAGGGGCCGAGAAAACCACAGTCTCATGGGGCCGGACACTCAGGGTCAGGGAAAAATCCAATATATATCTGGGGATATCTCGGGTGCTATTAGAGATAGCGCAATAAATCAAAGTAAATTATCTGCAGGGGGCCCTGGCGCATGAATCTGTGCAGCGGGAACGACCTCGGACCACCAGGGGCAGAGAAAACGACCGTCTCATGGGGCCGGACACTCAGGGTCAGTGAAAAATCCAATATATATCTAGTGATATCTCGGCTGCTATTACAGATAGCGCAATAAATCAAAGTCCATTGTCTGTAGGAGGCCCTGGCGCATGAATCTGTGCAGCGGGAACGACCTCGGACGACCAGGGGCCGAGAAAACCACAGTCTCATGGGGCCGGACATTCAGGGTCAGGGGAAAATCCAATATATATCTGGTGATATCTCGGGTGCTATTACAGATAGCGCAATAAATCAAAGTAAATTATCTGCAGGGGGCCCTGGCGCATTAACCTGTGCAGCGGGAACGACCTCGGACCACCAGGGGCCGAGAAAACTACCGTCTCATGGGGCCGGACACTCTGGGTCAGGGAAAAATCCAATATATATGTGGTGATATCTCGGGTGCTATTACAGATAGCGCAATAAATCAAAGTGAATTGTCTGTAGGAGGCCCTGGCGCATGAATCTGTGCAGCGGGAACGACCTCGGACGACCAGGGGCCGAGAAAACCACAGTCTCATGGGGCCGGACATTCAGGGACAGGGGAAAATCCAATATATATCTGGTGATATCTCGGGTGCTATTAGAGATAGCGCAATAAATCAAAGTGCATTGTCTGTAGGAGGCCCTGGCGCATGAATCTGTGCAGCAGGAACGACCTCGGACCACCAGGGGCCGAGAAAACCACAGTCTCATGGAGCCGGACACTCAGTGTCAGGGGAAAATCCAATATATATCTGGTGATATCTCGGGTGCTATTGCAGATAGCGCACTAAACCAAAGTGAACTATCTGCAGGAGGCCCTGGCGCATGAATCTGTGCAGCGGGAACGACCTCGGACCACCAGGGGCCGAGAAAACGACCGTCTCATGGGGCCGGACACTCAGGGTCAGTGAAAAATCCAATATATATCTGGTGATATCTCGGGTGCTATTACAGATAGCGCAATAAATCAAAGTGCATTGTCTATAGGAGGCCCTGGCGCATGAATCTGTGCAGCGGGAACGACCTGGGACGACCAGGGGCCGAGATAACGACAGTCTCAAGGGGCCGGACACTCAGGGTCAGGGGAAAATCAAATATATATCTGGTGATATCTCGGGTGCTATTACAGATAGCGCAATAAATCAAAGTGCATTGTCTGTAGGAGTCCCTGGCGCATGAATCTGTGCAGCGGGAACGACCTCGGAACACCAGGGGCCGAGAAAACCACCGTCTCATGGGGCCGGACACTCAGGGTCAGTGATAAATCCAATATATACCTGGTGATATCTCGGGTCCTATTACAGATAGCGAAATAAATCAAAGTGCATTGTCTGTAGGAGGCCCTGGCGCATGAATCTGTGCAGCGGGAACGACCTCGGACCACCAGGGGCCGAGAAAACCACCGTCTCATGGGGCCGGACACTCAGGGTCAGGGGAAAATCCAATATATATCTGGTGATATCTCGGATGCTATTAGAGATAGCGCAATAAACCAAAGTGAATTATCTGCAGGAGGCCCTGGCGCATGAATGTGTGCAGCGGGAACGACCTCGGACCACCTGGGGCCGAGAAAACCGCAGTCTCATGGGGCCGGACACTCAGGGTCAGAGAAAAATCCAATATATATCTGGTGATATGCCGGGTGCTATTACAGATAGCGCAATAAATCAAAGTGCATTGTCTGGAGGAGGCCCTGGCGCATGAATCTGTCCAGCGGGAACGACCTCGGACCACCAGGGGCCGAGAAAACCACCGTCCCGAGGGGCCGGACACTTAGGGTCAGTGAAAAATCCAATATATATGTGGTGATATCTCGGGTGCTATTACAGATAGCGCAATAAATCAAAGTGCATTGTCTATAGGAGGCCCTGGCGCATGAATCTGTGCAGCGGGAACGACCTGGGACGACCAGGGGCCGAGAAAACGACAGTCTCAAGGGGCCGGACACTCAGGGTCAGGGGAAAATCCAATATATATCTGGTGATATCTCGGGTGCTATTAGAGATAGCGCATTAAACCAAAGTGAATTATCTGCAGGAGGACCTGGCGCATGAATCTGTGCAACGGGAGCGACCTCGGACCACCAGCGGCCGAGAAAACGACAGTCTCATGGGGCCGGACACTCAGGGTAAGGGGAAAATCCAATATATATCTGGGGATATCTCGGGTGCTATTAGAGATAGCGCAATAAATCAGAGTAAATTATCTGCAGGGGGCCCTGGCGCATGAATCTGTGCAGCGGGAACGACCTCGGACCACCAGGGGCAGAGAAAACGACCGTCTCATGGGGCCGGACACTCAGGGTCAGTGAAAAATCCAATATATATCTAGTGATATCTCGGCTGCTATTACAGATAGCGCAATAAACCAAAGTGCATTGTCTGTAGGAGGCCCTGGCGCACGAATCTGTGCAGCGGGAACGACCTCGGACCGCCAGGTGCCGGACACTCAGGGTCAGGGAAAATCCAATATATATCTGGTGATATCTCGGGTGCTATTACAGATAGCGCAATAAATCAAAGTGAATTATCTGCAGGAGGCCCTGGCGCATGAATCTGTGCAACGGGCACGACCTCGGACCACCAAGGGCCGAGAAAACCACCGTCCCGTGGGGCCGGACACTTAGGGTCAGTGAAAAATCCAGTATATATCTGGTGATATCACGGGTGCTATTACAGATAGCGCAATAAATCAAAGTCCATTGTCTGTAGGAGGCCCTGGCGCATGAATCTGTGCAGCGGGAACGACCTCGGACGACCAGGGGCCGAGAAAACCACAGTCTCATGGGGCCGGACATTCAGGGTCAGGGGAAAATCCAATATATATCTGGTGATATCTCGGGTGCTATTACAGATAGCGCAATAAATCAAAGTAAATTATCTGCAGGGGGCCCTGGCGCATTAACCTGTGCAGCGGGAACGACCTCGGACCACCAGGGGCCGAGAAAACTACCGTCTCATGGGGCCGGACACTCTGGGTCAGGGAAAAATCCAATATATATGTGGTGATATCTCGGGTGCTATTACAGATAGCGCAATAAATCAAAGTGAATTGTCTGTAGGAGGCCCTGGCGCATGAATCTGTGCAGCGGGAACGACCTCGGACGACCAGGGGCCGAGAAAACCACAGTCTCATGGGGCCGGACATTCAGGGACAGGGGAAAATCCAATATATATCTGGTGATATCTCGGGTGCTATTAGAGATAGCGCAATAAATCAAAGTGCATTGTCTGTAGGAGGCCCTGGCGCATGAATCTGTGCAGCAGGAACGACCTCGGACCACCAGGGGCCGAGAAAACCACAGTCTCATGGAGCCGGACACTCAGTGTCAGGGGAAAATCCAATATATATCTGGTGATATCTCGGGTGCTATTGCAGATAGCGCACTAAACCAAAGTGAACTATCTGCAGGAGGCCCTGGCGCATGAATCTGTGCAGCGGGAACGACCTCGGACCACCAGGGGCCGAGAAAACGACCGTCTCATGGGGCCGGACACTCAGGGTCAGTGAAAAATCCAATATATATCTGGTGATATCTCGGGTGCTATTACAGATAGCGCAATAAATCAAAGTGCATTGTCTATAGGAGGCCCTGGCGCATGAATCTGTGCAGCGGGAACGACCTGGGACGACCAGGGGCCGAGAAAACGACAGTCTCAAGGGGCCGGACACTCAGGGTCAGGGGAAAATCAAATATATATCTGGTGATATCTCGGGTGCTATTACAGATAGCGCAATAAATCAAAGTGCATTGTCTGTAGGAGTCCCTGGCGCATGAATCTGTGCAGCGGGAACGACCTCGGAACACCAGGGGCCGAGAAAACCACCGTCTCATGGGGCCGGACACTCAGGGTCAGTGATAAATCCAATATATACCTGGTGATATCTCGGGTCCTATTACAGATAGCGAAATAAATCAAAGTGCATTGTCTGTAGGAGGCCCTGGCGCATGAATCTGTGCAGCGGGAACGACCTCGGACCACCAGGGGCCGAGAAAACCACCGTCTCATGGGGCCGGACACTCAGGGTCAGGGGAAAATCCAATATATATCTGGTGATATCTCGGATGCTATTAGAGATAGCGCAATAAACCAAAGTGAATTATCTGCAGGAGGCCCTGGCGCATGAATGTGTGCAGCGGGAACGACCTCGGACCACCTGGGGCCGAGAAAACCGCAGTCTCATGGGGCCGGACACTCAGGGTCAGAGAAAAATCCAATATATATCTGGTGATATGCCGGGTGCTATTACAGATAGCGCAATAAATCAAAGTGCATTGTCTGGAGGAGGCCCTGGCGCATGAATCTGTCCAGCGGGAACGACCTCGGACCACCAGGGGCCGAGAAAACCACCGTCCCGAGGGGCCGGACACTTAGGGTCAGTGAAAAATCCAATATATATGTGGTGATATCTCGGGTGCTATTACAGATAGCGCAATAAATCAAAGTGCATTGTCTATAGGAGGCCCTGGCGCATGAATCTGTGCAGCGGGAACGACCTGGGACGACCAGGGGCCGAGAAAACGACAGTCTCAAGGGGCCGGACACTCAGGGTCAGGGGAAAATCCAATATATATCTGGTGATATCTCGGGTGCTATTAGAGATAGCGCATTAAACCAAAGTGAATTATCTGCAGGAGGACCTGGCGCATGAATCTGTGCAACGGGAGCGACCTCGGACCACCAGCGGCCGAGAAAACGACAGTCTCATGGGGCCGGACACTCAGGGTAAGGGGAAAATCCAATATATATCTGGGGATATCTCGGGTGCTATTAGAGATAGCGCAATAAATCAGAGTAAATTATCTGCAGGGGGCCCTGGCGCATGAATCTGTGCAGCGGGAACGACCTCGGACCACCAGGGGCAGAGAAAACGACCGTCTCATGGGGCCGGACACTCAGGGTCAGTGAAAAATCCAATATATATCTAGTGATATCTCGGCTGCTATTACAGATAGCGCAATAAACCAAAGTGCATTGTCTGTAGGAGGCCCTGGCGCACGAATCTGTGCAGCGGGAACGACCTCGGACCGCCAGGTGCCGGACACTCAGGGTCAGGGAAAATCCAATATATATCTGGTGATATCTCGGGTGCTATTACAGATAGCGCAATAAATCAAAGTGAATTATCTGCAGGAGGCCCTGGCGCATGAATCTGTGCAACGGGCACGACCTCGGACCACCAAGGGCCGAGAAAACCACCGTCCCGTGGGGCCGGACACTTAGGGTCAGTGAAAAATCCAGTATATATCTGGTGATATCACGGGTGCTATTACAGATAGCGCAATAAATCAAAGTCCATTGTCTGTAGGAGGCCCTGGCGCATGAATCTGTGCAGCGGGAACGACCTCGGACGACCAGGGGCCGAGAAAACCACAGTCTCATGGGGCCGGACATTCAGGGTCAGGGGAAAATCCAATATATATCTGGTGATATCTCGGGTGCTATTACAGATAGCGCAATAAATCAAAGTAAATTATCTGCAGGGGGCCCTGGCGCATTAACCTGTGCAGCGGGAACGACCTCGGACCACCAGGGGCCGAGAAAACTACCGTCTCATGGGGCCGGACACTCTGGGTCAGGGAAAAATCCAATATATATGTGGTGATATCTCGGGTGCTATTACAGATAGCGCAATAAATCAAAGTGAATTGTCTGTAGGAGGCCCTGGCGCATGAATCTGTGCAGCGGGAACGACCTCGGACGACCAGGGGCCGAGAAAACCACAGTCTCATGGGGCCGGACATTCAGGGACAGGGGAAAATCCAATATATATCTGGTGATATCTCGGGTGCTATTAGAGATAGCGCAATAAATCAAAGTGCATTGTCTGTAGGAGGCCCTGGCGCATGAATCTGTGCAGCAGGAACGACCTCGGACCACCAGGGGCCGAGAAAACCACAGTCTCATGGAGCCGGACACTCAGTGTCAGGGGAAAATCCAATATATATCTGGTGATATCTCGGGTGCTATTGCAGATAGCGCACTAAACCAAAGTGAACTATCTGCAGGAGGCCCTGGCGCATGAATCTGTGCAGCGGGAACGACCTCGGACCACCAGAGGCCGAGAAAACGACCGTCTCATGGGGCCGGACACTCAGGGTCAGTGAAAAATCCAATATATATCTGGTGATATCTCGGGTGCTATTACAGATAGCGCAATAAATCAAAGTGCATTGTCTATAGGAGGCCCTGGCGCATGAATCTGTGCAGCGGGAACGACCTGGGACGACCAGGGGCCGAGAAAACGACAGTCTCAAGGGGCCGGACACTCAGGGTCAGGGGAAAATCAAATATATATCTGGTGATATCTCGGGTGCTATTACAGATAGCGCAATAAATCAAAGTGCATTGTCTGTAGGAGTCCCTGGCGCATGAATCTGTGCAGCGGGAACGACCTCGGAACACCAGGGGCCGAGAAAACCACCGTCTCATGGGGCCGGACACTCAGGGTCAGTGATAAATCCAATATATACCTGGTGATATCTCGGGTCCTATTACAGATAGCGAAATAAATCAAAGTGCATTGTCTGTAGGAGGCCCTGGCGCATGAATCTGTGCAGCGGGAACGACCTCGGACCACCAGGGGCCGAGAAAACCACCGTCTCATGGGGCCGGACACTCAGGGTCAGGGGAAAATCCAATATATATCTGGTGATATCTCGGATGCTATTAGAGATAGCGCAATAAACCAAAGTGAATTATCTGCAGGAGGCCCTGGCGCATGAATGTGTGCAGCGGGAACGACATCGGACCACCTGGGGCCGAGAAAACCGCAGTCTCATGGGGCCGGACACTCAGGGTCAGAGAAAAATCCAATATATATCTGGTGATATGCCGGGTGCTATTACAGATAGCGCAATAAATCAAAGTGCATTGTCTGGAGGAGGCCCTGGCGCATGAATCTGTCCAGCGGGAACGACCTCGGACCACCAGGGGCCGAGAAAACCACCGTCCCGAGGGGCCGGACACTTAGGGTCAGTGAAAAATCCAATATATATCTGGTGATATCACGGGTGCTATTACAGATAGCGCAATAAATCAAAGTGAATTGTCTGTAGGAGGCCCTGGCGCATGAATCTGTGCAGCGGGAACGACCTCGGACGACCAGGGGCCGAGAAAACCACAGTCTCATGGGGCCGGACATTCAGGGACAGGGGAAAATCCAATATATATCTGGTGATATCTCGGGTGCTATTAGAGATAGCGCAATAAATCAAAGTGCATTGTCTGTAGGAGGCCCTGGCGCATGAATCTGTGCAGCAGGAACGACCTCGGACCACCAGGGGCCGAGAAAACCACAGTCTCATGGAGCCGGACACTCAGTGTCAGGGGAAAATCCAATATATATCTGGTGATATCTCGGGTGCTATTACAGATAGCGCACTAAACCAAAGTGAACTATCTGCAGGAGGCCCTGGCACATGAATCTGTGCAGCGGGAACGACCTCGGACCACCAGGGGCCGAGAAAACCACCGTCTCATGGGGCCGGACACTCAGGGTCAGTGAAAAATCCAATATATACCTGGTGATATCTCGGTTCCTATTACGGATAGCGAAATAAATCAAAGTGCATTGTCTGTAGGAGGCCCTGGCGCATGAATCTGTGCAGCGGGAACGACCTCGGACCACCAGGGGCCGAGAAAACCACCGTCTCATGGGGCCGGACACTCAGGGTCAGGGGAAAATCCAATATATATCTGGTGATATCTCGGATGCTATTAGAGATAGCGCAATAAACCAAAGTGAATTATCTGCAGGAGGCCCTGGCGCATGAATGTGTGCAGCGGGAACGACCTCGGACCACCTGGGGCCGAGAAAACCGCAGTCTCATGGGGCCGGACACTCAGGGTCAGAGAAAAATCCAATATATATCTAGTGATATCTCGGCTGCTATTACAGATAGCGCAATAAACCAAAGTGCATTGTCTGTAGGAGGCCCTGGCGCACGAATCTGTGCAGCGGGAACGACCTCGGACCACCAGGGGCCGGACACTCAGGGTCAGGGAAAATCCAATATATATCTGGTGATATCTCGGGTGCTATTACAGATAGCGCAATAAATCAAAGTGAATTATCTGCAGGAGGCCCTGGCGCATGAATCTGTGCAACGGGCACGACCTCGGACCACCAGGGGCCGAGAAAACGACCGTCTCATGGGGCCGGACACTCAGGGTCAGTGAAAAATCCAATATATATGTGGTGATATCTCGGGTGCTATTACAGATAGCGCAATAAATCAAAGTGAATTGTCTGTAGGAGGCCCTGGCGCATGAATCTGTGCAGCGGGAACGACCTCGGACGACCAGGGGCCGAGAAAACCACAGTCTCATGGGGCCGGACACTCAGGGTCAGGGGAAAATCAAATATATATCTGGTGATATCTCGGGTGCTATTACAGATAGCGCAATAAATCAAAGTGCATTGTCTGTAGGAGTCCCTGGCGCATGAATCTGTGCAGCGGGAACGACCTCGGACCACCAGGGGCCGAGAAAACCACCGTCTCATGGGGCCGGACACTCAGGGTCAGTGATAAATCCAATATATACCTGGTGATATCTCGGGTCCTATTACAGATAGCGAAATAAATCAAAGTGCATTGTCTGTAGGAGGCCCTGGCGCATGAATCTGTGCAGCGGGAACGACCTCGGACCACCAGGGGCCGAGAAAACCACCGTCTCATGGGGCCGGACACTCAGGGTCAGGGGAAAATCCAATATATATCTGGTGATATCTCGGATGCTATTAGAGATAGCGCAATAAACCAAAGTGAATTATCTGCAGGAGGCCCTGGCGCATGAATGTGTGCAGCGGGAACGACCTCGGACCACCTGGGGCCGAGAAAACCGCAGTCTCATGGGGCCGGACACTCAGGATCAGAGAAAAATCCAATATATATCTGGTGATATCTCGGGTGCTATTACAGATAGCGCAATAAATCAAAGTGCATTGTCTGTAGGAGTCCCTGGCGCATGAATCTGTGCAGCGGGAACGACCTCGGACCACCAGGGGCCGAGAAAACCACCGTCTCATGGGGCCGGACACTCAGGGTCAGTGATAAATCCAATATATACCTGGTGATATCTCGGGTCCTATTACAGATAGCGAAATAAATCAAAGTGCATTGTCTGTAGGAGGCCCTGGCGCATGAATCTGTGCAGCGGGAACGACCTCGGACCACCAGGGGCCGAGAAAACCACCGTCTCATGGGGCCGGACACTCAGGGTCAGGGGAAAATCCAATATATATCTGGTGATATCTCGGATGCTATTAGAGATAGCGCAATAAACCAAAGTGAATTATCTGCAGGAGGCCCTGGCGCATGAATGTGTGCAGCGGGAACGACCTCGGACCACCTGGGGCCGAGAAAACCGCAGTCTCATGGGGCCGGACACTCAGGGTCAGAGAAAAATCCAATATATATCTGGTGATATGCCGGGTGCTATTACAGATAGCGCAATAAATCAAAGTGCATTGTCTGGAGGAGGCCCTGGCGCATGAATCTGTACAGCGGGAACGACCTCGGACCACCAGGGGCCGAGAAAACCACCGTCCCGAGGGGCCGGACACTTAGGGTCAGTGAAAAATCCAATATATATCTGGTGATATCACGGGTGCTATAACAGATAGCGCAATAAATCAAAGTGAATTGTCTGTAGGAGGCCCTGGCGCATGAATCTGTGCAGCGGGAACGACCTCGGACGACCAGGGGCCGAGAAAACCACAGTCTCATGGGGCCGGACATTCAGGGACAGGGGAAAATCCAATATATATCTGGTGATATCTCGGGTGCTATTAGAGATAGCGCAATAAATCAAAGTGCATTGTCTGTAGGAGGCCGTGGCGCATGAATCTGTGCAGCAGGAACGACCTCGGACCACCAGGGGCCGAGAAAACCACAGTCTCATGGAGCCGGACACTCAGTGTCAGGGGAAAATCCAATATATATCTGGTGATATCTCGGGTGCTATTACAGATAGCGCACTAAACCAAAGTGAACTATCTGCAGGAGGCCCTGGCGCATGAATCTGTGCAGTGGGAACGACCTCGGACCACCAGGGGCCGAGAAAACGACCGTCTCATGGGGCCGGCCACTCAGGGTCAGTGAAAAATCCAATATATATCTGGTGATATCTCGGGTGCTATTACAGATAGCGCAATAAATCAAAGTGCATTGTCTGTAGGAGGCCCTGGCGCATGAATCTGTGCAGCAGGAACGACCTCGGACCACCAGGGGCCGAGAAAACCACAGTCTCATGGAGCCGGACACTCAGTGTCAGGGGAAAATCCAATATATATCTGGTGATATCTCGGGTGCTATTACAGATAGCGCACTAAACCAAAGTGAACTATCTGCAGGAGGCCCTGGCGCATGAATCTGTGCAGCGGGAACGACCTCGGACCACCAGGGGCCGAGAAAACGACAGTCTCAAGGGGCCGGACACTCAGGGTCAGGGGAAATTCAAATATATATCTGGTGATATCTCGGGTGCTATTACAGATAGCGCAATAAATCAAAGTGCATTGTATGTAGGAGTCCCTGGCGCATGAATCTGTGCAGCGTGAACGACCTCGGACCACCAGGGGCCGAGAAAACCACCGTCTCATGGGGCCGGACACTCAGGGTCAGTGAAAAATCCAATATATACCTGGTGATATCTCGGGTCCTATTACAGATAGCGAAATAAATCAAAGTGCATTGTCTGTAGGAGGCCCTGGCGCATGAATCTGTGCAGCGGGAACGACCTCGGACCACCAGGGGCCGAGAAAACCACCGTCTCATGGGGCCGGACACTCAGGGTCAGGGGAAAATCCAATATATATCTGGTGATATCTCGGATGCTATTAGAGACAGCGCAATAAACCAAAGTGAATTATCTGCAGGAGGCCCTGGCGCATGAATGTGTGCAGCGGGAACGACCTCGGACCACCTGGGGCCGAGAAAACCGCAGTCTCATTGGGCCGGACACTCAGGGTCAGAGAAAAATCCAATATATATCTGGTGATATGCCGGGTGCTATTACAGATAGCGCAATAAATCAAAGTGCATTGTCTGGAGGAGGCCCTGGCGCATGAATCTGTCCAGCGGGAACGGCCTCGGACCACCAGGGGCCGAGAAAACCACCGTCCCGAGGGGCCGGACACTTAGGGTCAGTGAAAAATCCAATATATATCTGGTGATATCACGGGTGCTATTACAGATAGCGCAATAAATCAAATCGAATTATCTGCAGGAGGCCCTGGCGCATGAATCTGTGCAACGGGAACGACCTCGGACCACCAGGGGCCGAGAAAACCACAGTCTCATGGGGCCGGACTCTCAGGGTCAGGGAAAAATCCAATATATATCTGGTGATATCTTGGGTGCTATTAGAGATAGCGCAATAAACCAAACTGAATTATCTGCAGGAGGCCCTGGCGCATGAATCTGTGCAACGTGAACGACCTCGGACCACCAGGGGCCGAAAAAACCACAGTCTCATGGGGCCGGACACTCAGGGTCAGGGGAAAATCCAATATATATATCTGGTGATATCTCGGGTGCTATTAGAGATAGCGCAATAAACCAAAGTGAATTATCTGCAGGAGGACCTGGCGCATGAATCTGTGCAACGGGAGCGACCTCGGACCACCAGCGGCCGAGAAAACGACAGTCTCATGGGGCCGGACACTCAGGGTAAGGGGAAAATCCAATATATATCTGGGGATATCTCGGGTGCTATTAGAGATAGCGCAATAAATCAAAGTAAATTATCTGCAGGGGGCCCTGGCGCATGAATCTGTGCAGCGGGAACGACCTCGGACCACCAGGGGCAGTGAAAACGACCGTCTCATGGGGCCGGACACTCAGGGTCAGTGAAAAATCCAATATATATCTGGTGATATCTCGGGTGCTATTAGAGATAGCGCAATAAATCAAAGTGCATTGTCTGTAGGAGGCCCTGGCGCATGAATCTGTGCAGCGGGAACGACCTCGGACGACCAGGGGCCGAGAAAACCACAGTCTCATGGGGCCGGACATTCAGGGTCAGGGGAAAATCCAATATATATCTGGTGATATCTCGGGTGCTATTAGAGATAGCGCAATAAATCAAAGTAAATTATCTGCAGGGGGCCCTGGCGCATTAACCTGTGCAGCGGGAACGACCTCGGACCACCAGGGGCCGAGAAAACTACCGTCTCATGGGGCCGGACACTCTGGGTCAGGGAAAAATCCAATATATATGTGGTGATATCTCGGGTGCTATTACAGATAGCGCAATAAATCAAAGTGCACTGCCTGTAGGATGCCCTGGCGCATGAATCTGTGCAGCGGGAACGACCTCGGTCCACCAGGGGCCTAGACAACCACCGTCTCATGGGGCCAGACACTCAGGGTCAGTGAAAAATCCAATATATACCTGGTGATATCTCGGGTCCTATTACAGATAGCGAAATAAATCAAAGTGCATTGTCTGTAGGAGGCCCTGGCGCATGAATCTGTGCAGCGGGAACGACCTCGGACCACCAGGGGCCGAGAAAACCACCGTCTCATGGGGCCGGACACTCAGGGTCAGGGGAAAATCCAATATATATCTGGTGATATCTCGGATGCTATTAGAGATAGCGCAATAAACCAAAGTGAATTATCTGCAGGAGGCCCTGGCGCATGAATGTGTGCAGCGGGCACGACCTCGGACCACCAGGGGCCGAGAAAACCACCGTCCCGTGGGGCCGGACACTTAGGGTCAGCGAAAAATCCAATATATATCTGGTGATATCACGGGTGCTATTACAGATAGCGCAATAAATCAAAGTGAATTATCTGCAGGAGGCCCTGGCGCATGAATCTGTGCAACGGGAACGACCTCGGACCACCAGGGGCCGAGAAAACCACAGTCTCATGGAGCCGGACACTCAGTGTCAGGGGAAAATCCAATATATATCTGGTGATATCTCGGGTGCTATTACAGATAGCGCACTAAACCAAAGTGAACTATCTGCAGGAGGCCCTGGCGCATGAATCTGTGCAGCGGGAACGACCTCGGACCACCAGGGGCCGAGAAAACGACCGTCTCATGGGGCCGGACACTCAGGGTCAGTGAAAAATCCAATATATATCTGGTGATATCTCGGGTGCTATTACAGATAGCGCAATAAATCAAAGTGCATTGTCTGTAGGAGGCCCTGGCGCATGAATCTGTGCAGCGGGCACCACCTCGGACCACCAGGGTCCGAGAAAACCACCGTCCCGAGGGGCCGGACACTTAGTGTCTGTGAAAAATCCAATATATATCTGGTGATATCACGGGTGCTATTACAGATAGCGCAATAAATCAAAGTGAATTGCCAGTAGGAGGCCCTGGCGCATGAATCTGTGCAGCGGGAACGACCTCGGACGACCAGGGGCCGAGAAAACCACAGTCTCATGGGGCCGGACATTCAGGGACAGGGGAAAATCCAATATATATCTGGTGATATCTCGGGTCCTATTACAGATAGCGAAATAAATCAAAGTGCATTGTCTGCAGGAGGCCCTGGCGCATGAATCTGTGCAGCGGGAACGACCTCGGACCACCAGAGGCCGAGAAAACGACCGTCTCATGGGGCCGGACACTCAGGGTCAGTGAAAAATCCAATATATATCTGGTGATATCTCGGGTGCTATTACAGATAGCGCAATAAATCAAAGTGCATTGTCTGTAGGAGGCCCTGGCGCATGAATCTGTGCAGCAGGAACGACCTCGGACCACCAGGGGCCGAGAAAACCACAGTCTCATGGAGCCGGACACTCAGTGTCAGGGGAAAATCCAATATATATCTGGTGATATCTCGGGTGCTATTACAGATAGCGCAATAAATCAAAGTGCATTGTATGTAGGAGTCCCTGGCGCATGAATCTGTGCAGCGTGAACGACCTCGGACCACCAGGGGCCGAGAAAACCACCGTCTCATGGGGCCGGACACTCAGGGTCAGTGAAAAATCCAATATATACCTGGTGATATCTCGGGTCCTATTACAGATAGCGAAATAAATCAAAGTGCATTGTCTGTAGGAGGCCCTGGCGCATGAATCTGTGCAGCGGGAACGACCTCGGACCACCAGGGGCCGAGAAAACCACCGTCTCATGGGGCCGGACACTCAGGGTCAGGGGAAAATCCAATATATATCTGGTGATATCTCGGATGCTATTAGAGATAGCGCAATAAACCAAAGTGAATTATCTGCAGGAGGCCCTGGCGCATGAATGTGTGCAGCGGGAACGACCTCGGACCACCTGGGGCCGAGAAAACCGCAGTCTCATGGGGCCGGACACTCAGGGTCAGAGAAAAATCCAATATATATCTGGTGATATGCCGGGTGCTATTACAGATAGCGCAATAAATCAAAGTGCATTGTCTGGAGGAGGCCCTGGCGCATGAATCTGTCCAGCGGGAACGACCTCGGACCACCAGGGGCCGAGAAAACCACCGTCCCGAGGGGCCGGACACTTAGGGTCAGTGAAAAATCCAATATATATCTGGTGACATCACGGGTGCTATTACAGATAGCGCAATAAATCAAATCGAATTATCTGCAGGAGGCCCTGGCGCATGAATCTGTGCAACGGGAACGACCTCGGACCACCAGGGGCCGAGAAAACCACAGTCTCATGGGGCCGGACTCTCAGGGTCAGGGAAAAATCCAATATATATCTGGTGATATCTTGGGTGCTATTAGAGATAGCGCAATAAACCAAACTGAATTATCTGCAGGAGGCCCTGGCGCATGAATCTGTGCAGCGGGAACGACCTCGGACGACCAGGGGCCGAGAAAACCACAGTCTCATGGGGCCGGTCATTCAGGGACAGGGGAAAATCCAATATATATCTGGTGATATCTCGGGTGCTATTAGAGATAGCGCAATAAATCAAAGTGCATTGTCTGTAGGAGGCCCTGGCGCATGAATCTGTGCAGCAGGAACGACCTCGGACCACCAGGGTCCGAG
Source organism: Nomia melanderi (assembly GCF_051020985.1). Classification (NCBI taxonomy): domain Eukaryota; kingdom Metazoa; phylum Arthropoda; class Insecta; order Hymenoptera; family Halictidae; genus Nomia; species Nomia melanderi. The sequence continues at coordinate 245,257 of NW_027475139.1, read as the reverse complement.
AAAACCACAGTCTCATGGAGCCGGACACTCAGTGTCAGGGGAAAATCCAATATATATCTGGTGATATCTCGGGTGCTATTACAGATAGCGCACTAAACCAAAGTGAACTATCTGCAGGAGGCCCTGGCGCATGAATCTGTGCAGCGGGAACGACCTCGGACCACCAGGGGCCGAGAAAACAACCGTCTCATGGTGCCGGACACTCAGGGTCAGTGAAAAGTCCAATATCTATCTGGTGATATCTCGGGTGCTATTACAGATAGCGCAACAAATCAAAGTGCATTGTCTATAGGAGGCCCTGGCGCATGAATTTGTGCAGCGGGAACGACCTGGGACGACCAGGGGCCGAGAAAACGACAGTCTCAAGGGGCCGGACACTCAGGGTCAGGGGAAAATCAAATATATATCTGGTGATATCTCGGGTGCTATTACAGATAGCGCAATAAACCAACGTGAATTATCTGCAGGAGGCCCTGGCACATGAATCTGTGCAACGTGAACGACCTCGGACCACCATGGGCCGAAAAAACCACAGTTTCATGGGGCCGGACACTCAGGGTCAGGGAAACATCCAATATATATCTGGTGATATCTCGGGTGCTATTACAGATAGCGCAATAAATCAAAGTGCATTGTCTGTAGGAGGCCCTGGCGCATGAATCTGTGCAGCGGGCACGACCTCGGACCACCAGGGGCCGAGAAAACCACAGTCTCATGGGGCCGGACACTCAGGGTCAGGGAAAAATCCAATATATATCTGGTGACATCACGGGTGCTATTACAGATAGCGCAATAAATCAAATCGAATTATCTGCAGGAGGCCCTGGCGCATGATACTGTGCAGCAGGAACGACCTCGGACCACCAGGGTCCGAGAAAACCACAGTCTCATGGAGCCGGACACTCAGTGTCAGGGGAAAATCCAATATATATCTGGTGATATCTCGGGTGCTATTACAGATAGCGCACTAAACCAAAGTGAACTATCTGCAGGAGGCCCTGGCGCATGAATCTGTGCAGCGGGAACGACCTCGGACCACCAGGGGCCGAGAAAACGACCGTCTCATGGTGCCGGACACTCAGGGTCAGTGAAAAGTCCAATATATATCTGGTGATATCTCGGGTGCTATTACAGATAGCGCAACAAATCAAAGTGCATTGTCTATAGGAGGCCCTGGCGCATGAATTTGTGCAGCGGGAACGACCTGGGACGACCAGGGGCCGAGAAAACGACAGTCTCAAGGGGCCGGACACTCAGGGTCAGGGGAAAATCAAATATATATCTGGTGATATCTCGGGTGCTATTACAGATAGCGCAATAAATCAAAGTGCATTGTCTGTAGGAGTCCCTGGCGCATGAATCTGTGCAGCGGGAACGACCTCGGACAACCAGGGGCCGAGAAAACCACCGTCTCATGGGGCCGGACACTCAGGGTCAGGGGAAAATCCAATATATATCTGGTGATATCTCGGATGCTATTAGAGATAGCGCAATAAACCAAAGTGAATTATCTGCAGGAGGCCCTGGCGCATGAATGTGTGCAGCGGGCACGACCTCGGACCACCAGGGGCCGAGAAAACCACCGTCCCGTGGGGCCGGACACTTAGGGTCAGTGAAAAATCCAATATATATCTGGTGATATCACGGGTGCTATTACAGATAGCGCAATAAATCAAAGTGACTTATCTGCAGGAGGCCCTGGCGCATGAATCTGTGCAACGGGAACGACCTCGGACCACCAGGGGCCGAGAAAACCACAGTCTCATGGGGCCGGACACTCAGGGTCAGGGAAAAATCCAATATATATCTGGTGATATCTTGGGTGCTATTAGAGATAGCGCAATAAACCAAAGTGAATTATCTGCAGGAGGCCCTGGCGCATGAATCTGTGCAACGGGAACGACCTCGGACCACCAGGGGCCGAAAAAACCACAGTCTCATGGGGCCGGTCACTCAGGGTCAGGGGTAAATCCAATATATATCTGGTGATATCTCGGGTGCTATTAGAGATAGCGCAATAAACCAAAGTGAATTATCTGCAGGGGGACCTGGCGCATGAATCTGTGCAACGGGAAAGACGTCGGACCACCAGGGGCCGAGAAATCGACAGTCTCAAGGGGCCGGACACTCAGGGTCAGGGGAAAATCCAATATGGATCTGGTGATATCTCGGGTGCTATTACAGATTGCGCAATAAATCAAAGTGCATTGTCTGTAGGAGGCCCTGGCGCATGATTCTGTGCAGCGGGAACGACCTCGGACGACCAGGGGCCGAGAAAACCACAGTCTCATGGCGCCGGACATTCAGGGTCAGGGGAAAATCCGATATATATCTGGTGATATCTCGGGTGCTATTAGAGATAGCGCAATAAATCAAAGTGCATTGTCTGTAGGATTCCCTGGCGCATGAATCTGTGCAGCGGGAACGACCTCGGACCACCAGGGGCCGAGGAAACTACCGTCTCATGGGGCCGGACACTCAGGGTCAGGGAAAAATCCAATATATATCTGGAGATATCTCGGGAGCTATTAGAGATAGCGCAATAAATCAAAGTGCATTGTCTGTAGGAGGCCCTGGCGCATGAATCTGTGCAGCCGGAACGACCTCGGACCACCATGGGCCGAGAAAACCACCGTCTCATGGGGCCGGACACTCAGGGTCAGGGGAAAATCCAATATATATCCGGTGATATCTCGGGAGCTATTACAGATGGCGCAATAAATCAAAGTGAATTATATGCAGGGGGCCCTGGCGCATGAATCTGTGCATGCGGGATCGACCTCGGACCACCAGGGGCCGAGAAAATCACCGTCTCATGGGGCCGGACTGTCTGGGTCAGGGAAAAATCCAATATATATGTGGTGATATCTCGGCTGCTATTAGAGATAGCGCAATAAACCAAAGGGCATTGTCTGCAGGAGGCCCTGGCGCATGAATCTGTGCAGCGGGTACGACCTCGGACCACCAGGGACCGAGAAAACCACCGTCTCATGGGGTCGGACACTCAGGGTCAGGGAAAAATCCAATATATATGTGGTGGTATCTCATGTGCTATTAGAGATAGCGCAATAATCCAAAGGGCATTGTCTGTAGGAGGCCCTGGCGCATGAATCTGTGCAGCGGGATCGACCTCGGACCACCAGGGGCCGAGAAAATTACAGATATTCGGAATCCGTCACCCAAGATCATGTAAAAATCCAGCATATATCTGGTTATATCTCGGGTGCTATTAGAGATAGCGCAATAAATCAAAGTGCATTGTCTGTAGGATTCCCTGGCGCATGAATCTGTGCAGCGGGAACGACCTCGGACCACCAGGGGCCGAGGAAACTACCGTCTCATGGGGCCGGACACTCAGGGTCAGGGAAAAATCCAATATATATCTGGAGATATCTCGGGTGCTATTAGAGATAGCGCAATAAACCAAAGTTTATTATCTGCAGGAGGCCCTGGCGCATGAATCTGTGCAACGGGAACGACCTCGGGCCACCAGGGGCCGAGAAAACGTCCGTCTCATGGCGCCGGACACTCAGGGTCAGGGGAAAATACAATATATACCTGGTAATATCTCGGGTGCTACTACAGATAGCGCAATAAATCAAGGTGCATTGTCTGTAGGAGGCCCGGGCGCATGAATCTGTGCAGCGGGATCGACCTCGGACCACCAGGGGCCGAGAAAATCACCGTCTCATGGGGCCGGTCTGTCAGGGTCAGGGAAAAATCCAATATATATCTGGTGATATCTCGGGTGCTATTAGAGATAGCGCAATAAATCAAAGTGAATTGTCTGCAGGAAGCCCAGGCGCATGAATCTGTTCAGCGGGATCGCCCTCGGACCACGAGGGACCGAGAAAACCATCGACACATGGGGCCGGACTGTCTGGGTCAGGGAAAAATCCAATATATATGTGGTGATATCTCGGCTGCTATTAGAGATAGCGCAATAAACCAAAGGGCATTGTCTGCAGGAGGCCCTGGCGCATGAATCTGTGCAGCGGGTACGACCTCGGACCACCAGGGACCGAGAAAACCACCGTCTCATGGGGTCGGACACTCAGGGTCAGGGAAAAATCCAATATATATGTGGTGGTATCTCATGTGCTATTAGAGATAGCGCAATAAACCAAAGGGCATTGTCTGTAGGAGGCCCTGGCGCATGAATCTGTGCAGCGGGATCGACCTCGGACCACCAGGGGCCGAGAAAATTACAGATATTCGGAATCCGTCACAAAGAGCATTGTCTGTAGGATTCCCTGGCGCATGAATCTGTGCAGCGGGAACGACCTCGGACCACCAGGGACCGAGAAAACCACCGTCTCATGGGGTCGGACACTCAGGGTCAGGGAAAAATCCAATATATATGTGGTGGTATCTCATGTGCTATTAGAGATAGCGCAATAAACCAAAGGGCATTGTCTGTAGGAGGCCCTGGCGCATGAATCTGTGCAGCGGGATCGACCTCGGGCCACGAGGGACCGAGAAAACCATCGACACATGGGGCCGGACCGTCAGGGTCAAGGAAAAATCCAATATATATCTGCTGATATCTCGGGTGCTATTAGAGATAGCGAAATAAATCAAAGTGCATTGTCTGCAGGAGGCCCTGGCGCATGAATCTGTGCAGCAGGAACGACCTCGGACCAGCAGGCGCCGAGAAAATTACAGATATTCGGAAACCGTCACCCAAGGTCATGTAAAAATCCAGCATATATCGGGTGATATCTCGGGTGCTATTAGAGATAGCGAAATAAATCAAAGTGCATTGTCTGCAGGAGGCCCTGGCCCATGAATCTGTTCAGCGGGATCGACCTCGGACCACCAGGGGCCGAGACAACCACCGTCTCATGGGGTCGGACACTCAGGGACTGGGAAAAATCCAATATATATCTGGTAATATCTCGGGTGCTATTAGAGATAGCGCAATAAATCAAAGTGAATTATCTGCAGGAAGCCTTGGCGCATGAATCAGTTCAGCGGGATCAACCTCGGACCACGAGGGACCGAGAAAACCATCGACACATTGGTCGGACTGTCAGGGTCAAGGAAAAATCCAATATATATCTGCTGATATCTCGGGTGCTATTAGAGATAGCGAAATAAATCAAAGTGCATTGTCTGCAGGAGGACCTGGCCCATGAATCTGTGCAGCGGGAACGACCTCGGACCACCAGGGGCCGAGAAAACCAGCGTCTCATGGGGTCGGACGCTCAGGGTGAGGGAAAAATCCAATATACATCTGGTGATATCTCGGGTGCTATTAGAGATAGCGAAATAAATCAAAGTGCATTGTCTGTAGGAGGCCCTGGCGCATGAATCTGTGCAGCGGGATCGACCTCGGACCACCTGGGGCCGAGAAAATCACCGTCTCATGTGACCGGACACTCAGGGTCTGGGAAAAATCCAATATATATCTGGTAATATCTCGGGTGCTATTAGAGATAGCGCAATAAAACAAAGTGAATTATATGCAGGAAGCCTTGGCGCATGAATCTGTTCAGCGGGATCAACCTCGGACCACGAGGGACCGAAAAAACCATCGACACATGGGTCGGACTGTCAGGGTCAAGAAAAATCCAATATATATCTGGTGATATCTCGGGTGCTATTAGAGATATCGCAATAAATCAAAGTGCATTGTCTGCAGAAGGCCCTGGCGCATGAATCTGTGCAGCAGGAACGACCTCGGACCACGAGGGACCGAGAAAACCATCGGCACATGGGGCCGGACTGTCAGGGTCAAGGAAAAATCCAATATATGTCGGGTGATATCTCGGGTGCTATTACAGATAGCGCAATAAATCAAAGTGCATTGTCTGTAGGAGGCCCTGGCGCATGAATCTGTGCAGCGGGATCGAACTCGGACCACCAGGGGCCGAGAAAATCACCGTCTGATGGGGCCGGACTGACAGGGTCAGGGAAAAATCCTATATATATCTGGTGATATCTCGGGTGCTATTAGAGATAGCGAAGTAAATCAAAGTGCATTGTCTGCAGGAGGCCCTGGCGCATGAACCTGTGCAGCGGGAACGACCTCGGACCAGCAGGGGCCGAGAAAACCACCGTCTCATGGGGTCGGACACTCAGGGTCTGGGACAAATCCAATATATATCTGGTGATATCTCGGGTGCTATTAAAGATAGCGCAATAAATCAAAGTGCATTGTCTGTAGGAGGCCCTGGCGCATAAATCTGTGCAGCGGGAACGTCCTCGGACCGCCAGAGGCCGAGAAAACTACCGTCTTATGGGGCCGGACACTCAGGGTCAGGGAAAAATCCAATATATGTCTGCTGATATCTCTGGTGCTATTAGAGATAGAGCAATAAATCAAAGTGCATTGTCTGCAGGAGGCCCTGGCGCATGAATCTGTGCAGCGGGAACGACCTCGGACCACCAGGGGCCGAGAAAACCACCGTCTCATGGGGTCGGACACTCAGGGTCAGGGAAACATCCAATATATATCTGGTGATATCTCGGGTGCTATTACAGATAGCGCAATAAACCAAAGTGCATTGTCTGCAGCAGGCCCTGGCGCATGAAGCTGTGCAGCGGGAACGACCTCGGACCACCAGGGGCCGAGAAAACTACCGTCTCATGGGGCCGGACACTCAGGGTCTGGGAAAAATCCAATATATATCTGGTAATATCTCGGGTGCTATTAGAGATAGCGCAATACATCAAAGTGCATTGTCTATAGGAGGCCCTGGCGCATGAATCTGTGCAGCGGGATCGACCTCGGACCACCAGGGGCCGAGAAAATTACAGATATTCGGAATCCGTCACCCAAGGTCATGTAAAAATCCAGGATATATCTGGTGATATCGCGGGTGCTATTACAGATAGCGCAATAAATCAAAGTGGATTGTCTGCAGGACGCCCTGGCGCATGGATCTGTGCAGCGGGAACGCCCTCGGACCACCAGGGGCCGAGAAAACTACCGTCTCATGGGGCCGGACACTCAGGGACTGGGAAAAATCCAATATATATCTGGTAATATCTCGGGTGCTATTAGAGATAGCGCAATAAATCAAAGTGAATTATCTGCAGGAAGCCTTGGCGCATGAATCTGTTCAGCGGGATCATCCTCGGACCACGAGGGACCGAGAAAACCATCGACACATTGGTCGGACTGTCAGGGTCAAGGAAAAATCCAATATATATCTGGTGATATCTCGGGTGCTAGTAGAGATAGCGAAATAAATCAAAGTTCATTGTCTGCAGAAGGCCCTAGCGCATGAATCTGTGCAGCGGGAACGACCTCGGACCACCAGGGGACGAGAAAACTACCGTCTCATGGGGCCGGACTGTCAGGGTCAGGGAAAAATCCAATATATATCTGGTGATATCTCGGGTGCTATTAGAGATAGCGCAATAAATCAGAGTGCATTGTCTGTAGGAGGCCCTGGCGCATGAATCTGTGCAGCGGGATCGACCTCGGACCACGAGGGACCGAGAAAACCATCGACACATGGGGCCGGACTGTCAGGGTCAAGGAAAAATCCAATATATGTCGGGTGATATCTCGGGTGCTATTAGAGATAGCGCAATAAATCAAAGTGCATTGTCTGCAGGAGGCCCTATCGCATGAATCTGTGCAGCGGGAACGACCTCGGGCCACGAGGGACCGAGAAAACCATCGACACATGGGGCCGGACCGTCAGGGTCAAGGAAAAAATCAATATATATCTGCTGATATCTCGGGTGCTATTACAGATAGCGCCATAAATCAAAGTGCATTGTCTGCAGGAGGCCCTGGCGCATGAACCTGTGCAGCGGGAACGACCTCCGACCAGCAGGGGCCGAGAAAACCACCGTCTTATGGGGCCGGACACTCAGGGTCAGGGAAAAATCCAATATATGTCTGGTGATATCTCGGGTGCTATTAGAGATAGCGCAATAAATCAAAGTGCAGTGTCTGCAGCAGGCCCTGGCGCATGAATCTGAGCAGCGGGAACGACCTCGGACCACCAGGGGCCGAGAAAACTACGGTCTCATGTGGCCGGACACTCAGGGTCTGGTAAAAATCCAATATATATCTGGTAATATCTCGGGTGCTATTAGAGATAGCGCAATAAATCAAAGTGAATTATCTGCAGGAAGCCTTGGCGCATGAATCTCTTCAGCGGGATCAACCTCGGAGCACGAGGGACCGAGAAAACCATCGACACATTGGTCGGACTGTCAGGGTCAAGGAAAAGTCCAATATATATCTGGTGATATCTCGGGTGCTATTAGAGATAGCGAAATAAATCAAAGTTCATTGTCTGCAGGAGGCCCTGGCGCATGAATCTGTGCAGCGGGATCGACCTCGGACCACCAGGGGCCGAGATAACTACCGTCTCATGGGGCCGGACTGTCAGGGTCAGGGAAAAATCCAATATATATCTGTTGATATCTCGGGTGCTATTAGAGATAGCGCAATAAATCAGAGTGCATTGTCTGTAGGAGGCCCTGGCGCATGAATCTGTGCAGCGGGATCGACCTCAGACCACGAGGGACCGAGAAAACCATCGACACATGGGGCCGGACTGTCAGGGTCAAGGAAAAGTCCAATATATGTCGGGTGATATCTCGGGTGCTATTAGAGATAGCGAAATAAATCAAAGTGCATTGTCTGCAGGAGGCCCTGGCGCATGAATCTGTGCAGCGGGAACGGCCTCGGACCAGCAGATGCCGAGAAAACCTCCGTCTCATGGGGTCGGACAATCAGGGTCAGGGAAAAATCCAATGAATATCTGGTGATATCTCGGGTGCTATTACAGATAGCACAATAAATCAAAGTGCATTGTCTGCAGGAAGCCTTGGCGCATGAATCTGTTCAGCGGGATCGACCTCGGACCACGAGGGACCGAGAAAACCATCGACACATGGGGCCGGAATGTCAGGGTCAAGGAAAAATCCAATATATGTCGGGTGATATCTCGGATGCTATTAGAGATAGCGCAATAAATCAAAGTGCATTGTCTGTAGGAGGCCCTGGCGTATGCATCTGTGCAGCGAGATCGACCTCGGACCTCCAGGGGCCGAGAAAATTACCGTCTCATGGGGCCGGACACTCAGGGTCTGGGAAAAATCCAATATATATCTGGTAATATCTCGGGTGCTATTAGAGATAGCGCAATAAAACAAAGTGAATTATATGCAGGAAGCCTTGGCGCATGAATCTGTTCAGCGGGATCAACCTCGGACCACGAGGGACCGAAAAAACCATCGACACATGGGTCGGACTGTCAGGGTCAAGAAAAATCCAATATATATCTGGTGATATCTCGGGTGCTATTAGAGATATCGCAATAAATCAAAGTGCATTGTCTGCAGAAGGCCCTGGCGCATGAATCTGTGCAGCAGGAACGACCTCGGACCACGAGGGACCGAGAAAACCATCGGCACATGGGGCCGGACTGTCAGGGTCAAGGAAAAATCCAATATATGTCGGGTGATATCTCGGGTGCTATTACAGATAGCGCAATAAATCAAAGTGCATTGTCTGTAGGAGGCCCTGGCGCATAAATCTGTGCAGCGGGAACGACCTCGGACCGCCAGAGGCCGAGAAAACTACCGTCTTATGGGGCCGGACACTCAGGGTCAGGGAAAAATCCAATATATGTCTGGTGATATCTCGGGTGCTATTACAGATAGCGCAATAAATCAAAGTGCATTGTCTGCAGGAGGCCCTAGCGCAAGGAATCTGTGCAGCGGGAACGACCTCGGACCGCCAGGGGCCGAGAAAACTACCGTCTTATGGTGCCGGACACTCAGGGTCAGGGCAAAATCCAATATATGTCTGGTGATATCTCGGGTGCTATTAGAGATAGCGCAATAAATCAAAGTGGATTGTCTGCAGGAGGCCCTGGCCCATGAATCTGTGCAGCGGGAACGACCTCGGACCACCAGGGGCCGAGAAAACTACCGTCTCATGGGGCCGGACACTCAGTGTCAGGGAAAAATCCAATATATATCTGGTGATATCTCGGGTGCTATTAGAGATAGCGCAACAAACCAGAATGCAATGTCTGCAGGAGGCCCTGGCGCATGAATCTGTAAAGCGGGAACGACCTCGGACCACCAGGGGCCGAGAAAACCACCGTCTCATGGGGTCGGACACTCAGGGTCAGGGGAACATCCGATATATATATGGTGATATCTCGGGTGCTATTACAGATAGCGCAATAAATCAAAGTGCATTGTCTATAGGAGGCCCTGGCGCATGAATCTGTGCAGCGGGAACGACCTCGGACCGCCAGGGGCCGAGAAAACTACCGTCTCATAGGGCCGGACACTCAGTGTCAGGGACAAATCCAATATATATCCGGTGATATCTCGGGTGCTATTACAGATAGCGCAATAAATCAAAGTGCATTGTCTGTAGGAGGCCCTGGCGCATGAATCTGTGCAGCGGGATCGAACTCGGACCACCAGGGGCCGAGAAAATCACCGTCTGATGGGGCCGGACTGACAGGGTCAGGGAAAAATCCTATATATATCTGGTGATATCTCGGGTGCTATTACAGATAGCGCAATAAATCAAAGTGCATTGTCTGTAGGAGGCCCTGGCGCATGAATCTGTGCAGCGGGAACGACCTCGGACCGCCAGGGGCCGAGAAAACTACCGTCTCATAGGGCCGGACACTCAGTGTCAGGGACAAATCCAATATATATCCGGTGATATCTCGGGTGCTATTACAGATAGCGCAATAAATCAAAGTGCATTGTCTGTAGGAGGCCCTGGCGCATGAATCTGTGCAGCGGGATCGAACTCGGACCACCAGGGGCCGAGAAAATCACCGTCTGATGGGGCCGGACTGACAGGGTCAGGGAAAAATCCTATATATATCTGGTGATATCTCGGGTGCTATTAGAGATAGCGAAGTAAATCAAAGTGCATTGTCTGCAGGAGGCCCTGGCGCATGAACCTGTGCAGCGGGAACGACCTCGGACCAGCAGGGGCCGAGAAAACCACCGTCTCATGGGGTCGGACACTCAGGGTCAGGGACAAATCCAATATATATCTGGTGATATCTCGGGTGCTATTAAAGATAGCGCAATAAATCAAAGTGCATTGTCTATAGGAGGCCCTGGCGCATGAATCTGTGCAGCGGGATCGACCTCGGACCACCAGGGGCCGAGAAAATTACAGATATTCGGAATCCGTCACCCAAGGTCATGTAAAAATCCAGAATATATCTGGTGATATCTCGGGTGCTATTACAGATAGCGCAATAAATCAAAGTGGATTGTCTGCAGGAGGCCCTGGCGCATGGATCTGTGCAGCGGGAACGCCCTCGGACCACCAGGGGCCGAGAAAACTACCGTCTCATGGGGCCGGGCACTCAGTGTCAGGGAAAAATCCAATATATATCTGGTGATATCTCGGGTGCTATTAGAGATAGCGCAACAAACCAAAGTGCAATGTCTGCAGGAGGCCCTGGCGCATGAATCTGTAAAGCGGGAACGACCGCGGACCACCAGGGGCCGAGAAAACCACCGTCTCATGGGGTCGGACACTCAGGGTCAGGGACAAATCCAATATATATCTGGTGATATCTCGGGTGCTATTACAGATAGCGCAATAAATCAAAGTGCATTGTCTGTAGGAGGCCCTGACGCACGAATCTGTGCAGTGGGATCGACCTCGGACCTCCAGGGGCCAAGAAAACCACCGTCTCATGGGGCCGGACACTCAGGGTCAGGGGAACATCCAATATATATATGGTGATATCTCGGGTGCTATTACAGATAGCGCAATAAATCAAAGTGCATTGTCTATAGGAGGCCCAGGCGCATGAATCTGTGCAGCGGGATCGACCTCGGACCACCAGGGGCCGAGAAAATTACAGATATTCGGAATCCGTCACCCAAGGTCATGTAAAAATCCAGAATATATCTGGTGATATCTCGGGTGCTATTACAGATAGCGCAATAAATCAAAGTGCATTGTCTGCAGGAGGCCCTAGCGCAAGGAATCTGTGCAGCGGGAACGTTCTCGGACCACCAGGGGCCGAGAAAATCACCGTCTGATGGGGCCGGACTGTCAGGGTCAGGGAAAAATCCAATATATATCTGGTGACATCTCGGGTGCTATTAGAGATAGCGCAATAAATCAAAGTGCATTGTCTGCAGGAGGCCCTGGCGCATGAATCTCTGCAGCGGGAACGACCTCGGACCACCAGGGGCCGAGAAAACCACCGTCTCATGGGGCCGGACACTCAGGGTCAGGGGAACATCCAATATATATATGGTGATATCTCGGGTGCTATTACAGATAGCGCAATAAATCAAAGTTCATTGTCTATAGGAGGCCCTGGCGCATGAATCTGTGCAGCGGGATCGACCTCGGACCACCAGGGGCCGAGAAAATTACAGATATTCGGAATCCGTCACCCAAGGTCATGTAAAAATCCAGAATATATCTGGTGATATCTCGGGTGCTATTACAGATAGCGCAATACTATAAATCAAAGTGCATTGTCTGCAGGAGGCCCTAGCGCAAGGAATCTGTGCAGCGGGAACGACCTCGGAACGCCAGGGGCCGAGAAAACTACCGTCTTATGGTGCCGGACACTCAGGGTCAGGGCAAAATCCAATATATGTCTGGTGATATCTCGGGTGCTATTAGAGATAGCGCAATAAATCAAAGTGGATTGTCTGCAGGAGGCCCTGGCCCATGAATCTGTGCAGCGGGAACGACCTCGGACCACCAGGGGCCGAGAAAACTACCGTCTCATGGGGCCGGACACTCAGTGTCAGGGAAAAATCCAATATATATCTGGTGATATCTCGGGTGCTATTAGAGATGGCGCAATAAATCAAAGTGAATTATCTGCAGGAGGCCCTGGCCCATGAATCTGTGCAGCGGGAACGACCTCGGACCACCAGGGGCCGAGAAAACTACCGTCTCATGGGGCCGGACACTCAGTGTCAGGGAAAAATCCAATATATAACTGGTTATATCTCGGGTGCTATTAGAGATAGCGAAATAAATCAAAGTGCATTGTCTGTAGGAGGCCCTGGCGCAGGAATCTGTGCAGTGGGATCGACCTCCGACCACCAGGGGCCGAGAGAACCACCGTCTCATGGGGTCGGACACTCAGGGTCAGGGGAACATCCGATATATATATGGTGATATCTCGGGTGCTATTACAGATAGCGCAATAAATCAAAGTGCATTGTCTGTAGGAGGCCCTGGCGCATGAATCTGTGCAGTGGGAACGACCTCGGACCGCCAGGGGCCGAGAAAACTACCGTCTCATAGGGCCGGACACTCAGTGTCAGGGACAAATCCAATATATATCCGGTGATATCTCGGGTGCTATTACAGATAGCGCAATAAATCAAAGTGCATTGTCTGTAGGAGGCCCTGGCGCATGAATCTGTGCAGCGGGATCGAACTCGGACAACCAGGGGCCGAGAAAATCACCGTCTGATGGGGCCGGACTGACAGGGTCAGGGACAAATCCAATATATATCTGGTGATATCTCGGGTGCTATTACAGATAGCGCAATAAATCAAAGTGCATTGTCTGTAGGAGGCCCTGACGCACGAATCTGTGCAGTGGGATCGACCTCGGACCTCCAGGGGCCAAGAAAACCACCGTCTCATGGGGCCGGACACTCAGGGTCAGGGGAACATCCAATATATATATGGTGATATCTCGGGTGCTATTACAGATAGCGCAATAAATCAAAGTGCATTGTCTATAGGAGGCCCAGGCGCATGAATCTGTGCAGCAGGATCGACCTCGGACCACCAGGGGCCGAGAAAATTACAGATATTCGGAATCCGTCACCCAAGGTCATGTAAAAATCCAGAATATATCTGGTGATATCTCGGGTGCTATTACAGATAGCGCAATAAATCAAAGTGCATTGTCTGCAGGAGGCCCTAGCGCAAGGAATCTGTGCAGCGGGAACGACCTCGGACCGCCAGGGGCCGAGAAAACTACCGTCTTATGGTGCCGGACACTCAGGGTCAGGGCAAAATCCAATATATGTCTGGTGATATCTCGGGTGCTATTAGAGATAGCGCAATAAATCAAAGTGGATTGTCTGCAGGAGGCCCTGGCCCATGAATCTGTGCAGCGGGAACGACCTCGGACCACCAGGGGCCGAGAAAACTACCGTCTCATGGGGTCGGACACTCAGGGTCAGGGACAAATCCAAAATAAATATGGTGATATCTCGGGTGCTATTACAGATAGCGCAATAATCAAAGTGCATTGTCTGTAGGAGGCCCTGGCGCATGAATCTGTGCAGCGGGATCGACCTCGGACCACCAGGGGCCGAGAAAATCACCGTCTGATGGGGCCGGACTGTCAGGGTCAGGGAAAAATCCAATATATATCTGGTGATATCTCGGGTGCTATTAGAGATAGCGCAATAAATCAAAGTGCATTGTCTGCAGGAGGCCCTGGCGCATGAATCTCTGCAGCGGGAACGACCTCGGACCACCAGGGGCCGAGAAAACCACCGTCTCATGGGGCCGGACACTCAGGGTCAGGGGAACATCCAATATATATATGGTGATATCTCGGGTGCTATTACAGATAGCGCAATAAATCAAAGTTCATTGTCTATAGGAGGCCCTGGCGCATGAATCTGTGCAGCGGGATCGACCTCGGACCACCAGGGGCCGAGAAAATTACAGATATTCGGAATCCGTCACCCAAGGTCATGTAAAAATCCAGAATATATCTGGTGATATCTCGGGTGCTATTACAGATAGCGCAATACTATAAATCAAAGTGCATTGTCTGCAGGAGGCCCTAGCGCAAGGAATCTGTGCAGCGGGAACGACCTCGGAACGCCAGGGGCCGAGAAAACTACCGTCTTATGGTGCCGGACACTCAGGGTCAGGGCAAAATCCAATATATGTCTGGTGATATCTCGGGTGCTATTAGAGATAGCGCAATAAATCAAAGTGGATTGTCTGCAGGAGGCCCTGGCCGATGAATCTGTGCAGCGGGAACGACCTCGGACCACCAGGGGCCGAGAAAACTACCGTCTCATGGGGCCGGACACTCAGTGTCAGGGAAAAATCCAATATATAACTGGTTATATCTCGGGTGCTATTAGAGATAGCGAAATAAATCAAAGTGCATTGTCTGTAGGAGGCCCTGGCGCAGGAATCTGTGCAGTGGGATCGACCTCGGACCACCAGGGGCCGAGAGAACCACCGTCTCATGGGGTCGGACACTCAGGGTCAGGGGAACATCCGATATATATATGGTGATATCTCGGGTGCTATTACAGATAGCGCAATAAATCAAAGTGCATTGTCTGTAGGAGGCCCTGGCGCATGAATCTGTGCAGTGGGAACGACCTCGGACCGCCAGGGGCCGAGAAAACTACCGTCTCATAGGGCCGGACACTCAGTGTCAGGGACAAATCCAATATATATCCGGTGATATCTCGGGTGCTATTACAGATAGCGCAATAAATCAAAGTGCATTGTCTGTAGGAGGCCCTGGCGCATGAATCTGTGCAGCGGGATCGAACTCGGACCACCAGGGGCCGAGAAAATCACCGTCTGATGGGGCCGGACTGACAGGGTCAGGAAAAAATCCTATATATATCTGGTGATATCTCGGGTGCTATTAGAGATAGCGAAGTAAATCAAAGTGCATTGTCTGCAGGAGGCCCTGGCGCATGAACCTGTGCAGCGGGAACGACCTCGGACCAGCAGGGGCCGAGAAAACCACCGTCCCATGGGGTCGGACACTCAGGGTCAGGGACAAATCCAATATATATCTGGTGATATCTCGGGTGCTATTAAAGATAGCGCAATAAATCAAAGTGCATTGTCTGTAGGAGGCCCTGGCGCATAAACCTGTGCAGCGGGAACGACCTCGGACCGCCAGAGGCCGAGAAAACTACCGTCATATGGGGCCGGACACTCAGGGTCAGGGAAAAATCCAATATATGTCTGGTGATATCTCTGGTGCTATTAGAGATAGAGCAATAAATCAAAGTGCATTGTCTGCAGGAGGCCCTGGCGCATGAATCTGTGCAGCGGGAACGACCTCGGACCACCAGGGGCCGAGAAAACCACCGTCTCATGGGGTCGGACACTCAGGGTCAGGGAAACATCCAATATATATCTGGTGATATCTCGGGTGCTATTACAGATAGCGCAATAAACCAAAGTGCATTGTCTGCAGCAGGCCCTGGCGCATGAATCTGTGCAGCGGGAACGACCTCGGACCACCAGGGGCCGAGAAAACTACGGTCTCATGGGGCCGGGCACTCAGGGTCTGGGAAAAATCCAATATATATCTGGTAATATCTCGGGTGCTATTAGAGATAGCGCAATACATCAAAGTGCATTGTCTATAGGAGGCCCTGGCGCATGAATCTGTGCAGCGGGATCGACCTCGGACCACCAGGGGCCGAGAAAATTACAGATATTCGGAATCCGTCACCCAAGGTCATGTAAAAATCCAGAATATATCTGGTGATATCTCGGGTGCTATTACAGATAGCGCAATAAATCAAAGTGGATTGTCTGCAGGAGGCCCTGGCGCATGGATCTGTGCAGCGGGAACGCCCTCGGACCACCAGGGGCCGAGAAAACTACCGTCTCATGGGGCCGGGCACTCAGTGTCAGGGAAAAATCCAATATATATCTGGTGATATCTCGGGTGCTATTAGAGATAGCGCAACAAACCAAAGTGCAATGTCTGCAGGAGGCCCTGGCGCATGAATCTGTAAAGCGGGAACGACCGCGGACCACCAGGGGCCGAGAAAACCACCGTCTCATGGGGTCGGACACTCAGGGTCAGGGACAAATCCAATATATATCTGGTGATATCTCGGGTGCTATTACAGATAGCGCAATAAATCAAAGTGCATTGTCTGTAGGAGGCCCTGGCGCAGGAATCTGTGCAGTGGGATCGACCTCGGACCTCCAGGGGCCAAGAAAACCACCGTCTCATGGGGCCGGACACTCAGGGTCGGGGGAACATCCAATATATATATGGTGATATCTCGGGTGCTATTACAGATAGCGCAATAAATCAAAGTGCATTGTCTATAGGAGGCCCAGGCGCATGAATCTGTGCAGCGGGATCGACCTCGGACCACCAGGGGCCGAGAAAATTACAGATATTCTGAATCCGTCACCCAAGGTCATGTAAAAATCCAGAATATATATGGTGATATCTCGGGTGCTATTACAGATAGCGCAATAAATCAAAGTGCACTGTCTGCAGGAGGCCCTAGCGGAAGGAATCTGTGCAGCGGGAACGACCTCGGACCGCCAGGGGCCGAGAAAACTACCGTCTTATGGGGCCGGACACTCAGGGTCAGGGAAAAATCCAATATATGTCTGGTGATATCTCGGGTGCTATTAGAGATAGCGCAATAAATCAAAGTGCATTGTCTGCAGGAGGCCCTGGCGCATGAATCTGTAAACCGGGAACGACCTCGGACCACCAGGGGCCGAGAAAATCACCGTCTCATGGGGCCGGACGGCCAGGGTCAGGGAAAAATCCAATATATATCTGGTGATATCTCGGGTGCTATTAGAGATAGCGCAATAAGTCAAAGTGCATTGTCTGTAGGAGGCCCTGGCGCATGAATCTGTGCAGCGGGAACGACCTCGGACCGCCAGGGGCCGAGAAAACTACCGTCTCATGGGGCCGGACACTCAGTGTCAGGGAAAAATCCAATATATATCTGGTGATATCTCGGGTGCTATTAGAGATAGCGAAATAAATCAAAGTGCATTGTCTGTAGGAGGCCCTGGCGCATGAATCTGTGCAGTGTGATCGACCTCGGACCTCCAGGAGCCGAGAAAACCACCGTCTCATGTGGCCGGACACTCAGGGTCTGGGGAACATCCAATATATATGTGGTGATATCTCGGGTGCTATTACAGATAGCGCAATAAATCAAAGTGCATTGTCTATAGGAGGCCCTGGCGCATGAATCTGTGCAGCGGGATCGACCTCGGACCACCAGGGGCCGAGAAAATTACAGATATTCGGAATCCGTCACCCAAGGTCATGTAAAAATCCAGAATATATCTGGTGATATCTCGGGTGCTATTACAGATAGCGCAATAAATCAAAGTGGATTGTCTGCAGGAGGCCCTGGCGCATGGATCTGTGCAGCGGGAACGCCCTCGGACCACCAGGGGCCGAGAAAACTACCGTCTCATGGGGCCGGACACTCAGTGTCAGGGAAAAATCCAATATATATCTGGTGATATCTCGGGTGCTATTAGAGATAGCGCAACAAACCAAAGTGCAATGTCTGCAGGAGGCCCTGGCGCATGAATCTGTAAAGCGGGAACGACCTCGGACCACCAGGAGCCGAGAAAACCACCGTCTCATGGGGTCGGACACTCAGGGTCAGGGACAAATCCAATATATATCTGGTGATATCTCGGGTGCTATTACAGATAGCGCAATAAATCAAAGTGCATTGTCTGTAGGAGGCCCTGGCGCAGGAATCTGTGCAGTGGGATCGACCTCGGACCTCCAGGGGCCGAGAAAACCACCGTCTCATGGGGCCGGACACTCAGGGTCAGGGGAACATCCAATATATATATGGTGATATCTCGGGTGCTATTACAGATAGCGCAATAAATCAGAGTGCATTGTCTATAGGAGGCCCTGGCGCATGAATCTGTGCAGCGGGATCGACCTCGGACGACCAGGGGCCGAGAAAATTACAGATATTCGGAATCCGTCACCCAAGGTCATGTAAAAATCCAATATATATCTGGTGATATCTCGGGTGCTATTAGAGATAGCGCAACAAACCAAAGTGCAATGTCTGCAGGAGGCCCTGGCGCATGAATCTGTAAAGCGGGAACGACCTCGGACCACCAGGAGCCGAGAAAACCACCGTCTCATGGGGTCGGACACTCAGGGTCAGGGACAAATCCAATATATATCTGGTGATATCTCGGGTGCTATTACAGATAGCGCAATAAATCAAAGTGCATTGTCTGTAGGAGGCCCTGGCGCAGGAATCTGTGCAGTGGGATCGACCTCGGACCTCCAGGGGCCGAGAAAACCACAGTCTCATGGGGCCGGACACTCAGGGTCAGGGAAAAATCCAATATATATCTGGTGATATCTCGGGTGCTATTACAGATAGCGCAATAAATCAAAGTGCATTGTCTGTAGGAGGCCCTGGCGCAGGAATCTGTGCAGTGGGATCGACCTCGGACCTCCAGGGGCCGAGAAAACCACCGTCTCATGGGGCCGGACACTCAGGGTCAGGGGAACATCCAATATATATATGGTGATATCTCGGGTGCTATTACAGATAGCGCAATAAATCAGAGTGCATTGTCTATAGGAGGCCCTGGCGCATGAATCTGTGCAGCGGGATCGACCTCGGACGACCAGGGGCCGAGAAAATTACAGATATTCGGAATCCGTCACCCAAGGTCATGTAAAAATCCAATATATATCTGGTGATATCTCGGGTGCTATTAGAGATAGCGCAACAAACCAAAGTGCAATGTCTGCAGGAGGCCCTGGCGCATGAATCTGTAAAGCGGGAACGACCTCGGACCACCAGGAGCCGAGAAAACCACCGTCTCATGGGGTCGGACACTCAGGGTCAGGGACAAATCCAATATATATCTGGTGATATCTCGGGTGCTATTACAGATAGCGCAATAAATCAAAGTGCATTGTCTGTAGGAGGCCCTGGCGCAGGAATCTGTGCAGTGGGATCGACCTCGGACCTCCAGGGGCCGAGAAAACCACAGTCTCATGGGGCCGGACACTCAGGGTCAGGGAAAAATCCAATATATATCTGGTGATATCTCGGGTGCTATTACAGATAGCGCAATAAATCAAAGTGCATTGTCTGTAGGAGGCCCTGGCGCAGGAATCTGTGCAGTGGGATCGACCTCGGACCTCCAGGGGCCGAGAAAACCACCGTCTCATGGGGCCGGACACTCAGGGTCAGGGGAACATCCAATATATATATGGTGATATCTCGGGTGCTATTACAGATAGCGCAATAAATCAAAGTGCATTGTCTATAGGAGGCCCTGGCGCATGAATCTGTGCAGCGGGATCGACCTCGGACGACCAGGGGCCGAGAAAATTACAGATATTCGGAATCCGTCACCCAAGGTCATGTAAAAATCCAATATATATCTGGTGATATCTCGGGTGCTATTAGAGATAGCGCAACAAACCAAAGTGCAATGTCTGCAGGAGGCCCTGGCGCATGAATCTGTAAAGCGGGAACGACCTCGGACCACCAGGAGCCGAGAAAACCACCGTCTCATGGGGTCGGACACTCAGGGTCAGGGACAAATCCAATATATATCTGGTGATATCTCGGGTGCTATTACAGATAGCGCAATAAATCAAAGTGCATTGTCTGTAGGAGGCCCTGGCGCAGGAATCTGTGCAGTGGGATCGACCTCGGACCTCCAGGGGCCGAGAAAACCACAGTCTCATGGGGCCGGACACTCAGGGTCAGGGAAAAATCCAATATATATCTGGTGATATCTCGGGTGCTATTACAGATAGCGCAATAATCAAAGTGCACTGTCTGTAGGAGGCCCTGGCGCATGAATCTGTGCAGCGGGATCGACCTCGGACCACCAGGGGCCGAGAAAATCACCGTCTGACGGGGCCGGACTGTCAGGGTCAGGGAAAAATCCAATATATAACTGGTTATATCTCGGGTGCTATTAGAGATAGCGAAATAAATCAAAGTGCAACGTCTGCAGGAGGCCCTGGCGCATGAATCTCTGCAGCGGGAACGACCTCGGACCACCAGGGGCCGAGAAAACCACCGTCTCATGGGGCCGGACACTCAGGGTCAGGGGAACATCCAATATATATATGGTGATATCTCGGGTGCTATTACAGATAGCGCAATAAATCAAAGTTCATTGTCTATAGGAGGCCCTGGCGCATGAATCTGTGCAGCGGGATCGACCTCGGACCACCAGGGGCCGAGAAAATTACAGATATTCGGAATCCGTCACCCAAGGTCATGTAAAAATCCAAAATATATCTGGTGATATCTCGGGTGCTATTACAGATAGCGCAATAAATCAAAGTGCATTGTCTGCAGGAGGCCCTAGCGCAAGGAATCTGTGCAGCGGGAACGACCTCGGACCGCCAGGGGCCGAGAAAACTACCGTCTTATGGTGCCGGACACTCAGGGTCAGGGCAAAATCCAATATATGTCTGGTGATATCTCGGGTGCTATTAGAGATAGCGCAATAAATCAAAGTGGATTGTCTGCAGGAGGCCCTGGCCCATGAATCTGTGCAGCGGGAACGACCTCGGACCACCAGGGGCCGAGAAAACTACCGTCTCATGGGGCCGGACACTCAGTGTCAGGGAAAAATCCAATATATATCTGGTGATATCTCGGGTGCTATTAGAGATAGCGCAACAAACCAGAATGCAATGTCTGCAGGAGGCCCTGGCGCATGAATCTGTAAAGCGGGAACGACCTCGGACCACCAGGGGCCGAGAAAACCACCGTCTCATGGGGTCGGACACTCAGGGTCAGGGGAACATCCGATATATATATGGTGATATCTCGGGTGCTATTACAGATAGCGCAATAAATCAAAGTGCATTGTCTGTAGGAGGCCCTGGCGCATGAATCTGTGCAGCGGGATCGACCTCGGACCACGAGGGACCGACAAAACCATCGACACATGGGGCCGGACTGTGAGGGTCGGGGAAAAATCCAATATATATCTGGTGATATCTCGGGTGCTATTAGAGATAGCGAAATAAATCAAAGTTCATTGTCTGCAGGAGGCCCTGGCGCATGAACCTGTGCAGCGGGAACGACCTCGGACCACCAGGGGCCGAGAAAACCACCGTCTCATGGGGTCGGACACTCAGGGTCAGGGACAAATCCAAAATAAATATGGTGATATCTCGGGTGCTATTACAGATAGCGCAATAATCAAAGTGCATTGTCTGTAGGAGGCCCTGGCGCATGAATCTGTGCAGCGGGATCGACCTCGGACCACCAGGGGCCGAGAAAATTACAGATATTCGGAATCCGTCACCCAAGGTCATGTAAAAATCCAGAATATATCTGGTGATATCTCGGGTGCTATTACAGATAGTGCAATAAATCAAAGTGGATTGTCTGCAGGAGGCCCTGGCGCATGGATGTGTGCAGCGGGAAAGCCCTCGGACCACCAGGGGTCGAGAAAACTACCGTCTCATGGGGCCGGACACTCAGTGTCAGGGAAAAATCCAATATATATCTGGTGATATCTCGGGTGCTATTAGAGATAGCGAAATAAATCAAAGTTCATTGTCTGCAGGAGGCCCTGGCGCATGAACCTGTGCAGCGGGATCGACCTCGGACCACCAGGGGCCGAGAAAATCACCGTCTGATGGGGCCGGACTGTCAGGGTCAGGGAAAAATCCAATATATAACTGGTTATATCTCGGGTGCTATTAGAGATAGCGAAATAAATCAAAGTGCATTATCTGTAGGAGGCCCTGGCGCATGGATCTGTGCAGTGGGATCGATCTCGGACCTCCAGGGGCCGAGAAAACCACCGTCTCATGGGGCCGGACACTCAGGGTCAGGGGAACATCCAATATATATATGGTGATATCTCGGGTGCTATTACAGATAGCGCAATAAATCAAAGTTCATTGTCTATAGGAGGCCCTGGCGCATGAATCTGTGCAGCGGGATCGACCTCGGACCACCAGGGGCCGAGAAAATTACAGATATTCGGAATCCGTCACCCAAGGTCATGTAAAAATCCAAAATATATCTGGTGATATCTCGGGTGCTATTACAGATAGCGCAATAAATCAAAGTGCATTGTCTGCAGGAGGCCCTAGCGCAAGGAATCTGTGCAGCGGGAACGACCTCGGACCGCCAGGGGCCGAGAAAACTACCGTCTTATGGTGCCGGACACTCAGGGTCAGGGCAAAATCCAATATATGTCTGGTGATATCTCGGGTGCTATTAGAGATAGCGCAATAAATCAAAGTGGATTGTCTGCAGGAGGCCCTGGCCCATGAATCTGTGCAGCGGGAACGACCTCGGACCACCAGGGGCCGAGAAAACTACCGTCTCATGGGGCCGGACACTCAGTGTCAGGGAAAAATCCAATATATATCTGGTGATATCTCGGGTGCTATTAGAGATAGCGCAACAAACCAGAATGCAATGTCTGCAGGAGGCCCTGGCGCATGAATCTGTAAAGCGGGAACGACCTCGGACCACCAGGGGCCGAGAAAACCACCGTCTCATGGGGTCGGACACTCAGGGTCAGGGGAACATCCGATATATATATGGTGATATCTCGGGTGCTATTACAGATAGCGCAATAAATCAAAGTGCATTGTCTGTAGGAGGCCCTGGCGCATGAATCTGTGCAGCGGGATCGACCTCGGACCACGAGGGACCGACAAAACCATCGACACATGGGGCCGGACTGTGAGGGTCGGGGAAAAATCCAATATATATCTGGTGATATCTCGGGTGCTATTAGAGATAGCGAAATAAATCAAAGTTCATTGTCTGCAGGAGGCCCTGGCGCATGAACCTGTGCAGCGGGAACGACCTCGGACCACCAGGGGCCGAGAAAACCACCGTCTCATGGGGTCGGACACTCAGGGTCAGGGACAAATCCAAAATAAATATGGTGATATCTCGGGTGCTATTACAGATAGCGCAATAATCAAAGTGCATTGTCTGTAGGAGGCCCTGGCGCATGAATCTGTGCAGCGGGATCGACCTCGGACCACCAGGGGCCGAGAAAATTACAGATATTCGGAATCCGTCACCCAAGGTCATGTAAAAATCCAGAATATATCTGGTGATATCTCGGGTGCTATTACAGATAGTGCAATAAATCAAAGTGGATTGTCTGCAGGAGGCCCTGGCGCATGGATGTGTGCAGCGGGAAAGCCCTCGGACCACCAGGGGTCGAGAAAACTACCGTCTCATGGGGCCGGACACTCAGTGTCAGGGAAAAATCCAATATATATCTGGTGATATCTCGGGTGCTATTAGAGATAGCGAAATAAATCAAAGTTCATTGTCTGCAGGAGGCCCTGGCGCATGAACCTGTGCAGCGGGATCGACCTCGGACCACCAGGGGCCGAGAAAATCACCGTCTGATGGGGCCGGACTGTCAGGGTCAGGGAAAAATCCAATATATAACTGGTTATATCTCGGGTGCTATTAGAGATAGCGAAATAAATCAAAGTGCATTATCTGTAGGAGGCCCTGGCGCATGGATCTGTGCAGTGGGATCGATCTCGGACCTCCAGGGGCCGAGAAAACCACCGTCTCATGGGGCCGGACACTCAGGGTCAGGGGAACATCCAATATATATATGGTGATATCTCGGGTGCTATTACAGATAGCGCAATAAATCAAAGTGCATTGTCTATAGGAGGCCCTGGCGCATGAATCTGTGCAGCGGGATCGACCTCGGACCACCAGGGGCCGAGAAAATAACAGATATTCTGAATCCGTCACCCAAGGTCATGTAAAAATCCAGAATATATATGGTGATATCTCGGGTGCTATTACAGATAGCGCAATAAATCAAAGTGCACTGTCTGCAGGAGGCCCTAGCGGAAGGAATCTGTGCAGCGGGAACGACCTCGGACCGCCAGGGGCCGAGAAAACTACCGTCTTATGGGGCCGGACACTCAGGGTCAGGGAAAAATCCAATATATGTCTGGTGATATCTCGGGTGCTATTAGAGATAGCGCAATAAATCAAAGTGGATTGTCTGCAGGAGGCCCTGGCGCATGAATCTGTGCAGCGGGAACGACCTCGGTCCACCAGGGGCCGAGAAAACCACCGTCTCATGGGGTCGGACACTCAGGGTCAGGGAAAAATCCAATATATATCTGGTGATATCTCGGGTGCTATTACAGATAGCGCAATAAATCAAAGTGCATTGTCTGCAGGAGGCCCTGGCCCATGAATCTGTTGAGCGGGAACGACCTCGGACCACCAGGGGCCGAGAAAACTGCCGTCTCATGGGGCCGGACACTCTGTGTCAGGGAAAAATCCAATATATATCTGGTGATATCTCGGGTGCTATTAGAGATAGCGCAACAAACCAAAGTGCAATGTCTGCAGGAGACCCTGGCGCATGAATCTGTAAAGCGGGAACGACCTCGGACCACCAGGGGCCGAGAAAACTACCGTCTCATGGGGCCGGACACTCAGTGTCAGTGAAAAATCCAATATATATCTGATGATATCTCGGGTGCTATTAGAGATAGCGCAACAGACCAGAGTGCAATGTCTGCAGGAGGCCCTGGCGCATGAATCTGTAAAGCGGGAACGACCTCGGACCACCAGGGGCCGAGAAAACCAGAGTCTCATGGGGCCGGACACTCAGGGTCAGGGAAAAATCCAATATATATCTGGTGATATCTCGGGTGCTATTAGAGATAGCGCAATAAATCAGAGTGCATTGTCTGTAGGAGGCCCTGGCGCATGGCTCTGTGCAGTGGGATCGACCTCCGACCTCCAGGGGCCGAGAAAACCACCGTCTCATGGGGCCGGACACTCAGGGTCAGGGAAAAATCCAATATATATCTGGTGATATCTCGGGTGCTATTACAGATAGCGCAATAAATCAAAGTGCATTGTCTGCAGGAGGCCCTGGCGCATGAATCTGTAAACCGGGAACGACCTCGGACCACCAGGGGCCGAGAAAATCACCGTCTCATGGGGCCGGACGGCCAGGGTCAGGGAAAAATCCAATATATATCTGGTGATATCTCGGGTGCTATTAGAGATAGCGCAATAAGTCAAAGTGCATTGTCTGTAGGAGGCCCTGGCGCATGAATCTGTGCAGCGGGAACGACCTCGGACCGCCAGGGGCCGAGAAAACTACCGTCTCATGGGGCCGGACACTCAGTGTCAGGGAAAAATCCAATATATATCTGGTGATATCTCGGGTGCTATTAGAGATAGCGAAATAAATCAAAGTGCATTGTCTGTAGGAGGCCCTGGCGCATGAATCTGTGCAGTGTGATCGACCTCGGACCACCAGGGGCCGAGAAAATTACAGATATTCGGAATCCGTCACCCAAGGTCATGTAAAAATCCAGAATATATCTGGTGATATCTCGGGTGCTATTACAGATAGTGCAATAAATCAAAGTGGATTGTCTGCAGGAGGCCCTGGCGCATGGATGTGTGCAGCGGGAAAGCCCTCGGACCACCAGGGGTCGAGAAAACTACCGTCTCATGGGGCCGGACACTCAGTGTCAGGGAAAAATCCAATATATATCTGGTGATATCTCGGGTGCTATTAGAGATAGCGAAATAAATCAAAGTTCATTGTCTGCAGGAGGCCCTGGCGCATGAACCTGTGCAGCGGGATCGACCTCGGACCACCAGGGGCCGAGAAAATCACCGTCTGATGGGGCCGGACTGTCAGGGTCAGGGAAAAATCCAATATATAACTGGTTATATCTCGGGTGCTATTAGAGATAGCGAAATAAATCAAAGTGCATTATCTGTAGGAGGCCCTGGCGCATGGATCTGTGCAGTGGGATCGATCTCGGACCTCCAGGGGCCGAGAAAACCACCGTCTCATGGGGCCGGACACTCAGGGTCAGGGGAACATCCAATATATATATGGTGATATCTCGGGTGCTATTACAGATAGCGCAATAAATCAAAGTGCATTGTCTATAGGAGGCCCTGGCGCATGAATCTGTGCAGCGGGATCGACCTCGGACCACCAGGGGCCGAGAAAATAACAGATATTCTGAATCCGTCACCCAAGGTCATGTAAAAATCCAGAATATATATGGTGATATCTCGGGTGCTATTACAGATAGCGCAATAAATCAAAGTGCACTGTCTGCAGGAGGCCCTAGCGGAAGGAATCTGTGCAGCGGGAACGACCTCGGACCGCCAGGGGCCGAGAAAACTACCGTCTTATGGGGCCGGACACTCAGGGTCAGGGAAAAATCCAATATATGTCTGGTGATATCTCGGGTGCTATTAGAGATAGCGCAATAAATCAAAGTGGATTGTCTGCAGGAGGCCCTGGCGCATGAATCTGTGCAGCGGGAACGACCTCGGTCCACCAGGGGCCGAGAAAACCACCGTCTCATGGGGTCGGACACTCAGGGTCAGGGAAAAATCCAATATATATCTGGTGATATCTCGGGTGCTATTACAGATAGCGCAATAAATCAAAGTGCATTGTCTGCAGGAGGCCCTGGCCCATGAATCTGTTGAGCGGGAACGACCTCGGACCACCAGGGGCCGAGAAAACTGCCGTCTCATGGGGCCGGACACTCTGTGTCAGGGAAAAATCCAATATATATCTGGTGATATCTCGGGTGCTATTAGAGATAGCGCAACAAACCAAAGTGCAATGTCTGCAGGAGACCCTGGCGCATGAATCTGTAAAGCGGGAACGACCTCGGACCACCAGGGGCCGAGAAAACTACCGTCTCATGGGGCCGGACACTCAGTGTCAGTGAAAAATCCAATATATATCTGATGATATCTCGGGTGCTATTAGAGATAGCGCAACAGACCAGAGTGCAATGTCTGCAGGAGGCCCTGGCGCATGAATCTGTAAAGCGGGAACGACCTCGGACCACCAGGGGCCGAGAAAACCAGAGTCTCATGGGGCCGGACACTCAGGGTCAGGGAAAAATCCAATATATATCTGGTGATATCTCGGGTGCTATTAGAGATAGCGCAATAAATCAGAGTGCATTGTCTGTAGGAGGCCCTGGCGCATGGCTCTGTGCAGTGGGATCGACCTCCGACCTCCAGGGGCCGAGAAAACCACCGTCTCATGGGGCCGGACACTCAGGGTCAGGGAAAAATCCAATATATATCTGGTGATATCTCGGGTGCTATTACAGATAGCGCAATAAATCAAAGTGCATTGTCTGCAGGAGGCCCTGGCGCATGAATCTGTAAACCGGGAACGACCTCGGACCACCAGGGGCCGAGAAAATCACCGTCTCATGGGGCCGGACGGCCAGGGTCAGGGAAAAATCCAATATATATCTGGTGATATCTCGGGTGCTATTAGAGATAGCGCAATAAGTCAAAGTGCATTGTCTGTAGGAGGCCCTGGCGCATGAATCTGTGCAGCGGGAACGACCTCGGACCGCCAGGGGCCGAGAAAACTACCGTCTCATGGGGCCGGACACTCAGTGTCAGGGAAAAATCCAATATATATCTGGTGATATCTCGGGTGCTATTAGAGATAGCGAAATAAATCAAAGTGCATTGTCTGTAGGAGGCCCTGGCGCATGAATCTGTGCAGTGTGATCGACCTCGGACCTCCAGGAGCCGAGAAAACCACCGTCTCATGTGGCCGGACACTCAGGGTCTGGGGAACATCCAATATATATGTGGTGATATCTCGGGTGCTATTACAGATAGCGCAATAAATCAAAGTGCATTGTCTATAGGAGGCCCTGGCGCATGAATCTGTGCAGCGGGATCGACCTCGGACCACCAGGGGCCGAGAAAATTACAGATATTCGGAATCCGTCACCCAAGGTCATGTAAAAATCCAGAATATATCTGGTGATATCTCGGGTGCTATTACAGATAGCGCAATAAATCAAAGTGGATTGTCTGCAGGAGGCCCTGGCGCATGGATCTGTGCAGCGGGAACGCCCTCGGACCACCAGGGGCCGAGAAAACTACCGTCTCATGGGGTCGGACACTCAGGGTCAGGGACAAATCCAATATATATCTGGTGATATCTCGGGTGCTATTACAGATAGCGCAATAAATCAAAGTGCATTGTCTGTAGGAGGCCCTGGCGCAGGAATCTGTGCAGTGGGATCGACCTCGGACCTCCAGGGGCCGAGAAAACCACCGTCTCATGGGGCCGGACACTCAGGGTCAGGGGAACATCCAATATATATATGGTGATATCTCGGGTGCTATTACAGATAGCGCAATAAATCAGAGTGCATTGTCTATAGGAGGCCCTGGCGCATGAATCTGTGCAGCGGGATCGACCTCGGACGACCAGGGGCCGAGAAAATTACAGATATTCGGAATCCGTCACCCAAGGTCATGTAAAAATCCAATATATATCTGGTGATATCTCGGGTGCTATTAGAGATAGCGCAACAAACCAAAGTGCAATGTCTGCAGGAGGCCCTGGCGCATGAATCTGTAAAGCGGGAACGACCTCGGACCACCAGGAGCCGAGAAAACCACCGTCTCATGGGGTCGGACACTCAGGGTCAGGGACAAATCCAATATATATCTGGTGATATCTCGGGTGCTATTACAGATAGCGCAATAAATCAAAGTGCATTGTCTGTAGGAGGCCCTGGCGCAGGAATCTGTGCAGTGGGATCGACCTCGGACCTCCAGGGGCCGAGAAAACCACAGTCTCATGGGGCCGGACACTCAGGGTCAGGGAAAAATCCAATATATATCTGGTGATATCTCGGGTGCTATTACAGATAGCGCAATAAATCAAAGTGCATTGTCTGTAGGAGGCCCTGGCGCAGGAATCTGTGCAGTGGGATCGACCTCGGACCTCCAGGGGCCGAGAAAACCACCGTCTCATGGGGCCGGACACTCAGGGTCAGGGGAACATCCAATATATATATGGTGATATCTCGGGTGCTATTACAGATAGCGCAATAAATCAGAGTGCATTGTCTATAGGAGGCCCTGGCGCATGAATCTGTGCAGCGGGATCGACCTCGGACGACCAGGGGCCGAGAAAATTACAGATATTCGGAATCCGTCACCCAAGGTCATGTAAAAATCCAATATATATCTGGTGATATCTCGGGTGCTATTAGAGATAGCGCAACAAACCAAAGTGCAATGTCTGCAGGAGGCCCTGGCGCATGAATCTGTAAAGCGGGAACGACCTCGGACCACCAGGAGCCGAGAAAACCACCGTCTCATGGGGTCGGACACTCAGGGTCAGGGACAAATCCAATATATATCTGGTGATATCTCGGGTGCTATTACAGATAGCGCAATAAATCAAAGTGCATTGTCTGTAGGAGGCCCTGGCGCAGGAATCTGTGCAGTGGGATCGACCTCGGACCTCCAGGGGCCGAGAAAACCACAGTCTCATGGGGCCGGACACTCAGGGTCAGGGAAAAATCCAATATATATCTGGTGATATCTCGGGTGCTATTACAGATAGCGCAATAAATCAAAGTGCATTGTCTGTAGGAGGCCCTGGCGCAGGAATCTGTGCAGTGGGATCGACCTCGGACCTCCAGGGGCCGAGAAAACCACCGTCTCATGGGGCCGGACACTCAGGGTCAGGGGAACATCCAATATATATATGGTGATATCTCGGGTGCTATTACAGATAGCGCAATAAATCAAAGTGCATTGTCTATAGGAGGCCCTGGCGCATGAATCTGTGCAGCGGGATCGACCTCGGACGACCAGGGGCCGAGAAAATTACAGATATTCGGAATCCGTCACCCAAGGTCATGTAAAAATCCAATATATATCTGGTGATATCTCGGGTGCTATTAGAGATAGCGCAACAAACCAAAGTGCAATGTCTGCAGGAGGCCCTGGCGCATGAATCTGTAAAGCGGGAACGACCTCGGACCACCAGGAGCCGAGAAAACCACCGTCTCATGGGGTCGGACACTCAGGGTCAGGGACAAATCCAATATATATCTGGTGATATCTCGGGTGCTATTACAGATAGCGCAATAAATCAAAGTGCATTGTCTGTAGGAGGCCCTGGCGCAGGAATCTGTGCAGTGGGATCGACCTCGGACCTCCAGGGGCCGAGAAAACCACAGTCTCATGGGGCCGGACACTCAGGGTCAGGGAAAAATCCAATATATATCTGGTGATATCTCGGGTGCTATTACAGATAGCGCAATAATCAAAGTGCACTGTCTGTAGGAGGCCCTGGCGCATGAATCTGTGCAGCGGGATCGACCTCGGACCACCAGGGGCCGAGAAAATCACCGTCTGACGGGGCCGGACTGTCAGGGTCAGGGAAAAATCCAATATATAACTGGTTATATCTCGGGTGCTATTAGAGATAGCGAAATAAATCAAAGTGCAACGTCTGCAGGAGGCCCTGGCGCATGAATCTCTGCAGCGGGAACGACCTCGGACCACCAGGGGCCGAGAAAACCACCGTCTCATGGGGCCGGACACTCAGGGTCAGGGGAACATCCAATATATATATGGTGATATCTCGGGTGCTATTACAGATAGCGCAATAAATCAAAGTTCATTGTCTATAGGAGGCCCTGGCGCATGAATCTGTGCAGCGGGATCGACCTCGGACCACCAGGGGCCGAGAAAATTACAGATATTCGGAATCCGTCACCCAAGGTCATGTAAAAATCCAAAATATATCTGGTGATATCTCGGGTGCTATTACAGATAGCGCAATAAATCAAAGTGCATTGTCTGCAGGAGGCCCTAGCGCAAGGAATCTGTGCAGCGGGAACGACCTCGGACCGCCAGGGGCCGAGAAAACTACCGTCTTATGGTGCCGGACACTCAGGGTCAGGGCAAAATCCAATATATGTCTGGTGATATCTCGGGTGCTATTAGAGATAGCGCAATAAATCAAAGTGGATTGTCTGCAGGAGGCCCTGGCCCATGAATCTGTGCAGCGGGAACGACCTCGGACCACCAGGGGCCGAGAAAACTACCGTCTCATGGGGCCGGACACTCAGTGTCAGGGAAAAATCCAATATATATCTGGTGATATCTCGGGTGCTATTAGAGATAGCGCAACAAACCAGAATGCAATGTCTGCAGGAGGCCCTGGCGCATGAATCTGTAAAGCGGGAACGACCTCGGACCACCAGGGGCCGAGAAAACCACCGTCTCATGGGGTCGGACACTCAGGGTCAGGGGAACATCCGATATATATATGGTGATATCTCGGGTGCTATTACAGATAGCGCAATAAATCAAAGTGCATTGTCTGTAGGAGGCCCTGGCGCATGAATCTGTGCAGCGGGATCGACCTCGGACCACGAGGGACCGACAAAACCATCGACACATGGGGCCGGACTGTGAGGGTCGGGGAAAAATCCAATATATATCTGGTGATATCTCGGGTGCTATTAGAGATAGCGAAATAAATCAAAGTTCATTGTCTGCAGGAGGCCCTGGCGCATGAACCTGTGCAGCGGGAACGACCTCGGACCACCAGGGGCCGAGAAAACCACCGTCTCATGGGGTCGGACACTCAGGGTCAGGGACAAATCCAAAATAAATATGGTGATATCTCGGGTGCTATTACAGATAGCGCAATAATCAAAGTGCATTGTCTGTAGGAGGCCCTGGCGCATGAATCTGTGCAGCGGGATCGACCTCGGACCACCAGGGGCCGAGAAAATTACAGATATTCGGAATCCGTCACCCAAGGTCATGTAAAAATCCAGAATATATCTGGTGATATCTCGGGTGCTATTACAGATAGTGCAATAAATCAAAGTGGATTGTCTGCAGGAGGCCCTGGCGCATGGATGTGTGCAGCGGGAAAGCCCTCGGACCACCAGGGGTCGAGAAAACTACCGTCTCATGGGGCCGGACACTCAGTGTCAGGGAAAAATCCAATATATATCTGGTGATATCTCGGGTGCTATTAGAGATAGCGAAATAAATCAAAGTTCATTGTCTGCAGGAGGCCCTGGCGCATGAACCTGTGCAGCGGGATCGACCTCGGACCACCAGGGGCCGAGAAAATCACCGTCTGATGGGGCCGGACTGTCAGGGTCAGGGAAAAATCCAATATATAACTGGTTATATCTCGGGTGCTATTAGAGATAGCGAAATAAATCAAAGTGCATTATCTGTAGGAGGCCCTGGCGCATGGATCTGTGCAGTGGGATCGATCTCGGACCTCCAGGGGCCGAGAAAACCACCGTCTCATGGGGCCGGACACTCAGGGTCAGGGGAACATCCAATATATATATGGTGATATCTCGGGTGCTATTACAGATAGCGCAATAAATCAAAGTGCATTGTCTATAGGAGGCCCTGGCGCATGAATCTGTGCAGCGGGATCGACCTCGGACCACCAGGGGCCGAGAAAATAACAGATATTCTGAATCCGTCACCCAAGGTCATGTAAAAATCCAGAATATATATGGTGATATCTCGGGTGCTATTACAGATAGCGCAATAAATCAAAGTGCACTGTCTGCAGGAGGCCCTAGCGGAAGGAATCTGTGCAGCGGGAACGACCTCGGACCGCCAGGGGCCGAGAAAACTACCGTCTTATGGGGCCGGACACTCAGGGTCAGGGAAAAATCCAATATATGTCTGGTGATATCTCGGGTGCTATTAGAGATAGCGCAATAAATCAAAGTGGATTGTCTGCAGGAGGCCCTGGCGCATGAATCTGTGCAGCGGGAACGACCTCGGTCCACCAGGGGCCGAGAAAACCACCGTCTCATGGGGTCGGACACTCAGGGTCAGGGAAAAATCCAATATATATCTGGTGATATCTCGGGTGCTATTACAGATAGCGCAATAAATCAAAGTGCATTGTCTGCAGGAGGCCCTGGCCCATGAATCTGTTGAGCGGGAACGACCTCGGACCACCAGGGGCCGAGAAAACTGCCGTCTCATGGGGCCGGACACTCTGTGTCAGGGAAAAATCCAATATATATCTGGTGATATCTCGGGTGCTATTAGAGATAGCGCAACAAACCAAAGTGCAATGTCTGCAGGAGACCCTGGCGCATGAATCTGTAAACCGGGAACGACCTCGGACCACCAGGGGCCGAGAAAATCACCGTCTCATGGGGCCGGACGGCCAGGGTCAGGGAAAAATCCAATATATATCTGGTGATATCTCGGGTGCTATTAGAGATAGCGCAATAAGTCAAAGTGCATTGTCTGTAGGAGGCCCTGGCGCATGAATCTGTGCAGCGGGAACGACCTCGGACCGCCAGGGGCCGAGAAAACTACCGTCTCATGGGGCCGGACACTCAGTGTCAGGGAAAAATCCAATATATATCTGGTGATATCTCGGGTGCTATTAGAGATAGCGAAATAAATCAAAGTGCATTGTCTGTAGGAGGCCCTGGCGCATGAATCTGTGCAGTGTGATCGACCTCGGACCTCCAGGAGCCGAGAAAACCACCGTCTCATGTGGCCGGACACTCAGGGTCTGGGGAACATCCAATATATATGTGGTGATATCTCGGGTGCTATTACAGATAGCGCAATAAATCAAAGTGCATTGTCTATAGGAGGCCCTGGCGCATGAATCTGTGCAGCGGGATCGACCTCGGACCACCAGGGGCCGAGAAAATTACAGATATTCGGAATCCGTCACCCAAGGTCATGTAAAAATCCAGAATATATCTGGTGATATCTCGGGTGCTATTACAGATAGCGCAATAAATCAAAGTGGATTGTCTGCAGGAGGCCCTGGCGCATGGATCTGTGCAGCGGGAACGCCCTCGGACCACCAGGGGCCGAGAAAACTACCGTCTCATGGGGCCGGACACTCAGTGTCAGGGAAAAATCCAATATATATCTGGTGATATCTCGGGTGCTATTAGAGATAGCGCAACAAACCAAAGTGCAATGTCTGCAGGAGGCCCTGGCGCATGAATCTGTAAAGCGGGAACGACCTCGGACCACCAGGAGCCGAGAAAACCACCGTCTCATGGGGTCGGACACTCAGGGTCAGGGACAAATCCAATATATATCTGGTGATATCTCGGGTGCTATTACAGATAGCGCAATAAATCAAAGTGCATTGTCTGTAGGAGGCCCTGGCGCAGGAATCTGTGCAGTGGGATCGACCTCGGACCTCCAGGGGCCGAGAAAACCACCGTCTCATGGGGCCGGACACTCAGGGTCAGGGGAACATCCAATATATATATGGTGATATCTCGGGTGCTATTACAGATAGCGCAATAAATCAAAGTGCATTGTCTATAGGAGGCCCTGGCGCATGAATCTGTGCAGCGGGATCGACCTCGGACGACCAGGGGCCGAGAAAATTACAGATATTCGGAATCCGTCACCCAAGGTCATGTAAAAATCCAATATATATCTGGTGATATCTCGGGTGCTATTAGAGATAGCGCAACAAACCAAAGTGCAATGTCTGCAGGAGGCCCTGGCGCATGAATCTGTAAAGCGGGAACGACCTCGGACCACCAGGAGCCGAGAAAACCACCGTCTCATGGGGTCGGACACTCAGGGTCAGGGACAAATCCAATATATATCTGGTGATATCTCGGGTGCTATTACAGATAGCGCAATAAATCAAAGTGCATTGTCTGTAGGAGGCCCTGGCGCAGGAATCTGTGCAGTGGGATCGACCTCGGACCTCCAGGGGCCGAGAAAACCACAGTCTCATGGGGCCGGACAGTCAGGGTCAGGGAAAAATCCAATATGTATCTGGTGATATCTCGGGTGCTATTACAGATAGCGCAATAAATCAAAGTGCATTGTCTGTAGGAGGCCCTGGCGCAGGAATCTGTGCAGTGGGATCGACCTCGGACCTCCAGGGGCCGAGAAAACCACCGTCTCATGGGGCCGGACACTCAGGGTCAGGGGAACATCCAATATATATATGGTGATATCTCGGGTGCTATTACAGATAGCGCAATAAATCAAAGTGCATTGTCTATAGGAGGCCCTGGCGCATGAATCTGTGCAGCGGGATCGACCTCGGACGACCAGGGGCCGAGAAAATTACAGATATTCGGAATCCGTCACCCAAGGTCATGTAAAAATCCAATATATATCTGGTGATATCTCGGGTGCTATCAGAGATAGCGCAACAAACCAAAGTGCAATGTCTGCAGGAGGCCCTGGCGCATGAATCTGTAAAGCGGGAACGACCTCGGACCACCAGGAGCCGAGAAAACCACCGTCTCATGGGGTCGGACACTCAGGGTCAGGGACAAATCCAATATATATCTGGTGATATCTCGGGTGCTATTACAGATAGCGCAATAAATCAAAGTGCATTGTCTGTAGGAGGCCCTGGCGCAGGAATCTGTGCAGTGGGATCGACCTCGGACCTCCAGGGGCCGAGAAAACCACAGTCTCATGGGGCCGGACACTCAGGGTCAGGGAAAAATCCAATATATATCTGGTGATATCTCGGGTGCTATTACAGATAGCGCAATAATCAAAGTGCACTGTCTGTAGGAGGCCCTGGCGCATGAATCTGTGCAGCGGGATCGACCTCGGACCACCAGGGGCCGAGAAAATCACCGTCTGACGGGGCCGGACTGTCAGGGTCAGGGAAAAATCCAATATATAACTGGTTATATCTCGGGTGCTATTAGAGATAGCGAAATAAATCAAAGTGCAACGTCTGCAGGAGGCCCTGGCGCATGAATCTCTGCAGCGGGAACGACCTCGGACCACCAGGGGCCGAGAAAACCACCGTCTCATGGGGCCGGACACTCAGGGTCAGGGGAACATCCAATATATATATGGTGATATCTCGGGTGCTATTACAGATAGCGCAATAAATCAAAGTTCATTGTCTATAGGAGGCCCTGGCGCATGAATCTGTGCAGCGGGATCGACCTCGGACCACCAGGGGCCGAGAAAATTACAGATATTCGGAATCCGTCACCCAAGGTCATGTAAAAACCCAGAATATATCTGGTGATATCTCGGGTGCTATTACAGATAGCGCAATAATCAAAGTGCACTGTCTGTAGGAGGCCCTGGCGCATGAATCTGTGCAGCGGGATCGACCTCGGACCACCAGGGGCCGAGAAAATCACCGTCTTATGGTGCCGGACACTCAGGGTCAGGGCAAAATCCAATATATGTCTGGTGATATCTCGGGTGCTATTAGAGATAGCGCAATAAATCAAAGTGGATTGTCTGCAGGAGGCCCTGGCCCATGAATCTGTGCAGCGGGAACGACCTCGGACCACCAGGGGCCGAGAAAACTACCGTCTCATGGGGCCGGACACTCAGTGTCAGGGAAAAATCCAATATATATCTGGTGATATCTCGGGTGCTATTAGAGATAGCGCAACAAACCAGAATGCAATGTCTGCAGGAGGCCCTGGCGCATGAATCTGTAAAGCGGGAACGACCTCGGACCACCAGGGGCCGAGAAAACCACCGTCTCATGGGGTCGGACACTCAGGGTCAGGGGAACATCCGATATATATATGGTGATATCTCGGGTGCTATTACAGATAGCGCAATAAATCAAAGTGCATTGTCTGTAGGAGGCCCTGGCGCATGAATCTGTGCAGCGGGATCGACCTCGGACCACGAGGGACCGACAAAACCATCGACACATGGGGCCGGACTGTCAGGGTCGGGGAAAAATCCAATATATATCTGGTGATATCTCGGGTGCTATTAGAGATAGCGAAATAAATCGAAGTTCATTGTCTGCAGGAGGCCCTGGCGCATGAACCTGTGCAGCGGGATCGACCTCGGACCACCAGGGGCCGAGAAAATCACCGTCTGATGGGGCCGGACTGTCAGGGTCAGGGAAAAATCCAATATATAACTGGTTATATCTCGGGTGCTATTAGAGATAGCGAAATAAATCAAAGTGCATTATCTGTAGGAGGCCCTGGCGCATGGATCTGTGCAGTGGGATCGATCTCGGACCTCCAGGGGCCGAGAAAACCACCGTCTCATGGGGCCGGACACTCAGGGTCAGGGGAACATCCAATATATATATGGTGATATCTCGGGTGCTATTACAGATAGCGCAATAAATCAAAGTGCATTGTCTATAGGAGGCCCTGGCGCATGAATCTGTGCAGCGGGATCGACCTCGGACCACCAGGGGCCGAGAAAATTACAGATATTCTGAATCCGTCACCCAAGGTCATGTAAAAATCCAGAATATATATGGTGATATCTCGGGTGCTATTACAGATAGCGCAATAAATCAAAGTGCACTGTCTGCAGGAGGCCCTAGCGGAAGGAATCTGTGCAGCGGGAACGACCTCGGACCGCCAGGGGCCGAGAAAACTACCGTCTTATGGGGCCGGACACTCAGGGTCAGGGAAAAATCCAATATATGTCTGGTGATATCTCGGGTGCTATTAGAGATAGCGCAATAAATCAAAGTGGATTGTCTGCAGGAGGCCCTGGCGCATGAATCTGTGCAGCGGGAACGACCTCGGTCCACCAGGGGCCGAGAAAACCACCGTCTCATGGGGTCGGACACTCAGGGTCAGGGAAAAATCCAATATATATCTGGTGATATCTCGGGTGCTATTAGAGATAGCGCAACAAACCAAAGTGCAATGTCTGCAGGAGACCCTGGCGCATGAATCTGTAAAGCGGGAACGACCTCGGACCACCAGGGGCCGAGAAAACTACCGTCTCATGGGGCCGGACACTCAGTGTCAGTGAAAAATCCAATATATATCTGATGATATCTCGGGTGCTATTAGAGATAGCGCAACAGACCAGAGTGCAATGTCTGCAGGAGGCCCTGGCGCATGAATCCGTAAAGCGGGAACGACCTCGGACCACCAGGGGCCGAGAAAACCAGAGTCTCATGGGGCCGGACACTCAGGGTCAGGGAAAAATCCAATATATATCTGGTGATATCTCGGGTGCCATTAGAGATAGCGCAATAAGTCAGAGTGCATTGTCTGTAGGAGACCCTGGCGCATGGCTCTGTGCAGTGGGATCGACCTCCGACCTCCAGGGGCCGAGAAAACTACCGTCTCATGGGGCCGGACACTCAGTGTCAGGGAAAAATCCAATATATATCTGGTGATATCTCGGGTGCTATTAGAGATAGCGAAATAAATCAAAGTGCATTGTCTGTAGGAGGCCCTGGCGCATGAATCTGTGCAGTGTGATCGACCTCGGACCTCCAGGAGCCGAGAAAACCACCGTCTCATGTGGCCGGACACTCAGGGTCTGGGGAACATCCAATATATATGTGGTGATATCTCGGGTGCTATTACAGATAGCGCAATAAATCAAAGTGCATTGTCTATAGGAGGCCCTGGCGCATGAATCTGTGCAGCGGGATCGACCTCGGACCACCAGGGGCCGAGAAAATTACAGATATTCGGAATCCGTCACCCAAGGTCATGTAAAAATCCAATATATATCTGGTGATATCTCGGGTGCTATTAGAGATAGCGCAACAAACCAAAGTGCAATGTCTGCAGGAGGCCCTGGCGCATGAATCTGTAAAGCGGGAACGACCTCGGACCACCAGGAGCCGAGAAAACCACCGTCTCATGGGGTCGGACACTCAGGGTCAGGGACAAATCCAATATATATCTGGTGATATCTCGGGTGCTATTACAGATAGCGCAATAAATCAAAGTGCATTGTCTGTAGGAGGCCCTGGCGCAGGAATCTGTGCAGTGGGATCGACCTCGGACCTCCAGGGGCCGAGAAAACCACAGTCTCATGGGGCCGGACACTCAGGGTCAGGGAAAAATCCAATATATATCTGGTGATATCTCGGGTGCTACTACAGATAGCGCAATAATCAAAGTGCACTGTCTGTAGGAGGCCCTGGCGCATGAATCTGTGCAGCGGGATCGACCTCGGACCACCAGGGGCCGAGAAAATCACCGTCTGACGGGGCCGCACTGTCAGGGTCAGGGAAAAATCCAATATATAACTGGTTATATCTCGGGTGCTATTAGAGATAGCGAAATAAATCAAAGTGCAATGTCTGCAGGAGGCCCTGGCGCATGAATCTGTAAAGCGGGAACGACCTCGGACCACCAGGGGCCGAGAAAACCACAGTCTCATGGGGCCGGACACTCAGGGTCAGGGAAAAATCCAATATATATCTGGTGATATCTCGGGTGCTATTAGAGATAGCGCAATAAATCAAAGTGCATTGTCTGTAGGAGGCCCTGGCGCATGGCTCTGTGCAGTGGGACCGACCTCGGACCTCCAGGGGCCGAGAAAACCACCGTCCCATGAGGCCGGACACTCAGGGTCAGGGGAACATCCAATATATATATGGTGATATCTCGGGTGCTATTACAGATAGCGCAATAAATCAAAGTGCATTGTCTGTAGGAGGCCCTGGCGCATGAATCTGTGCAGCGGGATCGACCTCGGACCACCAGGGGCCGAGAAAATCACTGTCTCATGGGGCCGGACGGCCAGGGTCAGGGAAAGATCCAATATATATCTGGTGATATCTCGGGTGCTATTAGAGATGGCGCAATAAATCAAAGTGAATTATCTGCAGGAGGCCCTGGCGCATGAATCTGTGCAGCGGGATCGACCTCGGACCACCAGGGGCCGAGAAAATCACCGTCCGATGGGGCCGGACTGTCAGGGTCAGGGAAAAATCCAATATATAACTGGTTATATCTCGGGTGCTATTAGAGATAGCGAAATAAATCAAAGTGCATTATCTGTAGGAGGCCCTGGCGCATGGATCTGTGCAGTGGGATCGACCTCGGACCTCCAGGGGCCGAGAAAACCACCGTCTCATGGGGCCGGACACTCAGGGTCAGGGGAACATCCAATATATATATGGTGATATCTCGGGTGCTATTACAGATAGCGCAATAAATCAAAGTGCATTGTCTATAGGAGGCCCTGGCGCATGAATCTGTGCAGCGGG
Organism: Nomia melanderi; assembly: GCF_051020985.1. Taxonomy (NCBI): domain Eukaryota; kingdom Metazoa; phylum Arthropoda; class Insecta; order Hymenoptera; family Halictidae; genus Nomia; species Nomia melanderi. Next base: position 204,747 of record NW_027475139.1, on the reverse strand, counting down.
ATCGACCTCGGACCACCAGGGGCCGAGAAAATTACAGATATTCGGAATCCGTCACCCAAGGTCATGAAAAAATCCAGAATATATCTGGTGATATCTCGGGTGCTATTACAGATAGCGCAATAAATCAAAGTGCATTGTCTGCAGGAGGCCCTAGCGCAAGGAATCTGTGCAGCGGGAACGACCTCGGACCGCCAGGGGCCGAGAAAACTACCGTCTTATGGGGCCGGACACTCAGGGTCAGGGCAAAATCCAATATATGTCTGGTGATATCTCGGGTGCTATTAGAGATAGCGAAATAAATCAAAGTGGATTGTCTGCAGGAGGCCCCGGCGCATGAATCTGTGCAGCGGGAAGGACCTCGGACCACCAGGGGCCGAGAAAACTACCATCTCATGGGGCCGGACACTCAGTGTCAGGGAAAAATCCAATATATATCTGGTGATATCTCGGGTGCTATTAGAGATAGCGCAACAAACCAGAGTACAATGTCTGCAGGAGGCCCTGGCGCATGAATGTGTAAAGCGGGAACGACCTCGGACCACCAGGGGCCGAGAAAACCACAGTCTCATGGGGCAGGACACTCAGGGTCAGGGAAAAATCCAATATATATCTGGTGATATCTCGGGTGCTATTACAGATAACGCAATAAATCAATGTGCATTGTCTGTAGGAGGCCCTGGCGCATGAATCTGTGCAGCGGGATCGACCTCGGACCACCAGGGGCCGAGAAAATTACAGATATTCGGAATCCGTCACCCAAGGTCATGTATAAATCCAGAATATATCTGGTGATATCTCGGGTGCTATTACAGATAGCGCAATAAATCAAAGTGGATTGTCTGCAGGAGGCCCTGGCGCATGGATCTGTGCAGCGGGAAAGCCCTCGGACCACCAGGGACCGAGAAAACTACCGTCTCATGGGGCCGGACACTCAGTGTCAGGGAAAAATCCAATATATATCTGGTGATATCTCGGGTGCTATTGGAGATAGCGCAACAAACCAGAGTGCAATGTCTGCAGGAGGCCCTGACGCATGAATCTGTAAACCGGGAACGACCTCGGACCACCAGGGGCCGAGAAAATCACCGTCTCATGGGGTCGGACGGCCAGTGTCAGGGAAAAATCCAATATATATCTGGTGATATCTCGGGTACTATTAGAGATAGCGCAATAAGTCAAAGTGCATTGTCTGTAGGAGGCCCTGGCGCATGAATCTGTGCAGCGGGAACGACCTCGGACCGCCAGGGGCCGAGAAAACTACCGTCTCATGGGGCCGGACACTCAGTGTCAGGGAAAAATCCAATATATATCTGGTGATATCTCGGGTGCTATTACAGATAGCGCAATAAATCAAAGTGCATTGTCTGTAGGAGGCCCTGGCGCACGAATCTGTGCAGTGGGATCGACCTCGGACCTCCAGGGGCCGAGAAAACCACCGTCTCATGGGGCCGGACACTCAGGGTCAGGGGAACATCCAATATATATATATGGTGATATCTCGGGTGCTATTACAGATAGCGCAATAAAGCAAAGTGCATTGTCTATAGGAGGCCCTGGCGCATGAATCTGTGCAGCGGGATCGACCTCGGACCACCAGGGGCCGAGAAAATTACAGATATTCGGAATTCGTCACCCAAGGTCATGTAAAAATCCAGAATATATCTGGTGATATCTCGGGTGCTATTACAGATAGCGCAATAAATCAAAGTGCATTGTCTGCAGGAGGCCCTAGCGCAAGGAATCTGTGCAGCGGGAACGACCTCGGACCGCCAGGGGACGAGAAAACTACCGTCTTATGTAGCCGGACACTCAGGGTCAGGGCAAAATCCAATATATGTCTGGTGATATCTCGGGTGCTATTAGAGATAGCGCAATAAATCAAAGTGGATTGTCTGCAGGAGGCCCTGGCCCATGAATCTGTGCAGTGGGAACGACCTCGGACCACCAGGGGCCGAGAAAACTACCGTCTCATGGGGCCGGACACTCAGTGTCAGGGAAAAATCCAATATATATCTGGTGATATCTCGGGTGCTATTAGAGATAGCGCAACAAACCAGAATGCAATGTCTGCAGGAGGCTCTGGCGCATGAATCTGTAAAGCGGGAACGACCTCGGACCACCAGGGGCCGAGAAAACCACCGTCTCATGGGGTCGGACACTCAGGGTCAGGGGAACATCCGATATATATATGGTGATATCTCGGGTGCTATTACAGATAGCGCAATAAATCAAAGTGCATTGTCTGTAGGAGGCCCTGGCGCATGAATCTGTGCAGCGGGATCGACCTCGGACCACGAGGGACCGAGAAAACCATCGACACATGGGGCCGGACTGTCAGGGTCGGGGAAAAATCCAATATATATCTGGTGATATCTCGGGTGCTATTAGAGATAGCGAAATAAATCAAAGTTCATTGTCTGCAGGAAGCCCTGGCGCATGAACCTGTGCAGCGGGAACGACCTCGGACCACCAGGGGCCGAGAAAACCACCGTCTAATGGGGTCGGACACTCAGGGTCAGGGACAAATCCAATATATATCTGGTGATATCTCGGGTGCTATTAGAGATAGCGCAATAAATCAAAGTGCATTGTCTGCAGGAGGCCCTGGCGCATGAATCTGTGCAGCGGGATCGACCTCGGACCACCAGGGGCCGAGAAAACCACCGTCTCATGGGGTCGGACACTCAGGGTCAGGGAAAAATCCAATATATATCTGGTGATATCTCGGGTGCTATTGCAGATAGCGCAATAAATCAAAGTGCATTGTGTGCAGGAGGCCCAGGCCCATGAATCTGTGCAGCGGGAACGACCTCGGACCACCAGGGGCCGAGAAAACTACCGTCTCATGGGGCCGGACACTCAGTGTCAGGGAAAAATCCAATATATATCTGGTGATATCTCGGCTGCTATTAGAGATAGCGCAACAAACCAGAGTGCAATGTCTGCAGGAGGCCCTGGCGCATGAATCTGTAAAGCGGGAACGACCTCGGACCACCAGGGGCCGAGAAAACCACAGTCTCATGGGGCCGGACACTCAGGGTCAGGGAAAAATCCAATATATATCTGGTGATATCTCGGCTGCTATTAGAGATGGCGCAATAATCAAAGTGCACTGTCTGTAGGAGGCCCTGGCGCATGAATCTGTGGAGCGGGATCGACCTCGGACCACGAGGGACCGAGACAACCATCGACACATGGGGCCGGACTGTCAGGGTCGAGGAAAAATCCAATATATATCTGGTGATATCTCGGGTGCTATTACAGATAGCGCAATAAATCAAAGTTCATTGTCTGCAGGAGGCCCTGGCGCATGAATCTGTGCAGCGGGATCGACCTCGGACCACCAGGGGCCGAGAAAATCACCGTCTGATGGGGCCGGACTGTCAGGGTCAGGGAAAAATCCAATATATAACTGGTTATATCTCGGGTGCTATTAGAGATAGCGAAATAAATCAAAGTGCATTATCTGTAGGAGGCCCTGGCGCATGGATCTGTGCAGTGGGATCGACCTCGGACCTCCAGGGGCCGAGAAAACCACCGTCTCATGGGGCCGGACACTCAGGGTCAGGGGAACATCCAATATATATATGGTGATATCTCGGGTGCTATTACAGATAGCGCAATAAATCAAAGTGCATTGTCTATAGGAGGCCCTGGCGCATGAATCTGTGCAGCGGGATCGACCTCGGACCGCCAGGGGCCGAGAAAACTACCGTCTTATGTAGCCGGACACTCAGGGTCAGGGCAAAATCCAATATATGTCTGGTGATATCTCGGGTGCTATTAGAGATAGCGCAATAAATCAAAGTGGATTGTCTGCAGGAGGCACTGGCGCATGAATCTGTGCAGCGGGAACGACCTCGGACCACCAGGGGCCGAGAAAACCACCGTCTCATGGGGTCGGACACTCAGGGTCAGGGAAAAATCCAATATATATCTGGTGATATCTCGGGTGCTATTACAGATAGCGAAATAAATCAAAGTTCATTGTCTGCAGGAGTCCCTGGCGCATGAATCTGTGCAGGGGGAACGACCTCGGACCACCAGGGGCCGAGAAAACCACCGTCTAAAGGGGTCGGACTCTCAGGGTCAGGGACAAATTCAATATAAATCTGGTGATATCTCGGGTGCTATTACAGATAGCGCAATAATCAAAGTGCACTGTCTGTAGGAGGCCCTGGCGCATGAATCTGTGCAGCGGGATCGACCTCGGACCACCAGGGGCCGAGAAAACCACCGTCTCATGGGGCCGGACACTCAGGGTCAGGGAAAAATCCAATATATATCTGGTGATATCTCGGGTGCTATTAGAGATAGCGCAACAAACCAAAGTGCAATGTCTGCAGGAGACCCTGGCGCATGAATCTGGAAAGAGGGAACGACCTCGGACCACCAGGGGCCGAGAAAACCACAGTCTCATGGGGCCGGACACTCAGGGTCAGGGAAAAATCCAATATATATCTGGTGATATCTCGGTTGCTATTAGAGATAGCGCAATAAATCAAAGTGCATTGTCTGTAGGAGGCCCTGGCGCATGGCTCTGTGCAGTGGGATCGACCTCGGACTTCCAGGGGCCGAGAAAACCACCCTCCCATGGGGCCGGACACTCAGGGTCAGGGGACATCCAATATATATATGGTGATATCTCGGGTGCTATTACAGATAGCGCAATAAATCAAAGTGCATTGTCTGCAGGAGGCCCTAGCGCAAGGAATCTGTGCAGCGGGAACGACCTCGGACCTCCAGGGGCTGAGAAAACCACCGTCTCATGGGGTCGGACACTCAGGGTCAGGGAAAAATCCAATATATATCTGGTGATATCTCGGGTGCTATTACAGATAGCGCAATAAATCAAAGTGCATTGTCTGCAGGAGGCCCTAGCGCAAGGAATCTGTGCAGCGGGAACGACATCGGACCGCCAGGGGCCGAGAAAACTACCGTCTTATGGGGCCGGACACTCAGGGTCAGGGAAAAATCCAATACATATCTGGTGATATCTCGGGTGCTATTAGAGATGGCGCAATAAATCAAAGTGGATTATCTGCAGGAGGCCCTGGCGCATGAATCTGTGCAGCGGGAACGACCTCGGACCACCGGGGACCGAGAAAGTCACCGTCTGATGGGGCCGGACTGTCAGGGTCAGGGAAAAATCCAATATATAACTGGTTATATCTCGGGTGCTATTAGAGATAGCGAAATAAATCAAAGTGCATTGTCTGTAGGAGGCCCTGGCGCATGGGTCTGTGCAGTGGGATCGACCTCGGACCTCCAGGGGCTGAGAAAACCACCGTCTCATGGGGGCGGACACTCAGGGTCAGGGGAACATCCAATATATATATGGTGATATCTCGGGTGCTATTACAGATAGCGCAATAAATCAAAGTGAATTATCTGCAGGAGGCCCTGGCGCATGAATCTGTGCAGCGGGATCGACCTCGGACCACGAGGGACCGAGACAACCATCGACACATGGGGCCGGACTGTCAGGGTCGGGGAAGAATCCAATATATATCTGGTGATATCTGGGGTGCTATTACAGATAGCGCAATAAATCAAAGTTCATTGTCTGCAGGAGGCCCTGGCGCATGAATCTGTGCAGCGGGAACGACCTCGGACCACCAGGGGCCGAGAAAACCACCGTCTAATGGGGTCGGACTGTCAGGGTCAGGGAAAAATCCAATATATAACTGGTTATATCTCGGGTGCTATTAGAGATAGCGAAATAAATCAAAGTTCATTGTCTGCAGGAGGCCCTGGCGCATGAGTCTGTGCAGCGGGAACGACCTCGGAACACCAGGGGCCGAGAAAACCACCGTCTAATGGGGTCGGACACTCAGGGTCAGGGACAAATCCAATATAAATCTGGTGATATCTCGGGTGCTATTACAGGTAGCGCAATAATTAAAGTGCATTGTCTGTAGGAGGCCCTGGCGCATGAATCTGTGCAGCGGGATCGACCTCGGACCACCAGGGGCCGAGAAAATCACCGTCTGATGGGGCCGGACTGTCAGGGTCAGGGAAAAATCCAATATATAACTGGTTATATCTCGGGTGCTATTAGAGATAGCGAAATAAATCAAAGTGCATTATCTGTAGGAGGCCCTGGCGCATGGATCTGTGCAGTGGGATCGACCTCGGACCTCCAGGGGCCGAGAAAACCACCGTCACACGGGGCCGGACACTCAGGGTCAGGGGAACATCCAATATATATATGGTGATATCTCGGGTGCTATTACAGATAGCGCAATAAATCAAAGTGCATTGTCTATAGGAGGCCCTGGCGCATGAATCTGTGTAGCGGGATCGACCTCGGACCACCAGGGGCCGAGAAAATTACAGATATTCGGAATCCGTCACCCAAGGTCATGTAAAAATCCAGAATATATATGGTGATATATCGGGTGCTATTACAGATAGCGCAATAAATCAAAGTGCATTGTCTGCAGGAGGCCCTAGCGCAAGGAATCTGTGCAGCGGGAACGACCTCGGACCGCCAGGGGCCGAGAAAACTACCGTCTTATGGGGCCGGACACTCAGGGTCAGGGAAAAATCCAATATATGTCTGGTGATATCTCGGGTGCTATTAGGGATAGCGCAATAAATCAAAGTGGATTGTCTGCAGGAGGCACTGGCGCATGAATCTGTGCAGCGGGAACGACCTCGGACCACCAGGGGCCGAGAAAACCACCGTCTCATGGGGTCGGACACTCAGGGTCAGGGAAAAATCCAATATATATCTGGTGATATCTCGGGTGCTATTACAGATAGCGAAATAAATCAAAGTTCATTGTCTGCAGGACTCCCTGGCGCATGAATCTGTGCAGGGGGAACGACCTCGGACCACCAGGGGCCGAGAAAACCACCGTCTAAAGGGGTCGGACTCTCAGGGTCAGGGACAAATTCAATATAAATCTGGTGATATCTCGGGTGCTATTACAGATAGCGCAATAATCAAAGTGCACTGTCTGTAGGAGGCCCTGGCGCATGAATCTGTGCAGCGGGATCGACCTCGGACCACCAGGGGCCGAGAAAACCACCGTCTCATGGGGCCGGACACTCAGGTTCAGGGAAAAATCCAATATATATCTGGTGATATCTCGGTTGCTATTAGAGATAGCGCAATAAATCAAAGTGCATTGTCTGTAGGAGGCCCTGGCGCATGGCTCTGTGCAGTGGGATCGACCTCGGACCTCCAGGGGCCGAGAAAACCACCGTCCCATGGGGCCGGACACTCAGGGTCAGGGAAAAATCCAATATATATATCTGGTGATATCTCGGGTGCTATTAGAGATGGCGCAATAAATCAAAGTGAATTATCTGCAGGAGGCCCTGGCGCATGAATCTGGGCAGCGGGATCGACCTCGGACCACGAGGGACCGAGAAAACCATCGACACATGGGGCCGGACTGTCAGGGTCGGGGAAAAATCCAATATATATCTGGTGATATCTCGGGTGCTATTAGAGATGGCGCAATAAATCAAAGTGGATTATCTGCAGGAGGCCCTGGCGCATGAATCTGTGCAGCGGGAACGACCTCGGACCACCAGGGGCCGAGAAAACCACCGTCTCATGGGGTCGGACACTCAGGGTCAGGGAAAAATCCAATATATATCTGGTGACATCTCGGGTGCTATTAGAGATAGCGCAATAAATCAAAGTGCATTGTCTGTAGGAGGCCCTGGCGCATGGATCTGGGCAGCGGGATCGACCTCGGACCACGAGGGACCGAGAAAACCATCGACACATGGGGCCGGACTGTCAGGGTCGGGGAAAAATCCAATATATATCTGGTGATATCTCGGGTGCTATTAGAGATAGCGCGATAAACCAAAGTGAATTGTCTGCAGGAGGCCCTGGCCCATGAATCTGTGTAGCGAGATCGACCTCGGACCACCTGGGGACGAGAAAACCACCGTCTCATGGGGCCGGACACTCAGGGCCAGGGAAAAATCCAATATATATCTGGAGATATCTCGGATGCTATTAGAGATTGCGCAATAAACGAAAGTGAATTATCTGCAGGAGGCCCTGGCGCATGAATCTGGGCAGCGGGAACGACCTCGGACCACCAGGGGCCGAGAAAACCACAGTCTCATGGGGCCGGACACTCAGGGTCAGGGGAAAATCCAATATATATATGGTGATATCTTGTGTGCTATTAGAGATAGCGCAATAAACCAAAGTGAATTATCTGCAGGAGGCCCTGGCGCATGAATCCGTGCAGCAGCAACGGCGTCGGAACACCAGGGGCCAAAAAATTTACATATTTTCGGTATGCGTCACCCATGGTCATGTAAAAATCCAGCATATATCTGGTGATATCTCGGGTGCTATTAGAGATAGCGCGATAAATCAAAGTGCATTGTCTGCAGGAGGCCCAGGCGCATGCATCTGTGCAGCAGCAACGACGTCGGAACACCAGGGGCCAAAAAAATTACAGATTTTCGGTATCCGTCACCCAAGGTCATGTAAAAATCCAGCATATATCTGGTGATATCTCGGGTGCTATTAGAGATAGCGCAATAAATCAAAGTGGATTGTCTGCAGGATGCCCTGGCCCATGAATCTGTGTAGCGGGAACGACCTCGGACCACCAGGGGCCGAGAAAACTGCCGTCTCATGGGGCCGGACACTCAGGGTCAGGGAAAAATCCAATATATATCTGGTGATATCTCGGGTGCTATTAGAGATAGCGCAACAAACCAAAGTGCAATGTCTGCAGGAGACCCTGGCGCATGAATCTGTAAAGAGGGAACGACCTCGGACCACCAGGGGCCGAGAAAACCACAGTCTCATGGGGCCGGACACTCAGGGTCAGGGAAAAATCCAATATATATCTGGTGATATCTCGGTTGCTATTAGAGATAGCGCAATAAATCAAAGTGCATTGTCTGCAGGAGGCCCTAGCGCAAGGAATCTGTGCAGCGGGAACGACCTCGGACCACCAGGGGCCGAGAAAACCACAGTCTCATGGGGTCGGACACTCAGGGTCAGGGAAAAATCCAATATATATCTGGTGATATCTCGGGTGCTATTACAGATAGCGCAATAAATCAAAGTGCATTGTCTGCAGGAGGCCCTAGCGCAAGGAATCTGTGCAGCGGGAACGACCTCGGACCGCCAGGGGCCGAGAAACCTACCGTCTTATTGGGCCGGACACTCAGGGTCAGGGAAAAATCCAATATATATCTGGTGATATCTCGGGTGCTATTAGAGATGGCGCAATAAATCAAAGTGGATTATCTGCAGGAGGCCCTGGCGCATGAATCTGTGCAGCGGGAACCACCTCGGACCACCAGGGGCCGAGAAAACCACCGTCTCATGGGGTCGGACACTCAGGGTCAGGGAAAAATCCAATATATATCTGGTGATATCTCGGGTGCTATTAGAGATAGCGCAATAAATCAAAGTGCATTGTCTGCAGGAGGCCCTGGTCCATGAATCTGTTGAGCGGGAACGACCTCGGACCACCAGGGGCCGAGAAAACTGCCGTCTCATGGGGCCGGACACTCTGTGTCAGGGAAAAATCCAATATATATCTGCTGATATCTCGGGTGCTATTAGAGATAGCGCAACAAACCAAAGTGCAATGTCTGCAGGAGACCCTGGCGCATGAATCTGTAAAGCGGGAACGACCTCGGACCACCAGGGGCCGAGAAAACCACAGTCTCATGGGGCCGGACACTCAGGGTCAGGGAAAAATCCAATATATATCTGGTGATATCTCGGGTGCTATTAGAGATGGCGCAATAAATCAAAGTGGATTATCTGCAGGAGGCCCTGGCGCATGAATCTGTGCAGCGGGAACGACCTCGGACCACCAGGGGCCGAGAAAACCACCGTCTCATGGGGTCGGACACTCAGGGTCAGGGAAAAATCCAATATATATCTGGTGACATCTCGGGTGCTATTAGAGATAGCGCAATAAATCAAAGTGCATTGTCTGTAGGAGGCCCTGGCGCATGGATCTGGGCAGCGGGATCGACCTCGGACCACGAGGGACCGAGAAAACCATCGACACATGGGGCCGGACTGTCAGGGTCGGGGAAAAATCCAATATATATCTGGTGATATCTCGGGTGCTATTAGAGATAGCGTAATAAATCAAAGTGGATTGTCTGCAGGATGCCCTGGCCCATGAATCTGTGCAGCGGGAACGACCTCGGACCACCAGGGGCCGAGAAAACTGCCGTCTCATGGGGCCGGACACTCAGGGTCAGGGAAAAATCCATTATATATCTGGTGATATCCCGGGTACTATTAGAGATAGCGCAATAAACCAAAGTGAATTATCTACAGGAGGCCCTGGCGCAAGAATCTGTGCAGCGGGAACGACCTCGGACCACCAGGGGCCGAGAAAACTGCCGTCTCATGGGGCCTGACACTCAGGGTCGGCGAAAAATCCAATACATATCTGGGAATATCTCGGGTGCTATTAGAGATAGCGCAATAAACCAAAGTGAATTGTCTGCAAGAGGCCCTGGCGCTTGAACCTGTGCAGCGGGAACGACCTCGGATCACCAGGGGCCGAGAAAACCACCATCTCATGGGGCCGGACACTCAGGGTCAGGCGAAAATCCAATATATATCTGGTGATATCTCGGTAGCTATTAGAGATAGCGCAATAAACCAAAGTGAATTATCTGCAGGAGGCCAGGGCGCATGCATCTGTGCAGCGGGAAACACCTCGGACCACGAGGGGCCGAGAAAATTACATATATTCGGAATCCGTCTCCCAAGGTCATGTAAAAATCCAGCATATATCTGGTGATATCTCGGGTGCTATTACACATAGCGCAATAAACCAAAGTGCTTTGTCTGCGGGAGGCCCTGGCGCATGAGTCTGAGCAGCGGCAACGACCTCGGACCACCAGGGTCCGAGAAAATCACCGTCTCATGGGGCCGGAATGTCAGGGACAGGGAACAATCCCATATATATCTGGTGATATCTCGGGTGCTTATAGAGATAGCGCAACAAACCAAAGTGAATTATCTGCAGGGGGCCCTGGAGCATGCGTCTGTGCGGCGGGAACGACCTCGGACCACCAGGGGCGGCGAAAACCACCGTCTCATGGGGTCGGACGCTCAGGGTCGTGGAAAAATCCAATATATATATGGTGATATCTCGGGTGCTATTACAGATAGCGCAATAAATCAAAGTGCATTGTCTATAGGAGGCCCTGGCGCATGAATCTGTGCAGCGGGATCGACCTCGGACCACCAGGGGCCGAGAAAATTACAGATATTCGGAATCCGTCACCCAAGGTCATGTAAAAATCCAGAATATATATGGTGATATATCGGGTGCTATTACAGATAGCGCAATAAATCAAAGTGCATTGTCTGCAGGAGGCCCTAGCGCAAGGAATCTGTGCAGCGGGAACGACCTCGGACCGCCAGGGGCCGAGAAAACTACCGTCTTATGGGGCCGGACACTCAGGGTCAGGGAAAAATCCAATATATGTCTGGTGATATCTCGGGTGCTATTAGGGATAGCGCAATAAATCAAAGTGGATTGTCTGCAGGAGGCACTGGCGCATGAATCTGTGCAGCGGGAACGACCTCGGACCACCAGGGGCCGAGAAAACCACCGTCTCATGGGGTCGGACACTCAGGGTCAGGGAAAAATCCAATATATATCTGGTGATATCTCGGGTGCTATTACAGATAGCGAAATAAATCAAAGTTCATTGTCTGCAGGAGTCCCTGGCGCATGAATCTGTGCAGGGGGAACGACCTCGGACCACCAGGGGCCGAGAAAACCACCGTCTAAAGGGGTCGGACTCTCAGGGTCAGGGACAAATTCAATATAAATCTGGTGATATCTCGGGTGCTATTACAGATAGCGCAATAATCAAAGTGCACTGTCTGTAGGAGGCCCTGGCGCATGAATCTGTGCAGCGGGATCGACCTCGGACCACCAGGGGCCGAGAAAACCACCGTCTCATGGGGCCGGACACTCAGGGTCAGGGAAAAATCCAATATATATCTGGTGATATCTCGGTTGCTATTAGAGATAGCGCAATAAATCAAAGTGCATTGTCTGTAGGAGGCCCTGGCGCATGGCTCTGTGCAGTGGGATCGACCTCGGACCTCCAGGGGCCGAGAAAACCACCGTCCCATGGGGCCGGACACTCAGGGTCAGGGAAAAATCCAATATATATATCTGGTGATATCTCGGGTGCTATTAGAGATGGCGCAATAAATCAAAGTGAATTATCTGCAGGAGGCCCTGGCGCATGAATCTGGGCAGCGGGATCGACCTCGGACCACGAGGGACCGAGAAAACCATCGACACATGGGGCCGGACTGTCAGGGTCGGGGAAAAATCCAATATATATCTGGTGATATCTCGGGTGCTATTAGAGATGGCGCAATAAATCAAAGTGGATTATCTGCAGGAGGCCCTGGCGCATGAATCTGTGCAGCGGGAACGACCTCGGACCACCAGGGGCCGAGAAAACCACCGTCTCATGGGGTCGGACACTCAGGGTCAGGGAAAAATCCAATATATATCTGGTGACATCTCGGGTGCTATTAGAGATAGCGCAATAAATCAAAGTGCATTGTCTGTAGGAGGCCCTGGCGCATGGATCTGGGCAGCGGGATCGACCTCGGACCACGAGGGACCGAGAAAACCATCGACACATGGGGCCGGACTGTCAGGGTCGGGGAAAAATCCAATATATATCTGGTGATATCTCGGGTGCTATTAGAGATAGCGCGATAAACCAAAGTGAATTGTCTGCAGGAGGCCCTGGCCCATGAATCTGTGTAGCGAGATCGACCTCGGACCACCTGGGGACGAGAAAACCACCGTCTCATGGGGCCGGACACTCAGGGCCAGGGAAAAATCCAATATATATCTGGAGATATCTCGGATGCTATTAGAGATTGCGCAATAAACGAAAGTGAATTATCTGCAGGAGGCCCTGGCGCATGAATCTGGGCAGCGGGAACGACCTCGGACCACCAGGGGCCGAGAAAACCACAGTCTCATGGGGCCGGACACTCAGGGTCAGGGGAAAATCCAATATATATATGGTGATATCTTGTGTGCTATTAGAGATAGCGCAATAAACCAAAGTGAATTATCTGCAGGAGGCCCTGGCGCATGAATCCGTGCAGCAGCAACGGCGTCGGAACACCAGGGGCCAAAAAATTTACATATTTTCGGTATGCGTCACCCATGGTCATGTAAAAATCCAGCATATATCTGGTGATATCTCGGGTGCTATTAGAGATAGCGCGATAAATCAAAGTGCATTGTCTGCAGGAGGCCCAGGCGCATGCATCTGTGCAGCAGCAACGACGTCGGAACACCAGGGGCCAAAAAAATTACAGATTTTCGGTATCCGTCACCCAAGGTCATGTAAAAATCCAGCATATATCTGGTGATATCTCGGGTGCTATTAGAGATAGCGCAATAAATCAAAGTGGATTGTCTGCAGGATGCCCTGGCCCATGAATCTGTGTAGCGGGAACGACCTCGGACCACCAGGGGCCGAGAAAACTGCCGTCTCATGGGGCCGGACACTCAGGGTCAGGGAAAAATCCAATATATATCTGGTGATATCTCGGGTGCTATTAGAGATAGCGCAACAAACCAAAGTGCAATGTCTGCAGGAGACCCTGGCGCATGAATCTGTAAAGAGGGAACGACCTCGGACCACCAGGGGCCGAGAAAACCACAGTCTCATGGGGCCGGACACTCAGGGTCAGGGAAAAATCCAATATATATCTGGTGATATCTCGGTTGCTATTAGAGATAGCGCAATAAATCAAAGTGCATTGTCTGCAGGAGGCCCTAGCGCAAGGAATCTGTGCAGCGGGAACGACCTCGGACCACCAGGGGCCGAGAAAACCACAGTCTCATGGGGTCGGACACTCAGGGTCAGGGAAAAATCCAATATATATCTGGTGATATCTCGGGTGCTATTACAGATAGCGCAATAAATCAAAGTGCATTGTCTGCAGGAGGCCCTAGCGCAAGGAATCTGTGCAGCGGGAACGACCTCGGACCGCCAGGGGCCGAGAAACCTACCGTCTTATTGGGCCGGACACTCAGGGTCAGGGAAAAATCCAATATATATCTGGTGATATCTCGGGTGCTATTAGAGATGGCGCAATAAATCAAAGTGGATTATCTGCAGGAGGCCCTGGCGCATGAATCTGTGCAGCGGGAACCACCTCGGACCACCAGGGGCCGAGAAAACCACCGTCTCATGGGGTCGGACACTCAGGGTCAGGGAAAAATCCAATATATATCTGGTGATATCTCGGGTGCTATTAGAGATAGCGCAATAAATCAAAGTGCATTGTCTGCAGGAGGCCCTGGTCCATGAATCTGTTGAGCGGGAACGACCTCGGACCACCAGGGGCCGAGAAAACTGCCGTCTCATGGGGCCGGACACTCTGTGTCAGGGAAAAATCCAATATATATCTGCTGATATCTCGGGTGCTATTAGAGATAGCGCAACAAACCAAAGTGCAATGTCTGCAGGAGACCCTGGCGCATGAATCTGTAAAGCGGGAACGACCTCGGACCACCAGGGGCCGAGAAAACCACAGTCTCATGGGGCCGGACACTCAGGGTCAGGGAAAAATCCAATATATATCTGGTGATATCTCGGGTGCTATTAGAGATGGCGCAATAAATCAAAGTGGATTATCTGCAGGAGGCCCTGGCGCATGAATCTGTGCAGCGGGAACGACCTCGGACCACCAGGGGCCGAGAAAACCACCGTCTCATGGGGTCGGACACTCAGGGTCAGGGAAAAATCCAATATATATCTGGTGACATCTCGGGTGCTATTAGAGATAGCGCAATAAATCAAAGTGCATTGTCTGTAGGAGGCCCTGGCGCATGGATCTGGGCAGCGGGATCGACCTCGGACCACGAGGGACCGAGAAAACCATCGACACATGGGGCCGGACTGTCAGGGTCGGGGAAAAATCCAATATATATCTGGTGATATCTCGGGTGCTATTAGAGATAGCGCAATAAATCAAAGTGGATTGTCTGCAGGATGCCCTGGCCCATGAATCTGTGCAGCGGGAACGACCTCGGACCACCAGGGGCCGAGAAAACTGCCGTCTCATGGGGCCGGACACTCAGGGTCAGGGAAAAATCCATTATATATCTGGTGATATCCCGGGTACTATTAGAGATAGCGCAATAAACCAAAGTGAATTATCTACAGGAGGCCCTGGCGCAAGAATCTGTGCAGCGGGAACGACCTCGGACCACCAGGGGCCGAGAAAACTGCCGTCTCATGGGGCCTGACACTCAGGGTCGGCGAAAAATCCAATACATATCTGGGAATATCTCGGGTGCTATTAGAGATAGCGCAATAAACCAAAGTGAATTGTCTGCAAGAGGCCCTGGCGCTTGAACCTGTGCAGCGGGAACGACCTCGGATCACCAGGGGCCGAGAAAACCACCATCTCATGGGGCCGGACACTCAGGGTCAGGCGAAAATCCAATATATATCTGGTGATATCTCGGTAGCTATTAGAGATAGCGCAATAAACCAAAGTGAATTATCTGCAGGAGGCCAGGGCGCATGCATCTGTGCAGCGGGAAACACCTCGGACCACGAGGGGCCGAGAAAATTACATATATTCGGAATCCGTCTCCCAAGGTCATGTAAAAATCCAGCATATATCTGGTGATATCTCGGGTGCTATTACACATAGCGCAATAAACCAAAGTGCTTTGTCTGCGGGAGGCCCTGGCGCATGAGTCTGAGCAGCGGCAACGACCTCGGACCACCAGGGTCCGAGAAAATCACCGTCTCATGGGGCCGGAATGTCAGGGACAGGGAACAATCCCATATATATCTGGTGATATCTCGGGTGCTTATAGAGATAGCGCAACAAACCAAAGTGAATTATCTGCAGGGGGCCCTGGAGCATGCGTCTGTGCGGCGGGAACGACCTCGGACCACCAGGGGCGGCGAAAACCACCGTCTCATGGGGTCGGACGCTCAGGGTCGTGGAAAAATCCAATATATATCTGGTGATATCTTGGGTGCTATTACACATAGCGCAATAAACCAAAGTGAATTATCTGCAGGAGGCCCTGGCGCATGAATCTGTGCAGCGGGAACGACCTCGGACCACCAGGGGCCGAGAAAACCACCGTCTCATGGGGTCGGACGCTCAGGGTCGTGGAAAAATCCAATATATATCTGGTGATATCTTGGGTGCTATTACAGATAGCGCGATATATCAAAGGGCATTGTCTGCAGGAGGCCCCAGCGCATGAATCTGTGCAGCGAGATCGACCTCGGACCACCTGGGGACGAGAAAACCACCGTCTCATGGGGCCGGACACTCAGGGCCAGGGAAAAATCCAATATATATCTGGAGATATCTCGGATGCTATTAGAGATTGCGCAATAAACGAAAGTGAATTATCTGCAGGAGGCCCTGGCGCATGAATCTGGGCAGCGGGAACGACCTCGGACCACCAGGGGCCGAGAAAACCACAGTCTCATGGGGCCGGACACTCAGGGTCAGGGGAAAATCCAATATATATATGGTGATATCTTGTGTGCTATTAGAGATAGCGCAATAAACCAAAGTGAATTATCTGCAGGAGGCCCTGGCGCATGAATCCGTGCAGCAGCAACGGCGTCGGATCACCAGGGGCCAAAAAATTTACATATTTTCGGTATGCGTCACCCATGGTCATGTAAAAATCCAGCATATATCTGGTGATATCTCGGGTGCTATTAGAGATAGCGCGATAAATCAAAGTGCATTGTCTGCAGGAGGCCCAGGCGCATGCATCTGTGCAGCAGCAACGACGTCGGAACACCAGGGGCCAAAAAAATTACAGATTTTCGGTATCCGTCACCCAAGGTCATGTAAAAATCCAGCATATATCTGGTGATATCTCGGGTGCTATTAGAGATAGCGCGATAAACCAAAGTGAATTGTCTGCAGGAGGCCCTGGCGCATGCATATGTGCAGCGGGAACGACCTCGGACGAACAGGGGCCGAGAAAACCACCGTCTCATGGGGACGGACACTCAGGGTCAGGGAAAAATCCAATATATATCTGGTGATATCTCGGGTGCTATTACAGACAGCGCAATAAATCAATGTGCATTGTCTGTAGGAGGCTCCGGCGCATGAATCTATGCAGCGGGAACGACCTCGGACCACCAGGGGCCGAGAAAACCACCGTCTCATGGGGCCGGACACTCAGGGTCAGGGGAAAATCCAATATATATCTGATGATATCTCGGGAGCTATTAGAGATAGCGCAATAAACCAAAGTCAATTATCTGCAGGAGGTCCTGGCGCATGAATCTGTGCAGCGGGAACGACCTCGGACCACCAGGGGCCGAGAAAACCACCGTCTCATGGGGCCGGACACACAGGGTCAGGCGAACATCCAATATATATCTGGTGATATCTCGGGTGCTATTACAGATGGCCCAATAAATCAAAGTGCATTGTCTGTACGAGGCCCTGGCGCATGAATCTGTGCAGCGGGAACGACCTCGGACCACAAGGGGCCGAGAAAACCACAGTCTCATGGGGCCGGACACTCAGGGTCAGGGGAAAATCCAATATATATCTGGTGATATCTCGGGTGCTATTAGAGATAGCGCCATAAATCAAAGTTTGTCTGTAGGAGGGCCTGGCGCATGAATCTGTGCAGCGGGAACGACCTCGGACTACCAGTGGCCGAGAAAACCACAGTCTCATGGGGCCGGACACTCAGGGTCAGGGGAAAATCCAATATATATCTGGTGATATCTCGGGTGCTATTAGAGATAGCGCAATAAATCAAAGTGCATTGTCTGTAGGAGGCCCTGGCGCATGGCTCTGTGCAGTGGGATCGACCTCGGACCTCCAGGGGCCGAGAAAACCACCGTCCCATGGGGCCGGACACTCAGGGTCAGGGAAAAATCCAATATATATCTGGTGATATCTCGGGTGCTATTACAGATAGCGCAATAAATCAAAGTGCGTTGTCTGTAGGAGGCCCGGGCGCATGAATCTGTGCAGCGGGAACGACCGCGGACCACCAGGGGCCGAGAAAACCACCGTCTCATGGGGCCGGACACTCAGGGTCAGGGGAAAATCCAGTATATATCTGGTGATATCTCGGGTGCTATTAGAGATAGCGCGATAAATCAAAGTGCATTGTCTGCAGGAGGCCCTGGCGCATGCATCTGTGCAGCAGCAACGACGTCGGAACACCAGGGGCCAAAAAAATTACAGATTTTCGGTATCCGTCACCCAAGGTCATGTAAAAATCCAGCATATATCTGGTGATATCTCGGGTGCTATTAGAGATAGCGCGATAAAGCAAAGTGAATTATCTGCAGGAGGCCCTGGCGCATGAATCTGTGCAGCGGGATCGACCTCGGACCACGAGGGACCGAGAAAACCATCGACACATGGGGCCGGGCACTCAGGGTCAGGGAAAAATCCAATATATATCTGGTGATATCTCGGGGGCTACTACAGATAGCGCAATAAATCCAAGTGCATTGTCTGTAAGAGGCCCTGGCGCAAGAATCTGTGCAGGGGGAACGACCTCGGACCACCAGGGGCCGAGAAAACCACAGTCTCATGAGGCCGGGCACTCAGGGTCATGGGAAAATCCTATATATATCTGGTTATATCTCGGGTGCTATTAGAGATAGCGCAATAAACCAAAGTGAATTATCTGCAGGAGGCCCTGGCGCAAGAATCGGGGCAGCGGGAACGACCTCGGACCACCAGGGGCCGAGAAAACCACCGTCTCGTGGGGCCGGACACTCAGGGCCAGGGGAAAATCCAATATATATCTGGTGACATCTAGGGTGCTATTAGAGATAGCGCATTAAATCAAAGTGATTTATCTGCAGGAGGCCCTGGCGCAAGAATCGGGGCAGCGGGAACGACCTCGGACCACCAGGGGCCGAGAAAACCACAGTCTCATGGGGCCGGACACTCAGGGTCAGGGGAAAATCCAATATATATCTGGTGATATCTCGGGTGCTATTAGAGATAGCGCCATAAATCAAAGTTTATTGTCTGTAGGAGGCCCTGGCGCATGAATCTGTGCAGCGGGAACGACCTCGGACTACCAGTGGCCGAGAAAACCATAGTCTGATGGGGCCGGACACTCGGGGTCAGGGGAAAATCCAATATATATCTGGTGATATCTCGGGTGCTATTAGAGATAGCCCAATAAACCAAAGTGAATCATCTGCAGGGGGCCCTGGCGCATGTATCTGTGCAGCGGGAACGACCTCGGACCTCCAGGGGCCGAGAAAACCACCGTCTCCTGGGGCCGGACACTCAGGGTCAGGGGAAAATCCAATATATATATGGTGATATCTAGGGTGCTATTAGAGATAGCGCCATAAACCAAAGTGAGTTATCTGCAGGAGGCCCTGGCGCATGAATCTGAGCAGCGGGAACGACCTCGGACCACCAGGGGCCGAGAAAACCACAGTCTCATTGGGCCGGACACTCAGGGTCAGTGTAAAATCCAATATATATCTGGTGATATCTCGGGTGCTATTAGAGATAGCGCAATAAACCAAAGCGAATTATCTGCAGGAGGCCCTGTCGCATGAATCTGTGTAGCAGGAACGACCTCGGACTACCAGGGGCCGAGAAAGCCACCTTCTCATAGGGCCGGACACTCAGGGTCAGGGAAAAATCAAATATATATCTGGTGACATCTAGGGTGCTATTAGAGATAGCGCATTAAAACAAAGTGAATTATCTGCAGGAGGCCCTGGAGCAAGAATCTGTGCAGCAGGTACGTTTTCGGACCACCAGGGGCCGAGAAAACCACCGTCTCATGGTGCCGGACACTCAGGGTCAGGGAAAAATTCAATATATATCTGGTAATATCTCGGGTGCTATTAGAGATAGCGCTATAAAGCAAAGAGCATTGTCTGTAGGTGTCCCTGGCGTATGAATATGTGCATCAGGATTGACCTCGGAACACCAGGGACCGAGAAAATTACTGATTTTCGGTATCCGTCACCCAAGGTCATGTAAAAATCCAGCATATATCTGGTGATATCTCTGGTGCTGTTAGAGATAGCGCAATAAACCAAGGTGCATTGTCTGCAGGAGGCACTGGCGCATGAATCTGTGCAGCGTGAACGACCTCTGACGACCAGAGGCCGAGAAAACCACCGTCTCATGGGGCCGGACACTCAGGGTCAGGGAAAAATCCAATACATATCTGGTGATATCTCGGGTGCTATTAGAGATAGCGCGATAAATCAAAGTGAATTATTTGCAGGAGGCCCTGGCGAATGCATCTGTGCAGCGGGAACGACCTCTGACCACCAGGGGCCGGGAAAACCACAGTCTCATGGGGCCGGTCACCCAAGGTCATGTAAAAATCCAATATATATCTGGTGATATCTCGGGTGCTATTACAGATAGCGCGATAAATCAAAGTGCATCGTCTGTAGGAGGCCCTGGCGCATGAATCTGTGCAGCGGGATCGACCTCGGACCACTAGGGGCCGAGAAAACCACCGACACATGGGGCCGGACACACAGGGTCAAGGAAAAATCCAATATATATCTGGTGATATCTCGGGTGCTATTAGAGATAGCGCAAGAAACCAAAGTGCAATGTCTGCAGGAGGCCCTGGCGCATGAATCTGTGCAGCGGGATCGACCTCGGACCACGAGGGACCGAGAAAACCATCGACACATGGGGCTGGACTGTCAGGTTCGGGGAAAAATCCAATATATATCTGGTGATATCTCGGGTGCTATTACAGATAGCGAAATAAATCAAAGTTCATTGTCTGCAGGAGGCCCTGGCGCATGAATCTGTGCAGCGGGAACGACCTCGGACCACCAGGGGCCGAGAAAACCACCGTCTAATGGGGTCGGACTGTCAGGGTCAGGGAAAAATCCAATATATAACTGGTGATATCTCGGGTGCTATTAGAGATAGCGCAATAAGCCAAAGTGAATTATCTGCAGGAGGCCCTGGCGCATGAATCTGTGCAGCGGGAACGACCTCGGACCACCAGGGGCCGAGAAAACCACCTTCTCATGGAGCCGGACACTCAGGGTCAGGGGAAAATCCAATATATATATGGTGATATCTCGGGTGCTATTAGAGATAGCGCAATAAGCCAAAGTGAATTATCTGCAGGAGGCCCTGGCGCATGAATCTGTGCAGCGGGAACGACCTCGGACCACCAGGGGCCGAGAAAACCACCTTCTCATGGAGCCGGACACTCAGGGTCAGGGGAAAATCCAATATATATATGGTGATATCAAGGGTGCTATTAGAGATAGCGCAATAAACCAAAGTGAATTATCTGCAGGAGGCCCTGGCGCAAGAATCGGGGCAGCGGGAACGACCTCGGACCACCAGGGGCCGAGAAAACCACCGTCTCATGGGGCCGGACACTCAGGGCCAGGGAAAAATCCAATATATATCTGGAGATATCTCGGATGCTATTAGAGATTGCGCAATAAACGAAAGTGAATTATCTGCAGGAGGCCCTGGCGCATGAATCTGGGCAGCGGGAACGACCTCGGACCACCAGGGGCCGAGAAAACCACAGTCTCATGGGGCCGGACACTCAGGGTCAGGGGAAAATCCAATATATATATGGTGATATCTTGTGTGCTATTAGAGATAGCGCAATAAACCAAAGTGAATTATCTGCAGGAGGCCCTGGCGCATGAATCTGTGCAGCGGGAACGACCTCGGACCACCAGGGGCCGAGAAAACCACCGCCTCATGGGGCCGGACACTCAGGGTCAGGGAAAAATCCAATATATATCTGGTGATATCTCGGGTGCTATTACAGATGGCCCAATAAATCAAAGTGCATTGTCTGTACGAGGCCCTGGCGCATGAATCTGTGCAGCGGGAACGACCTCGGACCACCAGGGGCCGAGAAAACCACAGTCTCATGGGGCCGGACACTCAGGGTCAGGGGAAAATCCAATATATATCTGGTGATATCTCGGGTGCTATTAGAGATATCGCCATAAATCAAAGTTTATTGTCTGTAGGAGGCCCTGGCGCATGAATCTGTGCAGCAGGAACGACCTCGGACTACCAGTGGCCGAGAAAACCACAGTCTCATGGGGCCGGACACTCAGGGTCAGGGGAAAATCCAATATATATCTGGTGATATCTCGGGTGCTATTAGAGATAGCGCAATAAACCAAAGCGAATTATCTGCAGGGGGCCCTGTCGCATGAATCTGTGTAGCAGGAACGACCTCGGACTACCAGGGGCCGAGAAAGCCACCGTCTCATGGTGCCGGACACTCAGGGTCAGGGAAAAATTCAATATATATCTGGTGATATCTCGGGTGCTATTAGAGATAGCGCGATAAATGAAAGTGAATTATCTGCAGGACGCCCTGGCGCATGCATCTGTTCAGCGGGAACGACCTCGGACAACCAGCGGCCGAGAAAACCACCGTCTCATGGAGCCGGACACTCAGGGTCGGGGAAAAATCCAATATATATCTGGTGATATCTCGGGTGCTATTAGAGATAGCGCAGTAAATCAAAGTGAATTATCTGCAGGGGCACTGGCGCATGAAACTGAGACGCGGGATCGACCACGGACCACGAGGGACCGAGAAAACCATCGACACATGGGGCCGGACTGTCAGGGTCAAGGAAAAATCCAATATATATCTGGTGATATCTCGGGTGCTACTACAGATAGCGCAATAAATCAAAGTGGATTGTCTGCAGGATGCCCTGGCCCATGAATCTATGCAGCGGGAACGACCTCGGACTACCAGTGGCCGAGAAAACCACAGTCTGATGGGGCCGGACACTCAGGGTCAGGGGAAAATCCAATATATATCTGGTGATATCTCGGGTGCTATTAGAGATAGCCCAATAAACCAAAGTGAATTATCTGCAGGGGGCCCTGGCGCATGTATCTGTGCAGCGGGAAAGACCTCGGACCTCCAGGGGCCGAGAAAACCGCCGTCTCCTGGGGCCGGACACTCAGGGTCAGGGGAAAATCCAATATATATATGGTGATATCTAGGGTGCTATTAGAGATAGCGCCATAAACCAAAGTGAGTTATCTGCAGGAGGCCCTGGCGCATGAATCTGTGCAGCGGGAACGACCGCGGACCACCAGGGGCCGAGAAAACCACAGTCTCATGGGGCCTGACACTCAGGGTCAGGGTAAAATCCAATATATATCTGATGATATCTCGGGTGCTATTAGAGATAGCGCAATAAACCAAAGCGAATTATCTGCAGGGGGCCCTGTCGCATGAATCTGTGTAGCAGGAACGACCTCGGACTACCAGGGGCCGAGAAAGCCACCTTCTCATAGGGCCGGACACTCAGGGTCAGGGAAAAATCAAATATATATCTGGTGACATCTAGGGTGCTATTAGAGATAGCGCATTAAATCAAAGTGAATTATCTGCAGGAGGCCCTGGCGCATGAATCTGTGCAGCGGGTACGTTTTCGGACCACCAGGGGCCGAGAAAACTACCGTCTCTTGGTGCCGGTCACTCAGGGTCAGGGAAAAATCCAATATATATCTGGTGATATCTCGGGTGCTACTACAGATAGCGCAATAAATCCAAGTGCATTGTCTGTAAGAGGCCCTGGAGCAAGAATCTGTGCAGCAGGTACGTTTTCGGACCACCAGGGGCCGAGAAAACCACCGTCTCATGGTGCCGGACACTCAGGGTCAGGGAAAAATTCAATATATATCTGGTGATATCTCGGGTGCTATTAGAGATAGCGCTATAAAGCAAAGAGCATTGTCTGTAGGAGTCCCTGGCGTATGAATATGTGCATCAGGAATGACCTCGGAACACCAGGGACCGAGAAAATTACTGATTTTCGGTATCCGTCACCCAAGGTCATGTAAAAATCCAGCATATATCTGGTGATATCTCTGGTGCTGTTAGAGATAGCGCAATAAACCAAGGTGCATTGTCTGCAGGAGGCACTGGCGCATGAATCTGTGCAGCGTGAACGACCTCTGACGACCAGAGGCCGAGAAAACCACCGTCTCATGGGGCCGAACACTCAGGGTCAGGGAAAAATCCAATACATATCTGGTGATATCTCGGGTGCTATTAGAGATAGCGCGACAAATCAAAGTGAATTATTTGCAGGAGGCCCTGGCGAATGCATCTGTGCAGCGGGAACGACCTCTGACCACCAGGGGCCGGGAAAACCACAGTCTCATGGGGCCGGTCACCCAAGGTCATGTAAAAATCCAATATATATCTGGTGATATCTCGGGTGCTATTACAGATAGCGCGATAAATCAAAGTGCATCGTCTGTAGAAGGCCCTGGCGCATGAATCTGTGCAGCGGGATCGACCTCGGACCACTAGGGGCCGAGAAAACCACCGACACATGGGGCCGGACACTCAGGGTGAGGGAAAAATCCAATATATATCTGGTGATATCTCGGGTACTCTTACAGATAGCGCACTAAACCAAAGTGAATTATCTGCTGGGGGCCCTGCTGCATGAATCTGTGCAGCGGGAACGACCTCGGACCACGAGGGGCTGAGAAAACCACAGTCTCATGGGGCCGGTCACCCAAGGTCATGTAAAAATCCAATATATATCTGGTGATATCTCGGGTGCTATTAGAGATAGCGCAATAAATCAAAGTGCATTGTCTGTAGGAGGCCCTGGCGCATGAATCTGTGCAGGGGGAACGACCTCGGTCCACCAGGGGCCGAGAGAACCACCGTCTCATGGGGTCGGACACTCAGGGTCAGGGGAAAATCCAATATATATCTGGTGATATCTCGGGTGCTATTAGAGATAGCGCAAAAAATCAAAGTGCATTGTCTGTAGGAGGCCCTGGCGCATGGCTCTGTGCAGTGGGATCGACCTCGGACCTCCAGGGGCCGAGAAAACCACCGTCCCATGGGGCCGGACACTCAGGGTCAGGGAAAAATCCAATATATATCTGGTGATATCTCGGGTGCTATTACAGATAGCGCAATAAATCAAAGTGCGTTGTCTGTAGGAGGCCCTGGCGCATGAATCTGTGCAGCGGGAACGACCGCGGACCACCAGGGGCCGAGGAAACCACCGTCTCATGGGGCCGGACACTCAGGGTCAGGGGAAAATCCAATATACATCTGGTGATATCTCGGGTGCTATTAGAGATAGCGCAATAAACCAAAGTGAATTATCTGCAGGAGGCCCTGGCGCATGAATCTGTGCAGCGGGAACGACCTCGGACCACCAGGGGCCGAGAAAACCACAGTCTCATGGGGCCTGACACTCAGGGGCAGGGTAAAATCCAATATATATCTGGTGATATCTCGGGTGCTATTAGAGATAGCGCAATAAACCAAAGCGAATTATCTGCAGGGGGCCCTGTCGCATGAATCTGTGTAGCAGGAACGACCTCGGACTACCAGGGGCCGAGAAAGCCAGCTTCTCATAGGGCCGGACACTCAGGGTCAGGGAAAAATCAAATATATATCTGGTGACATCTAGGGTGCTATTAGAGATAGCGCATTAAATCAAAGTGAATTATCTGCAGGAGGCCCTGGCGCATGAATCTGTGCAGCGGGTACGTTTTCGGACCACCAGGGGCCGAGAAAACCACCGTCTCATGGTGCCGGACACTCAGGGTCAGGGAAAAATTCAATATATATCTGGTGATATCTCGGGTGCTATTAGAGATAGCGCGATAAATCAAAGTGAATTATCTGCAGGACGCCTTGGCGCATGCATCTGTTCAGCGGGAACGACCTCGGACAACCAGCGGCCGAGAAAACCACCGTCTCATGGAGCCGGACACTCAGGGTCGGGGAAAAATCCAATATATATCTGGTGATATCTCGGGTGCTATTAGAGATAGCGTAATAAATCAAAGTGAATTATCTGCAGGGGGCACTGGCGCATGAAACTGAGACGCGGGATCGACCACGGACCACGGGGGACCGAGAAAACCATCGACACATGGGGCCGGACTGTCAGGGTCAAGGAAAAATCCAATATATATCTGGTGATATCTCGGGTGCTACTACAGATAGCGCAATAAATCAAAGTGCACTGTCTGTAGGAGGCCCTGGCGCATGAATCTGTGCAGAGGGAACGACCTCGGACCATCAGGGGCCGAGACAACCACCGACACATGGGGCCGGACACTCAGGGTCAGGGAAAAATCCAATATATATCTGGTGATATCTCGGGTACTCTTACAGATAGCGCAATAAACCAAAGTGAATTATCTGCAGGACGCCTTGGCGCATGCATCTGTTGAGCGGGAACGACCTCGGACAACCAGCGGCCGAGAAAACCACCGTCTCATGGAGCCGGACACTCAGGGTCGGGGAAAAATCCAATATATATCTGGTGATATCTCGGGTGCTATTAGAGATAGCGCAATAAATCAAAGTGCACTGTCTGTAGGAGGCCCTGGCGCATGAATCTGTGCAGAGGGAACGACCTCGGACCATCAGGGGCCGAGACAACCACCGTCTCATGTGGCCGGACACTCAGGGTCATGGGAAAATCCAATATATATCTGGTGATATCTCGGGTGCTATTAGAGATAGCGCAATAAATCAAAGTGCATTGTCTGTAGGAGGCCCTGACGCATGAATCTGTGTAGTGGGAACGACCTCGGACCAACAGGGGCCGAGAAAACTACCGTCTCTTGGTGCCGGTCACTCAGGGTCAGGGAAAAATCCAATATATATCTGATGATATCTCGGGTGCTACGACAGATAGCGCAATAAATCCAAGTGCATTGTCTGTAAGAGGCCCTGGCGCAAGAATCTGTGCAGGGGGAACGACCTCGGACAACCAGGGGCCGAGAAAACCACAGTCTCATGGGGCCGGGCACTCAGGGTCAGGGGAAAATCCTATATATATCTGGTTATATCTCGGGTGCTATTAGAGATAGCGCAATAAACCAAAGTGAATTATCTGCAGGAGGCCCTGGCTCATGAATCTGTGCAGCGGGAACGACCTCGGCCCACCAGGGGCCGAGAAAACCACCGTCTCATGGGGTCGGACCCTCAGGGTCAGGGGAAAATCCAATATATATATGGTGATATCTCGGGTGCTATCAGAGATAGCTCAATAAACCAAAGTGAATTATCTGCAGGAGGCCCTGGCGCATGAATCTGTGCAGCGGGAACGACCTCGGACCACCAGGGGCCGAGAAAACCACCTTCTCATGGGGCCGGACACTCAGGGTCAGGGGAAAATAAAATATATATATGGGGATATCTCGGGTGCTATTAGACATAGCGCGATATATCAAAGTGCATCGTCTGTAGGAGGCCCTGGCGCATGAATCTGTGCAGCGGGATCGACCTCGGACCACTAGGGGCCGAGAAAACCACCGACACATGGGGCCGGACACTCAGGGTCAGGGAAAAATCCAATATATATCTGGTGTTATCTCGGGTACTCTTACAGATAGCGCACTAAACCAAAGTGAATTATCTGCTGGGGCCCTGCTGCATGAATCTGTGCAGCGGGAACGACCTCGGACCACCAGGGGCCGAGAAAACCACCGTATCAGGGGGTCGGACACTCAGGGTCAGGGAAAAATCCAATACATATCTGGTGTTATCCCGGGTGCTATTATAGATAGCGAAATAAATCAAAGTGCATTGTCTCTAGGAGGCCCCGGCCCGTGAATCTGTGCAGCGTGATCGACCTCGGACCACCAGGGGCCGAGAAAATCACCGTCTCATGGGGCGGGACTGTCAGGGTCAGGGAAAAATCCAATATATATCTGGTGATATCTCGGGTGCTATTAGAGATAGCGCAATAAATCAAAGTGAATTATCTGCAAGGGGCCCTGGCGCATGAATCTGTGCAGCGGGAACGACCTCGGACCACCAGGGGGCCGAGAAAACTACGGTCTCATTGGGACGGACACTCAGGGCCAGGGAAAAATCCAATATATATATGGTGATATCTCGGGTGCTATTAGAGATAGCGAAATAAATCAAAGTGCATTGTCTGTAGGAGGCCCTGGCGCATGAATCTGTGCAGCGGGAACGACCTCGGACCACGAGGGGCGAGAAAATCACCGTCTCATGGGGCCGGACTGTCAGGGTCAGGGAAAAATCCAATATATATCTGGTGATATCTCGGGTCTATTAGAGATAGCGAATTAAATCAAAGTGTATTGTCTGCAGGAGGCCCTGGCGCATGAATCTGTGCAGCGGGAACGACCTCGGACGACCAGGGGCCGAGAAAACCACCGTCTCATGGGGCCGGACACTCAGGGTCAGGGAAAAATTCAATATATATCTGTTGATATCTCGGGTGCTATTACAGATAGCGCAATAAACCAAAGTGAATTATCTGCAAGGGGCCCTGGCGCATGAATCTGTGCAGCGGGAACGACCTCGGACCACCAGGGGCCGAGAAAACCACCGTCTCATGGGGCCGGCCGCTCAGGGTCAGGGGAAAATCCAATATATATATGATGATATCTCGGGTGCTATTACAGATAGCGCAATAAATCAAAGGGCATTGTCTGTAGGAGGCCCTGGCGCATGAATCTGTGCAGCGGGATCGACCTCGGACCACCAGGGGCCGAGAAAATCACCGTCTCATGGGGCGGGACTGTCAGGGTCAGGGAAAAATCCAATATATATCTGGTGATATCTCGGGTGCTATTAGAGATAGCGCAATAAATCAATTTGAATTATCTGCAAGGGGCCCTGGCGCATGAATCTGTGCAGCGGGAACGACCTCGGACCACCAGGGGCCGAGAAAACCACCGTCTCAGGGGGTCGGACACTCAGGGTCAGGGAAAAATCCAATATGTATATGGTGATATCTCGGGTGCTATTACAGATAGCGCAATAAATCAAAGTGCATTGTCTGCAGGAGGCCCTGGCGCATGAATCTGTGCAGCGGGAACGACCTCGGACCACCAGGGGCCGAGAAAACCACCGTCTCAGGGGGTCGGACACTCAGGGTCAGGGAAAAATCCAATATATATCTGGTGTTATCTCGGGTGCTATTATAGATAGCGAAATAAATCAAAGTGCATTGTCTCTAGGAGGCCCCGGCCCGTGAATCTGTGCAGCGTGATCGACCTCGGACCACCAGGGGCCGAGAAAATCACCGTCTCATGGGGCGGGACTGTCAGGGTCAGGGAAAAATCCAATATATATCTGGTGATATCTCGGGTGCTATTAGAGATAGCGCAATAAATCAAAGTGAATTATCTGCAAGGGGCCCTGGCGCATGAATCTGTGCAGCGGGAACGATCTCGGACCACCAGGGGGCCGAGAAAACTACGGTCTCATTGGGACGGACACTCAGGGCCAGGGAAAAATCCAATACATATATGGTGATATCTCGGGTGCTATTAGAGATAGCGAAATAAATCAAAGTGCATTGTCTGTAGGAGGCCCTGGCGCATGAATCAGTGCAGCGGGATCGACCTCGGACCACCAGGGGCCGAGAAAACTACCGTCTCATGGGGTCGGACACTCTGGGTCAGGGACATATCCAATATATATCTGGTGATATCTCGGGTGCTATTGGAGATAGCGCAATAAACCAAAGTGCATTGTCTGCAGCAGTCCCTGGCGCATGAATCTATGCAGCGGGAACGACCTCGGACCACCAGGGGCCGAGAAAACTACCCTCGCATGGGGTCGGACACTCGGGGTCAGGGAAAAATCCAATATAAATCTGGTGATATCTCGGGTGCTATTACAGAAAGCGCAATAAATCAAAGTGCATTGTCTGCAGGAGGCCCTAGCTCATGAATCTGTGCAGTGGGAACGACCTCGGACCACCAGGGGCCGAGAAAAGTACGGTCTCATTGGGCCGGACACTCAGGGCCAGGGAAAAATCCAATATATATCTGGTGATATCTCGGGTGCTATTAGAGATAGCGCAATAAACCAAAGTGCATTGTCAGCAGGAGGCCCTGGATCATGAATCTGTGCAGCGGGATCGACCTCGTACCACCAGGGGCCGAGGAAATCACTGTCTCATGGGGCCGGACTGTCAGGGTCAGGGAAAATCCAATATACATCTGGTGATATCTCGGGTGCTATTACAGATAGCGCAATAAATCAAAGTGCATTGTCTGCAGGAGGCCCTGGCGCATGAATCTGTGCAGCGGGAACGATCTCGGACCACCAGGGGGCCGAGAAAACTACGGTCTCATTGGGACGGACACTCAGGGCCAGGGAAAAATCCAATATATATATGGTGATATCTCGGGTGCTATTAGAGATAGCGAAATAAATCAAAGTGCATTGTCTGTAGGAGGCCCTGGCGCATGAATCAGTGCAGCGGGATCGACCTCGGACCACCAGGGGCCGAGAAAACTACCGTCTCATGGGGTCGGACACTCTGGGTCAGGGACATATCCAATATATATCTGGTGATATCTCGGGTGCTATTGGAGATAGCGCAATAAACCAAAGTGCATTGTCTGCAGCAGTCCCTGGCGCATGAATCTATGCAGCGGGAACGACCTCGGACCACCAGGGGCCGAGAAAACTACCCTCGCATGGGGTCGGACACTCGGGGTCAGGGAAAAATCCAATATAAATCTGGTGATATCTCGGGTGCTATTACAGAAAGCGCAATAAATCAAAGTGCATTGTCTGCAGGAGGCCCTAGCTCATGAATCTGTGCAGTGGGAACGACCTCGGACCACCAGGGGCCGAGAAAAGTACGGTCTCATTGGGCCGGACACTCAGGGCCAGGGAAAAATCCAATATATATCTGGTGATATCTCGGGTGCTATTAGAGATAGCGCAATAAACCAAAGTGCATTGTCAGCAGGAGGCCCTGGATCATGAATCTGTGCAGCGGGATCGACCTCGTACCACCAGGGGCCGAGGAAATCACTGTCTCATGGGGCCGGACTGTCAGGGTCAGGGAAAATCCAATATACATCTGGTGATATCTCGGGTGCCATTACAGATAGCGCAATAAATCAAAGTGCATTGTCTGCAGGAGGCCCTAGCGCATGAATCTGTGCAGCGGGAACGACCTCGGACCACGAGGGGCGAGAAAATCACCGTCTCATGGGGCCGGACTGTCAGGGTCAGGGAAAAATCAAATATATATCTGGTGATATCTCGGGTCTATTAGAGATAGCGAATTAAATCAAAGTGCATTGTCTGCAGGAGGCCCTGGCGCATGAATCTGTGCAGCGGGAACGACCTCGGACGACCAGGGGCCGAGAAAACCACCGTCTCATGGTTTCGGACACTCAGGGTCAGGGAAAAATCCAATATAAATGTGGTGATATCTCGGGTGCTATTAGAGATAGCGCGATAAATCAAAGTGCATCGTCTGTAGGAGGCCCTGGCGCATGAGTCTGTGCAGCGGGATCGACCTCGGACCACTAGGGGCCGAGAAAACCACCGACACATGGGGCCGGACTGTCAGTGTCAGGGAAAAATCCAATATATATCTGGTGAAATCTCGGGTGCTATTAGAGACAGCGCAATAAACCAAAGTGAATTATCTGCGGGAGGCCCTGGCGCATGAATCTGTGCAGCGGGAACGACCTCGGAGCACCAGGGGCCGAGAAAACCACAGTCTCATGGGGCCGGACACTCAGGGTCAGGGGAAAATCCAATATATATCTGGTTATAAATCGGGTGCTATTACAGATATCGCAATAAATCAAAGTGCATTGTCTGTACGAGGCGCTGGCGCATGAATCTGTGCAGCGGGAACGACCTCGGACCACCAGGGGCCGAGAAAAGCCCAGTCTCATGGGGCCGGACACTCAGGGTCAGGGGAAAATCCAATATATATCTGGTGATATCTCGGGTGCTATTACAGATAGCGCAATAAATCAAAGTGCATTGTCTGTAGGAGGCCCTGGCGCATGAATCTGTTCAGCGGGAACGAACTCGGATCACCAGGGGCCGAGAAAACCTCCGACACATGGGGTCGGACACTCAGGGTCAGGGGAAAATCCAATATATATCTGGTGATATCTCGGGTGCTATTACAGATAGCGCAATAAATCAAAGTGCATTGTCTGTAGGAGGCCCTGGCGCATGAATCTGGGCAGCGGGAACAACCTCGGACCACCAGGGTCCGAGAAAACCACCGTCTCATGGGGCCGGACACTCAGGGGCATGCAAAAATCCAGTATATATCTGGTGATATCTCGGGTGCTATTAGAGATAGCGCAATAAACCAAAGTGAATTATCTGCAGGAGGCCCTGCCGCATGAATCTGTGCAGCGGGAACGACCTCGGACCACCAGGGGCCGAGAAAACCACCGTCTCATGGGGCCGGACACTCAGGGTCAGGGAAAAATTCAATATATATCTGGTGATATCTCGGGTGCTATTAGAGATAGCGCAATAATCCAAAGTGAATTATCTGCAGGAGTCCCTGGCGCATGAATCAGTGCAGCGGGAACGACCTCGGACCACCAGGGGCCGAGAAAACCACCGTCTCATGGGGCCGGACACTCAGGGTCAGGGGAAAATCCAATATATATCTGGTGATATCTCGGGTGCTATTAGAGCTTTCGCAATAAATCAAAGTGCATTGTCTGTAGGAGGCCCTGGCGCATGAATCTGGGCAGCGGGAACGACCTCGGACCACCAGGGGCCGAGAAAACCACCGTCTCATGGGGCCGGACACTCAGGGTCAGGGGAAAATTAAATATATATCTGGTGATATCTCGGGTGCTATTACAGATAGCGCAATAAATCAAAGTGCATTGTCTGTAGGAGGCCCTGGCGCATGAATCTGGGCAGCGGGAACGACCTCGGACCACCAGGGGCCGAGAAAACCACCGACACATTGGGCCGGACACCAAAGGTCATGTAAAAATCCAGGATGTATCTGATGATATCTCGGGTGCTATTAGAGATTGCGCGATAAATCAAAGTGCATTGTCTGCAGGAGGCCCTGGCGCATGAATACGTGCACCGGGAACGACCTCGGACCACCATCCGCCAAGAAAATTACAGATTTTCGGTATCCGTCACCCAAGGTCATGTAAAAATCCAGCATATATCTGGGGATATCTCGGGTGCTATTAGAGATAGCGCAACAAATCAAAGTGCATTATCTGCAGGAGGCCCTGGCGCATGCATCTGTGCAGCGGGAACGACCTCGGACCACCAGGGGCCGAGAAAAGCCCAGTCTCATGGGGCCGGACACTCAGGGTCAGGGGAAAATCCAATATATATCTGGTGATATCTCGGGTGCTATTACAGATAGCGCAATAAATCAAAGTGCATTGTCTGTAGGAGGCCCTGGCGCATGAATCTGTTCAGCGGGAATGAACTCGGATCACCAGGGGCCGAGAAAACCTCCGACACATGGGGTCGGACACTGAGGGTCAGGGGAAAATCCAATATATATCTGGTGATATATCGGGTGCTATTACAGATAGCGCAATAAATCAAAGTGCATTGTCTGTAGGAGGCCCTGGCGCATGAATCTGTGCAGCGGGAATGAACTCGGATCACCAGGGGCCGAGAAAACCTCCGACACATGGGGTCGGACACTCAGGGTCAGGGGAAAATACAATATATATCTGGTGATATCTCGGGTGCTATTGCAGATAGCGCAATAAATCAAAGTGCATTGTCTGTAGGAGGCCCTGGCGCATGAATCTGGGCAGCGGGAACGACCTCGGACCACCAGGGGCCGAGAAAACCACCGTCTCATGGGGCCGGACACTCAGGGTCAGGGGAAAATTAAATATATATCTGGTGATATCTCGGGTGCTATTACAGATAGCGCAATAAATCAAAGTGCATTGTCTGTAGGAGGCCCTGGCGCATGAATCTGGGCAGCGGGAACGACCTCGGACCACCAGGGGCCGAGAAAACCACCGACACATTGGGCCGGACACCAAAGGTCATGTAAAAATCCAGGATGTATCTGATGATATCTCGGGTGCTATTAGAGATTGCGCGATAAATCAAAGTGCATTGTCTGCAGGAGGCCCTGGCGCATGAATACGTGCACCGGGAACGACCTCGGACCACCATCGGCCAAGAAAATTACAGATTTTCGGTATCCGTCACCCAAGGTCATGTAAAAATCCAGCATATATCTGGGGATATCTCGGGTGCTATTAGAGATAGCGCAACAAATCAAAGTGCATTATCTGCAGGAGGCCCTGGCGCATGCATCTGTGCAGCGGGAACGACCTCGGACCACCAGGGGCCGAGAAAAGCCCAGTCTCATGGGGCCGGACACTCAGGGTCAGGGGAAAATCCAATATATATCTGGTGATATCTCGGGTGCTATTACAGATAGCGCAATAAATCAAAGTCCATTGTCTGTAGGAGGCCCTGGCGCATGAATCTGTTCAGCGGGAATGAACTCGGATCACCAGGGGCCGAGAAAACCTCCGACACATGGGGTCGGACACTGAGGGTCAGGGGAAAATCCAATATATATCTGGTGATATATCGGGTGCTATTACAGATAGCGCAATAAATCAAAGTGCATTGTCTGTAGGAGGCCCTGGCGCATGAATCTGTGCAGCGGGAATGAACTCGGATCACCAGGGGCCGAGAAAACCTCCGACACATGGGGTCGGACACTCAGGGTCAGGGGAAAATACAATATATATCTGGTGATATCTCGGGTGCTATTGCAGATAGCGCAATAAATCAAAGTGCATTGTCTGTAGGAGGCCCTCGCGCATGAATGTGTGCAGCGGGAACGTCCTCGGACCACCAGGGGCCGAGAAAACCACCGTCTCATGGGGCCGGACACTCAGGGTCAGGGGAAAATCCAATATATATCTGGTGAAATCTCGGGTGCTATTAGAGACAGCGCAATAAACCAAAGTGAATTATCTGCAGGAGGCCCTGGCGCATGCATCTGTGCAGGGGGAACGACCTCGGACCACCAGGGGCCGAGAAAACCAACGTCTCATGGGGCCGGACACTCAGGGTCAGGGAAAAATTCAATATATATCTGTTGATATTTCGGGTGCTATTACAGATAGCGCAATAAACCAAAGTGAATTATCTGCAGGAGGCCCTGGCGCATGAATCTGTGCAGCGGGAACGACCTCGGACCACCAGGGGCCGAGAAAACCACAGTCTCATGGGGCCGGACACTCAGGGTCAGGGGAAAATCCAATATATATCTGGTGATATCTCGGGTGCTATTAGATATAGCGCAATAAACCAAAGTGAATTATCTGCAGGAGGCCCTGGCGCATGAATCTGTGCAGCGGGAACTACCTCAGACCACCAGGGGCCGAGACAACCACCGTCTCATGGGGCCGGACACTCAGGGTCAGGGAAAAATCCAATATATATCTGGTGATATCTCGGGTGCTATTAGAGAGAGCGCGATAAATCAAAGTGCTTCGCCTGCGGGAGGCCCTGGCGTACGAATCTATGCAGCGGTAACGACCTCGGACCACCAGGGGCCGAGAAAACCACCGTCTCATGGAGCCGGACACTCAGGGTCAGGGGAAAATCCAATATATATCTGGTGATATGTCGGGTGCTATTAGAAACAGCGCAATAAACCAAAGTGAATTATCTGCAGGAGGCCCTGGCGCATGAATCTGTGCAGCGGGAACAACCTCGGACCACCAGGGGCCAAGAAAACCACCGTCTCATGGGGCCGGACACTCAGGGGCATGCAAAAATCCAGTATATATCTGGTGATATCTCGGGTGCTATTAGAGATACCGCAATAAACCAAAGTGAATTATCTGCAGGAGGCCCTGCCGCATGAATCTGTGCAGCGGGAACGACCTCGGACCACCAGGGGCCGAGAAAACCACCGTCTCATGGGGCCGGACACTCAGGGTCAGGGAAAAATCCAATATATATCTGGTGATATCTCGGGTGCTATTACAGATAGCGCAATAAATCAAAGTGCATTGTCTGTAGGAGGCCCTGGCGCATGAATCTGTGCAGCGGGAACGAACTCGGATCACCAGGGGCCAAGAAAACCACCGACACATGGGGTCGGACACTCAGGGTCAGGGGAAAATCCAATATATATCTGGTGATATCTCGGGTGCTATTACAGATAGCGCAATAAATCAAAGTGCATTGTCTGTAGGAGGCCCTGGCGCATGAATCTGGGCAGCGGGAACGACCTCGGACCACCAGGGTCCGAGAAAACCACCGTCTCATGGGGCCGGACGCTCAGAGTCATGCAAAAATCCAGTATATATATGGTGCTATCTCGGGTGCTATTACAGATAGCGCAATAAATCAAAGTGCATTGTCTGCAGGAGGCCCTAGCGCATGAATCTGTGCAGCGGGAACGACCTCGGACCACGAGGGGCCGAGACAACCACCGTCTCATGGAGCCGGACACTCAGGGTCAGGGGAAAATCCAATATATATCTGGTGATATCTCGGGTGCTATTACAGATAGCGCAATAAATCAAAGTGCATTGTCTGCAGGAGGCCCTAGCGCATGAATCTGTGCAGCGGGAACGACCTCGGACCACGAGGGGCGAGAAAATCACCGTCTCATGGGGCCGGACTGTCAGGGTCAGGGAAAAATCCAATATATATCTGGTGATATCTCGGGTCTATTAGAGATAGCGAATTAAATCAAAGTGCATTGTCTGCAGGAGGCCCTGGCGCATGAATCTGTGCAGCGGGAACGACCTCGGACGACCAGGGGCCGAGAAAACCTCCGTCTCATGGTTTCGGACACTCAGGGTCAGGGAAAAATCCAATATAAATCTGGTGATATCTCGGGTGCTATTAGAAACAGCGCAATAAACCAAAGTGAATTATCTGCAGGAGGCCCTGTCGCATGAATCTGTGCAGCGGGAACAACCTCGGACCACCAGGGTCCGAGAAAACCACCGTCTCATGGGGCCGGACACTCAGGGGCATGCAAAAATCCAGTATATATCTGGTGATATCTCGGGTGCTATTAGAGATAGCGCAATAAACCAAAGTGAATTATCTGCAGGAGGCCCTGCCGCATGAATCTGTGCAGCGGGAACGACCTCGGACCACCAGGGGCCGAGAAAACCACCGTCTCATTGGGCCGGACACCAAAGGTCATGTAAAAATCCAGGATGTATCTGATGATATCTCGGGTGCTATTAGAGATTGCGCGATAAATCAAAGTGCATTGTCTGCAGGAGGCCCTGGCGCATGAATACGTGCAGCGGGAACGACCTCGGACCACCATGGGCCAAGAAAATTACAGATTTTCGGTATCCGTCACCCAAGGTCATGTAAAAATCCAGCATATATCTGGGGATATCTCGGGTGCTATTAGAGATAGCGCAACAAATCAAAGTGCATTATCTGCAGGAGGCCCTGGCGCATGCATCTGTGCAGCGGGAACGACCTCGGACCACCAGGGGCCGAGAAAACCACAGTCTCATGGGGCCGGACACTCAGGGTCAGGGGAAAATCCAATATATATCTGGTGATATCTCGGGTGCTATTACAGATAGCGCAATAAATCAAAGTGCATTGTCTGTACGAGGCGCTGGCGCATGAATCTGTGCAGCGGGAACGACCTCGGACCACCAGGGGCCGAGAAAAGCCCAGTCTCATGGGGCCGGACACTCAGGGTCAGGGGAAAATCCAATATATATCTGGTGATATCTCGGGTGCTATTACAGATAGCGCAATAAATCAAAGTGCATTGTCTGTAGGAGGCCCTGGCGCATGAATCTGTTCAGCGGGAATGAACTCGGATCACCAGGGGCCGAGAAAACCTCCGACACATGGGGTCGGACACTGAGGGTCAGGGGAAAATCCAATATATATCTGGTGATATCTCGGGTGCTATTACAGATAGCGCAATAAATCAAAGTGCATTGTCTGTAGGAGGCCCTGGCGCATGAATCTGTGCAGCGGGAACGAACTCGGATCACCAGGGGCCGAGAAAACCTCCGACACATGGGGTCGGACACTCAGGGTCAGGGGAAAATCCAATATATATCTGGTGATATCTCGGGTGCTATTGCAGATAGCGCAATAAATCAAAGTGCATTGTCTGTAGGAGGCCCTCGCGCATGAATCTGTGCAGCGGGAACGTCCTCGGACCACCAGGGGCCGAGAAAACCACCGTCTCATGGGGCCGGACACTCAGGGTCAGGGGAAAATCCAATATATATCTGGTGAAATCTCGGGTGCTATTAGAGACAGCGCAATAAACCAAAGTGAATTATCTGCAGGAGGCCCTGGCGCATGAATCTGTGCAGCGGGAACGACCTCGGACCACGAGGGGCCGAGAAAATCACCGTCTCATGGGGCCGGACACTCAGGGGCAGGGGAAAATGCAATATATATATTTTGATATCTCGTGTGCTATTAGAGATAGCGCAATAAATCAAATCGCATTCTCTGCAGGAGGCCCTGGCGTATGAATCTGTGCAGCGGGAAGGACCTCGGACCACCAGGGGCCGAGAAAACTACCGTCTCATGGGGCCGGACACTCAGGGTCAGGGAAAAATCCAATACATATCTGTTGATATCTCGGGTGCTATTAGAGAGAGCGCAATAAATCAAAGTGAATTGTCTGCAGGGGGCACTGGCGCATGAATCTGTGCAGCGGGATCGACCTCGGACCACGAGGGACCGAGAAAACCATCGACGAATGAGGCCGGAGTGTCAGGGTCAGGTTAAAATCCAATATATATCTGGTGATATCTCGGGTGCTATTGCAGATAGCGCAGTAAATCAAAGTGAATTATCTATAGGAGGCCCTGCCGCATGAATCTGTGCAGCGGGAACGACCTCGGACCACCAGGGGCCGCGAAAACTACCGTTTCATGGGGCCGGACACTCAGGGTCAGCGATAAATCCAATACATATCTGTTGATATCTCGGGTGCTATTAGAGATAGAACAATAAATCAAAGTGCATTGTCTGTAGGAGGCACCGGCGAATGAATCTGTGCAACAGGAACGACCTCAGACCACCAGGGGCCGAGAAAACCACCGTCTCATAGGGCCGGGCACTCAATGTCAGGGGAAAATCCAATATATATATGGTGATATCTCGGGTGCTATTACAGATAGCGCAATAAATCAAAGTGCCTTGTCTGTAGGAGGCCCTGGCGCATGAATCTGTGCAGCGGGATCGACCTCGGACCACCAGGGCCCAGAAAATCACCGTCTCATTGGGCCGGACTGTCAGGGTCAGGGAAAAATCCAATATATATCTGGTGATGTCTCGGCTGCTATTAGAGATAGCGCAATAAATCAAAGTGAATTATCTGCAGGCTGCCCTAGCGCATGAATCTGTGCAGTGGGAACGACCTCGGACCACCAGGGGCCGAGAACTACGGTCTCATTGGGCCGGACACTCAGGGCTAGGGAAAAATCCAATATATATCTGGTGATATCTCGGGTGCTATTAGAGATAGCGCAATAAACGAAAGTGCATTGTCTGCAGGAGGCCCTGGCGCATGAATCTGTGCAGTGGGATCGACCTCGTACCACCAGGGGCCGAGAAAATCACTGTCCCATGGGACCGGACTGTCAGGGTCAGGGAAAAATCAAATATACGTCTGGTGATATCTCGGGTGCTATTAGAGATAGCGCAATAAATCAAAGTGAATTATCTGCAGGGCGCCCTGGCGTATGAATCTGTGCAGCGGGATCGACCTCGGACCACGAGGGACCGAGAAAACCATCGACACATGGGGCCGGACTGTCAGGGTCAAGGAAAAATCCAATATATATCTGGTGATATCTCGGGTGCTATAACAGATAGCGCAATAAATCAAAGTGCATTGTCTGCAGGAGGACCTAGCGCATGAATCTGTGCAGCGGGAACGACCTCGGACCACGAGGGGCCGAGAAAATCACCGTCTCATGGGGCCGGACACTCAGGGTCAGGGGAAAATGCAATATATATATTTTGATATCTCGTGTGCTATTAGAGATAGCGCAATAAATCAAATCGCATTCTCTGCAGGAGGCCCTGGCGTATGAATCTGTGCAGCGGGAAGGACCTCGGACCACCAGGGGCCGAGAAAACTACCGTCTCATGGGGCCGGACACTCAGGGTCAGGGAAAAATCCAATACATATCTGTTGATATCTCGGGTGCTATTAGAGAGAGCGCAATAAATCAAAGTGAATTGTCTGCAGGGGGCACTGGCGCATGAATCTGTGCAGCGAGATCGACCTCGGACCACGAGGGACCGAGAAAACCATCGACGAATGAGGCCGGACTGTCAGGGTCAGGTTAAAATCCAATATATATCTGGTGATATCTCGGGTGCTATTGCAGATAGCGCAATAAATCAAATTGCATTCTCTGCAGAAGGCCCTGGCGTATGAATATGTGCAGCGGGGAGGACCTCGGACCACCAGGGGCCGAGAAAACTACCGTCTCATGGGGTCGGACTGTCAGGGTCAGGGAAAAATCGAATATATATCTGGTGATATCTCGGCTGCTATTAGAGTTTGCGCAATAAATCAAAGTGAATTATCTGCAGGGCGCCCTGGCGCATGAATCTGTGCAGCGGGATCGACCTCGGACCACGAGGGACCGCGAAAACCATCGACACATGGGGCCGGACTGTCAGGGTCAAGGAAAAATCCAATATATATCTGGTGATATCTCGGGTGCTATAACAGATAGCGCAATAAATCAAAGTGAATTATCTGCAGGCTGCCCTAGCGCATGAATCTGTGCAGTGGGAACGACCTCGGACCACCAGGGGCCGAGAAATACGGTCTCATTGGGCCGGACACTCAGGGCTAGGGAAAAATCCAATATATATCTGGTGATATCTCGGGTGCTATTAGAGATAGCGCAATAAATCAAAGTGCATTGTCTGCAGGAGGCCCTGGCGCAAGAATACGTGCACCGGGAACGACCTCGGACCACCATCGGCCAAGAAAATTACAGATTTTCGGTATCCGTCACCCAAGGTCATGTAAAAATCCAGCATATATCTGGGGATATCTCGGGTGCTATTAGAGATAGCGCAACAAATCAAAGTGCATTATCTGCAGGAGGCCCTGGCGCATGCATCTGTGCAGCGGGAACGACCTCGGACCACCAGGGGCCGAGAAAAGCCCAGTCTCATGGGGCCGGACACTCAGGGTCAGGGGAAAATCCAATATATATCTGGTGATATCTCGGGTGCTATTACAGATAGCGCAATAAATCAAAGTCCATTGTCTGTAGGAGGCCCTGGCGCATGAATCTGTTCAGCGGGAATGAACTCGGATCACCAGGGGCCGAGAAAACCTCCGACACATGGGGTCGGACACTGAGGGTCAGGGGAAAATCCAATATATATCTGGTGATATATCGGGTGCTATTACAGATAGCGCAATAAATCAAAGTGCATTGTCTGTAGGAGGCCCTGGCGCATGAATCTGTGCAGCGGGAATGAACTCGGATCACCAGGGGCCGAGAAAACCTCCGACACATGGGGTCGGACACTCAGGGTCAGGGGAAAATACAATATATATCTGGTGATATCTCGGGTGCTATTGCAGATAGCGCAATAAATCAAAGTGCATTGTCTGTAGGAGGCCCTCGCGCATGAATGTGTGCAGCGGGAACGTCCTCGGACCA
Source organism: Nomia melanderi (assembly GCF_051020985.1). NCBI lineage: Eukaryota > Metazoa > Arthropoda > Insecta > Hymenoptera > Halictidae > Nomia > Nomia melanderi. The sequence goes on along the minus strand of NW_027475139.1, from coordinate 163,262 downwards.
CCAGGGGCCGAGAAAACCACCGTCTCATGGGGCCGGACACTCAGGGTCAGGGGAAAATCCAATATATATCTGGTGAAATCTCGGGTGCTATTAGAGACAGCGCAATAAACCAAAGTGAATTATCTGCAGGAGGCCCTGGCGCATGCATCTGTGCAGGGGGAACGACCTCGGACCACCAGGGGCCGAGAAAACCAACGTCTCATGGGGCCGGACACTCAGGGTCAGGGAAAAATTCAATATATATCTGTTGATATTTCGGGTGCTATTACAGATAGCGCAATAAACCAAAGTGAATTATCTGCAGGAGGCCCTGGCGCATGAATCTGTGCAGCGGGAACGACCTCGGACCACCAGGGGCCGAGAAAACCACAGTCTCATGGGGCCGGACACTCAGGGTCAGGGGAAAATCCAATATATATCTGGTGATATCTCGGGTGCTATTAGATATAGCGCAATAAACCAAAGTGAATTATCTGCAGGAGGCCCTGGCGCATGAATCTGTGCAGCGGGAACTACCTCAGACCACCAGGGGCCGAGACAACCACCGTCTCATGGGGCCGGACACTCAGGCTCAGGGAAAAATCCAATATATATCTGGTGATATCTCGGGTGCTATTAGAGAGAGCGCGATAAATCAAAGTGCTTCGCCTGCGGGAGGCCCTGGCGTACGAATCTATGCAGCGGTAACGACCTCGGACCACCAGGGGCCGAGAAAACCACCGTCTCATGGAGCCGGACACTCAGGGTCAGGGGAAAATCCAATATATATCTGGTGATATGTCGGGTGCTATTAGAAACAGCGCAATAAACCAAAGTGAATTATCTGCAGGAGGCCCTGGCGCATGAATCTGTGCAGCGGGAACAACCTCGGACCACCAGGGGCCAAGAAAACCACCGTCTCATGGGGCCGGACACTCAGGGGCATGCAAAAATCCAGTATATATCTGGTGATATCTCGGGTGCTATTAGAGATACCGCAATAAACCAAAGTGAATTATCTGCAGGAGGCCCTGCCGCATGAATCTGTGCAGCGGGAACGACCTCGGACCACCAGGGGCCGAGAAAACCACCGTCTCATGGGGCCGGACACTCAGGGTCAGGGAAAAATCCAATATATATCTGGTGATATCTCGGGTGCTATTACAGATAGCGCAATAAATCAAAGTGCATTGTCTGTAGGAGGCCCTGGCGCATGAATCTGTGCAGCGGGAACGAACTCGGATCACCAGGGGCCAAGAAAACCACCGACACATGGGGTCGGACACTCATGGTCAGGGGAAAATCCAATATATATCTGGTGATATCTCGGGTGCTATTACAGATAGCGCAATAAATCAAAGTGCATTGTCTGTAGGAGGCCCTGGCGCATGAATCTGGGCAGCGGGAACGACCTCGGACCACCAGGGTCCGAGAAAACCACCGTCTCATGGGGCCGGACGCTCAGAGTCATGCAAAAATCCAGTATATATATGGTGCTATCTCGGGTGCTATTACAGATAGCGCAATAAATCAAAGTGAATTATCTGCAGGAGGCCCTGGCGCATGAATCTGTGCAGCGGGAACGACCTCGGACCACTAGGGGCCGAGACAACCACCGTCTCATGGAGCCGGACACTCAGGGTCAGGGGAAAATCCAATATATATCTGGTGATATCTCGGGTGCTATTACAGATAGCGCAATAAATCAAAGTGCATTGTCTGCAGGAGGCCCTAGCGCATGAATCTGTGCAGCGGGAACGACCTCGGACCACGAGGGGCGAGAAAATCACCGTCTCATGGGGCCGGACTGTCAGGGTCAGGGAAAAATCCAATATATATCTGGTGATATCTCGGGTCTATTAGAGATAGCGAATTAAATCAAAGTGCATTGTCTGCAGGAGGCCCTGGCGCATGAATCTGTGCAGCGGGAACGACCTCGGACCACCAGGGGCCGAGAAAACCACCGTCTCATTGGGCCGGACACCAAAGGTCATGTAAAAATCCAGGATGTATCTGATGATATCTCGGGTGCTATTAGAGATTGCGCGATAAATCAAAGTGCATTGTCTGCAGGAGGCCCTGGCGCATGAATACGTGCAGCAGGAACGACCTCGGACGACCAGGGGCCGAGAAAACCTCCGTCTCATGGTTTCGGACACTCAGGGTCAGGGAAAAATCCAATATAAATCTGGTGATATCTCGGGTGCTATTAGAAACAGCGCAATAAACCAAAGTGAATTATCTGCAGGAGGCCCTGTCGCATGAATCTGTGCAGCGGGAACAACCTCGGACCACCAGGGTCCGAGAAAACCACCGTCTCATGGGGCCGGACACTCAGGGGCATGCAAAAATCCAGTATATATCTGGTGATATCTCGGGTGCTATTAGAGATAGCGCAATAAACCAAAGTGAATTATCTGCAGGAGGCCCTGCCGCATGAATCTGTGCAGCGGGAACGACCTCGGACCACCAGGGGCCGAGAAAACCACCGTCTCATTGGGCCGGACACCAAAGGTCATGTAAAAATCCAGGATGTATCTGATGATATCTCGGGTGCTATTAGAGATTGCGCGATAAATCAAAGTGCATTGTCTGCAGGAGGCCCTGGCGCATGAATACGTGCAGCGGGAACGACCTCGGACCACCATGGGCCAAGAAAATTACAGATTTTCGGTATCCGTCACCCAAGGTCATGTAAAAATCCAGCATATATCTGGGGATATCTCGGGTGCTATTAGAGATAGCGCAACAAATCAAAGTGCATTATCTGCAGGAGGCCCTGGCGCATGCATCTGTGCAGCGGGAACGACCTCGGACCACCAGGGGCCGAGAAAACCACAGTCTCATGGGGCCGGACACTCAGGGTCAGGGGAAAATCCAATATATATCTGGTGATATCTCGGGTGCTATTACAGATAGCGCAATAAATCAAAGTGCATTGTCTGTACGAGGCGCTGGCGCATGAATCTGTGCAGCGGGAACGACCTCGGACCACCAGGGGCCGAGAAAAGCCCAGTCTCATGGGGCCGGACACTCAGGGTCAGGGGAAAATCCAATATATATCTGGTGATATCTCGGGTGCTATTACAGATAGCGCAATAAATCAAAGTGCATTGTCTGTAGGAGGCCCTGGCGCATGAATCTGTTCAGCGGGAATGAACTCGGATCACCAGGGGCCGAGAAAACCTCCGACACATGGGGTCGGACACTGAGGGTCAGGGGAAAATCCAATATATATCTGGTGATATCTCGGGTGCTATTACAGATAGCGCAATAAATCAAAGTGCATTGTCTGTAGGAGGCCCTGGCGCATGAATCTGTGCAGCGGGAACGAACTCGGATCACCAGGGGCCGAGAAAACCTCCGACACATGGGGTCGGACACTCAGGGTCAGGGGAAAATCCAATATATATCTGGTGATATCTCGGGTGCTATTGCAGATAGCGCAATAAATCAAAGTGCATTGTCTGTAGGAGGCCCTCGCGCATGAATCTGTGCAGCGGGAACGTCCTCGGACCACCAGGGGCCGAGAAAACCACCGTCTCATGGGGCCGGACACTCAGGGTCAGGGGAAAATCCAATATATATCTGGTGAAATCTCGGGTGCTATTAGAGACAGCGCAATAAACCAAAGTGAATTATCTGCAGGAGGCCCTGGCGCATGAATCTGTGCAGCGGGAACGACCTCGGACCACGAGGGGCCGAGAAAATCACCGTCTCATGGGGCCGGACACTCAGGGGCAGGGGAAAATGCAATATATATATTTTGATATCTCGTGTGCTATTAGAGATAGCGCAATAAATCAAATCGCATTCTCTGCAGGAGGCCCTGGCGTATGAATCTGTGCAGCGGGAAGGACCTCGGACCACCAGGGGCCGAGAAAACTACCGTCTCATGGGGCCGGACACTCAGGGTCAGGGAAAAATCCAATACATATCTGTTGATATCTCGGGTGCTATTAGAGAGAGCGCAATAAATCAAAGTGAATTGTCTGCAGGGGGCACTGGCGCATGAATCTGTGCAGCGGGATCGACCTCGGACCACGAGGGACCGAGAAAACCATCGACGAATGAGGCCGGAGTGTCAGGGTCAGGTTAAAATCCAATATATATCTGGTGATATCTCGGGTGCTATTGCAGATAGCGCAGTAAATCAAAGTGAATTATCTATAGGAGGCCCTGCCGCATGAATCTGTGCAGCGGGAACGACCTCGGACCACCAGGGGCCGCGAAAACTACCGTTTCATGGGGCCGGACACTCAGGGTCAGGGATAAATCCAATACATATCTGTTGATATCTCGGGTGCTATTAGAGATAGAACAATAAATCAAAGTGCATTGTCTGTAGGAGGCACCGGCGAATGAATCTGTGCAACAGGAACGACCTCAGACCACCAGGGGCCGAGAAAACCACCGTCTCATAGGGCCGGGCACTCAATGTCAGGGGAAAATCCAATATATATATGGTGATATCTCGGGTGCTATTACAGATAGCGCAATAAATCAAAGTGCCTTGTCTGTAGGAGGCCCTGGCGCATGAATCTGTGCAGCGGGATCGACCTCGGACCACCAGGGCCCAGAAAATCACCGTCTCATTGGGCCGGACTGTCAGGGTCAGGGAAAAATCCAATATATATCTGGTGATGTCTCGGCTGCTATTAGAGATAGCGCAATAAATCAAAGTGAATTATCTGCAGGCTGCCCTAGCGCATGAATCTGTGCAGTGGGAACGACCTCGGACCACCAGGGGCCGAGAACTACGGTCTCATTGGGCCGGACACTCAGGGCTAGGGAAAAATCCAATATATATCTGGTGATATCTCGGGTGCTATTAGAGATAGCGCAATAAACGAAAGTGCATTGTCTGCAGGAGGCCCTGGCGCATGAATCTGTGCAGTGGGATCGACCTCGTACCACCAGGGGCCGAGAAAATCACTGTCCCATGGGACCGGACTGTCAGGGTCAGGGAAAAATCAAATATACGTCTGGTGATATCTCGGGTGCTATTAGAGATAGCGCAATAAATCAAAGCGAATTATCTGCAGGGCGCCCTGGCGTATGAATCTGTGCAGCGGGATCGACCTCGGACCACGAGGGACCGAGAAAACCATCGACACATGGGGCCGGACTGTCAGGGTCAAGGAAAAATCCAATATATATCTGGTGATATCTCGGGTGCTATAACAGATAGCGCAATAAATCAAAGTGCATTGTCTGCAGGAGGACCTAGCGCATGAATCTGTGCAGCGGGAACGACCTCGGACCACGAGGGGCCGAGAAAATCACCGTCTCATGGGGCCGGACACTCAGGGTCAGGGGAAAATGCAATATATATATTTTGATATCTCGTGTGCTATTAGAGATAGCGCAATAAATCAAATCGCATTCTCTGCAGGAGGCCCTGGCGTATGAATCTGTGCAGCGGGAAGGACCTCGGACCACCAGGGGCCGAGAAAACTACCGTCTCATGGGGCCGGACACTCAGGGTCAGGGAAAAATCCAATACATATCTGTTGATATCTCGGGTGCTATTAGAGAGAGCGCAATAAATCAAAGTGAATTGTCTGCAGGGGGCACTGGCGCATGAATCTGTGCAGCGAGATCGACCTCGGACCACGAGGGACCGAGAAAACCATCGACGAATGAGGCCGGACTGTCAGGGTCAGGTTAAAATCCAATATATATCTGGTGATATCTCGGGTGCTATTGCAGATAGCGCAATAAATCAAATTGCATTCTCTGCAGAAGGCCCTGGCGTATGAATATGTGCAGCGGGGAGGACCTCGGACCACCAGGGGCCGAGAAAACTACCGTCTCATGGGGTCGGACTGTCAGGGTCAGGGAAAAATCGAATATATATCTGGTGATATCTCGGCTGCTATTAGAGATAGCGCAATAAATCAAACTGAATTATCTGCAGGGCGCCCTGGCGCATGAATCTGTGCAGCGGGATCGACCTCGGACCACGAGGGACCGCGAAAACCATCGACACATGGGGCCGGACTGTCAGGGTCAAGGAAAAATCCAATATATATCTGGTGATATCTCGGGTGCTATAACAGATAGCGCAATAAATCAAAGTGAATTATCTGCAGGCTGCCCTAGCGCATGAATCTGTGCAGTGGGAACGACCTCGGACCACCAGGGGCCGAGAAATACGGTCTCATTGGGCCGGACACTCAGGGCTAGGGAAAAATCCAATATATATCTGGTGATATCTCGGGTGCTATTAGAGATAGCGCAATAAACCAAAGTGCATTGTCTGCAGGAGGCCCTGGCGCATGAATCTGTGCAGCGGGATCGACCTCGCACCACCAGGGGCCGAGAAAATCACTGTCCCATGGGACCGGACTGTCAGGGTCAGGGAAAAATCAAATATACATCTGGTGATATCTCGGGTGCTATTAGAGATAGCGCAATAAATCAAAGTGAATTATCTGCAGGGCGCCCTGGCGCATGAATCTGTGCAGCGGGATCGACCTCGGTCCACGAGGGACCGAGAAAACCATCGACACATGGGGCCGGACTGTCAGGGTCAAGGAAAAATCCAATATATATCTGGTGATATCTCGGGTGCTATAACAGATAGCGCAATAAATCAAAGTGCATTGTCTGCAGGAGGCCCTGGCGGATGAATCTGTGCAGCGGGATCGACCTCGGACCACCAGGGGACGAGAAAATCACCGTCTCATGGGGCCGGACTGTCAGGGTCGGGAAAAAATTCAATATATGTCTGGTGATATCTCGGGTGCTATTACAGACAGCGCACTAAACCAAAGTGAATCATCTGCAGGGGGCCCTGGCGCATGAATCTGTGCAGCGGGATCGACCTCGTACCACCAGGGGCCGAGAAAATCACTGTCTCATGGGGCCGGACACTCAGGGTCAGGGGAAAATCCAATATGTATATGGTGATATCTCGGGTGCTATTACAGATAGCGCAATAAATCAAAGTGCATTGTCTGTAGGAGGCCCCGGCCCATGAATCTGTGCAGCGGGATCGACCTCGGACCACCAGGGGCCGAGAAAATCACCGTCTCATGGGGCCGGACTGTCAGGGTCAGGGAAAAATCCAATATATATCTGGTGATATCTCGGGTGCTATTAGAGATAGCGCAATAAATCAAAGTGAATTATCTGCAAGGGGCCCTGGCGCATGAATCTGTGCAGCGGGATCGACCTCGGACCACCAGGGGCCGAGAAAACCACCGTCTCATGGGGCCGGCCGCTCAGGGTCAGGGGAAAATCCAATATATATATGATGATATCTCGGGTGCTATTACAGATAGCGCAATAAATCAAAGTGCATTGTCTGTAGGAGGCCCTGGCGCATGAATCTGTGCAGCGGGAACGATCTCGAACCACCAGGGCCCGAGAAAACCAACGTCTCATGGGGCCGGACACTCAGTGCCAGGGAAAAATCCAATACATATCTGTTGATATCTCGGGTGCTATTAGAGATAGAACTAGAAATCAAAGTGCATTGTCTGTAGGAGGCACTGGCGCATGAATCTGTGCAGCGGGATCGACCTCGGACCACGAGGGACCGAGAAAACCATGGACGCATGAGGCCGGACTGTCAGGGTCAGGTTAAAATCCAATATATATCTGGTGATATCTCGGGTGCTATTGCAGATAGCGCAATAAATCAAAGTGAATTATCTATAGGAGGCCCTGGCGCCTGAATCTGTGCAGCGGGATCGACCTCGGACCACCAGGGGCCGAGAAAATCAACGTCTCATGGAGCCGGACTGTCAGGGTCAGGGAAAAATCCAATATATATGTGGTGATATCTCGGGTGCTATTAGAGATAGCGCAATAAACCAAAGTGAATTATCTATAGGAGGCCCTGGCGCATGAATCTGTGCAGCGGGAACGACCTCGGACCACCAGGGGCCGAGAACTACGGTCTCATTGGGCCGGACACTCAGGGCCTGGGAAAAATCCAATATATATCAGGTGATATCTCGGGTGCTATTAGAGATAGCGCAATAAACCAAAGTGCATTGTCTGCAGGAGGCCCTGGCGCATGAATCTGTGCAGCGGGATCGACCTCGTACCACCAGGGGCCGAGAAAATCATTGTCTCATGGGACCGGACTGTCAGGGTCAGGGAAAAATCCAATACACATGTGGTGATATCTCGGGTGCTATTAGAGATAGCGAAATAAATCAAAGTGAATTATCTGCAGGGCGCCCTGGCGCATGAATCTGTGCAGCGGGATCGACCTCGGACCACGAGGGACCGAGAAAACCATCGACACATGGGGCCGGACTGTCAGGGTCAAGGAAAAATCCAATATATATCTGGTGATATCTCGGGTGCTATAACAGATAGCGCAATAAATCAAAGTGCATTGTCTGCAGGAGGACCTAGCACATGGATCTGTGCAGCGGGAACGACCTCGGACTACGAGGGGCCGAGAAAATCACCGTCTCATGGGGCCGGACTGTCAGGGTCAGGGAAAAATCCAATATATATCTGGTGATATCTCGGGTGCGATTGCAGATAGCGCAATAAATCAAAGTGAATTATCTATAGGAGGCCCTGGCGCATGAATCTGTGCAGCGGGAACGACCCCGGACCACCAGGGGCCGACAAAACCACCGTCTCATGGGGCCGGACAATCAGGGTCAGCGGAAAATCCAATATATATCTGGTGATATCTCGGGTGCTAGTACAGATAGCGCAATAAATCAAAGTGCATTGTCTGTAGGAGGCCCTGGCTCATGATTCTGTGCAGCGGGATCGACCTCGGACCACCATGGGCCGAGAAAACCACCGACACATGGGGCCGGACACTCAGGGTCGGGAAAAAATTCAATATATGTCTGGTGATATCTCGGGTGCTATTACAGACAGCGCACTAAACCAAAGTGAATCATCTGCAGGGGGCCCTGGCGCATGAATCTGTGCAGCGGGATCGACATCGGACCACGAGGGACCGAGAAAACCATCGACACATGGGGCCGGACTGTCAGGGTCAAGGAAAAATGCAATATATATCTGGTGATATCTCGGGTGCTATTCGAGATAGCGCAATAAATCAAAGTGCATTGTCTGTAGGAGTCCCTGGCGCATGAATGTGTGCAGCGGGATCGACCTCGGACCACCAGGGGCCGAGAAAATCACCGTCTCATGGGGCCGGACTGTCAGGGTCAGGGAAAAATTCAATATATATGTGGTGATATCTCGGGTGCTATTAGAGATAGCGCAATAAACCAAAGTGAATTATCTATAGGAGGCCCTGGCGCATGAATCTGTGCAGCGGGAACGACCTCGGACCACCAGGGGCCGCGAAAACTACCGTCTCATGGGGCCGGACACTCAGGGTCAGGGAAAAATCCAATACATATCTGTTGATATCTCGGGTGCTATTAGAGATAGAACAATAAATCAAAGTCCATTGTCAGCAGGAGGCCCTGGCGCATGAATCAGTGCAGCGGGATCGACCTCGGACCACCAGGGGCCGAGAAAACTACCGTCTCATGGGTTCTTACACTCAGGGTCAGGGACAAATCCAATATATATCTGGTGATATCTCGGGTGCTATTGGAGATAGCGCAATAAACCCTAGTTTATTGTCTGCAGCAAGCCCTGGCGCATGAATCTGTGCAGCGGGAACAACCTCGGACCACCAGGGGCCGAGAAAACCACCGTCTAATGGGGCCGGACACTCAGGGTCAGGGGAAAATCCAATATATATATGGTGATATCTCGGGTGCTATTATAGATAGCGCAATAAATCAAAGTGCATTGTCTGCAGGGGGCCCTGGCGCATGAATCTGTGCAGCGGGAACGACCCCGGACCACCGAAGGCCGAGAAAACCACCGACTCATGGGGCCGGACTGTCAGGGTCAGGGAAAAATCCAATATATATCTGGTGATGTCTCGGCTGCTATTAGAGATAGCGCAATAAATCAAAGTGCATTGTCTGTAGGAGGCACCGGCGAATGAATCTGTGCAGCAGGAACGACCTCAGACCACCAGGGGCCGAGAAAACCACCGTCTCATAGGGCCGGGCACTCAATGTCAGGGGAAAATCCAATATATATATGGTGATGTCTCGGCTGCTATTAGAGATAGCGCAATAAATCAGAGTGCCTTGTCTGTAGGAGGCCCTGGCGCATGAATCTGTGCAGCGGGATCGACCTCGGACCACGAGGGGCCGAGAAAACTACCGTCTCATGGGGTCGGACACTCAGGGTCAGGGACAAATCCAATATATATCTGGTGATATCTCGGGTGCTATTGGAGATAGCGCAATAAACCATAGTTCATTGTCTGCAGCAAGCCCTGGCGCATGAATCTGTGCAGCGGGAACGACCTCGGACCACCAGGGGCCGAGAAAACCACCGTCTAATGGGGCCGGACACTCAGGGTCAGGGGAAAATCCAATATATATATGGTGATATCTCGGGTGCTATTAGAGATAGCGAAATAAATCAAAGTGCATTGTTTGCAGGAGGCCCTGGCGCATGAATCTGTGCAGCGGGAACGACCTCGGACCACCAGGGGCCGAGAAAACCACCGTCGCATGGGGTCGGACACTCGGGGTCAGGGAAAAATCCAATATAAATCTGGTGATATCTCGGGTGCTATTACAGAAAGCGCAATAAATCAAAGTGCATTGTCTGCAGGAGGCCCTGGCGCATGAGTCTGTGCTGCGGGAGCGACCTCGGAGCACCAGGGGCCGAGGAAACCAGCGTCTCATGGGGTCGGACACTCGGGGTCAGGGAAGAATCCAATATATATCTGGTGATATCTTGGGTGCTATTATAGATAGCGCAATAAATCAAAGTGCATTGTCTGCAGGGGGCCCCGGCGCATGAATCTGTGCAGCGGGATCGACCTCGGACCACCAGGGGCCGAGGACTACGGTCTCATTGGGCCGGACACTCAGGGCCAGGGAAAAATCCAATATATATCTGGTTATATCTCGGGTGCTATTAGAGATAGCGCAATAAATCAAAGTGAATTATCTGCAGGGCGCCCTGGCGCATGAATCTGTGCAGCGGGATCGACCTCGGACCACGAGGGACCGAGAAAACCATTGACATATGGGGCCGGACTGTCAGGGTCAAGGAAAAATCCAATATTTATCTGTTGATATCTCGGGTGCTATAAGAGATAGAACAAGAAATCAAAGTGCATTGTCTGTAGGAGGCACTGGCGCATGAATCTGTGCAGCGAGATCGACCTCGGACCACGAGGGACCGAGAAAACCATCGACGCATGAGGCCGGACTGTCAGGGTCAGGTTAAAATCCAATATATATCTGGTGATGTCTCCGGTGCTATTGTAGATAGCGCAATAAACCCTAGTGCATTGCCTGCAGCAAGCCCTGGCGCATGAATCTGTGCAGCGGGAACGACCTCGGACCACCAGGGGCCGAGAAAACCACCGTCTAATGGGGCCGGACACTCAGGGTCAGGGGAAAATCCAATATATATCTGGTGATATCTCGGGTGCTAGTACAGATAGCGCAATAAATCAAAGTGCATTGTTTGCAGGAGGCGCTGGCGCATGAATCTGTGCAGCGGGAACGACCTCGGACCACCAGGGGCCGAGAAAACCACCGTCGCATGGGGTCGGACACTCGGGGTAAGGGAAAAATCCAATATAAATCTGGTGATATCTCGGCTGCTATTAGAGATAGCGCAATAAATCAAAGTGCATTGTCTGTAGGAGGCACCGGCGAATGAATCTGTGCAGCAGGAACGACCTCAGACCACCAGGGGCCGAGAAAACCACCGTCTCATAGGGCCGGGCACTCAATGTCAGGGGAAAATCCAATATATATATGGTGATATCTCGGGTACTATTACAGATAGCGCAATAAATCAAAGTAAATTATCTGCAGGCGGCCCTAGCGCATGGATCTGTGCAGTGGGAACGACCTCGGACCACCAGGGGCCGAGAACTACGGTCTCATTGGGCCGGACACTCAGGGCCAGGGAAAAATCCAGTATATATCTGGTGATACCTCGGGTGCTATTAGAGATAGCGCAATAAACCAAAGTGCATTGTCTCCAGGAGGCCCTGGCGCATGAATCTGTGCAGCGGGATCGACCTCGTACCACCAGGGGCCGAGAAAATCACTGTCTCATGGCACCGGACTGTCAGGGTCAGGGAAAAATCCAATATACATCTGGTGATATCTCGGGTGCTATTAGAGATAGCGCAATAAATCAAAGTGAATTATCTGCAGGGCGCCCTGGCGCATGAATCTGTGCAGCGGGATCGACCTCGGACCACGAGGGACCGAGAAAACCATCGACACATGGGGCCGGACTGTCAGGGTCAAGGAAAAATCCAATATATATCTGTTGATATCTCGGGTGCTATAAGAGATAGCGCAATAAACAAAAAGTGAATTATCTGCAGGAGGCCCTGGCGCATGAATCTGTGCAACGGGAACGACCTCGGACCACCAGGTGCCGAGAAAACCACAGTCTCATGGGGCCGGACACTCAGGGTCACGGTAAAATCCAATATATATCTGGTGATATCTCGGGTGCAATTAGAGATAGCACAATAAACCAAAGTGAATTATCTGCAGGAGGCCCTGGCGCATGAATCTGTGTAGCGGGAACGACCTCGGACCACCACGGGCCGAGAAAACGACCGCCTCATGGGGCCGGACACTCAGGGTCAGGGTAAAATCCAATATATATCTGGTGATGTCTCGGGTGCTATTACAGATAGCGCAATAAATCAAAGTGCATTGTCTGTAGGAGGCCCTGGCGCATGAATCTGTGCAGCGGGAACGACCTCGGACCACCAGGGGCCGAGAAAACCACAGTCCCATGGGGCCGGACGCTCAGGGTCAGGAAAAATCCAATATATAACTGGTGATATCTCGGGTGCTATTAGAGATAGCGCAATAAACCAAAGTGAATTATCTGCAGGAGGCCCTGGCGCATGCATCTGTGCAGCGGGAACGACCACGGACCACCAGGGGCCGAGAAAACCACCGTCTCATGGGGCCGGACACTCAGGGTCAGGGAAAAATCCAATATATATCTGGTGATATCTCGGATGCTATTACAGATAGCCCAATACATCAAAGTGGATTGTCTGTAGGAGGCCCAGGCGCATGAATCTGTGCAGCGGGAACGACCTCGGACCACCCTTGGCCGAGAAAACCACCGTCACATGGGGCCGGACACTCAGGGTCAGGGGAAAATCCAATATATTTCTGGTGATATCTCGGGTGCTTTTAGGGATAGCGCAATAAACCAAAGTGAATTATCTGCAGGAGGCCCTGGTGCATGAATCTGTGCAGCGGGAACGTCCTCGGACCTCCAGGGGCCGAGACAACCACCGTCTCATGGGGCCGGACACTCTGGGTCAGGGTAAAATCCAATATATATCTGGTGATATCTCGGGTGCTATTACAGTTAGCGCAATAAATCAAAGTGCATTGTCTGTAGGAGGCCCTGGCGGATGAATCTGTGCAGCGGGAACGACATCGGACCACCAGGGGCCGCGAAAACCACAGTCACATGGGGCCGGACACTCAGGGTCAGGTTAAAATCCAATATATATCTGGTGATATCTCGGTTGCTATTACAGATAGCGCAATAAATAAAAGTGCATTGTCTGTAGGAGTCCCTGGCGCATGAATCTGTGCAGCGGGAACGACCTCGGACCACCAGGGGCCGAGAAAACGACCGTCTCATGGGGCCGGACACTCAGGGTCAGTGAAAAATCCAATATATATCTGGTGATATCTCGGCTGCTATTACAGATAGCGCAATAAATCAAAGTGCATTGTCTGTAGGAGTCCCTGGCGCATGTATCTGTGCAGTGGGAACGACCTCGGACCACCAGGGGCCGAGAAAACCACCGTCTCATGGGGCCGGACACTCAGGGTCAGAGAAAAATCCAGTATATATCTGGTGATATCTCGGGTGCTATTACAGATAGCGCAATAAATCAAAGTGAATTATCTGCAGGAGGCCCTGGCGCATGAATCTGTGCAGCGGGAACGACCTCGGACCACCAGGGGCCGAGACAACCACCGTCTCATGGGGCCGGACACTCAGGGTCAGGGTAAAATCCAATATATATCTGGTGATATCTCGGGTGCTATTACAGATAGCGCAATAAATCAAAGTGCATTGTCTGCAGGAGGCCCTGGCGCATGCATCTGTGCAGCGGGAACGACCACGGACCACCAGGGGCCGAGAAAACCACCGTCTCATGGGGCCGGACACTCAGGGTCAGGGAAAAATCCAATATATATCTGGTGATATCTCGGGTGCTTTTAGGGATAGCGCAATAAACCAAAGTGATTTATCTGCAGGGCGCCCTGGCGCATGAATCTGGGCAGCGGGAACGACCTCGGACCACCACGGGCCGAGAAAACGACCGCCTCATGGGGCCGGACACTCAGGGTCAGGGGAAAATCCAATATATTTCTGGTGATATCTCGGGTGCTATTAGAGATAGCGCAATAAACCAAAGTGAATTATCTGCAGCAGGCCCTGGTGCATGAATCTGTGCAACGGGAACGACCTCGGACCACCACGGGCCGAGAAAACCACAGTCTCATGGGGCCGGACACTCAGGGTCAGGGTAAAATCCAATATATATCTGGTGATATCTCGGGTGCTATTACAGATAGCGCAATAAATCAAAGTGCATTGTCTGTAGGAGGCCCTGGCGCATGAACCCGTGCAGCGGGAACGAGCTCGGACCACCAGGGGCCGAAAAAACCACAGTCTCATGGGGCCGGACACTCAGGGTCAGGGTAAAATCCAATATATATCTGGTGATATCTCGGGTGCTATTACAGATAGGGCAATAAATCAAAGTGCATTGTCTGTAGGAGGCCCTGACGCATGAATCTGTGCAGCGGGAACGTCCTCGGACCTCCAGGGGCCGAGACAACGACCGTCTCATGGGGCCGGACACTCAGGGTCAGGGTAAAATCCAATATATATCTGGTGATATCTCGGGTGTTATTAGAGATAGCGCAATAAACCAAAGTGAATTATCTGCAGGAGGCCCTGGCGCATGAATCTGTGCAACGGGAACGACCTCGGACCACCAGGGGCCGAGAAAACCACAGTCTCATGGGGCCGGACACTCAGGGTCACGGTAAAATCCAATATATATCTGGTGATATCTCGGGTGCAATTAGAGATAGCACAATAAACCAAAGTGAATTATCTGCAGGAGGCCCTGGCGCATGAATCTGTGTAGCGGGAACGACCTCGGACCACCACGGGCCGAGAAAACGACCGCCTCATGGGGCCGGACACTCAGGGTCAGGGTAAAATCCAATATATATCTGGTGATGTCTCGGGTGCTATTACAGATAGCGCAATAAATCAAAGTGCATTGTCTGTAGGAGGCCCTGGCGCATGAATCTGTGCAGCGCGAACGACCTCGGACCACCAGGGGCCGAGAAAACCACAGTCCCATCGGGCCGGACGCTCAGGGTCAGGAAAAATCCAATATATAACTGGTGATATCTCGGGTGCTATTAGAGATAGCCCAATACATCAAAGTGGATTGTCTGTAGGAGGCCCAGGCGCATGAATCTGTGCAGCGGGAACGACCTCGGACCACCCGGGGCCGAGAAAACCACTGTCACATGGGGCCGGACACTCAGGGTCAGGGGAAAATCCAATATATTTCTGGTGATATCTCGGGTGCTTTTAGGGATAGCGCAATAAACCAAAGTGATTTATCTGCAGGATGCCCTGGCGCATGAATCTGGGCAGCGGGAACGACCTCGGACCACCAGGGGCCGAGACAACCACAGTCTCATGGGGCCGGACACTCAGGGTCAGGGGAAAATCCAATATATATCTGGTGATATCTCGGGTGCTATTAGAGATAGCACAATAAACCAAAGTGAATTATCTGCAGGAGGCCCTGGCGCATGAATCTGTGCAACGGGAACGACCTCGGACCACCAGGGGCCGAGAAAACCACCGTCTCATGGGGCCGGACGACCAGGGCCAGGAAAAATCCAATATATAACTGGTGATATCTCGGGTGCTATTAGAGATAGCGCAATAACCCAAAGTGAATTATCTGCAGGAGGCCCTGGCGCATGAATCTGTTCAGCGGGAACGACCTCGGATCACCAGGGTCCGAGAAAACCACCGTCTCATGGGGCCGGACAGTCAGAGTCGGGGAAAAATCCAATATATAGCTGGTGATATCTCGGCTGCTATTACAGATAGCGCAATAAATCAAAGTGCATTGTCTGCAGGAGGACCTGGCGCATGAATCTGTGCAGCGGGAACGACCTCGGACTACCAGGGGCCGAGAAAACCACAGCCTCATGGGGCCGGACACTCAGGGTCAGGGGAAAATCCAATATATATCTGGTGATATCTCGGGTGTTATTAGAGATAGCGCAATAAACCAAAGTGAATTATCTGCAGGAGGCCCTGGCGCATGAATCTGTGCAACGGGAACGACCTCGGACCACCAGGGGCCGAGAAAACCACAGTCTCATGGGGCCGGACACTCAGGGTCACGGTAAAATCCAATATATATCTGGTGATATCTCGGGTGCAATTAGAGATAGCACAATAAACCAAAGTGAATTATCTGCAGGAGGCCCTGGCGCATGAATCTGTGTAGCGGGAACGACCTCGGACCACCATGGGCCGAGAAAACGACCGCCTCATGGGGCCGGACACTCAGGGTCAGGGTAAAATCCAATATATATCTGGTGATGTCTCGGGTGCTATTACAGATAGCGCAATAAATCAAAGTGCATTGTCTGTAGGAGGCCCTGGCGCATGAATCTGTGCAGCGTGAACGACCTCGGACCACCAGGGGCCGAGAAAACCAAAGTCTCATGGGGCCGGACGCTCAGGGTCAGGAAAAATCCAATATATAACTGGTGATATCTCGGGTGCTATTAGAGATAGCGCATTAAACCAAAGTGAATTATCTGCAGCAGGCCCTGGCGCATGCATCTGTGCAGCGGGAACGACCACGGACCACCAGGGGCCGAGAAAACCACCGTCTCATGGGGCCGGACACTCAGGGTCAGGGAAAAATCCAATATATATCTGGTGATATCTCGGGTGCTATTACAGATAGCCCAATACATCAAAGTGTATTGTCTGTAGGAGGCCCAGGCGCATGAATCTGTGCAGCGGGAACGACCTCGGACCACCCGGGGCCGAGAAAACCACCGTCTCATGGGACCGGACACTCAGGGTCAGCGGAAAATCCGATATATATCTGGTGATATCTCGGGTGCTATTAGAGATAGCGCAATAAACCAAACTGAATTATCTGCGGGAGGCCCTGGCGCATGAATCTGTGCAGCGGGAACGACCTCGGGCCACCAGGGGCCGAAAAAACCGCAGTCTCATGGGGCCGGACACTCAGGGTCAGGGGAAAATCCAGTATATATCTGGTGATATCTCGGGTGCTATTAGAGATAGCGCAATAAACCAAAGTGAATTATCTGCAGGAGGCCCTGGCGCATGAATCTGTGCAGCGGGAACGACCTCGGGCCACCAGGGGCCGAGAAAACGATCGTCTCATGGGGCCGGACACTCAGGGTCAGGGGAAAATCCAGTATATATCTGGTGATATCTCGGGTGCTATTAGAGATAGCGCAATAAACCAAAGTGAATTATCTGCAGGAGGCCCTGGCGCATGAATCTGTGCAACGGGAACGACCTCGGACCACCAGGGGCCGAGAAAACCACAGTCTCATGGGGCCGGACACTCAGGGTCAGGGAAAAATCCAATATATATCTGGTGATATCTTGGGTGCTATTAGAGATAGCGCAATAAACCAAAGTGAATTATCTGCAGGAGGCCCTGGCGCATGAATCTGTGCAGCGGGAACGACCTCGGACCACCAGGAGCCGAGACAACCACCGTCTCATGGGGCCGGACACTCAGGGTCAGGGTAAAATCCAATATATATCTGGTGATATCTCGGGTGCTATTACAGATAGCGCAATAAATCAAAGTGCATTGTCTGTAGGAGGCCCTGGCGCATGGATCTGTGCAGCGGGAACGTCCTCGGACCTCCAGGGGCCGAGACAACGACCGTCTCATGGGGCCGGACACTCAGGGTCAGGGTAAAATCCAATATATATCTGGTGATATCTCGGGTGCTATTACAGATAGCGCAATAAATCAAAGTGCATTGTCTGTAGGAGGCCCTGGCGCATGAATCTGTGCAGCGGGAACGTCCTCGGACCTCCAGGGGCCGAGAAAACCACCGTCACATGGGGCCGGACACTCAGGGTCAGGGGAAAATCCAATACATTTCTGGTGATATCTCGGGTCCTTTTAGGGATAGCGCAATAAACCAAAGTGATTTATCTGCAGGAGGCCCTGGCGCATGAATCTGGGCAGCAGGAACGACCTCGGACCACCAGGGGCCGAGAAAACCACAGTCTCATGAGGCCGGACACTCAGGGTCAGGGGAAAATCCAATATATATCTGGTGATATCTCGGGTGCTTTTAGGGATAGCGCAATAAACCAAAGTGATTTATCTGCAGGAGGCCCTGGCGCATGAATCTGGGCAGCGGGAACGACCTCGGACCACCAGATGCCGAGAAAACCACAGTCTCATGAGGCCGGACACTCAGGGTCAGCGAAAAATCCAGGATATATCTGGTGATATCTCGGTTGCTATTACAGATAGCGCAGTAAATCAAAGTACTTTGTTTGTAGGAGGCCCTGGCGCATGAATCTGGGCAGCGGGAACGACATCGGACCACCAGGGGCCGCGAAAGCCACAGTCTCATGGGGCCGGACACTCAGGGTCAGGTTAAAATCCAATATATATCTGGTGATATCTCGGGTGCTATTACAGATAGCGCAATAAATCAAAGTGCATTGTCTGTAGGAGTCCCTGGCGCATGAATCTGTGCAGCGGGAACGACCTCGGATCACCAGGGGCCGAGAAAACGACCGTCTCATGGGGCCGGACACTCAGGGTCAGTGAAAAATCCAATATATATCTGGTGATATCTCGGCTGCTATTACAGATAGCGCAATAACCCAAAGTGAATTATCTGCAGGAGGCCCTGGCGCATGAATCTGTGCAACGGGAACGACCTCGGACCACCAGGGGCCGAGAAAACCACAGTCTCATGGGGCCGGACACTCAGGGTCACGGTAAAATCCAATATATATCTGGTGATATCTCGGGTGCAATTAGAGATAGCACAATAAACCAAAGTGAATTATCTGCAGGAGGCCCTGGCGCATGAATCTGTGTAGCGGGAACGACCTCGGACTACCACGGGCCGAGAAAACGACCGCCTCATGGGGCCGGACACTCAGGGTCAGGGTAAAATCCAATATATATCTGGTGATGTCTCGGGTGCTATTACAGATAGCGCAATAAATCAAAGTGCATTGTCTGTAGGAGGCCCTGGCGCATGAATCTGTGCAGCGGGAACGACCTCGGACCACCAGGGGCCGAGAAAACCACAGTCCCATGGGGCCGGACGCTCAGGGTCAGGAAAAATCCAATATATAACTGGTGATATCTCGGGTGCTATTAGAGATAGCGCAATAAACCAAAGTGAATTATCTGCAGGAGGCCCTGGCGCATGCATCTGTGCAGCGGGACCGACCACGGACCACCAGGGGCCGAGAAAACCACCGTCTCATGGGGCCGGACACTCAGGGTCAGGGAAAAATCCAATATATATCTGGTGATATCTCGGGTGCTATTACAGATAGCGCAATAAATCAAAGTGCATTGTCTGTAGGAGGCCCAGGCGCATGAATCTGTGCAGCGGGAACGACCTCGGACCACCCGGGGCCGAGAAAACCACTGTCACATGGGGCCGGACACTCAGGGTCACGGGAAAATCCAATATATTTCTGGTGATATCTCGGGTGCTTTTAGGGATAGCGCAATAAACCAAAGTGATTTATCTGCAGGATGCCCTGGCGCATGAATCTGGGCAGCGGGAACGACCTCGGACCACCAGGGGCCGAGAAAACCACAGTCTCATGGGGCCGGACACTCAGAGTCAGGGGAAAATCCAATATATATCTGGTGATATCTCGGGTGCTATTAGAGATAGCGCAATAAACCAAAGTGAATTATCTGCAGGAGGCCCTGGCGCACGCATCTGTGCAGCGGGAACGACCTCGGACCACCAGGGGCCGAGAAAACCACCGTCTCATGGGGCCGGACGCGCAGAGTCATTGAAAAATCCAATATATATCTGGTGATATCTTGGGTGCTATTACAGATAGCGCAATAAGTCAAAGTGCATTGTCTGTAGGAGACCCTGGCGCATGAATCTGTGCAGCGGGAACGACCTCGGACCACCAGGGGCCGAGAAAACGAGCGTCTCATGGGGCCGGACACTGAGGGTCAGTGAAAAATCCAATATATATCTGGTGATATCTCGGCTGCTATTACAGATAGCGCAATAAACCAAAGTGAGTTGTCTGTAGGAGGCCCTGGCGCATGAATCTGTGCAGCGGGAATGACCTCGGACGTCCAGGGGCCGAGAAAACCACAGTCTCATGGGGCCGGACACTCAGGGTCTGGGAAAAATCCAATATCTATCTGGTGATATGTCGGGTGCTATTACAGATAGCGAAATAAATCGAAGTGCATTGTGTGCACGAGGCCCTGGCGCATGAATCTGTGCAGCGGGAACGTCCTCGGACCACCAGGGGCCGTGAGAACCACCGTCTCATGGGGTCGGACACTCAGGGTCAGGGGAAAATCCAATATATATCTGGTGATATCTCGGGTGCTATTAGAGATAGCGCAATAAACCAAAGTGAATTATCTGCAGGAGGCCCTGGCGCATGCATCTGTGCAGCGGGAACGACCTCGGACCACCAGGGGCCGAGAAAACCACAGTCTCATGGGGCCGGACACTCAGGGTCACGGTAAAATCCAATATATATCTGGTGATATCTCGGGTGCAATTAGAGATAGCACAATAAACCAAAGTGAATTATCTGCAGGAGGCCCTGGCGCATGAATCTGTGTAGCGGGAACGACCTCGGACCACCATGGGCCGAGAAAACGACCGCCTCATGGGGCCGGACACTCAGGGTCAGGGTAAAATCCAATATATATCTGGTGATGTCTCGGGTGCTATTACAGATAGCGCAATAAATCAAAGTGCATTGTCTGTAGGAGGCCCTGGCGCATGAATCTGTGCAGCGTGAACGACCTCGGACCACCAGGGGTCGAGAAAACCAAAGTCTCATGGGGCCGGACGCTCAGGGTCAGGAAAAATCCAATATATAACTGGTGATATCTCGGGTGCTATTAGAGATAGCGCAATAAACCAAAGTGAATTATCTGCAGGAGGCCCTGGCGCATGCATCTGTGCAGCGGGAACGACCACGGACCACCAGGGGCCGAGAAAACCACCGTCTCATGGGGCCGGACACTCAGGGTCAGGGAAAAATCCAATATATATCTGGTGATATCTCGGGTGCTATTACAGATAGCCCAATACATCAAAGTGTATTGTCTGTAGGAGGCCCAGGCGCATGAATCTGTGCAGCGGGAACGACCTCGGACCACCCGGGGCCGAGAAAACCACCGTCTCATGGGACCGGACACTCAGGGTCAGCGGAAAATCCGATATATATCTGGTGATATCTCGGGTGCTATTAGAGATAGCGCAATAAACCAAACTGAATTATCTGCGGGAGGCCCTGGCGCATGAATCTGTGCAGCGGGAACGACCTCGGGCCACCAGGGGCCGAAAAAACCGCAGTCTCATGGGGCCAGATACTCAGGGTCAGGGGAAAATCCAGTATATATCTGGTGATATCTCGGGTGCTATTAGAGATAGCGCAATAAACCAAAGTGAATTATCTGCAGGAGGCCCTGGCGCATGAATCTGTGCAGCGGGTACGTCCTCGGACCTCCAGGGGCCGAGACAACCACCGTCTCATGGGGCCGGACACTCAGGGTCAGGGGAAAATCCAGTATATATCTGGTGATATCTCGGGTGCTATTAGAGATAGCGCAATAAACCAAAGTGAATTATCTGCAGGAGGCCCTGGCGCATGAATCTGTGCAGCGGGTACGACCTCGGGCCACCAGGGGCCGAGAAAACGACCGTCTCATGGGGCCGGACACTCAGGGTCAGGGGAAAATCCAGTATATATCTGGTGATATCTCGGGTGCTATTAGAGATAGCGCAATAAACCAAAGTGAATTATCTGCAGGAGGCCCTGGCGCATGAATCTGTGCAACGGGAACGACCTCGGACCACCAGGGGCCGAGAAAACCACAGTCTCATGGGGCCGGACACTCAGGGTCAGGGAAAAATCCAATATATATCTGGTGATATCTTGGGTGCTATTAGAGATAGTACAATAAACCAAAGTGAATTATCTGCAGGAGGCCCTGGCGCATGAATCTGTGCAGCGGGAACGACCTCGGACCACCAGGAGCCGAGACAACCACCGTCTCATGGGGCCGGACACTCAGGGTCAGGGTAAAATCCAATATATATCTGGTGATATCTCGGGTGCTATTACAGATAGCGCAATAAATCAAAGTGCATTGTCTGTAGGAGGCCCTGGCGCATGAATCTGTGCAGCGGGAACGTCCTCGGACCTCCAGGGGCCGAGACAACGACCGTCTCATGGGGCCGGACACTCAGGGTCAGGGTAAAATCCAATATATATCTGGTGATATCTCGGGTGCTATTACAGATAGCGCAATAAATCAAAGTGCATTGTCTGTAGGAGGCCCTGGCGCATGAATCTGTGCAGCGAGAACGTCCTCGGACCTCCAGGGGCCGAGAAAACCACCGTCACATGGGGCCGGACACTCAGGGTCAGGGGAAAATCCAATATATTTCTGGTGATATCTCGGGTCCTTTTAGGGATAGCGCAATAAACCAAAGTGATTTATCTGCAGGAGGCCCTGGCGCATGAATCTGGGCAGCAGGAACGACCTCGGACCACCAGGGGCCGAGAAAACCACAGTCTCATGAGGCCGGACACTCAGGGTCAGGGGAAAATCCAATATATATCTGGTGATATCTCGGGTGCTTTTAGGGATAGCGCAATAAACCAAAGTGATTTATCTGCAGGAGGCCCTGGCGCATGAATCTGGGCAGCGGGAACGACCTCGGACCACCACGGGCCGAGAAAACGACCGCCTCATGGGGCCGGACACTCAGGGTCAGGGTAAAATCCAATATATATCTGGTGATGTCTCGGGTGCTATTACAGATAGCGCAATAAATCAAAGTGCATTGTCTGTAGGAGGCCCTGGCGCATGAATCTGTGCAGCGGGAACGACCTCGGACCACCAGGGGCCGAGAAAACCACAGTCCCATGGGGCCGGACGCTCAGGGTCAGGAAAAATCCAATATATAACTGGTGATATCTCGGGTGCTATTAGAGATAGCGCAATAAACCAAAGTGAATTATCTGCAGGAGGCCCTGGCGCATGCATCTGTGCAGCGGGACCGACCACGGACCACCAGGGGCCGAGAAAACCACCGTCTCATGGGGCCGGACACTCAGGGTCAGGGAAAAATCCAATATATATCTGGTGATATCTCGGGTGCTATTACAGATAGCGCAATAAATCAAAGTGCATTGTCTGTAGGAGGCCCAGGCGCATGAATCTGTGCAGCGGGAACGACCTCGGACCACCCGGGGCCGAGAAAACCACTGTCACATGGGGCCGGACACTCAGGGTCACGGGAAAATCCAATATATTTCTGGTGATATCTCGGGTGCTTTTAGGGATAGCGCAATAAACCAAAGTGATTTATCTGCAGGATGCCCTGGCGCATGAATCTGGGCAGCGGGAACGACCTCGGACCACCAGGGGCCGAGAAAACCACAGTCTCATGGGGCCGGACACTCAGGGTCAGGGGAAAATCCAATATATATCTGGTGATATCTCGGGTGCTATTAGAGATAGCGCAATAAACCAAAGTGAATTATCTGCAGGAGGCCCTGGCGCATGAATCTGTGCAACGGGAACGACCTCGGACCACCAGGGGCCGAGAAAACCACCGTCTCATGGGGCCGGACGACCAGGGCCAGGAAAAATCCAATATATAACTGGTGATATCTCGGGTGCTATTAGAGATAGCGCAATAACCCAAAGTGAATTATCTGCAGGAGGCCCTGGCGCATGAATCTGTTCAGCGGGAACGACCTCGGATCACCAGGGTCCGAGAAAACCACCGTCTCATGGGGCCGGACACTCAGGGTCAGGGGAAAATCCAATATATATCTGGTGATATCTCGGCTGCTATTACAGATAGCGCAATAAATCAAAGTGCATTGTCTGTAGGAGTCCCTGGCGCATGAATCTGTGCAGCGGGAACGACCTCGGACCACCAGGGGCCGAGAAAACCACAGTCTCATGGGGCCGGACACTCAGGGTCAGGGGAAAATCCAATATATATCTGGTGATATCTCGGCTGCTATTACAGATAGCGCAATAAGTCAAAGTGCATTGTCTGTAGGAGTCCCTGGCGCATCTATCTGTGCAGTGGGAACGACCTCGGGCCACCAGGGGCCGAGAAAACCGCAGTCTCATGGGGCCAGATACTCAGGGTCTGGGAAAAATCCAGTATATATCTGGTGATATCTCGGGTGCTATTAGAGATAGCGCAATAAACCAAAGTGAATTATCTGCAGGAGGCCCTGGCGCATGAATCTGTGCAGCGGGGACGACCTCGGACCACCAGGGGCCGAGACAACCACCGTCTCATGGGGCCGGACACTCAGGGTCAGGGTAAAATCCAATATATATCTGGTGATATCTCGGGTGCTATTACAGATAGCGCAATAAATCAAAGTGAATTGTCTGTAGGAGACCCTGGCGCATGAATCTGTGCAGCGGGAACGACCTCGGACCACCAGGGGCCGAGAAAACGGGCGTCTCATGGGGCCGGACACTGAGGGTCAGTGAAAAATCCAATATATATCTGGTGATATCTCGGCTGCTATTACAGATAGCGCAATAAACCAAAGTGCATTGTCTGTAGGAGGCCCTGGCGCATGAATCTGTGCAGCGGGAATGACCTCGGACGTCCAGGGGCCGAGAAAACCACAGTCTCATGGGGCCGGACACTCAGGGTCTGGGAAAAATCCAATATCTATCTGGTGATATGTCGGGTGCTATTACAGATAGCGAAATAAATCAAAGTGCATTGTGTGCACGAGGCCCTGGCGCATGAATCTGTGCAGCGGGAACGTCCTCGGACCACCAGGGGCCGTGAAAACCACCGTCTCATGGGGTCGGACACTCAGGGTCAGGGAAAAATCCAATATATATCTGGTGATATCTTGGGTGCTATTAGAGATAGCGCAATAAACCAAAGTGAATTATCTGCAGGAGGCCCTGGCGCATGAATCTGTGCAGCGGGAACGACCTCGGACCACCAGGGGCCGAGAAAACCACCGTCTCATGGGGCCGGACACTCAGGGACAGTGAAAAATCCAATATATATCTGGTGATTTCTCGGGTGCTATTACAGATAGCGCAATAAATCAAAGTGCACTGTCTGTACGAGGCCATGGCGCATAAATGTGGCCAGCGGGAACGACCTCGGAACACCAGGGGCCGAGAAAACCACCGTCTCATGGGACCGGACACTCAGGGTCAGCGGAAAATCCGATATATATCTGGTGATATCTCGGGTGCTATTAGAGATAGCGCAATAAACCAAACTGAATTATCTGCGGGAGGCCCTGGCGCATGAATCTGTGCAGCGGGAACGACCTCGGGCCACCAGGGGCCGAGAAAACCGCAGTCTCATGGGGCCAGATACTCAGGGTCAGGGGAAAATCCAGTATATATCTGGTGATATCTCGGGTGCTATTAGAGATAGCGCAATAAACCAAAGTGAATTATCTGCAGGAGGCCCTGGCGCATGAATCTGTGCAGCGGGTACGTCCTCGGACCTCCAGGGGCCGAGACAACCACCGTCTCATGGGGCCGGACACTCAGGGTCAGGGGAAAATCCAGTATATATCTGGTGATATCTCGGGTGCTATTAGAGATAGCGCAATAAACCAAAGTGAATTATCTGCAGGAGGCCCTGGCGCATGAATCTGTGCAGCGGGTACGACCTCGGGCCACCAGGGGCCGAGAAAACGACCGTCTCATGGGGCCGGACACTCAGGGTCAGGGGAAAATCCAGTATATATCTGGTGATATCTCGGGTGCTATTAGAGATAGCGCAATAAACCAAAGTGAATTATCTGCAGGAGGCCCTGGCGCATGAATCTGTGCAGCGGGAACGACCTCGGGCCACCAGGGGCCGAGAAAACCGCAGTCTCATGGGGCCAGATACTCAGGGTCAGGGGAAAATCCAGTATATATCTGGTGATATCTCGGGTGCTATTAGAGATAGCGCAATAAACCAAAGTGAATTATCTGCAGGAGGCCCTGGCGCATGAATCTGTGCCGCGGGTACGTCCTCGGACCTCCAGGGACCGAGACAACCACCGTCTCATGGGGCCGGACACTCAGGGTCAGGGGAAAATCCAGTATATATCTGGTGATATCTCGGGTGCAATTAGAGATAGCGCAATAAACCAAAGTGAATTATCTGCAGGAGGCCCTGGCGCATGAATCTGTGCAGCGGGTACGTCCTCGGACCTCCAGGGGCCGAGACAACCACCGAATCATGGGGCCGGGCACTCAGGGTCAGGGTAAAATCCAATATATATCTCGTGATATCTCGGGTGCTATTACAGATACCGCAAAAAATCAAAGTGCATTGTCTGTAGGAGGCCCTGGCGCATGAATCTGTGCAGCGGGAACGACCTCGGACCACCAGGGGCCGAGAAAACCACAGTCTCATGGGGCCGGACACTCAGGGTCAGGGGAAAATCCAATATATATCTGGTGATATCTCGGGTGCTATTAGAGATAGCGTAATAAATCAAAGTGTATTGTCTGTAGGAGGCCCTGGCGCATGAATCTGGGCAGTGGGAAAGACCTCGGACCACTAGGGGCCGAGAAAACCACCGTCTCATGGGGCCGGACGCTCAGGGTCAGCGAAAAATCCAGGATATATCTGGTGATATCTCGGTTGCTATTACAGATAGCGCAGTAAATCAAAGTGCGTTGTTTGTAGGAGGCCCTGGCGCATGAATCTGGGCAGCGGGAACGACCTCGGACCACCAGGGGCCGAGAAAACCACCGTCTCATGGGGCCGGACGCTCAGGGTCAGGAAAAATCCAATATATAACTGGTGATATCTCGGGTGCTATTAGAGATAGCGCAATAAACCAAAGTGAATTATCTGCAGGAGGCCCTGGCGCATGCATCTGTGCAGCGGGAACGACCACGGACCACCAGGGGCCGAGAAAACCACCGTCTCATGGGGCCGGACACTCAGGGTCAGGGAAAAATCCAATATATATCTGGTGATATCTCGGGTGCTATTACAGATAGCCCAATACATCAAAGTGGATTGTCTGTAGGAGGCCCAGGCGCATGAATCTGTGCAGCGGGAACGACCTCGGACCACCCGGGGCCGAGAAAACCACCGTCACATGGGGCCGGACACTCAGGGTCAGGGGAAAATCCAATATATTTCTGGTGATATCTCGGGTGCTTTTAGGGATAGCGCAATAAACCAAAGTGATTTATCTGCAGGAGGCCCAGGCGCATGAATTTGGGCAGCGGGAACGACCTCGGAACACCAGGGGCCGAGAAAACCACAGTCTCATGGGGCCGGACACTCTGGGTCAGGGGAAAATCCAATATATGTCTGGTGTTGTCTCGTGTGCTATTAGAGATAGCGCAATAAACCAAAGTGAATTATCTTCAGGAGGCCCTGGCGCATGAATCTGTGCAGCGGGAACGACCTCGGAGCACCAGGAGCCGAGAAAACCACCGTCCCATGGGGCCGGACACTCAGGGTCAGGGAAAAATCCAATATATATCTGGTGATATCTCGGGTGCTATTAGAGATAGCGCAATAAACTAAAGCCAGTTATCTGCAGGAGGCCCTGGCGCATGAATCTGTTCAACGGGAACGACCTCGGACCACCAGGGGCCGGGAAAACTACCGTCTTATGGGGTCGGACACTCAGGGTCAGGGGAAAATCCAATATATATCTGGTGATATCTCGGATGCTATTACAGATAGCGCAATAAACCAAAGTGAATTATCTGCAGGAGGCCCTGTTGCATGAGTCTCTGCAGCGGGAACGACGTCGGACCACCAGGGGCCGAGAAAACCACCTTCTCATGGGTCCGGACACTCGGGGTCGGGGAAAAATCCAATATATATCTGGTGATATCTCGGGTGCTATTAGAGATGGCGCAATAAATCAAAGTGCATTGTCTCTAGGAGGCCCTGGCGCATGCATGTGTGCAGCGGGAACGACCTCGGACCACCAGGGGCCGAGAAAACCACCTTCTCATGGGGCCGGACACTCGGGGTCGGGGAGAAATCCGATATATATCTGGTGATATCTCGGGTGCTATTAGAGATAGCGCAATAAACCAAAGTGAGTTGTCTGCAGGAGGCTCTGGCGCATGAATCTGTGCAGCGGGATCGACCTCGGATCACCAGGGGCCGAGAAAACTACCATCTCATGGGTCCGGACACTCAGGTTCAGGGGAAAATCCAATATACATCTGGTGATATCTCGGGTGCTATTAGAGATAGCACGAAAAATCAAAGTGCTTTGTCTGTAGGAGACCCTGCCGCATGAATCTGTGCCGCGGCAACGACCTGGGACCACCAGGGGCCGAGAAAACCACCGTTTGATCGGGCCGGACACTCAGGGTCAGGGGAAAATACAATATATATCTGGTGATATCTCGGCTGCTATTAGAGATAGCGCAATAAACCAAAGTGAATTGTCTGCGCGAGGCCCTGGCGCATGAAACTGTGCAGCGGGAACGATCTCGGACCACCAGGGGCCGAGAAAACCACCGTCTCATGGGGCCGACCACTCAGGGTAGGGGAAAAATCCAATATATATCTGGTGATATGTTTGGTGCTATTAGAGATAGCGCAATAAACCAAAGTGAATTGTCTGCAGGAGGCCGTGGCGCATGAATCTGTGCAGCGGGAACGACCTCGGACCACCAGGGGCCGAGAAAACCACAGTCTCATGGGGCTGGACACTCAGGGTCAGGGGAAAATCCAATATATATCTGGCGATATCTCGGGTGCTATTACAGATAGCGCAATAAATCATAGTGCATTGTCCGTAGGAGGCCCTTGCGCATGAATGTGGGCAGCGGGAACGACCTCAGACCACCAGGGGCCGAGAAAACCACCGACACATGGGGCCGGACACTCAGGGTCAGGGAAAAATCCATTATATATCTGGTGATATCTCGGGTGCTATTAGTGATAGCGCAATAAACCAAAGTGAATTATCTGCAGGAGGACCTGGCGCATGAATCTGTGCAGCGGGAACGACCTCGGATCACCAGGGTCCGAGAAAACCACCGTCACATGGGGCCGGACACTCAGGGTCGGGGAAAAATCCAATATATATCTGGTGATATCTCGGGTGCTATTAGAGATAGCGCAATAAGTCAAAGTGCATTGTCTGCAGGGGGCCCTGGCTCATGAATCTGCGCAGCGGGAACGACCTCGGGCCACCAGGGGCCGAGAAAACCACAGTCTCATGGGGCCGGACACTCAGTATCAGGGGAAAATCCAATATAAATCTGGTGATATCTCGGGTGCTATTAGAGAGAGCGCAAAAAACCAAAGTGAATTATCTGCAGGAGGCCCTGGCGCATGAATCGGTGCAGCGGGAACGACCTCGGACCACCAGGGGCCGAGAAAATCACCGTCTCATGGGGCTGGACTGTCAGGGTCAGGTAAAAATCCAATATATATCTGGTAATATCTCGGGTGCTATTACAGATAGCGCAATAAACCAAAGTGAATTATCTGCAGGAGGCCCTGCCGCATGAATCTGTGCAGCGGGATCTACCTCGGACCACCAGGGACCGAGAAAATCACCGACACATGGGGCCGGACACTCAGGGTCAGGGGAAAATCCATTATATATCTGGTGATATCTCGGCTGCTATTAGAGATAGCGCAATAAACCAAAGTGAATTATCTGCAGGAGGCCCTGGCGCCTGAATCTGGGCAGCGGGAACGACCTCGGACCACCAAGGGCCGAGAAAACCACCGTCTCATGGGGCCGGACACTCAGGGTCAGGGGAAAATACAATATATATCTGGTGATATTTCGGGTGCTATTAGAGATAGCGCAATAAATCTAAGTGCATTGTCTGCAGGAGGCCCTGGCACATGAATCTGTGCAGCGGGAACGACGTCGGACCACCAGGGGCCGAGAAAACCACAGTCTCATGGGGCCGGACACTCAGGGTCAGGGGAAAATCCAATATATATCTGGTGATATCTCGGGTGCTATTAGAGATAGCACAATAAACCAAAGTGAATTATCTGCAGGAGGCCCTGGCGCATGCATCTGTGCAGCGGGAACGACCTCGGACCACCAGGGGCCGAGACAACCACCGTCTCATTGGGCCGGGCACTCAGGGTAAGGGAAAAATCCAATATATATCTGTTGATATCTGGGGTGCTATTAGAAATAGCGCAATAAACAAAAGTGAATTATCTGCAGGAGGCCCTGGCGCATGAATCTGTACGGCGGGAACGACCTCGGACCACCAGGGGCCGAGAAAACCACCGTCTCATGGGGCCGGACACTCAGGGTCAGGGAAAAATACAATATATATCTGGTGATATCTCGGGTGCTATTAGAGATAGCACAATAAACCAAAGTGAATTATCTGCAGGAGGCCATGGCGCATGAATCTGTGCAGCGGGAACGACTTCGGACCACCAGGGGCCGAGAAAACCACCGTCTCATGGGGCCGGACACTCAGGGTCAGGGAACAATCCAATATATATCTGGTGATATCACGGGTGCTATTACAGATAGCGCAATAAATCAATGTGCATTGTCTGTAGGAGGCCCTGGCGCATGAATCTGTGCAGCGGGAACGACCTCGGAACAGCAGGGGCCGAGAAAACCACCGTCACATGGGGCCGGACACTCAGGGTCAGGGAAAAATCCAATATATATCCGGTGATATCTCGGGTGCTATTACAGATAGCGCAATAAATCATAGTGCATTGTCTGTAGGAGGCCCTGGCGCATGAATCTGTGCAGCGGGAACGACCTCGGACCACCAGGGGCCGAGAAAACCACAGTCTCATGGGGCTGGACACTCAGGGTCAGGGGAAAATCCAATATATATCTGGTGATATCTCGGGTGCTATTAGTGATAGCGCAATAAACCAAAGTGAATTATCTGCAGGAGGACCTGGCGCATGAATCTGTGCAGCGGGAACGACCTCGGACCACCAAGGGCCGAGAAAACCACCGTCTCATGGGGCCGGACACTCAGGGTCAGGGGAAAATACAATATATATCTGGTGATATTTCGGGTGCTATTAGAGATAGGGCAATAAATCTAAGTGCATTGTCTGCAGGAGGCCGTGGCACATGAATCTGTGCAGCGGGAACGACGTCGGACCACCAGGGGCCGAGAAAACCACAGTCTCATGGGGCCGGACACTCAGGGTCAGTGGAAAATCCAATATATATCTGGTGATATCTCGGGTGCTATTAGAGATAGCGCAATAAATCAAAGTGCATTGTCCCTAGGAGGCCCTTGCGCATGAATCTGTGCAGCGCGTACGACCTCGGAACACCAGGGGCCGAGAAAACCACCGTCTCATGGGGCCGAACACTCAGGGTCGGGGAAAAATCCAATATATATCTGGTGATATCTCGGGTGCTATTAGAGATAGCGCAATAAACCAAAGTGAATTATCTGCAGGAGGCCCTGGCGCATGAATCTGTGCAGCGGGAACGACCTCGGATCACCAGGGGCCGAGAAAATCACCGTCTCATGGGGCTGGACTGTCAGGGTCAGGTAAAAATCCAATATATATCTGGTAATATCTCGGGTGCTATTACAGATAGCGCAATAAACTAAAGTGAATTATCTGCAGGAGGCCCTGCCGCATGAATCTGTGCAGCGGGATCTACCTCGGACCACCAGGGACCGAGAAAATCACCGACACATGGGGCCGGACACTCAGGGTCAGGGAAAAATCCAATATATATCTGGTGATATCTCAGGTGCTATTAGAGATAGGGCAATAAATCTAAGTGCATTGTCTGCAGGAGGCCGTGGCACATGAATCTGTGCAGCGGGAACGACGTCGGACCACCAGGGGCCGAGAAAACCACAGTCTCATGGGGCCGGACACTCAGGGTCAGGGGAAAATCCAATATATATCTGGTGATATCTCGGGTGCTATTAGAGATAGCGCAATAAATCAAAGTGCATTGTCCCTAGGAGGCCCTTGCGCATGAATCTGTGCAGCGCGTACGACCTCGGAACACCAGGGGCCGAGAAAACCACCGTCTCATGGGGCCGAACACTCAGGGTCGGGGAAAAATCCAATATATATCTGGTGATATCTCGGGTGCTATTAGAGATAGCGCAATAAACCAAAGTGAATTATCTGCAGGAGGCCCTGGCGCATGAATCTGTGCAGCGGGAACGACCTCGGATCACCAGGGGCCGAGAAAATCACCGTCTCATGGGGCTGGACTGTCAGGGTCAGGTAAAAATCCAATATATATCTGGTAATATCTCGGGTGCTATTACAGATAGCGCAATAAACTAAAGTGAATTATCTGCAGGAGGCCCTGCCGCATGAATCTGTGCAGCGGGATCTACCTCGGACCACCAGGGACCGAGAAAATCACCGACACATGGGGCCGGACACTCAGGGTCAGGGAAAAATCCAATATATATCTGGTGATATCTCAGGTGCTATTAGAGATAGCGCAATAAATCAAAGTGCATTGTCCCTAGGAGGCCCTTGCGCATGAATCTGTGCAGCGCGTACGACCTCGGAACACCAGGGGCCGAGAAAACCACCGTCTCATGGGGCCGAACACTCAGGGTCGGGGAAAAATCCAATATATATCTGGTGATATCTCGGGTGCTATTAGAGATAGCGCAATAAACCAAAGTGAATTATCTGCAGGAGGCCCTGGCGCATGAATCTGTGCAGCGGGAACGACCTCGGATCACCAGGGGCCGAGAAAATCACCGTCTCATGGGGCTGGACTGTCAGGGTCAGGTAAAAATCCAATATATATCTGGTAATATCTCGGGTGCTATTACAGATAGCGCAATAAACTAAAGTGAATTATCTGCAGGAGGCCCTGCCGCATGAATCTGTGCAGCGGGATCTACCTCGGACCACCAGGGACCGAGAAAATCACCGACACATGGGGCCGGACACTCAGGGTCAGGGAAAAATCCAATATATATCTGGTGATATCTCAGGTGCTATTAGAGATAGCGCAATAAATCAAAGTGCATTGTCCCTAGGAGGCCCTTGCGCATGAATCTGTGCAGCGCGAACGACCTCGGAACACCAGGGGCCGAGAAAACCACCGTCTCATGGGGCCGAACACTCAGGGTCAGGGAAAAATCCTATATATATCAGGTGATATCTCGGGTGCTATTACAAATAGCGCCATAAATCAAAGTGCATTGTCTGTCGTAGGCCCTGGCGCATGAATCTGTGCAGCGTGAACGACCTCGGACCACCAGAGGCCGAGAAAACCACAGTCTCATGCGGCCGGACACTCAGGGTCAGGGGAAAAGCCAATATATATCTGGTGATATCTCGGGTGCTATTAGAGATAGCGCAATAAACCAAAGTGAATTATCTGCAGGAGGCCCTGGCGCATGAATCTGTGCAGCGGATACGACCTCGGACCACCAGGGGCCGAGAAAACCACCGTCTCATGGGGCCGGAAACTCAGGGTCAGGGAAAAATCCTATATATATCAGGTGATATCTCGGGTGCTATTACAAATAGCGCAATAAATCAAAGTGCATTGTCTGTCGTAGGCCCTGGCGCATGAATCTGTGCAGCGTGAACGACCTCGGACCACCAGGGGCCGAGAAAACCACAGTCTCATGCGGCCGGACACTCAGGGTCAGGGGAAAAGCCAATATATATCTGGTGATATTTCGGGTGCTATTAGAGATAGCGCAATAAATCTAAGTGCATTGTCTGCAGGAGGCCCTGGCGCATGAATCTGGGCAGCGGGAACGACCTCGGACCACCAGGGGCCGAGAAAACCACAGTCTCATGCGGCCGGACACTCAGGGTCGGGGAAAAATCCAATATATATCTGGTGATATCTCGGGTGCTATTAGAGATAGCGCAATAAACCAAAGTGCATTGTCTCCAGGAGGCCCTGGCGCATGAATCTGTGCAGCGGGATCGACCTCGTACCACCAGGGGCCGAGAAAATCACTGTCTCATGGCACCGGACTGTCAGGGTCAGGGAAAAATCCAATATACATCTGGTGATATCTCGGGTGCTATTAGAGATAGCGCAATAAATCAAAGTGAATTATCTGCAGGGCGCCCTGGCGCATGAATCTGTGCAGCGGGATCGACCTCGGACCACGAGGGACCGAGAAAACCATCGACACATGGGGCCGGACTGTCAGGGTCAAGGAAAAATCCAATATATATCTGTTGATATCTCGGGTGCTATAAGAGATAGCGCAATAAACAAAAAGTGAATTATCTGCAGGAGGCCCTGGCGCATGAATCTGTGCAGCGGGAACGACCTCGGATCACCAGGGGCCGAGGAAATCACCGTCTCATGGGGCTGGACTGTCAGGGTCAGGTAAAAATCCAATATATATCTGGTAATATCTCGGGTGCTATTACAGATAGCGCAATAAACTAAAGTGAATTATCTGCAGGAGGCCCTGCCGCATGAATCTGTGCAGCGGGATCTACCTCGGACCACCAGGGACCGAGAAAATCACCGACACATGGGGCCGGACACTCAGGGTCAGGGAAAAATCCAATATATATCTGGTGATATCTCAGGTGCTATTAGAGATAGCGCAATAAATCAAAGTGCATTGTCCCTAGGAGGCCCTTGCGCATGAATCTGTGCAGCGCGAACGACCTCGGAACACCAGGGGCCGAGAAAACCACCGTCTCATGGGGCCGAACACTCAGGGTCGGGGAAAAATCCAATATATATCTGGTGATATCTCGGGTGCTATTAGAGATAGCGCAATAAACCAAAGTGAATTATCTGCAGGAGGCCCTGGCGCATGAATCTGTGCAGCGGGAACGACCTCGGACCACCAGGGGCCGAGAAAACCACCGTCTCATGGGGCCGGAAACTCAGGGTCAGGGAAAAATCCTATATATATCAGGTGATATCTCGGGTGCTATTACAAATAGCGCAATAAATCAAAGTGCATTGTCTGTCGTAGGCCCTGGCGCATGAATCTGTGCAGCGTGAACGACCTCGGACCACCAGGGGCCGAGAAAACCACAGTCTCATGCGGCCGGACACTCAGGGTCAGGGGAAAAGCCAATATATATCTGGTGATATCTCGGGTGCTATTAGAGATAGCGCAATAAACCAAAGTGAATTATCTGCAGGAGGCCCTGGCGCATGAATCTGTGCAGCGGATACGACCTCGGACCACCAGGGGCCGAGAAAACCACCGTCTCATGGGGCCGGAAACTCAGGGTCAGGGAAAAATCCTATATATATCAGGTGATATCTCGGGTGCTATTACAAATAGCGGAATAAATCAAAGTGCATTGTCTGTCGTAGGCCCTGGCGCATGAATCTGTGCAGCGTGAACGACCTCGGACCACCAGGGGCCGAGAAAACCACAGTCTCATGCGGCCGGACACTCAGGGTCAGGGGAAAAGCCAATATATATCTGGTGATATCTCGGGTGCTATTAGAGATAGCGCAATAAACCAAAGTGAATTATCTGCAGGAGGCCCTGGCGCATGAATCTGTGCAGCGGATACGACCTCGGACCACCAGGGGCCGAGAAAACCACCGTCTCATGGGGCCGGAAACTCAGGGTCAGGGAAAAATCCTATATATATCAGGTGATATCTCGGGTGCTATTACAAATTGCGCAAAAAACCAAAGTGCATTGTCTGTCGTAGGCCCTGGCGCATGAATCTGTGCAGCGTGAACGACCTCGGACCACCAGGGGCCGAGAAAACCAAAGTCTCATGGGGCCGGACACTCAGGGTCAGGGGAAAAGCCAATATATATCTGGTGATATCTCGGGTGCTATTAGAGATAGCGCAATAAACCAAAGTGAATTATCTGCAGGAGGCCCTGGCGCATGAATCTGTGCAGCGGGAACGACTTCGGACCACCAGGGGCCGAGAAAACCACCGTCTCATGGGGCCGGACACTCAGGGTCAGGGAACAATCCAATATATATCTGGTGATATCTCGGGTGCTATTAGAGATAGCGCAATAAACCAAAGTTAATTCCCTGCAGGAGGCCCGGGCGCATGAATCTGTGCAGCGGGGACGGCCTCGGACCACCAGGGGCCGAGAAAACCTCCGTCTCATGGGGCCGGACTGTCAGGGTCCGGGAAAAATCCATTATATATCTGGTGATATCTCGGGTGCTATTAGAGATAGCGCAATAAATCAAAGTGCATTGTCCCTAGGAGGCCCTTGCGCATGAATCTGTGCAGCGCGAACGACCTCGGAACACCAGGGGCCGAGAAAACCACCGTCTCATGGGGCCGAACACTGAGGGTCGGGGAAAAATCCAATATATATCTGGTGATATCTCGGGTGCTATTAGAGATAGCGCAATAAACCAAAGTGAATTATCTGCAGGAGGCCCTGGCGCATGAATCTGCGCAGCGGGAATGACCTCGGGCCACCAGGGGCCGAGAAAACCACAGTCTCATGGGGCCGGACACTCAGGATCAGGGGAAAATCCAATATAAATCTGGTGATATCTCGGGTGCTATTAGAGATAGCGCAATAAACCAAAGTGAATTATCTGCAGGTGGCCCTGGCGCATGAATCTGTGCAGCGGGAACGACCTCGGAACAGCAGGGGCCGAGAAAACCACCGTCACATGGGGCCGGACACTCAGGGTCCGGGAAAAATCCATTATATATCTGGTGATATCTCGGGTGCTATTAGAGATAGCGCAATATATCAAAGTGCATTGTCTGTAGGAGGCACTGGCGAATGAATCTGTTCAGCAGGAACGACCTCGGACCGCCAGGGGCCGAGAAAATTACAGATATTCGGAATCCATCACCCAAGGTCATGTAAAAATCCAGCATATATCTGGTGATATCTCGGGTGCTATTAGAGATAGCGCACTAAACCAAAGTGAATTATCTGCAGGAGGCCCTGGCGCATGAATCTGTGCAGCGGATACGACCTCGGACCACCAGGGGCCGAGAAAACCACCGTCTCATGGGGCCGGAAACTCAGGGTCAGGGAAAAATCCTATATATATCAGGTGATATCTCGGGTGCTATTACAAATTGCGCAAAAAACCAAAGTGCATTGTCTGTCGTAGGCCCTGGCGCATGAATCTGTGCAGCGTGAACGACCTCGGACCACCAGGGGCCGAGAAAACCAAAGTCTCATGGGGCCGGACACTCAGGGTCAGGGGAAAAGCCAATATATATCTGGTGATATCTCGGGTGCTATTAGAGATAGCGCAATCAACCAAAGTGAATTATCTGCAGGAGGCCCTGGCGCCTGAATCTGGGCAGCGGGAACGACCTCGGACCACCAAGGGCCGAGAAAACCACCGTCTCATGGGGCCGGACACTCAGGGTCAGGGGAAAATACAATATATATCTGGTGATATTTCGGGTGCTATTAGAGATAGCGCAATAAATCTAAGTGCATTGTCTGCAGGAGGCCCTGGCGCATGAATCTGGGCAGCGGGAACGACCTCGGACCACCAGGGGCCGAGAAAACCACAGTCTCATGCGGCCGGACACTCAGGGTCGGGGAAAAATCCAATATATATCTGGTGATATCTCGGGTGCTATTAGAGATAGCGCAATAAACCAAAGTGAATTATCTGCAGGAGGCCCTGGCGCATGAATCTGTGCAGCGGGAACGACCTCGGACCACCAGGGGCCGAGAAAACCACAGTCTCATGCGGCCGGACACTCAGGGTCAGGGGAAAAGCCAATATATATCTGGTGATACCTCGGGTGCTATTAGAGATAGCGCAATAAACCAAAGTGAATTATCTGCAGGAGGCCCTGGCGCATGAATCTGTGCAGCGGATACGACCTCGGACCACCAGGGGCCGAGAAAACCACCGTCTCATGGGGCCGGAAACTCAGGGTCAGGGAAAAATCCTATATATATCAGGTGATATCTCGGGTGCTATTACAAATAGCGCAAAAAACCAAAGTGCATTGTCTGTCGTAGGCCCTGGCGCATGAATCTGTGCAGCGTGAACGACCTCGGACCACCAGGGGCCGAGAAAACCAAAGTCTCATGGGGCCGGACACTCAGGGTCAGGGGAAAAGCCAATATATATCTGGTGATATCTCGGGTGCTATTAGAGATAGCGCAATCAACCAAAGTGAATTATCTGCAGGAGGCCCTGGCGCCTGAATCTGGGCAGCGGGAACGACCTCGGACCACCAAGGGCCGAGAAAACCACCGTCACATGGGGCCGGACACTCAGGGTCAGGGGAAAATCCAATATATATCCGGTGATATCTCGGGTGCTATTACAGATAGCGCAATAAATCATAGTGCATTGTCTGTAGGAGGCCCTGGCGCATGAATCTGCGCAGCGGGAACGACCTCGGGCCACCAGGGGCCGAGAAAACCACAGTCTCATGGGGCCGGACACTCAGGATCAGGGGAAAATCCAATATAAATCTGGTGATATCTCGGGTGCTATTAGAGATAGCGCAATAAACCAAAGTGAATTATCTGCAGGAGGCCCTGGCGCCTGAATCTGGGCAGCGGGAACGACCTCGGACCACCAAGGGCCGAGAAAACCACCGTCACATGGGGCCGGACACTCAGGGTCAGGGGAAAATACAATATATATCTGGTGATATTTCGGGTGCTATTAGAGATAGCGCAATAAATCTAAGTGCATTGTCTGCAGGAGGCCCTGGCGCATGAATCTGGGCAGCGGGAACGACCTCGGACCACCAGGGGCCAAGAAAACCACAGTCTCATGCGGCCGGACACTCAGGGTCGGGGAAAAATCCAATATATATCTGGTGATATCTCGGGTGCTATTAGAGATAGCGCAATAAACCAAAGTGAATTAACTGCAGGAGGCCCTGGCGCATGAATCTGTGCAGCGGATACGACCTCGGACCACCAGGTGCCGAGAAAACCACCGTCACATGGGGCCGGACACTCAGGGTCAGGGAAAAATCCAATATATATCTGGTGATATCTCGGGTGCTATTAGAGATAGCGCAAAAAACCAAAGTGAATTATCTGCAGGAGGCCCTGGCGCATGAATCTCTGCAGCGCGAACGACCTCGGACCACCAGGGGCCAAGAAAATCACCGTCTCATGGGGCTGGACTGTCAGGGTCAGGTAAAACTCCAATATATATCTGGTAATATCTCGGGTGCTATTACAGATAGCGCAATAAACCAAAGTGAATTATCTGCAGGAGGCCCTGCCGCATGAATCTGTGCAGCGGGATCTACCTCGGACCACCAGGGACCGAGAAAACCACCGTCTCATGGGGCCGGACACTCAGGGTCAGGGGAAAATACAATATATATCTGGTGATATTTCGGGTGCTATTAGAGATAGCGCAATAAATCTAAGTGCATTGTCTGCAGGAGGCCCTGGCACATGAATCTGTCCAGCGGCAACGACGTCGGACCACCAGGGGCCGAGAAAACCACAGTCTCATGGGGCCGGACACTCAGGGTCAGGGGAAAATCCAATATATATCTGGTGATATCTCGGGTGCTATTAGAGGTAGCGCAATAAATCAAAGGGCATTGTCTGTAGGAGGCCCTGGCGCATGAATCTGGCCAGCGGGAACGACCTCGGACCACCAGGGGCCGAGAAAACCACCGTCTCATGGAGCCGGAGACTCAGGGTGCGGGGAAAATCCAATATATATCTGGTGATATCTCGGGTGCTATTAGAGATAGCGCAATAAACCAAAGTGAATTATCTGCAGGAGGCCCTGGCGCATGAATCTGGCCAGCGGGAACGACCTCGGACCACCAGGTGCCGAGAAAACCACCGTCTCATGGGGCCGGACACTCAGGGTCAGGGGAAAATCCAATATATATCTGGTGATATCTCGGGTGCTATTAGAGATACGGCAATAAACCAAAGAGAATTATCTGCAGGATGCCCTGGCGCATGAATCTGTGCAGCTGGAACAACCTCGGACCACCAGGGGCCGAGAAAACCACCGTCTCATGGGGCCGGACACTCAGAGTCAGGGGAAAATCCAATATATATCTGGTGATATCTC
Source organism: Nomia melanderi (assembly GCF_051020985.1). Lineage (NCBI taxonomy): Eukaryota > Metazoa > Arthropoda > Insecta > Hymenoptera > Halictidae > Nomia > Nomia melanderi. Next base: position 122,950 of record NW_027475139.1, on the reverse strand, counting down.
GGGTGCTATTAGAGATAGCGCAATAAACCAAAGTGAATTATCTGGAGGAGGCCCTGGCGCATGCATCTGTGCAGCGGGAACGACCTCGGAACACCAGCGGCCGAGAAAACCACCGTCTCATGGGGCCGGACACTCAGGGTCAGGGAAAATCCAATATATATCTGGTGATATCTCGGGTGCTATTAGAGATAGCGCCATAAACCAAAGTGAATTATCTGCAGCAGGCCCTGGCGAATGAATCTGTGCAGTAGGAACGACCTCGGGCCACCAGGGGCCGAGAAAATTACAGAGATTCGGAACCCGTCACCCAAGGTCATGTAAAAATCCAGCATATATCTGGTGATATCTCGGGTGCTACTAGAGATAGCGCAATAAATCAAAGGGGATTGTCTGTAGGAGGCCCTGGCGCATGAATCTGGCCAGCGGGAACGACCTCGGACCACCAGGGGCCGAGAAAACCACTGTCTCATGGGTCCGGACACTCAGGGTCAGGGGAAAATCCAATATATATCTGGTGATATCTCGGGTGCTATTACAGATAGCGCAATAAATCAAAGTGCATTGTCTGTAGGAGGCCCTGGCGCATGAATCTGGTCAGCTGGAACGACCTCGGACCACCAGGGGTCGAGAAAACCACCGTCTCATGGGGCCGGACACTCAGGGTCAGAGGAAAATCCAATATATATCTGGTGATATCTCGGGTGCTATTAGAGATAGCGCAATAAACCAAAGTGAATTATCTGCAGGAGGCCCTGGCGCATGCATCTGTGCAGCGGGAACGACCTCGGACCACCAGGGGCCGAGAAAACCACCGTCTCATGGTGCCGGACACTAAGGGTCAGGGAAAAATGCAATATATATCTGGTGATATCACTGGTGCTATTAGAGATAGCGCAATAAACCAAAGTGAATTATCTGCAGGAGGCCCTGCCGCATGAATCTGTGCAGCTGGAACGACCTCGGACCACCAGGGGCCGAGAAAACCACCGTATCATGGGGCCGGACACTCAGGGTCAGGGAAAAATACAATATATATCTGGTGATATCTTGGGTGCTATTACAGATAGCGCAATAAGTCAAAGTGCATTGTCTGTAGGAGGCCCAGGCGCATGAATCTGGGCAGCGGGAACGACCTCGGACCACCGGGGGCCGAGAAAACCTCCGTCTCATGGGGCCGGACACTCAGGGTCAGGGGAAAATCCAATATATATCTGGTGATATCTCGGGTGCTATTAGAGATAGCGCAATAAACCAAATCGAATTATCTGCGGGAGGCCCTGGCGCATGCATCTGTGCAGCGGGACCGACCTCGGAGCACCAGGGGCCGAGAAAACCACCGTCTCATGGGGCCGGACACTCAGGGTCAGGGGAAAATCCAATATATATCTGGTGATATCTCGGGTGCTATTAGAGATAGCGCCATAAACCAAAGTGAATTATCTGCAGGAGGCCCTGGCGAATGAATCTGTGCAGTAGGAACGAGCTCGGGCCACCAGCGGCCGAGAAAATTACAGAGATTCGGAACCCGTCACCCAAGGTCATGTAAAAATCCAGCATATATCTGGTGATATCTCGGGTGCTATTAGAGATAGCGCAATAAATCAAAGGGGATTGTCTGTAGGAGGCCCTGGCGCATGAATCTGGCCAGCGGGAACGACCGCGGACCACCAGGGGCCGAGAAAACCACCGTCTTATGGGGCCGGAGACTCAGGGTGCGGGGAAAATCCAATATATATCTGGTGATATCTCGGGTGCTATTAGAGATAGCGCAATAAACCAAAGTGAATTATCTGCAGGAGGCCCTGGCGCATGAATCTGGCCGGCGGGAACGACCTCGGTCCACCAGGGGCCGAGAAAACCACCGTCTCATGGGGCCGGACACTCAGGGTCAGGGAAGAATCCAATATATATCTGGTGATATCTCGGGTGCTATTACAGATAGCGCAATAAGTCAAAGTGCATTGTCTGTATGAGGCCCTGGCACATGAACCTGTGCAGCGGGAACGACCTCGGACCACCAGGGGCCGAGAAAACCACCGTCTCATGGGGCCGGACACTCAGGGTCAGGGGAAAATCCAATATATATCTGGTGATATCTCGGGTGCTATTACATATAGCGCAATAAATCAAAGTGCATTGTCTGTACGAGGCCCTGGCGCATGAATCTGGCCAGCGGGAACGACCTCGGACCACCAGGGGCCGAGAAAACCACCGTCTCATGGGGCCGGACACTCAGGGTCAGGGGAAAATCCAATATATATCTGGTGATATCTCGGGTGCTATTAGAGATAGCGCAATAAACCAAAGTGAATTATCTGCAGGAGGCCCTGGCGCATGCATCAGTGCAGCGGGAACGACCTCGGACCACCAGGGGCCGAGAAAACCACCGTCTCATGGTGCCGGACACTCAGGGTCAGGGAAAAATCCAATATATATCTGGTGATATCTCTGGTGCTATTAGAGATAGCGCAATAAAGCAAAGTGAAATGTTTGCAGGAGGCCCTGGCGCATGCATCTGTGCAGCGGGAACGACCTCGGACCACCAGGGTCCGAGAAAACCACAGTCTCATGGGGCCGGACACTCAGGGTCAGGGGAAAATCCAATATATATCTGGTGATATCTCGGGTGCAATTACAGATAGCGCAATAAATCAAACTGCATTGTCTGTAGGAGGCCCTGGCGCATGAATCTGGTCAGCGGGAACGACCTCGGACCACCAGGGGCCGAGAAAACCACCGTCTCATGGGGCCGGACACTCAGGGTCAGAGGAAAATCCAATATATATCTGGTGATATCTCGGGTGCTATTAGAGATAGCGCAATAAACCAAAGTGAATTATCCGCAGGAGGCCCTGGCGCATGCATCTGTGCAGCGGGAACGACCTCGGATCACCAGGGGCCGAGAAAACCACCGTCTCATGGTGCCGAACACTCAGGGTCAGGGAAAAATCCAATATATATCTGGTGATATCTCTGGTGCTATTAGAGATAGCGCAATAAACCAAAGTGAATTATCTGCAGGAGGCCCTGCCGCATGAATCTGTGCAGCGGGAACGACCTCGGACCACCAGGGGCCGAGAAAACCACCGCATCATGGGGCCGGACACTCAGGGTCAGGGAAAAATCCAATATATATCTGGTGATATCTTGGGTGCTATTACAGATAGCGCAATAAACCAAAGTGAATTATCTGCAGGAGGCCCTGGCACATGATTCTGTGCAGCGGGAACGACCTCGGACCACCAGGGGCCGTGAAAACCACCGTCTCATGGGGCCGGACACTCAGGGTCAGGGGAAAATCCAATATATATCTAGTGATTTCTCGGGTGCTATTAGAGATAGCGCAATAATGCAAAGTGAAATGTCTGCAGGAGGCCCTGGCGCATGCATCTGTGCAGCGGGAACGACCTCGGACCACCAGGGTCCGAGAAAACCACCGTATCATGGGGCCGGACACTCAGGGTCAGGGAAAAATCCAATATATATCTGGCGATATCTTGGGTGCTATTACAGATAGCGCAATAAGTCAAAGTGCATTGTCTGTAGGAGGCCCTGGCGCATGAATCTGGGCAGCGGGAGCGACCTCGGACCACCAGGGGCCGAGTAAACCACAGTCTCATGGGGCCGGACACTCAGGGTCAGGGGAAAATCCAATATATATCTGGTGATATCTCGGGTGCTATTACAGATAGCGCAATAAGTCAAAGTGCATTGTCTGTAGGAGGCCCTGGCGCATGAACCTGGCCAGCGGGAACGACCTCGGACCACCAGGGGCCGAGAAAACCACCGTCACATGGGGCCGGACACTCAGGGTCAGGGGAAAATCCAATATATATGTGGTGATATCTCGGCTGCTATTAGAGATAGCGCAATAAACCAAAGTGAATTATCTGCAGGAGGCCCTGGCACATGAATCTGTGCAGCGGGAACGACCTCGGGCCACCAGGGGCCGAGAAAATTACAGAGATTCGGAATCCGTCACCCAAGGTCATGTAAAGATCCAGCATATATCTGGTGATATCTCGGGTGCTATTAGAGATAGCGCAATAAATCGAAGGGCATTGTCTGTAGGAGGCCCTGGCACATGAATCTGGCCAGCGGGAACGATCTCGGACCACCAGGGGCCGAGAAAACCACCGTCTCATGGGGCCGGAGACTCAGGGTGCGGGGAAAATCCAATATATATCTGGTGATATCTCGGGTGCTATTAGAGATAGCGCAATAAACCAAAGTGAATTATCTGCAGGAGGCCCTGGCGCATGCATCTGTGCAGCGGGAACAACCTCGGACCACCAGCGGCCGAGAAAACCACCGTCTCATGGGGCCGGACACTCAGGGTCAGGGAAAAATCCAATATATATCTGGTGATATCTCGGGTGCTATTACAGATAGCGCAATAAGTCAAAGTGCATTGTCTGTAGGAGGCCCTGGCGCATGAATCTGTGCAGCGGGAATGACCTCGGACCACCAGGGGCCGAGAAAACCACAGTCTCATGGGGCCGGACACTCAGGGTCAGGGGAAAATCCAATATATATCTGGTGATATCTCGGGTGCTTTTAGAGATACGGCAATAAACCAAAGAGAATTATCTGCGGGAGGCCCTGGCGCATGAATCTGTGCAGAGGGAACGACCTCGGACCACCAGGGGCCAAGAAAACGACCGTATCATGGGGCCGGACACTCAGGGTCAGGGAAAAATGCAATATATATCTGGCGATATCTTGGGTGCTATTACAGATAGCGCAATAAGTCAAAGTGCATTGTCTGTAGGAGGCCCTGGCGCATGAATCTGGGCAGCGGGAACGACCTCGGACCACCAGGGGCCGAGTAAACCACAGTCTCATGGGGCCGGACACTCAGGGTCAGGGGAAAATCCAATATATATCTGGTGATATCTCGGGTGCTATTAGAGATAGCGCAATAAACCAAAGTGAATTATCTGCAGGAGGCCCTGGTGCATGAATCTGTGCAGCGGGAACGACCTCGGACCACCAGGGGCCGAGAAGACCACAGTCTCATGGGGCCGGACACTCAGGGTCAGGGAAAAATGCAATATATATCTGGTGATATCTCGGGTGCTATTACAGATAGCGCTATAAATCAACGTGCATTGTCTGTAGGAGGCCCTGGGGCATAAATCTGTGCAGCGGGAACGACCTCGGACCACCAGGGGCCGACAAGACCACAGTCTCATGGGGCCGGACACTCAGGGTCAGGGGAAAATCCAATATATATCTGGTTATATCTCGGGTGCTATTACAGATAGCGCAATAAATCAAAGTGCATTGTCTGTAGGAGGCACTGGCGAATGAATCTGTGCAGTACGAACGACCTCGGGCCACCAGGGGCCGAGAAAATTACAGAGATTCGGAATCCGTCACCCAAGGTCATGTAAAAATCCAGCATATATCTGGTGATATCTCGGGTGCTTTTAGAGATACGGCAATAAACCAAAGAGAATTATCTGCGGGAGGCCCTGGCGCATGAATCTGTGCAGAGGGAACGACCTCGGACCACCAGGGGCCAAGAAAACGACCGTCTCATGGGGCCGGACACTCAGGGTCAGGGGAAAATCCAATATATATCTGGCGATATCTCGGGTGCGATTAGAGATAGCGCAATAAACCAAAGTGAATTATATGCAGGAGGCCCTGGCGCATGCATCTGTGCAGCGGGAACGACCTCGGCCCACCAGGGGCCGAGAAAACCACCGTCTCATGGGGCCGGACACTCAGGGTCAGGGGAAAATGCAATATATATCTGGTGATATCTCGGGTGCTATTATAGATATCGCAATAAACCAAAGTGAATTATCTGCAGGAGGCCCTGGCACATGAATCTGTGCAGCGGGAACGACCTCGGACCACCAGGGGCCGTGAAAACCACCGTCTCATGGGGCCGGACACTCAGGGTCAGGGGAAAATCCAATATATATCTAGTGATTTCTCGGGTGCTATTAGAGATAGCGCAATAAAGCAAAGTGAAATGTCTGCAGGAGGCCGTGGCGCATGCATCTGTGCAGCGGGAACGACCTCGGACCACCAGGGTCCGAGAAAACCACCGTATCATGGGGCCGGACACTCAGGGTCAGGGAAAAATCCAATATATATCTGGCGATATCTTGGGTGCTATTACAGATAGCGCAATAAGTCAAAGTGCATTGTCTGTAGGAGGCCCTGGCGCATGAATCTGGGCAGCGGGAGCGACCTCGGACCACCAGGGGCCGAGTAAACCACAGTCTCATGGGGCCGGACACTCAGGGTCAGGGGAAAATCCAATATATATCTGGTGATATCTCGGGTGCTATTACAGATAGCGCAATAAGTCAAAGTGCATTGTCTGTAGGAGGCCCTGGCGCATGAACCTGGCCAGCGGGAACGACCTCGGACCACCAGGGGCCGAGAAAACCACCGTCACATGGGGCCGGACACTCAGGGTCAGGGGAAAATCCAATCTATATGTGGTGATATCTCGGCTGCTATTAGAGATAGCGCAATAAACCAAAGTGAATTATCTGCAGGAGGCCCTGGCACATGAATCTGTGCAGCGGGAACGACCTCGGGCCACCAGGGGCCGCGAAAATTACAGAGATTCGGAATCCGTCACCCAAGGTCATGTAAAGATCCAGCATATATCTGGTGATATCTCGGGTGCTATTAGAGATAGCGCAATAAATCAAAGGGCATTGTCTGTAGGAGGCCCTGGCGCATGAATCTGGCCAGCGGGAACGATCTCGGACCACCAGGGGCCGAGAAAACCACCGTCTCATGGGGCCGGAGACTCAGGGTGCGGGGAAAATCCAATATATATCTGGTGATATCTCGGGTGCTATTAGAGATAGCGCAATAAACCAAAGTGAATTATCTGCAGGAGGCCCTGGCGCATGCATCTGTGCAGCGGGAACGACCTCGGACCACCAGGGGCCGAGAAAACCTCCGTCTCATGGGGCCGGACACTCAGGGTCAGGGGAAAATCCAATATATATCTGGTGATATCTCTGGTGCTATTACAGATAGCGCAATAAATCAAAGTGCATTGTCTGTAGGAGGCCCTGGCGCATGAATCTGTGCAGCGGGAGCGACCTCGGACCGCCAGGGGCCGAGTAATCCACAGTCTCATGGGGCCGGACACTCAGGGTCAGGGGAAAATCCAATATATATCTCGTGATATCTCGGGTGCTATTACAGATAGCGCAATAAATCAAAGTACATTGTCTGTAGGAGGCCCTGCCGCATGAATCTGTGCAGCGGGAACGACCTCGGACCACCAGGGGCCGAGAAAACCACCGTCTCATGGGGCCGGACACTCAGGGTCAGGGAAAAATGCAATATATATCTGGTGATATCTCGGGTGCTATTACAGATAGCGCAATAAGTCAAAGTGCATTGTCTGTAGGAGGCCCTGGCGCATGAATCTGTGCAGCGGGAACGAGCTCGGACCACCAGGGGCCGAGAAAACCACCGTCTCATGGGGCCGGACACTCAGGGTCAGGGGAAAATCCAATATATATCTGGTGATATCTCGGGTGCTATTAGAGATAGCGCAATAAACCAAAGTGAATTATCTGCAGGAGGCCCGGGCGCATGAATCTGTGCAGCGGGAACGACCTCGGACCACCAGGGGCCGAGAAAATCACCGTCTCATGGGGCCGGACACTCAGGGTCAGGAGAAAATCAAATATATATCTGGTGATATCTCGGGTGCTATTACAGATAGCGCAATAAATCAGAGTGCAATGTCTGTAGGAGGCCCTGGCGCATGAATCTGTGCAGCGGGAACGACCTCGGACCACCAGAGGCGGAGAAAACCACTGTCTCATGTGGCCGGACACTCAGGGTCTGGGGAAAATCCAATATATATCTGGTGATATCTCGGGTGCTATTAGAGATAGCGCAATAAACCAAAGTGAATTATCTGCAGGAGGCCCTGGCACACGCATCTGTGCAGCGGGAACGACCTCGGACCACCAGGGGCCGAGAAAATCACCGTCTCATGGGGCCGGACCCTCAGGGTCAGGGAAAAATCCAATATATATCTAGTGATATCTCGGGTGCTATTATAGATAGCGCAATAAATCAAAGTGCATTGTCTGTAGGAGGCCCTGGCGGATGAATCTGTGCAGCGGGAACGAGCTCGGACCACCAGGGGCGGAGAAAACCACTGTCTCATGGGGCCAGACACTCAGGGTCAGGGGAAAATTCAATATATATCTGGTGATATCTCGGGTGCTATTAGAGATAGCGCAATAAACCAAAGTGAATTATCTGCAGGAGGCCCGGGCGCATGAATCTGTGCAGCGGGAACGACCTCGGACCACCAGGGGCCGAGAAAATCACCGTCTCATGGGGCCGGACACTCAGGGTCAGGAGAAAATCAAATATATATCTGGTGATATCTCGGGTGCTATTACAGATAGCGCAATAAATCAGAGTGCAATGTCTGTAGGAGGCCCTGGCGCATGAATCTGTGCAGCGGGAACGACCTCGGACCACCAGAGGCGGAGAAAACCACTGTCTCATGGGGCCGGACACTCAGGGTCAGGGGAAAATGCAATATATATCTGGTGATACCTCGGGTGCTATTAGAGATAGCGCAATAAACCAAAGTGAATTATCTGCAGGAGGCCATGGCGCATGCTTCTGTGCAGCGGGAACGACCTCGGAACACCAGGGGCCGAGAAAACCACCGCCTCATGGGGCCGGACACTCAGGGTCAGGGGAAAATCCAATATATATCTGGTGATATCTCTGGTGCTATTACAGATAGCGCAATAAATCAATGTGCATTGTCTGTAGGAGGCCCTGGCGCATGAATCTGTGCAGCGGGAACGACCTCGGACCACAAGGGGCCGAGAAAACCACAGTCTCATGGGGCCGGACACTCAGGGTCAGGGGAAAATCCAATATATATCTGGTGATATCTCGGGTGCTATTAGAGATACGGCAATAAACCAAAGAGAATTATCTGCAGGAGGCCCTGGCGCATGAATCTGTGCAGCGGGAACGACCTCGGACTCACAGGGGCCGAGAAAACCACCGTCTCATAGGGCCGGACACTCTGGGTCAGGGGAAAATCCAATATATATCTGGTGATATCTCGGGTGCTATTACATATAGCGCAATAAATCAAAGTGCATTGTCTGTAGGAGGCCCTGGCGCATGAATCTGGCCAGCGGGAACGACCTCGGATCACCAGGGGCCGGGAAAACCACCGTCTCATGGGGCCGGACACTCAGGGTCAGGGGAAAATCCAATATATATCTGGTGATATCTCGGGTGCTATTAGAGATAGCGCAATAAACCAAAGTGAATCATCTGCAGGATGCCCTGGCGCATGAATCTGGCCAGCGGGAACGACCTCGGTCCACCAGGGGCCGAGAAAACCAGCGTCTCATGGGGCCGGACACTCAGGGTCAGGGGAAAATCCAATATATATCTGGTGATATCTCGGGTGCTATTAGAGGTAGCGGCATAAACCAAAGTGAATTATCTGCAGGAGGCCCTGGCGAATGAATCTGTGCAGTAGGAACGACCTCGGGCCACCAGGGGCCGAGAAAATTACAGAGATTCGGAATCCGTCACCCAAGGTCATTTAAAAATCCAGCATATATCTGGTGATATCTCGGGTGCTATTAGAGGTAGCGCAATAAATCAAAAGGGATTGTCTGTAGGAGACCCTGGCGCATGAATCTGGCCAGCGGGAACAACCTCGGAACACCAGGGGCCGAGAAAACCACCGTCTCATGGGGCCGGACACTCAGAGTCAGGGGAAAATGCAATATATATCTGGTGATACCTCGGGTGCTATTAGAGATAGCGCAATAAACCAAAGTGAATTATCTGCAGGAGGCCCGGGCGCATGAATCTGTGCAGCGGGAACGACCTCGGACCACCAGGGGCCGAGAAAATCACCGTCTCATGGAGCCGGACACTCAGGGTCAGGAGAAAATCAAATATATATCTGGTGATATCTCGGGTGCTAATACAGATAGCGCAATAAATCAGAGTGCAATGTCTGTAGGAGGCCCTGGCGCATGAATCTGTGCAGCGGGAACGACCTCGGACCACCAGAGGCGGAGAAAACCACTGTCTCATGGGGCCGGACACTCAGGGTCTGGGGAAAATCCAATATATATCTGGTGATATCTCGGGTGCTATTAGAGATAGCGCAATAAACCAAAGTGAATTATCTGCAGGAGGCCCTGGCACACGCATCTGTGCAGCGGGAACGACCTCGGACCACCAGGGGCCGAGAAAATCACCGTCTCATGGGGCCGGACCCTCAGGGTCAGGGAAAAATCCAATATATATCTAGTGATATCTCGGGTGCTATTATAGATAGCGCAATAAATCAAAGTGCATTGTCTGTAGGAGGCCCTGGCGGATGAATCTGTGCAGCGGGAACGAGCTCGGACCACCAGGGGCGGAGAAAACCACTGTCTCATGGGGCCAGACACTCAGGGTCAGGGGAAAATTCAATATATATCTGGTGATATCTCGGGTGCTATTAGAGATAGCGCAATAAACCAAAGTGAATTATCTGCAGGAGGCCCGGGCGCATGAATCTGTGCAGCGGGAACGACCTCGGACCACCAGGGGCCGAGAAAATCACCGTCTCATGGGGCCGGACACTCAGGGTCAGGAGAAAATCAAATATATATCTGCTGATATCTCGGGTGCTATTACAGATAGCGCAATAAATCAGAGTGCAATGTCTGTAGGAGGCCCTGGCGCATGAATCTGTGCAGCGGGAACGACCTCGGACCACCAGAGGCGGAGAAAACCACTGTCTCATGGGGCCGGACACTCAGGGTCTGGGGAAAATCCAATATATATCTGGTGATATCTCGGGTGCTATTAGAGATAGCGCAATAAACCAAAGTGAATTATCTGCAGGAGGCCCTGGCACACGCATCTGTGCAGCGGGAACGACCTCGGACCACCAGGGGCCGAGAAAATCACCGTCTCATGGGGCCGGACCCTCAGGGTCAGGGAAAAATCCAATATATATCTAGTGATATCTCGGGTGCTATTATAGATAGCGCAATAAATCAAAGTGCATTGTCTGTAGGAGGCCCTGGCGGATGAATCTGGCCAGCGGGAACGACCTCGGACCACCAGGGGCCGAGAAAACCACCGTCTCATGGGGCCGGACACTCAGGGTCGGGGAAAAATCCAATATATATCTGGTGATATGTTTGGTGCTATTAGAGATAGCGCAATAAACTAAAGTGAATTATCTGCAGGAGGCCCTGGCGCACGCATCTGTGCAGCGGGAACGACCTCGGACCACCAGGGGCCGAGAAAACCACAGTCTCATGGGGCCGGACGCTCAGAGTCATTGAAAAATCCGATATATATCTGGTGATATCTTTGGTGCTATTACAGATAGCGCAATAAGTCAAAGTGCATTGTCTGTAGGAGGCCCGGGCGCATGCATCTGTGCAGCGGGAACTACCTCGGACCACCAGGGGCCGAGAAAACCACTATCTCATGGGGCCGGACACTCAGGGTCAGGGGAAAATACATTATATATCTGGTGATATCTCCGGTGCTATTACAGATAGCGCAATAAATCAAAGTGCATTGTCTGTAAGAGGCCCTGGCGCATGAATCTGGGCAGCGGGAACGACCTCGGACCACCAGGGGCCGAGAAAACCACCGTCTCATGGGGCCGGACACTCAGGGTCAGGGGAAAATCCAATATATATCTGGTGATATCTCGGGTGCTATTAGAGATAGCGCAATAAACCTACGTGAATTATCTGCAGGAGGCCCTGGCGCATGCATCTGTGCAGCGGGAACGACCTCGGACCACCAGGGGCCTGAAAACCACAGTCTCATGGGGCCGGACACTCAGGGTCAAGGGAAAATCCAATATATATGTGGTGATATCTCGGCTGCTATTACAGATAGCGCAATAAATCAAAGTGCATTGTCTGTAGGAGGCCCTGGCGCATGAATCTGGACAGCGGGTACGACCTGGGACCACCAGGGGCCGAGAAAACCACAGTCTCATGGGGCCGGACACTCAGGGTCAGGGGAAAATCCAATATATATCTGGTGATATCTCGGGTGCTATTAGAGATAGCGCAATGAACCAAAGTGAATTATCTGCTGGAGGCCCTGGCGCATGCATCTGTGCAGCGGGAACGACATCGGACCACCAGGGGCCGAGAAAACCACCGTCTCATGGGGCCGGACACTCAGGGTCAGGGGAAAATCATATATATATCTGGTGATATCTCGGGTGCTATTACAGATAGCGCAATAAATCAAAGTGCATTGTCTGTAGGAGGCCCTGGCGCATGAATCTGTGCAGCGGGAACGAGCTCGGACCACCAGGGGCGGAGAAAACCACTGTCTCATGGGGCCAGACACTCAGGGTCAGGGGAAAATTCAATATATATCTGGTGATATCTCGGGTGCTATTAGAGATAGCGCAATAAACCAAAGTGAATTATCTGCAGGAGGCCCCGCCGCATGCATCTGTGCAGCGGGAACGACCTCGGACCACCAGGGGCCGAGAAAATCACCGTCTCATGGGGCCGGACACTCAGGGTCAGGGAAAAATCCAATATATATCTAGTGATTTCTCGGGTGCTATTATAGATAGCGCAATAAATCAAAGTGCATTGTCTGTAGGAGGCCCTGGCGGATGAATCTGGCCAGCGGGAACGACCTCGGACCACCAGGGGCCGAGAAAACCACCGTCTCATGGGGCCGGGCACTCAGGGTCGGGGAAAAATCCAATATATATCTGGTGATATGTTTGGTGCTATTAGAGATAGCGCAATAAACTAAAGTGAATTATCTGCAGGTGGCCTTGGCGCACGCATCTGTGCAGCGGGAACGACCTCGGACCACCAGGGGCCGAGAAAACCACAGTCTCATGGGGCCGGACACTCAGGGTCAGGGGAAAATCCAATATATATGTGGTGATATCTCGGCTGCTATTACAGATAGCGCAATAAATCAAAGTGCATTGTCTGTAGGAGGCCCTGGCGCATGAATCTGGACAGCGGGAACGACCTGGGACCACCAGGGGCCGAGAAAACCGCAGTCTCATGGGGCCGGACACTCAGGGTCAGGGGAAAATCCAATATATATCTGGTGATATCTTGGGTGCTATTACAGATAGCGCAATAAATCAAAGTGCATTGTCTGTAGGAGGCCCTGGCGCCTGAATCTGTGCAGCGGGAACGAGCTCGGACCACCAGGGGCGGAGAAAACCACTGTCTCATGGGGCCAGACACTCAGGGTCAGGGGAAAATTCAATATATATCTGGTGATATCTCGGGTGCTATTAGAGATAGCGCAATAAACCAAAGTGAATTATCTGCAGGAGGCCCCGGCGGATGAATCTGGCCAGCGGGAACGACCTCGGAGCATCAGGGGCCGAGAAAACCACCGTCTCATGGGGCCGGACACTCAGGGTCGGGGAAAAATCCAATATATATCTGGTGATATGTTTGGTGCTATTAGAGATAGCGCAATAAACTAAAGTGAATTATCTGCAGGAGGCCCTGGAGCACGCATCTATGCAGCGGGAACGACCTCGGACCACCAGGGGCCGAGAAAACCACCGTCTCATGGGGCCGGACGCTCAGGGTCATTGAAAAATCCAATATATATCTGGTGATATCTTGGGTGCTATTACAGATAGCGCAATAAGTCAAAGTGCATTGTCTGCAGGAGGCCCGGGCGCATGAATCTGTGCAGCGGAAACTACCTCGGACCACCAGGGGCCGAGAAAACCACTGTCTCATGGGGCCGGACACTCAGGGTCAGGGGAAAATCCATTATATATCTGGTGATATCTCCGGTGCTATTACAGATAGCCTAGTAAATCAGAGTGCATTGTCTGTAGGAGGCCCTGGCGCATGAACCTGGGCAGCGGGAACGACCTCGGACCACCAGGGGCCGAGAAAACCACCGTCTCATGGGGCCGGACACTCAGGGTCAGGGGAAAATCCAATATATATGTGGTGATATCTCGGCTGCTATTACAGATAGCGCAATAAATCAAAGTGCATTGTCTGTAGGAGGCCCTGGCGCATTGATCTGGACAGCGGGAACGACCTGGGACCACCAGGGGCCGAGAAAACCACAGTCTCATGGGGCCGGACACTCAGGGTCAGGGGAAAATCCAATATATATCTGGTGATATCTCGGGTGCTCTTACTGATACCGCAATAAATCAAAGTGCATTGTCTGTAGGAGGCCCGGGCGCATGAATCTGTGCAGCGGGAACGACCTCGGACCACCAGGGGCCGAGAAAACCACTGTCTCATGGGGCCGGACACTCAGGGTCAGGGGAAAATCCATTATATATCTGGTGATATCTCGGGTGCTATTACAGATAGCGCAATAAATCAAAGTGCATTGTCTGTAGGAGGCCCTGGCGCATGAATCTGGGCAGCGGGAACGACCTCGGACCACCGGGGGCCGAGAAAACCACCGTCTCATGGGGCCGGACACTCAGGGTCAGGGGAAAATCATATATATATCTGGTGATATCTCGGGTGCTATTACAGATAGCGCAATAAATCAAAGTGCATTGTCTGTAGGAGGCCCTGGCGCATGAATCTGTGCAGCGGGAACGAGCTCGGACCACCAGGGGCAGAGAAAACCACTGTCTCATGGGGCCAGACACTCAGGGTCAGGGGAAAATTCAATATATATCTGGTGATATCTCGGGTGCTGTTAGAGGTAGCGCAATAAACCAAAGTGAATTATCTGCAGGAGGCCCCGGCGCATGCATCTGTGCAGCGGGAACGACCTCGGACCACCAGGGGCCGAGAAAATCACCGTCTCATGGGGCCGGACACTCAGGGTCGGGAGAAAATCAAATATATATCTGGTGATATCTCGGGTGCTATTACAGATAGCGCAATAAATCAAAGTGCAATGTCTGTAGGAGGCCCTGGCGCATGAATCTGTGCAGCGGGAACGAGCTCGGACCACCAGGGGCGGAGAAAACCACTGTCTCATGGGGCCAGACACTCAGGGTCAGGGGAAAATTCAATATATATCTGGTGATATCTCGGGTGCTATTAGAGGTAGCGCAATAAACCAAAGTGAATTATCTGCAGGAGGCCCCGGCGCATGCATCTGTGCAGCGGGAACGACCTCGGACCACCAGGGGCCGAGAAAATCACCGTCTCATGGGGCCGGACACTCAGGGTCGGGAGAAAATCAAATATTTATCTGGTGATATCTCGGGTGCTATTACAGATGGCGCAATAAATCAAAGTGCAATGTCTGTAGGAGGCCCTGGCGCATGAATCTGTGCAGCGGGAACGACCTCGGACCACCAGAGGCGGAGAAAACCACTGTCCCATGGGGCCGGACACTCAGGGTCTGGGGAAAATCCAATATATATCTGGTGATATCTCGGGTGCTATTAGAGATAGCGCAATAAACCAAAGTGAATTATCTGCAGGAGGCCCTGGCGCACGCATCTGTGCAGCGGGAACGACCTCGGACCAGCAGGGGCAGAGAAAATCACCGTCTCATGGTGCCGGACACTCAGGGTCAGGGAAGAATCCAATATATATCTAGTGATATCTCGGGTGCTATTATAGATAGCGCAATAAATCAAAGTGCATTGTCTGTAGGAGGCCCTGGCGGATGAATTTGGCCAGCGGGAACGACCTGGGACCACCAGGGGCCGAGAAAACCACAGTCTCATGGGGCCGGACACTCAGGGTCAGGGGAAAATCCAATATATATCTGGTGATATCTCGGGTGCTCTTACAGATACCGCAATAAATCAAAGTGCATTGTCTGTAGGAGGCCCGGGCGCATGAATCTGTGCAGCGGGAACGACCTCGGACCACCAGGGGCCGAGAAAACCACCGTCTCATGGGGCCGGACACTCAGGGTCAGGGGAAAATCCAATATATATCTGGTGATATCTCGGGTGCTATTAGAGATAGCGCAATAAACCAACGTGAATTATCTGCAGGAGGCACTGGCGCATGCATCTGTGCAGCGGGATCGACCTCGGACCACCAGGGGCCGAGAAAACCACAGTCTCATGGGGCCGGACACTCAGGGTCAGGGGAAAATCCAATATATATGTGGTGATATCTCGGCTGCTATTACAGATAGCGCAATAAATCAAAGTGCATTGTCTGTAGGAGGCCCTGGCGCATGAATCTGGACAGCGGGAACGACTTCGGACCACCGGGGGCTGAGAAAACCACCGTCTCATTGGGCCGGACACTCAGGGTCAGGGGAAAATCATATATATATCTGGTGATATCTCGGGTGCTATTACAGATAGCGCAATAAATCAAAGTGCATTGTCTGTAGGAGGCCCTGGCGCATGAATCTGTGCAGCGGGAACGAGCTCGGACCACCAGGGGCGGAGAAAACCACTGTCTCACGGGGCCAGACACTCAGGGTCAGGGGAAAATTCAATATATATCTGGTGATATCTCGGGTGCTATTAGCGATAGCGCAATAAACCAAAGCGTATTATCTGCAGGAGGCCCCGGCGCATGCATCTGTGCAGCGGGAACGACCTCGGACCACCAGGGGCCGAGAAAATCACCGTCTCATGGGGCCGGACACACAGGGTCGGGAGAAAATCAAATATATATCTGGTGATATCTCGGGTGCTATTACAGATAGCGCAATAAATCAAAGTGCAATGTCTGTAGGAGGCCCTGGCGCATGAATCTGGACAGCGGGAACTACCTCGGACCACCAGGGGCCGAGAAAACCACCGTCTCATGGGGCCGGACACTCAGGGTCAGGGGAAAATCCATTATATATCTGGTGATATCTCCGGTGCTATTACAGATAGCGCAGTAAATCAAAGTGCATTGTCTGTAGGAGGCCCTGGCGCATGAATCTGGGCAGCGGGAACGACCTCGGACCACCAGGGGCCGAGAAAACCACCGTCTCATGAGGCCGGACACTCAGGGTCAGGGGAAAATCCAATATATATCTGGTGATATCTCGGGTGCTATTAGAGATAGCGCAATAAACCTACGTGAATTATCTGCAGGAGGCTCTGGCGCATGCATCTGTGCAGCGGGAACGACCTCGGACCACCAGGGGCCGAGAAAACCACAGTCTCATGGGGCCGGACACTCAGGGTCAGGGGAAAATCCAATATATATGTGGTGATATCTCGGCTGCTATTACAGATAGCGCAATAAATCAAAGTGCATTGTCTGTAGGAGGCCCTGGCGCATGAATCTGGACAGCGGGAACGACTTCGGACCACCGGGGGCCGAGAAAACCACCGTCTCATGGGGCCGGACACTCAGGGTCAGGGGAAAATCATATATATATCTGGTGATATCTCGGGTGCTATTACAGATAGCGCAATAAATCAAAGTGCATTGTCTGTAGGAGGCCCTGGCGCATGAATCTGTGCAGCGGGAACGAGCTCGGACAACCAGGGGCGGAGAAAACCACTGTCTCACGGGGCCAGACACTCAGGGTCAGGGGAAAATTCAATATATATCTGGTGATATCTCGGGTGCTATTAGAAATAGTGCAATAAACCAAAGTGTATTATCTGCAGGAGGCCCCGGCGCATGCATCTGTGCAGCGGGAACGACCTCGGACCACCAGGGGCCGAGAAAATCACCGTCTCATGGGGCCGGACACTCAGGGTCGGGAGAAAATCAAATATATATCTGGTGATATCTCGGGTGCTATTACAGATAGCGCAATAAATCAAAGTGCAATGTCTGTAGGAGGCCCTGGCGCATGAATCTGGACAGCGGGAACTACCTCGGACCACCAGGGGCCGAGAAAACCACCGTCTCAGGGGGCCGGACACTCAGGGTCAGGGGAAAATCCATTATATATCTGGTGATATCTCCGGTGCTATTACAGATAGCGCAGTAAATCAAAGTGCATTGTCTGTAGGAGGCCCTGGCGCATGAATCTGGGCAGCGGGAACGACCTCGGACCACCAGGGGCCGAGAAAACCACCGTCTCATGGGGCCGGACACTCAGGGTCAGGGGAAAATCATATATATATCTGGTGATATCTCGGGTGCTATTACAGATAGCGCAATAAATCAAAGTGCATTGTCTGTAGGAGGCCCTGGCGCATGAATCTGTGCAGCGGGAACGAGCTCGGACCACCAGGGGCGGAGAAAACCACTGTCTCACGGGGCCAGACACTCAGGGTCAGGGGAAAATTCAATATATATCTGGTGATATCTCGGGTGCTATTAGAGATAGCGCAATAAACCAAAGTGTATTATCTGCAGGAGGCCCCGGCGCATGCATCTGTGCAGCGGGAACGACCTCGGACCACCAGGGGCCGAGAAAATCACCGTCTCATGGGGCCGGACACACAGGGTCGGGAGAAAATCAAATATATATCTGGTGATATCTCGGGTGCTATTACAGATAGCGCAATAAATCAAAGTGCAATGTCTGTAGGAGGCCCTGGCGCATGAATCTGGACAGCGGGAACTACCTCGGACCACCAGGGGCCGAGAAAACCACCGTCTCATGGGGCCGGACACTCAGGGTCAGGGGAAAATCCATTATATATCTGGTGATATCTCCGGTGCTATTACAGATAGCGCAGTAAATCAAAGTGCATTGTCTGTAGGAGGCCCTGGCGCATGAATCTGTGCAGCGGGAACGAGCTCGGACCACCAGGGGCGGAGAAAACCACTGTCTCACGGGGCCAGACACTCAGGGTCAGGGGAAAATTCAATATATATCTGGTGATATCTCGGGTGCTATTAGAGATAGCGCAATAAACCAAAGTGTATTATCTGCAGGAGGCCCCGGCGCATGCATCTGTGCAGCGGGAACGACCTCGGACCACCAGGGGCCGAGAAAATCACCGTCTCATGGGGCCGGACACTCAGGGTCGGGAGAAAATCAAATATATATCTGGTGATATCTCGGGTGCTATTACAGATAGCGCAATAAATCAAAGTGCAATGTCTGTAGGAGGCCCTGGCGCATGAATCTGGACAGCGGGAACTACCTCGGACCACCAGGGGCCGAGAAAACCACCGTCTCATGGGGCCGGACACTCAGGGTCAGGGGAAAATCCATTATATATCTGGTGATATCTCCGGTGCTATTACAGATAGCGCAGTAAATCAAAGTGCATTGTCTGTAGGAGGCCCTGGCGCATGAATCTGGGCAGCGGGAACGACCTCGGACCACCAGGGGCCGAGAAAACCACCGTCTCATGGGGCCGGACACTCAGGGTCAGGGAAAAATACAATATATATCTGGTGATATCTCGGGTGCTATTAGAGATAGCGCCATAAACCAAAGTGAATTATCTGCAGGAGGCCCTGGCGAATGAATCTGTGCAGTAGGAACGACCTCGGGCCACCAGGGGCCGAGAAAATTACAGAGATTCGGAATCCGTCACCCAAGGTCATGTAAAAATCCAGCATATATCTGGTGATATCTCGGGTGCTATTAGAGATAGCGCAATAAATCAAAGGGCATTGTCTGTAGGAGGCCCTGGCGCATGAATCTATGCAGAAGGAACGACCTCGGACCACCAGCGGTCGAGAAAACCACCGTCTCATGGGGCCGGACACTCAGGGTCAGGGGAAAATCCAATATATATCTGGTGATATCTCGGGTGCTATTACATATAGCGCAATAAATCAAAGTGCATCGTCTGTAGGAGGCCCTGGCGCATGAATCTGGCCAGCGGGAACGACCTCGGAACTCCAGGGGCCGAGAAAACCACCGTCTCATGGGGCCGGACACTCAGGGTCAGGGGAAAATCCAATATATATCTGGTGATATCTCGGGTGCTATTAGAGATAGCGCAATAAACCAAAGTGAATTATCTGCAGGAGGCCCTGGCGCATGAATCTGGCGAGCGGGAACGACCTCGGTCCACCAGGGGCCGAGAAAACCACCGTCTCATGGGGTCGGGCACTCAGGGTCAGGGGAAAATCCAATATATATCTGGTGATATCTCTGGTGCTATTAGAGATAGCGCAATAAACCAAAGTGAATTATCTGCAGGAGGCCCTGGCGCATGAATCTGTGCAGCGGGAACGACCTCGGACCACCAGGGGCGGAGAAAACCACTGTCTCATGGGGCCAGACACTCAGGGTCAGGGGAAAATTCAATATATATCTGGTGATATCTCGGGTGCTATCAGAGATAGCGCAATGAACCAAAGTGAATTATCTGCAGGAGGCCCCGGCGCATGCATCTGTGCAGCGGGAACGACCCCGGACCACCAGGGGCCGAGAAAACCACCGTCTCATGGGGCCGGACACTCAGGGTCAGGGGAAAATCCAATATATATCTGCTGATATCTCGGGTGCTATTACAGATAGCGCAATAAATCAGAGTGCATTGTCTGTAGGAGGCCCTGGCGCATGAATCTGGACAGCGGGAACGACCTGGGACCACCAGGGGCCGAGAAAACCGCAGTCTCATGGGGCCGGACACTCAGGGTCAGGGGAAAATCCAATATATATCTGGTGATATCTCGGGTGCTCTTACAGATACCGCAATAAATCAAAGTGCATTGTCTGTAGGAGGCCCTGGCGCATGAATCTGTGCAGCGGGAACGAGCTCGGACCACCAGGGGCCGAGAAAACCACCGTCTCATGGGGCCGGACACTCAGGGTCAGGGGAAAATCCAATATATATCTGGTGATATCTTGGGTGCTATTACAGATAGCGCAATAAATCAAAGTGCATTGTCTGTAGGAGGCCCTGGCGCCTGAATCTGTGCAGCGGGAACGAGCTCGGACCACCAGGGGCGGAGAAAACCACTGTCTCATGGGGCCAGACACTCAGGGTCAGGGGAAAATTCAATATATATCTGGTGATATCTCGGGTGCTATTAGAGATAGCGCAATAAACCAAAGTGAATTATCTGCAGGAGGCCCCGGCGCACGCATCTGTGCAGCGGGAACGACCTCGGACCACCAGGGGCGGAGAAAATCACCGTCTCATGGGGCCGGACACTCAGGGCCAGGGAAAAATCCAATATATATCTAGTGATATCTCGGGTGCTATTAGAGATAGCGCGATAAATCAAAGTGCATTGTCTGCAGGAAGCCCTGGCGCATGATTCTGTGCAGCGGGAACGACCTCCGACCACCAGGGGCCGAGAAAATCACCGTCTCATGGGGCCGGACTGTCAGGGTCGGGGAAAAATGCAATATACATCTGGTGATATCTCGGGTGCTATTAGAGATACCGCAATAAACCAAAGTGAATTACCTGCAGGAGGCCCTGGCGCATGAATCTGGCCAGCGGGAACGACCTCGGACCACCAGGGGCCGAGAAAACCACCGTCTCATGGGGCCGGACACTCAGGGTCAGGGGAAAATCCAATATATATCTGGTGATATCACCGGATGCTATTAGAGACAGCGCAATAAACCAAAGTGAATTATCTGCAGGAGGCCCGGGCGCATGAATCTGTGCAGCGGGAACGACGTCGGACCACCAGGGGCCGAGAAAACCACCGTCTCATGGGGCCGGACACTCAGGGTCAGGGGAAAATCCAATATATATCTGGT
This sequence comes from Nomia melanderi, assembly GCF_051020985.1. Classification (NCBI taxonomy): domain Eukaryota; kingdom Metazoa; phylum Arthropoda; class Insecta; order Hymenoptera; family Halictidae; genus Nomia; species Nomia melanderi. The sequence continues at coordinate 101,434 of NW_027475139.1, read as the reverse complement.
GATATCTCGGGTGCTATTAGAGATAGCGCAATAAACCAAAGTGAATTATCTGCAGGAGGCCCTGGCGCATGCATTTGTGCAGCGGGAACGACCTCGGACCACCAGGGGCCGAGAAAACCATCGTCTCATGGGACCGGCCACTCAGGGTCAGGGAAAAATCCAATATATATCTGGTGATATCTCGGGTGCTATTACACATAGCGCAATAAATCAAAGTGCATTGTCTGTAGGAGGCCCTGGCGCATGAATCTGTGCAGCGGGAACGAGCTCGGACCACCAGGGGCGGAGAAAACCACTGTCTCATGGGGCCAGACACTCAGGGTCAGGGGAAAATTCAATATATATCTGGTGATATCTCGGGTGCTATTAGAGATAGCGCAATAAACCAAAGTGAATTATCTGCAGGAGGCCCGGGCGCATGAATCTGTGCAGCGGGAACGACCTCGGACCACCAGGGGCCGAGAAAATCACCGTCTCATGGAGCCGGACACTCAGGGTCAGGAGAAAATCAAATATATATCTGGTGATATCTCGGGTGCTAATACAGATAGCGCAATAAATCAGAGTGCAATGTCTGTAGGAGGCCCTGGCGCATGAATCTGTGCAGCGGGAACGACCTCGGACCACCAGAGGCGGAGAAAACCACTGTCTCATGGGGCCGGACACTCAGGGTCTGGGGAAAATCCAATATATATCTGGTGATATCTCGGGTGCTATTAGAGATAGCGCAATAAACCAAAGTGAATTATCTGCAGGAGGCCCTGGCACACGCATCTGTGCAGCGGGAACGACCTCGGACCACCAGGGGCCGAGAAAATCACCGTCTCATGGGGCCGGACCCTCAGGGTCAGGGAAAAATCCAATATATATCTAGTGATATCTCGGGTGCTATTATAGATAGCGCAATAAATCAAAGTGCATTGTCTGTAGGAGGCCCTGGCGGATGAATCTGTGCAGCGGGAACGAGCTCGGACCACCAGGGGCGGAGAAAACCACTGTCTCATGGGGCCAGACACTCAGGGTCAGGGGAAAATTCAATATATATCTGGTGATATCTCGGGTGCTATTAGAGATAGCGCAATAAACCAAAGTGAATTATCTGCAGGAGGCCCGGGCGCATGAATCTGTGCAGCGGGAACGACCTCGGACCACCAGGGGCCGAGAAAATCACCGTCTCATGGGGCCGGACACTCAGGGTCAGGAGAAAATCAAATATATATCTGCTGATATCTCGGGTGCTATTACAGATAGCGCAATAAATCAGAGTGCAATGTCTGTAGGAGGCCCTGGCGCATGAATCTGTGCAGCGGGAACGACCTCGGACCACCAGAGGCGGAGAAAACCACTGTCTCATGGGGCCGGACACTCAGGGTCTGGGGAAAATCCAATATATATCTGGTGATATCTCGGGTGCTATTAGAGATAGCGCAATAAACCAAAGTGAATTATCTGCAGGAGGCCCTGGCACACGCATCTGTGCAGCGGGAACGACCTCGGACCACCAGGGGCCGAGAAAATCACCGTCTCATGGGGCCGGACCCTCAGGGTCAGGGAAAAATCCAATATATATCTAGTGATATCTCGGGTGCTATTATAGATAGCGCAATAAATCAAAGTGCATTGTCTGTAGGAGGCCCTGGCGGATGAATCTGGCCAGCGGGAACGACCTCGGACCACCAGGGGCCGAGAAAACCACCGTCTCATGGGGCCGGACACTCAGGGTCGGGGAAAAATCCAATATATATCTGGTGATATGTTTGGTGCTATTAGAGATAGCGCAATAAACTAAAGTGAATTATCTGCAGGAGGCCCTGGCGCACGCATCTGTGCAGCGGGAACGACCTCGGACCACCAGGGGCCGAGAAAACCACAGTCTCATGGGGCCGGACGCTCAGAGTCATTGAAAAATCCGATATATATCTGGTGATATCTTTGGTGCTATTACAGATAGCGCAATAAGTCAAAGTGCATTGTCTGTAGGAGGCCCGGGCGCATGCATCTGTGCAGCGGGAACTACCTCGGACCACCAGGGGCCGAGAAAACCACTATCTCATGGGGCCGGACACTCAGGGTCAGGGGAAAATACATTATATATCTGGTGATATCTCCGGTGCTATTACAGATAGCGCAATAAATCAAAGTGCATTGTCTGTAAGAGGCCCTGGCGCATGAATCTGGGCAGCGGGAACGACCTCGGACCACCAGGGGCCGAGAAAACCACCGTCTCATGGGGCCGGACACTCAGGGTCAGGGGAAAATCCAATATATATCTGGTGATATCTCGGGTGCTATTAGAGATAGCGCAATAAACCTACGTGAATTATCTGCAGGAGGCCCTGGCGCATGCATCTGTGCAGCGGGAACGACCTCGGACCACCAGGGGCCTGAAAACCACAGTCTCATGGGGCCGGACACTCAGGGTCAAGGGAAAATCCAATATATATGTGGTGATATCTCGGCTGCTATTACAGATAGCGCAATAAATCAAAGTGCATTGTCTGTAGGAGGCCCTGGCGCATGAATCTGGACAGCGGGTACGACCTGGGACCACCAGGGGCCGAGAAAACCACAGTCTCATGGGGCCGGACACTCAGGGTCAGGGGAAAATCCAATATATATCTGGTGATATCTCGGGTGCTATTAGAGATAGCGCAATGAACCAAAGTGAATTATCTGCTGGAGGCCCTGGCGCATGCATCTGTGCAGCGGGAACGACATCGGACCACCAGGGGCCGAGAAAACCACCGTCTCATGGGGCCGGACACTCAGGGTCAGGGGAAAATCATATATATATCTGGTGATATCTCGGGTGCTATTACAGATAGCGCAATAAATCAAAGTGCATTGTCTGTAGGAGGCCCTGGCGCATGAATCTGTGCAGCGGGAACGAGCTCGGACCACCAGGGGCGGAGAAAACCACTGTCTCATGGGGCCAGACACTCAGGGTCAGGGGAAAATTCAATATATATCTGGTGATATCTCGGGTGCTATTAGAGATAGCGCAATAAACCAAAGTGAATTATCTGCAGGAGGCCCCGCCGCATGCATCTGTGCAGCGGGAACGACCTCGGACCACCAGGGGCCGAGAAAATCACCGTCTCATGGGGCCGGACACTCAGGGTCAGGGAAAAATCCAATATATATCTAGTGATTTCTCGGGTGCTATTATAGATAGCGCAATAAATCAAAGTGCATTGTCTGTAGGAGGCCCTGGCGGATGAATCTGGCCAGCGGGAACGACCTCGGACCACCAGGGGCCGAGAAAACCACCGTCTCATGGGGCCGGGCACTCAGGGTCGGGGAAAAATCCAATATATATCTGGTGATATGTTTGGTGCTATTAGAGATAGCGCAATAAACTAAAGTGAATTATCTGCAGGTGGCCTTGGCGCACGCATCTGTGCAGCGGGAACGACCTCGGACCACCAGGGGCCGAGAAAACCACAGTCTCATGGGGCCGGACACTCAGGGTCAGGGGAAAATCCAATATATATGTGGTGATATCTCGGCTGCTATTACAGATAGCGCAATAAATCAAAGTGCATTGTCTGTAGGAGGCCCTGGCGCATGAATCTGGACAGCGGGAACGACCTGGGACCACCAGGGGCCGAGAAAACCGCAGTCTCATGGGGCCGGACACTCAGGGTCAGGGGAAAATCCAATATATATCTGGTGATATCTTGGGTGCTATTACAGATAGCGCAATAAATCAAAGTGCATTGTCTGTAGGAGGCCCTGGCGCCTGAATCTGTGCAGCGGGAACGAGCTCGGACCACCAGGGGCGGAGAAAACCACTGTCTCATGGGGCCAGACACTCAGGGTCAGGGGAAAATTCAATATATATCTGGTGATATCTCGGGTGCTATTAGAGATAGCGCAATAAACCAAAGTGAATTATCTGCAGGAGGCCCCGGCGGATGAATCTGGCCAGCGGGAACGACCTCGGAGCATCAGGGGCCGAGAAAACCACCGTCTCATGGGGCCGGACACTCAGGGTCGGGGAAAAATCCAATATATATCTGGTGATATGTTTGGTGCTATTAGAGATAGCGCAATAAACTAAAGTGAATTATCTGCAGGAGGCCCTGGAGCACGCATCTATGCAGCGGGAACGACCTCGGACCACCAGGGGCCGAGAAAACCACCGTCTCATGGGGCCGGACGCTCAGGGTCATTGAAAAATCCAATATATATCTGGTGATATCTTGGGTGCTATTACAGATAGCGCAATAAGTCAAAGTGCATTGTCTGCAGGAGGCCCGGGCGCATGAATCTGTGCAGCGGAAACTACCTCGGACCACCAGGGGCCGAGAAAACCACTGTCTCATGGGGCCGGACACTCAGGGTCAGGGGAAAATCCATTATATATCTGGTGATATCTCCGGTGCTATTACAGATAGCCTAGTAAATCAGAGTGCATTGTCTGTAGGAGGCCCTGGCGCATGAACCTGGGCAGCGGGAACGACCTCGGACCACCAGGGGCCGAGAAAACCACCGTCTCATGGGGCCGGACACTCAGGGTCAGGGGAAAATCCAATATATATGTGGTGATATCTCGGCTGCTATTACAGATAGCGCAATAAATCAAAGTGCATTGTCTGTAGGAGGCCCTGGCGCATTGATCTGGACAGCGGGAACGACCTGGGACCACCAGGGGCCGAGAAAACCACAGTCTCATGGGGCCGGACACTCAGGGTCAGGGGAAAATCCAATATATATCTGGTGATATCTCGGGTGCTCTTACTGATACCGCAATAAATCAAAGTGCATTGTCTGTAGGAGGCCCGGGCGCATGAATCTGTGCAGCGGGAACGACCTCGGACCACCAGGGGCCGAGAAAACCACTGTCTCATGGGGCCGGACACTCAGGGTCAGGGGAAAATCCATTATATATCTGGTGATATCTCGGGTGCTATTACAGATAGCGCAATAAATCAAAGTGCATTGTCTGTAGGAGGCCCTGGCGCATGAATCTGGGCAGCGGGAACGACCTCGGACCACCGGGGGCCGAGAAAACCACCGTCTCATGGGGCCGGACACTCAGGGTCAGGGGAAAATCATATATATATCTGGTGATATCTCGGGTGCTATTACAGATAGCGCAATAAATCAAAGTGCATTGTCTGTAGGAGGCCCTGGCGCATGAATCTGTGCAGCGGGAACGAGCTCGGACCACCAGGGGCAGAGAAAACCACTGTCTCATGGGGCCAGACACTCAGGGTCAGGGGAAAATTCAATATATATCTGGTGATATCTCGGGTGCTGTTAGAGGTAGCGCAATAAACCAAAGTGAATTATCTGCAGGAGGCCCCGGCGCATGCATCTGTGCAGCGGGAACGACCTCGGACCACCAGGGGCCGAGAAAATCACCGTCTCATGGGGCCGGACACTCAGGGTCGGGAGAAAATCAAATATATATCTGGTGATATCTCGGGTGCTATTACAGATAGCGCAATAAATCAAAGTGCAATGTCTGTAGGAGGCCCTGGCGCATGAATCTGTGCAGCGGGAACGAGCTCGGACCACCAGGGGCGGAGAAAACCACTGTCTCATGGGGCCAGACACTCAGGGTCAGGGGAAAATTCAATATATATCTGGTGATATCTCGGGTGCTATTAGAGGTAGCGCAATAAACCAAAGTGAATTATCTGCAGGAGGCCCCGGCGCATGCATCTGTGCAGCGGGAACGACCTCGGACCACCAGGGGCCGAGAAAATCACCGTCTCATGGGGCCGGACACTCAGGGTCGGGAGAAAATCAAATATTTATCTGGTGATATCTCGGGTGCTATTACAGATAGCGCAATAAATCAAAGTGCAATGTCTGTAGGAGGCCCTGGCGCATGAATCTGTGCAGCGGGAACGACCTCGGACCACCAGAGGCGGAGAAAACCACTGTCCCATGGGGCCGGACACTCAGGGTCTGGGGAAAATCCAATATATATCTGGTGATATCTCGGGTGCTATTAGAGATAGCGCAATAAACCAAAGTGAATTATCTGCAGGAGGCCCTGGCGCACGCATCTGTGCAGCGGGAACGACCTCGGACCAGCAGGGGCAGAGAAAATCACCGTCTCATGGTGCCGGACACTCAGGGTCAGGGAAGAATCCAATATATATCTAGTGATATCTCGGGTGCTATTATAGATAGCGCAATAAATCAAAGTGCATTGTCTGTAGGAGGCCCTGGCGGATGAATTTGGCCAGCGGGAACGACCTGGGACCACCAGGGGCCGAGAAAACCACAGTCTCATGGGGCCGGACACTCAGGGTCAGGGGAAAATCCAATATATATCTGGTGATATCTCGGGTGCTCTTACAGATACCGCAATAAATCAAAGTGCATTGTCTGTAGGAGGCCCGGGCGCATGAATCTGTGCAGCGGGAACGACCTCGGACCACCAGGGGCCGAGAAAACCACCGTCTCATGGGGCCGGACACTCAGGGTCAGGGGAAAATCCAATATATATCTGGTGATATCTCGGGTGCTATTAGAGATAGCGCAATAAACCAACGTGAATTATCTGCAGGAGGCACTGGCGCATGCATCTGTGCAGCGGGATCGACCTCGGACCACCAGGGGCCGAGAAAACCACAGTCTCATGGGGCCGGACACTCAGGGTCAGGGGAAAATCCAATATATATGTGGTGATATCTCGGCTGCTATTACAGATAGCGCAATAAATCAAAGTGCATTGTCTGTAGGAGGCCCTGGCGCATGAATCTGGACAGCGGGAACGACTTCGGACCACCGGGGGCTGAGAAAACCACCGTCTCATTGGGCCGGACACTCAGGGTCAGGGGAAAATCATATATATATCTGGTGATATCTCGGGTGCTATTACAGATAGCGCAATAAATCAAAGTGCATTGTCTGTAGGAGGCCCTGGCGCATGAATCTGTGCAGCGGGAACGAGCTCGGACCACCAGGGGCGGAGAAAACCACTGTCTCACGGGGCCAGACACTCAGGGTCAGGGGAAAATTCAATATATATCTGGTGATATCTCGGGTGCTATTAGCGATAGCGCAATAAACCAAAGCGTATTATCTGCAGGAGGCCCCGGCGCATGCATCTGTGCAGCGGGAACGACCTCGGACCACCAGGGGCCGAGAAAATCACCGTCTCATGGGGCCGGACACACAGGGTCGGGAGAAAATCAAATATATATCTGGTGATATCTCGGGTGCTATTACAGATAGCGCAATAAATCAAAGTGCAATGTCTGTAGGAGGCCCTGGCGCATGAATCTGGACAGCGGGAACTACCTCGGACCACCAGGGGCCGAGAAAACCACCGTCTCATGGGGCCGGACACTCAGGGTCAGGGGAAAATCCATTATATATCTGGTGATATCTCCGGTGCTATTACAGATAGCGCAGTAAATCAAAGTGCATTGTCTGTAGGAGGCCCTGGCGCATGAATCTGGGCAGCGGGAACGACCTCGGACCACCAGGGGCCGAGAAAACCACCGTCTCATGAGGCCGGACACTCAGGGTCAGGGGAAAATCCAATATATATCTGGTGATATCTCGGGTGCTATTAGAGATAGCGCAATAAACCTACGTGAATTATCTGCAGGAGGCTCTGGCGCATGCATCTGTGCAGCGGGAACGACCTCGGACCACCAGGGGCCGAGAAAACCACAGTCTCATGGGGCCGGACACTCAGGGTCAGGGGAAAATCCAATATATATGTGGTGATATCTCGGCTGCTATTACAGATAGCGCAATAAATCAAAGTGCATTGTCTGTAGGAGGCCCTGGCGCATGAATCTGGACAGCGGGAACGACTTCGGACCACCGGGGGCCGAGAAAACCACCGTCTCATGGGGCCGGACACTCAGGGTCAGGGGAAAATCATATATATATCTGGTGATATCTCGGGTGCTATTACAGATAGCGCAATAAATCAAAGTGCATTGTCTGTAGGAGGCCCTGGCGCATGAATCTGTGCAGCGGGAACGAGCTCGGACCACCAGGGGCGGAGAAAACCACTGTCTCACGGGGCCAGACACTCAGGGTCAGGGGAAAATTCAATATATATCTGGTGATATCTCGGGTGCTATTAGAAATAGTGCAATAAACCAAAGTGTATTATCTGCAGGAGGCCCCGGCGCATGCATCTGTGCAGCGGGAACGACCTCGGACCACCAGGGGCCGAGAAAATCACCGTCTCATGGGGCCGGACACTCAGGGTCGGGAGAAAATCAAATATATATCTGGTGATATCTCGGGTGCTATTACAGATAGCGCAATAAATCAAAGTGCAATGTCTGTAGGAGGCCCTGGCGCATGAATCTGGACAGCGGGAACTACCTCGGACCACCAGGGGCCGAGAAAACCACCGTCTCAGGGGGCCGGACACTCAGGGTCAGGGGAAAATCCATTATATATCTGGTGATATCTCCGGTGCTATTACAGATAGCGCAGTAAATCAAAGTGCATTGTCTGTAGGAGGCCCTGGCGCATGAATCTGGGCAGCGGGAACGACCTCGGACCACCAGGGGCCGAGAAAACCACCGTCTCATGGGGCCGGACACTCAGGGTCAGGGGAAAATCATATATATATCTGGTGATATCTCGGGTGCTATTACAGATAGCGCAATAAATCAAAGTGCATTGTCTGTAGGAGGCCCTGGCGCATGAATCTGTGCAGCGGGAACGAGCTCGGACCACCAGGGGCGGAGAAAACCACTGTCTCACGGGGCCAGACACTCAGGGTCAGGGGAAAATTCAATATATATCTGGTGATATCTCGGGTGCTATTAGAGATAGCGCAATAAACCAAAGTGTATTATCTGCAGGAGGCCCCGGCGCATGCATCTGTGCAGCGGGAACGACCTCGGACCACCAGGGGCCGAGAAAATCACCGTCTCATGGGGCCGGACACACAGGGTCGGGAGAAAATCAAATATATATCTGGTGATATCTCGGGTGCTATTACAGATAGCGCAATAAATCAAAGTGCAATGTCTGTAGGAGGCCCTGGCGCATGAATCTGGACAGCGGGAACTACCTCGGACCACCAGGGGCCGAGAAAACCACCGTCTCATGGGGCCGGACACTCAGGGTCAGGGGAAAATCCATTATATATCTGGTGATATCTCCGGTGCTATTACAGATAGCGCAGTAAATCAAAGTGCATTGTCTGTAGGAGGCCCTGGCGCATGAATCTGTGCAGCGGGAACGAGCTCGGACCACCAGGGGCGGAGAAAACCACTGTCTCACGGGGCCAGACACTCAGGGTCAGGGGAAAATTCAATATATATCTGGTGATATCTCGGGTGCTATTAGAGATAGCGCAATAAACCAAAGTGTATTATCTGCAGGAGGCCCCGGCGCATGCATCTGTGCAGCGGGAACGACCTCGGACCACCAGGGGCCGAGAAAATCACCGTCTCATGGGGCCGGACACTCAGGGTCGGGAGAAAATCAAATATATATCTGGTGATATCTCGGGTGCTATTACAGATAGCGCAATAAATCAAAGTGCAATGTCTGTAGGAGGCCCTGGCGCATGAATCTGGACAGCGGGAACTACCTCGGACCACCAGGGGCCGAGAAAACCACCGTCTCATGGGGCCGGACACTCAGGGTCAGGGGAAAATCCATTATATATCTGGTGATATCTCCGGTGCTATTACAGATAGCGCAGTAAATCAAAGTGCATTGTCTGTAGGAGGCCCTGGCGCATGAATCTGGGCAGCGGGAACGACCTCGGACCACCAGGGGCCGAGAAAACCACCGTCTCATGGGGCCGGACACTCAGGGTCAGGGGAAAATCCAATATATATCTGGTGATATCTCGGGTGCTATTAGAGATAGCGCAATAAACCTACGTGAATTATCTGCAGGAGGCTCTGGCGCATGCATCTGGACAGCGGGAACGACCTCGGACCACCAGGGGCCGAGAAAACCACAGTCTCATGGGGCCGGACACTCAGGGTCAGGGGAAAATCCAATATATATGTGGTGATATCTCGGCTGCTATTACAGATAGCGCAATAAATCAAAGTGCATTGTCTGTTGGAGGCCCTGGCGCATGAATCTGGACAGCGGGAACGACCTGGGACCACCAGGGGCCGAGAAAACCACAGTCTCATGGGGCCGGACACTCAGGGTAAGGGGAAAATCCAATATATATCTGGTGATATCTCGGGTGCTCTTACAGATACCGCAATAAATCAAAGTGCATTGTCTGTAGGAGGCCCGGGCGCATGAATCTGTGCAGCGGGAACGACCTCGGACCACCAGGGGCCGAGAAAACCACTGTCTCATGGGGCCGGACACTCAGGGTCAGGTGAAAATCCATTATATATCTGGTGATATCTCGGGTGCTATTACAGATAGCGCAATAAATCAAAGTGCATTGTCTGTAGGAGGCCCTGGCGCATGAATCTGGACAGCGGGAACGACCTCGGACCACCGGGGGCCGAGAAAACCACCGTCTCATGGGGCCGGACACTCAGGGTCAGGGGAAAATCCAATATATATCTGGTGATATCTCGGGTGCTATTAGAGATAGCGCAATAAACCAACGTGAATTATCTGCAGGAGGCACTGGCGCATGCATCTGTGCAGCGCGATCGACCTCGGACCACCAGGGGCCGAGAAAACCACAGTCTCATGGGGCCGGACACTCAGGGTCAGGGGAAAATCCAATATATATGTGGTGATATCTCGGCTGCTATTACAGATAGCGCAATAAATCAAAGTGCATTGTCTGTAGGAGGCCCTGGCGCATGAATCTGGACAGCGGGAACGACCTCGGACCACCAGGGGCCGAGAGAACCACAGTTTCATGGGGCCGGACACTCAGGGTCTGGGGAAAATCCAATATATATCTGGTGATATCTCGGGTGCTATTAGAGATACGGCAATAAACCAAAGTGCATTGTCCGTGGGAGGCCCTTGCGCATGAATCTGAGCAGCAGGAACGACATCGGACCACCAGAGGCCGAGGAAATTACAGATTTTCGGTATCCGTCACCCAATGTCATGTAAAAATCCAGCATATATCTGGTGATATCTCGGGTTCTATTACAGATAGCGCGACAAATCAAACTGCATTGTCTGCAGGAGGCCCTGGCGCATGAATCTTTGCAACGGGAACGATCTCGGAGCACCAGGGGCCGAGAAAACCACAGTCTCATGGGGCCGGACACTCAGGGTCAGGGGAAAATCCAATATATATGTGGTGATATCTCGGCTGCTATTACAGATAGCGCAATAAATCAACGTGCATTGTTTGTAGGAGGCCCTGGCGCATGATTCTGGACAGCGGGAACGACCTCGGACCACCAGGGGCCGAGAAAACCACAGTCTCATGGGGCCGGACACTCAGGGTCAGGGGAAAATCCAATATATATCTGGTGATATCTCGGGTGCTATTAGAGATACGGCAATAAACCAAAGTGAATTATCTGCAGGAGGCCTTGGCGCATGCATTTGTGCAGCGGGAACGACCTCGGACCACCAGGGGCCGAGAAAACCACCGTCTCATGGGGCCGGACACTCAGGGTCAGGGAAAAAAACAATATATATCTGGTGATATCTCGGGTGCTATTAGAGATAGCGCAATAAACAAAAGTGAATTATCTGCAGGAGGCCCTGGCGCACGCATCTGTGCAGCGGGAACGACCTCGCACCACCAGGGGCCGAGAAAACCACCGTCTCATGGGGCCGGACACTCAGGGTCAGGGAAAAATCCAATATATATCTGGTGATATCTTGGGTGCTATTACAGATAGCGCAATAAGTCAAAGGGCATTGTCTGTAGGAGGCCCTGGCGCATGAATCTGTTCAGCGGGAACGACCTCGGACTACCAGGGGCCGAGAGAACCACAGTCTCATGGGGCCGGACACTCAGGGTCAGGGGAAAATCCAATATATATCTGGTGATATCTCGGGTGCTATTAGAGATAGCGCAATAAACCAAAGTGAATTATCTGCAAGAGGCCCTGGCGCATGAATCTGTGCAGCGGGAACGACCTCGGACCACCAGGGGCCGAGAAAATCACCGTCTCATGGGGCCGGACACTCAGGGTCAGGGGAAAATCCAATCTATATCTGGTGATATCTCGGGTGCTATTAGACATACGGCAATAAACCAAAGTGAATTATCTGCAGGAGGCAATGGCGCATGAATCTCTGCAGCGGGAACGACCTCGGACCACCAGGGGCCGACAATACCACCGTCTCATGGGGCCGGACACTCAGGGTCAGGGAAAAATCCAATATATATCTGGTGTTATCTCGGGTGCTATTAGAGATAGCGCAATAAACCAAAGTGAATTATCTGCAGGATGCCCTGGCGCATGAATCTGTGCAGCGGGAACGACCTCGGACCACCAGGGGCCGAGAAAACCACCGTCTCATGGGGCCGGACACTCAGGGTCAGGGTAGAATCCAATATATATCTGGTGATATCTCGGGTGCTATTACACATAGCGCAATAAATCAAAGTGCATTTTCTGTAGGAGGCCCTGGCGCATGAATCTGGCCAGCTGGAGCGACCTCGGACCACCAGGGGCCGAGAAAACTACCGTCTCATGGGGCCGGACACTCAGGGTCAGGGGAAAATCCAATATATGTCTTGTGATATCTCGGGAGCTATTAGAGATAGCACAATAAACCAAAGTGAATTATCTGCAGGAGGCCCTGGCGCATGCATCTGTGCAGCGGGAACGACCTCGGACCACCAGGGGCCGAGAGAACCACAGTCTCATGGGGCCGGACACTCAGGGTCAGGGGAAAATCCAATATATATCTGGTGATATGTTTGGTGCTATTAGAGATAGCGCAATAAACCAAAGTGAATTATCTGCAGGAGGCCCTGGCGCATGAATATCTGCAGCGGGAACGACCTCGGACCACCAGGGGCCGACAATACCACCGTCTCATGGGGCCGAACACTCAGGGTCAGGGAAAAATCCAATATATATCTGGTGTTATCTCGGTTGCTATTAGAGATAGCGCAATAAACCAAAGTGAATTATCTGCAGGATGCCCTGGCGCATGAATCTGTGCAGCGGGAACAACCTCGGACCACCGGGGGCCGAGAAAACCACAGTCTCATGGGGCCGGACACTCAGGGTCAGGGAAAAATCCAATATATATCTGGTGATATCCTGGGTGCTATTACAGATAGCGCAATAAGTCAAAGGGCATTGTCTGTAGGAGGCCCTGGCGCATGAATCTGTTCAGCGGGAACGACCTCGGACCACCAGGGGCCGAGAGAACCACAGTCTCATGGGGCCGGACACTCAGGGTCAGGGGAAAATCCAATATATATCTGGTGATATCTCGGGTGCTATTAGAGATACGGCAATAAACCAAACTGCATTGTCCGTGGGAGGCCCTTGCGCATGAATCTGAGCCGCAGGAACGACATCGGACCACCAGAGGCCGAGGAAATTACAGATGTTCGGTATCCGTCACCCAATGTCATGTAAAAATCCAGCATATATCTGGTGATATTTCGGGTTCTATTACAGATAGCGCGACAAATCAAAGTGCATTGTCTGCAGGAGGCCCTGGCGCATGAATCTTTGCAGCGGGAACGACCCCGGACCACCAGAGGCCGAGAAAACCACCGTCTCATGAGGCCGGACACTCAGGGTCAGGGGAAAATCCAATATATATATGGTGATATCTCGGGTGCTATTAGAGATAGCGCAATAAAGCAAAGTGAAATGTCTGCAGGAGGCCCTGGCGCATGCATCTGTGCAGCGGGAACGACCTCGAACCACCAGGGTCCGAGAAAACCACCGTATCATGGGGCCGGACACTCAGGGTCAGGGAAAAATCCAATATATATCTGGCGATATCTTGGGTGCTATTACAGATAGCGCAATAAGTCAAAGTGCATTGTCTGTAGGAGGCACTGGCGCATGAATCTGTGCAGCGGGAACGACCTCGGACCACCAGGGGCCGAGAAAACCACAGTCTCATGGGGCCGGACACTCAGGGTCAGGGGAAAATCCAATATATATCTGGTGATATCTCGGGTGCTATTACAGATAGCGCAATAAATCAAAGTGCATTGTCTGTAGGAGGCCCTGGCGCATGAATCTGTGCAGCGGGAACGACCTCGGACCACCAGGGGCCGAGAAAACCACAGTCTCATGGGGCCGTACACTCAGGGTCAGGGGAAAATCCAATATACATATGGTGATATCTCGGGTGCTATTACAGATAGCGCAATAAATCAAAGTGCATTGTCTGTAGGACGCCCTGGCGCATGAATCTGGGCAGCGCGAACGACCTCGGACCACCAGGGGCCGAGAAAACCTCCGTCTCATGGGGCCGGACACACAGGGGCAAGGAAAAATCCAATATATATCTGGTGATATCTCGGGTGCTATTACACATAGCGCGATAAATCAAAGTGCATTGTCTGTAGGAGGCCCTGGCGCATCAATCTGGCCAGCGGGAACGACCTCGGACCACCAGGGGCCGAGAAAACCACCGTCTCATGGGGCCGGACACTCAGGGTCAGGGGAAAATCCAATATATATCCGGTGATATCTCGGGTGCTATTACAGATAGCGCAATAAGTCAAAGTGCATTGTCTGTAGGAGGCCCTGGCGCATGAATCTGTGCAGCGGGAACGACCTCGGACCACCAGGGGCCGAGAAAACCACAGTCTCATGGGGCCGGACACTCAGGGTCAGGGGAAAATCCAATATATATCTGGTGATATCTCGGGTGCTATTACATATAGCGCAATAAATCAAAGTGCATTGTCTGTAGGAGGCCCTGGCGCATGAATCTGTGCAGTGGGAACGACCTCGGACCACAAGGGCCCGAGAAAACCACAGTCTCATGGGGCCGGACACTCAGGGTCAGAGGAAAATCCAATATATATCTGGTGATATTTCGGGTGCTATTAGAGATAGCGCAATAAACCAAAGTGAATTATCTGCAGGAGGCCCTGGCGCATGCATCTGTGCAGCGGGAACGACCTCGGACCACCAGGGGCCGAGAAAACCACCGTCTCATGGTGCCGGACACTCAGGGTCAGGGAAAAATCCAATATATATCTGGTGATATCTCTGGTGCTATTAGAGATAGCGCAATAAACCAAAGTGAATTATCTGCAAGAGGCCCTGGCGCATGAATCTGTGCAGCGGGAACGACCTCGGACCACCAGGGGCCGAGAAAATCACCGTCTCATGGGGCCGGACACTCAGGGTCAGGGGAAAATCCAATATATATCTGGTGATATCTCGGGTGCTATTAGAGATACGGCAATAAACCAAAGTGCATTGTCCGTGGGAGGCCCTTGCGCATGATTCTGAGCAGCAGGAACTACATCGGACCACCAGAGGCCGAGGAAATTACAGATTTTCGGTATCCGTCACCCAATGTCATGTAAAAATCCAGCATATATCTGGTGATATCTCGGGTTCTATTACAGATAGCGCAATAAATCAAAGTGCATTGTCTGTAGGAGGGCCTGGCGCATGAATCTGGACAGCGGGAACGACCTCGGACCACCAGGGGCCGAGAAAACCACAGTCTCATGGGGCCGGACACTCAGGGTCAGGGGAAAATCCAATATATATCTGGTGATATCTCGGGTGCTATTAGTGATACGGCAATAAACCAAAGTGAATTATCTGCAGGAGGCCCTGGCGCATGCATTTGTGCAGCGGGAACGACCTCGGACCACCAGGGGCCGAGAAAACCACCGTCTCAGGGGGCCGGACACTCAGGGTCAGGGAAAAATACAATATATATCTGGTGATATCTCGGGTGCTATTAGAGATAGCGCAATAAACAAAAGTGAATTATCTGCAGGAGGCCCTGGCGCACGCATCTGTGCAGCGGGAACGACCTCGGACCACCAGGGGCCGAGAAAACCACCGTCTCATGGGGCCGGACGCGCAGAGTCATTGAAAAATCCAATATATATCTGGTGATATCTTGGGTGCTATTACAGATAGCGCAATAAGTCAAAGTGCATTGTCTGTAGGAGGCACTGGCGCATGAATCTGTGCAGCGGGAACGACCTCGGACCACCAGGGGCCGAGAAAACCACAGTCTCATGGGGCCGGACACTTAGGGTCATTGAAAAATCCAATATATATCTGGTGATATCTTGGGTGCTATTACAGATAGCGCAATAAGTCAAAGTGCATTGTCTGTAGGAGGCACTGGCGCATGAATCTGTGCAGCGGGAACGACCTCGGACCACCAGGGGCCGAGAAAACCACAGTCTCATGGGGCCGGACACTCAGGGTCAGGGGAAAATCCAATATACATCTGGTGATATCTCGGGTGCTGTTACAGATAGCGCAATAAAGCAAAGTGAAATGTCTGCAGGAGGCCCTGGCGCATGCATCTGTGCAGCGGGAACGACCTCGAACCACCAGGGTCCGAGAAAACCACCGTATCATGGGGCCGGACACTCAGGGTCAGGGGAAAATCCAATATATATCTGGCGATATCTTGGGTGCTATTACAGATAGCGCAATAAGTCAAAGTGCATTGTCTGTAGGAGGCACTGGCGCATGAATCTGTGCAGCGGGAACGACCTCGGACCACCAGGGGCCGAGAAAACCACAGTCTCATGGGGCCGTACACTCAGGGTCAGGGGAAAATCCAATATACATCTGGTGATATCTCGGGTGCTATTAGAGATAGCGCAATAAACCAAAGTGAATTATCTGCAGGAGGCCCTGCCGCATGAATCTGTGCAGCGGGAACGACCTCGGACCACCAGGGGCCGAGAAAACCACCGCATCATGGGGCCAGACACTCAGGGTCAGGGGAAAATCCAATATATATCTGGTGAAATCTCGGGTGCTATTACACATAGCGCAATAAATCAAAGGGCATTGTCTGCAGGAGGCCCTGGCGCATGAATCTTTGCAGCGGGAACGACCCCGGACCACCAGAGGCCGAGAAAACCACCGTCTCATGAGGCCGGACACTCAGGGTCAGGGGAAAATCCAATATATATAGGGTGATATCTCGGCTGCTATTAGAGATAGCGCAATAAACCAAAGTGAATTATCTGCAGGAGGCCCTGGCGCATGCATCTGTGCAGCGGGAACGACCTCGGACCACCAGGGGCCGAGAAAACCACCGTCTCATGGGGCCGGACACTCAGGGTCAGGGGAAAATCCAATATATATCTAGTGATTTCTCGGGTGCTATTAGAGATAGCGCAATATAGCAAAGTGAAATGTCTGCAGGAGGCCCTGGCGCATGCATCTGTGCAACGGGAACGACCTCGAACCACCAGGGTCCGAGAAAACCACCGTATCATGGGGCCGGACACTCAGGGTCAGGGAAAAATCCAATATATATCTGGCGATATCTTGGGTGCTATTACAGATAGCGCAATAAGTCAAAGTGCATTGTCTGTAGGAGGCCCTGGCGCATGAATCTGGGCAGCGGGACCGACCTCGGACCACCAGGGGCCGAGTAAACCACAGTCTCATGGGGCCGGACACTCAGGGTCAGGGGAAAATCCAATATATATCTGGTGATATCTCGGGTGCTACTAGAGATAGCGCAATAAACCAAAGTGAATTATCTGCAGGAGTTTCTGTCGCATGAATCTGTGCAGCGGGAACGACCTCGGACCACCAGGGGCCGAGAAAACCACCGTCTCATGGGGCCGGACACTCAGGGTCAGGGGAAAATCCAATATATATCTGGTGATATCTCGGGTGCTATAACAGATAGCGCAATAAATCAAAGTGCATTGTCTGTAGGAGGCACTGGCGCATGAATTTGGGCAGCGGGAACGACCTCGGACCACCGGTGGCCGAGAAAACCACAGTCTCATGGGGACGGACACTCAGGGTCAGGGGAAAATCCAATATATATCTGGTGATATCTCGTGTGCTTTTAGAGATACGGCAATAAACCAAACAGAATTATCTGCAGGAGGCCCTGGCGCATGCATGTGTGCAGCGGGAACGACCTCGGCCCACCAGGGGCAGAGAAAACCAGCGTATCATGGGGCCGGACACTCATGGTCAGGGAAAAATCCAATATATATCTGGTGATATCTTGGGTGCTATTACAGATAGCGCAATAAGTCAAAGTGCATTGTCTGTAGGAGGCCCTGGCGCATGAATCTGTGCAGCGGGAGCGACCTCGGACCGCCAGGGGCCGAGTAAACCACAGTCTCATGGGGCCGGACACTCAGGGTCAGGGCAAAATCCAATATATATCTCGTGATATCTCGGGTGCTATTACAGATAGCGCAATAAATCAAAGTGCATTGTCTGTAGGAGGCCCAGGCGCATGAATCTGGGCAGCGGGAACTACCTCGGACCACCAGGGGCCGAGAAAACCTCCGTCTCATGGGGCCGGACACTCAGGGTCAGGGGAAAATCCAATATATATCTGGTGATATCTCGGGTGCTATTAGAGATAGCGCAATAAACCAAAGTGAATTATCTGCAGGAGGCCCTGGCGCATGCATCAGTGCAGCGGGAACGACCTCGGACCACCAGGGGCCGAGAAAAGCACCGTCTCATGGGGCCGGACACTCAGGGTCAGGGGAAAATCCAATATATATCTGGTGATATCTCGGGTGCTATTAGAGATACGGCAATAAAGCAAAGAGAATTATCTGCAGGAGGCCCTGGCGCATGAATCTGTGCAGCGGGAACGACCTCGGACTCCCAGGGGCCGAGAAAACCACCGTCTCATAGGGCCGGACACTCTGGGTCAGGGGAAAATACAATATATATCTGGTGATATCTCGGGAGCTATTACATATAGCGCAATAAATCAAAGTGCATTGTCTGTAGGAGGCCCTGGCGCATGAATCTGGCCAGCGGGAACGACCTCGGATCACCAGGGGCCGAGAAAACCACCGTCTCATGGGGCCGGACACTCAGGGTCAGGGGAAAATCCAATATATATCTGGTGATATCTCGGGTGCTATTAGAGATAGCGCAATAAACCAAAGTGAATCATCTGCAGGAGGCCCTGGCGCATGAATCTGGCCAGCGGGAACGACCTCGGTCCACCAGGGGCCGAGAAAACCACTGTCTCATGGGGCCGGACACTCAGGGTCAGGGGAAAATCCATTATATATCTGGTGATATCTCCGGTGCTATTACAGATAGCGCAATAAATCAAAGTGCATTGTCTGTAGGAGGCCCTGGCGCATGAATCTGGGCAGCGGGAACGACCTCGGACCACCAGGGGCCGAGAAACCCACCGTCTCATGGGGCCGGGCACTCAGGGTCAGGGGAAAATCCAATATATATCTGGTGATATCTCGGGTGCTATTAGAGATAGCGCAATAAACCTACGTGAATTATCTGCAGGAGGCCATGGCGCATGCATCTGTGGAGCGGGAACGACCTCGGACCACCAGGGTCCGAGAAAACCACAGTCTCATGGGGCCGGACACTCAGGGTCAGGGGAAAATCCAATATATATCTGGTGATATCTCGGGTGCTATTAGAGATAGCGCAATGAACCAAAGTGCATTGTCTGTAGGAGGCCCTGGCGCATGAATCTGTGCAGCGGGAACGAGCTCGGACCACCAGGGGCGGAGAAAACCACTGTCTCATGGGGCCAGACACTCAGGGTCACGGGAAAATTCAATATATATCTGGTGATATCTCGGGTGCTATTAGAGATAGCGCAATAAACCAAAGTGAATTATCTGCAGGAGGCCCCGGCGCATGCATCTGTGCAGCGGGAACGACCTCGGACCACCAGGGGCCGAGAAAATCACCGTCTCATGGGGCCGGACACTCAGGGTCGGGAGAAAATCAAATATATATCTGGTGATATCTCGGGTGCTATTAGAGATAGCGCAATAAACCAAAGTGAATTATCTGCAGGAGGCCCTGGCGCACGCATCTGTGCAGCGGGAATGACCTCGGACCACCAGGGGCCGAGAAAATCACCGTCTCATGGGGCCGGACACTTAGGGTCAGGGAAAAATCCAATATATATCTAGTGATATCTCGGGTGCTATTACAAGATAGCGCAATAAGTCAAAGTGCATTGTCTGTAGGAGGCCCGGGCGCATGAATCTGTGCAGCGGGAACTACCTCGGACCACCAGGGGCCGAGAAAACCACTGTCTCATGGGGCCGGACACTCAGGGTCAGGGGAAAATCCATTATATATCTGGTGATATCTCCGGTGCTATTACAGATAGCGCAGTAAATCAAAGTGCATTGTCTGTAGGAGGCCCTGGCGCATGAATCTGTGCAGCGGGAACGACCTCGGACCACTAGGGGCCGAGAAAACCACCGTCTCATGGGGCCGGACACTCAGGGTCCGGGGAAAATCCAATATATATGTGGTGATATCTCGGGTGCTATTAGAGATAGCGCAATAAACCTACGTGAATTATCTGCAGGAGGCTCTGGCGCATGCATCTGTGCAGCGGGAACGACCTCGGACCACCAGGGGCCGAGAAAACCACAGTCTCATGGGGCCGGACACTCAGGGTCAGGGGAAAATCCAATATATATGTGGTGATATCTCGGCTGCTATTACAGATAGCGCAATAAATCAAAGTGCATTGTCTGTAGGAGGCCCTGGCGCATGAATCTGGACAGCGGGAACGACCTGGGACCACCAGGGGCCGAGAAAACCACAGTCTCATGGGGCCGGACACTCAGGGTCAGGGGAAAATCCAATATATATCTGGTGATATCTCGGGTGCTCTTACAGATACCGCAATAAATCAAAGTGCATTGTCTGTAGGAGGCCCGGGCGCATGAATCTGTGCAGCGGGAACGACCTCGGACCACCAGGGGCCGAGAAAACCACTGTCTCATGGGGCCGGACACTCAGGGTCAGGGGAAAATCCATTATATATCTGGTGATATCTCGGGTGCTATTACAGATAGCGCAATAAATCAAAGTGCATTGTCTGTAGGAGGCCCTGGCGCATGAATCTGGGCAGCGGGAACGACCTCGGACCACCAGGGGCCGGTAAAACCACCGTCTCATGGGGCCGGACACTCAGGGTCAGGGGAAAATCCAATATATATGTGGTGATATCTCGGCTGCTATTACAGATAGCGCAATAACCCAAAGTGAATTATCTGCAGGAGGCCCTGGCGGATGAATCTGTGCAGCGGGAACGACCTCGGACCACCAGGGGCCGAGAAAATCACCGTCCCATGGGGCCGGACTGTCAGGGTCGGGGGAAAATCCATTATATATCTGGTGATATCACGGGTGCTATTAGAGATATCGCGATAAATCAAAGTGCATTGTCTGCAGGAAGCCCTGGCGCATGATTCTGTGCAGCGGGAACGACCTCGGACCACCAGGGGCCGAGAAAACCACTGTCTCATGGGGCCGGACACTCAGGGTCAGGAGAAAATCCATTATATATCTGGTGATATCTCGGGTGCTATTACAGATAGCGCAATAAATCAAAGTGCATTGTCTGTAGGAGGCCCTGGCGCATGAATCTGGGCAGCGGGAACGACCTCGGACCACCAGGGGCCGGTAAAACCACCGTCTCATGGGGCCGGACACTCAGGGTCAGGGGAAAATCCAATATATATCTGGTGATATCTCGGGTGCTATTAGAGATAGCGCAATAAACCAACGTGAATTATCTGCAGGAGGCACTGGCGCATGCATCTGAGCAGCGGGATCGACCTCGGACCACCAGGGGCCGAGAAAACCACAGTCTCATGGGGCCGGACACTCAGGGTCAGGGGAAAATCCAATATATATGTGGTGATATCTCGGCTGCTATTACAGATAGCGCAATAAATCAAAGTGCATTGTCTGTAGGAGGCCCTGGCGCATGAATCTGGACAGCGGGAACGACCTCGGACCACCGGGGGCCGAGAAAACCACCGTCTCATGGGGCCGGACACTCAGGGTCAGGGAAAAATCCAATATATATCTGGTGATATCTTGGGTGCTATTACAGATAGCGCAATAAGTCAAAGGGCATTGTCTGTAGGAGGCCCTGGCGCATGAATCTGTTCAGCGGGAACGACCTCGGACCACGAGGGGCCGAGAGAACCACAGTCTCATGGGGCCGGACACTCAGGGTCAGGGGAAAATCCAATATATATCTGGTGATATCTCGGGTGCTATTAGAGATAGCGCAATAAACCAAAGTGAATTAACTGCAAGAGGACCTGGCGCATGCATCTGTGCAGCGGGAACGACCTCGGACCACCAGGGGCCGAGAAAACCACAGTCTCATGGGGCCGGACACTCAGGGTCAGGGGAAAATCCAATATATATGTGGTGATATCTCGGCTGCTATTACAGATAGCGCAATAAATCAAAGTGCATTGTCTGTAGGAGGCCCTGGCGCATGAATCTGGACAGCGGGAACGACCTCGGACCACCGGGGGCCGAGAAAACCACCGTCTCATGGGGCCGGACACTCAGGGTCAGGGAAAAATCCAATATATATCTGGTGATATCTTGGGTGCTATTACAGATAGCGCAATAAGTCAAAGGGCATTGTCTGTAGGAGGCCCTGGCGCATGAATCTGTTCAGCGAGAACGACCTCGGACCACCAGGGGCCGAGAGAACCACAGTCTCATGGGGCCGGACACTCAGGGTCAGGGGAAAATCCAATATATATCTGGTGATATCTCGGGTGCTATTAGAGATAGCGCAATAAACCAAAGTGAATTAACTGCAAGAGGCCCTGGCGCATGAATCTGTGCAGCGGGAACGACCACGGACCACCAGGGGCCGAGAAAATCACCGTCTCATGGGGCCGGACACTCAGGGTCAGGGGAAAATCCAATATATATCTGGTGATATCTCGGGTGCTATTAGAGATACGGCAATAAACCAAAGTGCATTGTCCGTGGGAGGCTCTTGCGCATGAATCTGAGCAGCAGGAACGACATCGGACCACCAGAGGCCGAGGAAATTACAGATTTTCGGTATCCGTCACCCAATGTCATGTAAAAATCCAGCATATATCTGGTGATATCTCGGGTTCTATTACAGATAGCGCGACAAATCAAAGTGCATTGTCTGCAGGAGGCCCTGGCGCATGAATCTTTGCAGCGGGAACGACCTCGGACCACCAGGGGCCGAGAAAACCACAGTCTCATGGGGCCGGACACTCAGGGTCAGGGGAAAATCCAATATATATGTGGTGATATCTCGGCTGCTATTACAGATAGCGCAATAAATCAAAGTGCATTGTCTGTAGGAGGCCCTGGCGCATGAATCTGGACAGCGGGAACGACCTCGGACCACCAGGGGCCGAGAAAACCACCGTCTCATGGGGCCGGACACTCAGGGTCAGGGGAAAATCCAATATATATCTGGCGATATCTCGGGTGCTATTAGAGATACCGCAATAAACCAAAGTGATTTATCTGCAGGAGGCCCTGGAGCATGAATCTGTGCAGCTGGAGCGACCTCGGACCACCAGGGGCCGAGGCAACCACCGTCGCATGGGGCCGGACACTCAGGGTCAGGGAAAAATCCAATATATATCTGGTTATACCTCGGGTGCTATTACAGATAGCGCAATAAATCAAAGTGCATTGTCTGTAGGAGGCCCTGGCGCATGAATCTGGACAGCGGGAACGACCTCGGACCACCAGGGGCCGAGAAAACCACCGTCTCATGGGGCCGGACACTCAGGGTCAGGGAAAAATCCAATATATATCTGGTTATACCTCGGGTGCTATTACAGATAGCGCAATAAATCAAAGTGCATTGTCTGTAGGAGGCCCTGGCGCATGAATCTGGGCAGCGGGAACGACCTCGGACCACCTGGGGCCGGTAAAACCACCGTCTCATGGGGCCGGACACTCAGGGTCAGGGGAAAATCCAATATATATGTGGTGATATCTCGGCTGCTATTACGGATAGCGCAATAACCCAAAGTGAATTATCTGCAGGAGGCCCTGGCGGATGAATCTGTGCAGCGGGAACGACCTCGGACCACCAGGGGCCGAGAAAATCACCGTCCCATGGGGCCGGACTGTCAGGGTCGGGGGAAAATCCATTATAAATCTGGTGATATCACGGGTGCTATTAGAGATATCGCGATAAATCAAAGTGCATTGTCTGCAGGAAGCCCTGGCGCATGATTCTGTGCAGCGGGAACGACCTCCGACCACCCGGGGCCGAGAAAATCACCGTCTCATGGGGCCGGACTGTCAGGGTCGGGGAAAAATCCATTATATATCTGGTGATATCTCGGGTGCTATTAGAGATAGCGCAATAAATCAAAGTGCATTGTCTGTAGGAGGCCCTGGCGCATGAATATATGCAGCGGGAACGACCTCGGACCACCAGGGGCCGAGAAAACCACTGTCTCATGGGGCCGGACACTCAGGGTCAGGAGAAAATCCATTATATATCTGGTGATATCTCGGGTGCTATTACAGATAGCGCAATAAATCAAAGTGCATTGTCTGTAGGAGGCCCTGGCGCATGAATCTGGGCAGCGGGAACGACCTCGGACCACCAGGGGCCGGTAAAACCACCGTCTCATGGGGCCGGACACTCAGGGTCAGGGGAAAATCCAATATATATCTGGTGATATCTCGGGTGCTATTAGAGATAGCGCAATAAACCAACGTGAATTATCTGCAGGAGGCACTGGCGCATGCATCTGAGCAGCGGGATCGACCTCGGACCACCAGGGGCCGAGAAAACCACAGTCTCATGGGGCCGGACACTCAGGGTCAGGGGAAAATCCAATATATATGTGGTGATATCTCGGCTGCTATTACAGATAGCGCAATAAATCAAAGTGCATTGTCTGTAGGAGGCCCTGGCGCATGAATCTGGACAGCGGGAACGACCTCGGACCACCGGGGGCCGAGAAAACCACCGTCTCATGGGGCCGGACACTCAGGGTCAGGGAAAAATCCAATATATATCTGGTGATATCTTGGGTGCTATTACAGATAGCGCAATAAGTCAAAGGGCATTGTCTGTAGGAGGCCCTGGCGCATGAATCTGTTCAGCGGGAACGACCTCGGACCACGAGGGGCCGAGAGAACCACAGTCTCATGGGGCCGGACACTCAGGGTCAGGGGAAAATCCAATATATATCTGGTGATATCTCGGGTGCTATTAGAGATAGCGCAATAAACCAAAGTGAATTAACTGCAAGAGGCCCTGGCGCATGCATCTGTGCAGCGGGAACGACCTCGGACCACCAGGGGCCGAGAAAACCACAGTCTCATGGGGCCGGACACTCAGGGTCAGGGGAAAATCCAATATATATGTGGTGATATCTCGGCTGCTATTACAGATAGCGCAATAAATCAAAGTGCATTGTCTGTAGGAGGCCCTGGCGCATGAATCTGGACAGCGGGAACGACCTCGGACCACCGGGGGCCGAGAAAACCACCGTCTCATGGGGCAGGACACTCAGGGTCAGGGAAAAATCCAATATATATCTGGTGATATCTTGGGTGCTATTACAGATAGCGCAATAAGTCAAAGGGCATTGTCTGTAGGAGGCCCTGGCGCATGAATCTGTTCATCGAGAACGACCTCGGACCACCAGGGGCCGAGAGAACCACAGTCTCATGGGGCCGGACACTCAGGGTCAGGGGAAAATCCAATATATATCTGGTGATATCTCGGGTGCTATTAGAGATAGCGCAATAAACCAAAGTGAATTAACTGCAAGAGGCCCTGGCGCATGAATCTGTGCAGCGGGAACGACCACGGACCACCAGGGGCCGAGAAAATCACCGTCTCATGGGGCCGGACACTCAGGGTCAGGGGAAAATCCAATATATATCTGATGATATCTCGGGTGCTATTAGAGATACGGCAATAAACCAAAGTGCATTGTCCGTGGGAGGCTCTTGCGCATGAATCTGAGCAGCAGGAACGACATCGGACCACCAGAGGCCGAGGAAATTACAGATTTTCGGTATCCGTCACCCAATGTCATGTAAAAATCCAGCATATATCTGGTGATATCTCGGGTTCTATTACAGATAGCGCGACAAATCAAAGTGCATTGTCTGCAGGAGGCCCTGGCGCATGAATCTTTGCAGCGGGAACGACCTCGGACCACCAGGGGCCGAGAAAACCACAGTCTCATGGGGCCGGACACTCAGGGTCAGGGGAAAATCCAATATATATGTGGTGATATCTCGGCTGCTATTACAGATAGCGCAATAAATCAAAGTGCATTGTCTGTAGGAGGCCCTGGCGCATGAATCTGGACAGCGGGAACGACCTCGGACCACCAGGGGCCGAGAAAACCACCGTCTCATGGGGCCGGACACTCAGGGTCAGGGGAAAATCCAATATATATCTGGCGATATCTCGGGTGCTATTAGAGATACCGCAATAAACCAAAGTGATTTATCTGCAGGAGGCCCTGGAGCATGAATCTGTGCAGCTGGAGCGACCTCGGACCACCAGGGGCCGAGGCAACCACCGTCGCATGGGGCCGGACACTCAGGGTCAGGGAAAAATCCAATATATATCTGGTTATACCTCGGGTGCTATTACAGATAGCGCAATAAATCAAAGTGCATTGTCTGTAGGAGGCCCTGGCGCATGAATCTGGACAGCGGGAACGACCTCGGACCACCCGGGGCCGAGAAAACTACAGTCTCATGGGGCCGGACACTCAGGGTCAGGGGAAAATCCAATATATATCTGGTGATATCTCGGGTGCTATTAGAGATAGCGCAATAAACCAAAGTGAATTATCTGCAGGAGGCCCTGGCGCATGAATCTGTGCAGCGGGTACGAATTCGGACCACCAGGGGCCGAGAAAACCACTGTCTCATGGGGCCGGACACTCAGTGTCAGGGGAAAATCCAATATATATCTGGTGATATCTCGGGTGCTATTAGAGATAGCGCAATAAACCAAAGTGAATTATCTGCAGGAGGCCCTGGCGCATGAACCTGTGCAGCGAGAACCACCTCGGACCACCAGGGGCCGAGAAAACCACAGTCTCATGGGGCCGGACGCTCAGGGTCAGGGAAAAATCCAATATATATCAGGTGTTATCTTGGGTGCTATTAGGGATAGCGCAATAACCCAAAGTGAATTATCTGCAGGAGGCCCTGGCAGATGAATCTGTGCATCGGGAACGACCTCGGACCACCAGGGGCCGAGAAAATCACCGTCCCATGGGGCCGGACTGTCAGGGTCGGGGGAAAATCCATTATATATCTGGTGATATCACGGGTGCTATTAGAGATATCGCGATAAATCAGAGTGCATTGTCTGCAGGAAGCCCTGGCGCATGATTCTGTGCAGCGGGAACGACCTCCGACCACCCGGGGCCGAGAAAATCACCGTCTCATGGGGCCGGACTGTCAGGGTCGGGGAAAAATCCATTATATATCTGGTGATATCTCGGGTGCTATTAGAGATAGCGCAATAAATCAAAGTGCAATGTCTGTAGGAGGCCCTGGCGCATGAATATATGCAGCGGGAACGACCTTGGGCCACCAGGGGCCGAGAATACCACCGTCTCATGGGGCCGGACACTCAGGGTCGGGGAAAAATCCATTCTATATCTGGTGATATCTCGGGTGCTATTAGAGATAGCGCAATAAATCAAAGTGCATTGTCTGCAGGAAGCCCTGGCGCATGATTCTGTGCAGCGGGAACGACCTCCGACCATCAGGGGCCGAGAAAATCACCGTCTCATGGGGCCGGACTGTCAGGGTCGGGCAAAATCCATTATATATCTGGTGATATCTCGGGTGCTATTAGAGATAGCGCAATAAATCAAAGTGCATTGTCTGTAGGAGGCCCTGGCGCATGAATCTATGCAGCGGGAACGACCTCGGACCACCAGGGGCCGAGAATACCACCGTCTCATGGGGCCGGACACTCAGGGTCGGGGAAAAATCCATTATATATCTGGTGATATCTCGGGTGCTATTAGAGATAGCGCAATAAACCAAAGTGAATTATCTTCAGGAGGCCCTGGCGCATGAGTCTGTGCAGCGGGAACGACCTCGGACCACCAGGGGCCGAGAAAACCACCGTCTCATGGGGCCGGACACTCAGGGTCAGGGAAATATCCAATATATATCTGGTGATATCTCGGGTGCTATTACAGATAGCGCAATGAACCAAAGTGAATTATCTGCAGGAGGCCCTGGCGCATGCATCTGTGCAGCGGGAACGACCTCGGACCACCAGCGGCCGAGAAAACCACCGTCTCATGGGGCCGGACACTCAGGGTCAGGGAAAAATCCAATATATATCTGGTGATATCTCGGGTGCTATTAGAGATAGCGCAATAAACCAAAGTGAATTATCTGCAGGCGGCCCTGGCGCATGAATCTGTGCAGCGGGAACCACCTCGGACCACCAGGGGCCGAGAAAACCACCGTCTCATGGGGCCGGACACTCAGGGTCAGGGAAATATCCAATATATATCTGGTGATATCTCGGGTGCTATTACAGATAGCGCAATGAACCAAAGTGAATTCTCTGCAGGAGGCCCTGGCGCATGCATCTGTGCAGCGGGAACGACCTCGGACCACCGGGGGCCGAGAAAACCACCTTCTCATCGGGCCTGACACTCAGGGTCAGGGGAAAATCCAATATATATCTGGTGATATCTCGGGTGCTATTAGAGATATCGCGATAAATCAAAGTGCATTGTCTGCAGGAAGCCCTGGCGCATGATTCTGTGCAGCGGGAACGACCTCCGACCACCAGGGGCCGAGAAAATCACCGTCTCATGGGGCCGGACTGTCAGGGTCGGGGAAAAATCCATTATATATCTGGTGATATCTCGGGTGCTATTAGAGGTAGCGCAATAAATCAAAGTGCATTGTCTGTAGGAGGCACTGGCGAATGAATCTGTGCAGTAGGAACGACCTCGGGCCACCAGGGGCCGAGAAAATTACGGAGATTCGGAATCCGTCACCCAAGGTCATGTAAAAATCCAGCATATATCTGGTGATATCTCGGGTGCTATTAGACATAGCGCAATAAATCAAAGGGCATTGTCTGTAGGAGGCCCTGGCGCATGAATCTGGACAGCGGGAACGACCTCGGACCACCAGGGGCCGAGAAAACCACAGTCTCATGGGGCCGGACACTCAGGGTCAGGGGAAAATCCAATATATATCTGGTGATATCTCGGGTGCTATTAGAGATAGCGCAATAAACCAAAGTGAATTATCTTCAGGAGGCCCTGGCGCATGAGTCTGTGCAGCGGGAACGACCTCGGACCACCAGGGGCCGAGAAAACCACCGTCTCATGGGGCCGGACACTCAGGGTCAGGCGAAAATACAATATATATCTGGTGATATCTCGGGTGCTATTAGAGATACCGCAATAAACCAAAGTGATTTATCTGCAGAAGGCCCTGGCGCATGAATCTGTGCAGCGGGAGCGATCTCGGACCACCAGGGGCCGAGACAACCACCGTCGCATGGGGCCGGACACTCAGGGTCAGGGAAAAATCCAATATATATCTGGAGATACCTCGGGTGCTATTACAGATAGCGCAATAAATCAAAGTGCATTGTCTGTAGGAGCCCTGGCGCATGAATCTGGGCAGCGTGAACGAATTCGGAGCACCAGGGGCCGAGAAAACCACTGTCTCATGGGGCCGGACTGTCAGGGTCGGGGAAAAATCCATTATATATCTGGTGATATCTCGGGTGCTATTAGAGATAGCGCAATAAATCAAAGTGCAATGTCTGTAGGAGGCCCTGGCGCATGAATATATGCAGCGGGAACGACCTTGGGCCACCAGGGGCCGAGAATACCACCGTCTCATGGGGCCGGACACTCAGGGTCGGGGAAAAATCCATTCTATATCTGGTGATATCTCGGGTGCTATTAGAGATAGCGCAATAAATCAAAGTGCATTGTCTGCAGGAAGCCCTGGCGCATGATTCTGTGCAGCGGGAACGACCTCCGACCAACAGGGGCCGAGAAAATCACCGTCTCATGGGGCCGGACTGTCAGGGTCGGGCAAAATCCATTATATATCTGGTGATATCTCGGGTGCTATTAGAGATAGCGCAATAAATCAAAGTGCATTGTCTGTAGGAGGCCCTGGCGCATGAATCTATGCAGCGGGAACGACCTCGGACCACCAGGGGCCGAGAATACCACCGTCTCATGGGGCCGGACACTCAGGGTCGGGGAAAAATCCATTATATATCTGGTGATATCTTGGGTGCTATTACAGATAGCGCAATAAGTCAAAGGGCATTGTCTGTAGGAGGCCCTGGCGCATGAATCTGTTCAGCGAGAACGACCTCGGACCACCAGGGGCCGAGAATACCACCGTCTCATGGGGCCGGACACTCAGGGTCAGGGGAAAATCCAATATATATCTGATGATATCTCGAGTGCTATTAGAGATACGGCAATAAACCAAAGTGCATTGTCCGTGGGAGGCTCTTGCGCATGAATCTGAGCAGCAGGAACGACATCGGACCACCAGAGGCCGAGGAAATTACAGATTTTCGGTATCCGTCACCCAATGTCATGTAAAAATCCAGCATATATCTGGTGATATCTCGGGTTCTATTACAGATAGCGCGACAAATCAAAGTGCATTGTCTGCAGGAGGCCCTGGCGCATGAATCTTTGCAGCGGGAACGACCTCGGACCACCAGGGGCCGAGAAAACCACAGTCTCATGGGGCCGGACACTCAGGGTCAGGGGAAAATCCAATATATATGTGGTGATATCTCGGCTGCTATTACAGATAGCGCAATAAATCAAAGTGCATTGTCTGTAGGAGGCCCTGGCGCATGAATCTGGACAGCGGGAACGACCTCGGACCACCAGGGGCCGAGAAAACCACCGTCTCATGGGGCCGGACACTCAGGGTCAGGGGAAAATCCAATATATATCTGGCGATATCTCGGGTGCTATTAGAGATACCGCAATAAACCAAAGTGATTTATCTGCAGGAGGCCCTGGAGCATGAATCTGTGCAGCTGGAGCGACCTCGGACCACCAGGGGCCGAGGCAACCACCGTCGCATGGGGCCGGACACTCAGGGTCAGGGAAAAATCCAATATATATCTGGTTATACCTCGGGTGCTATTACAGATAGCGCAATAAATCAAAGTGCATTGTCTGTAGGAGGCCCTGGCGCATGAATCTGGACAGCGGGAACGACCTCGGACCACCAGGGGCCGAGAAAACCACCGTCTCATGGGGCCGGACACTCAGGGTCAGGGGAAAATCCAATATATATCTGGTGATATCTCGGGTGCTATTAGAGATACCGCAATAAACCAAAGTGATTTATCTGCAGGAGGCCCTGGAGCATGAATCTGTGCAGCTGGAGCGACCTCGGACCACCAGGGGCCGAGGCAACCA
The DNA here is from genome assembly GCF_051020985.1 of Nomia melanderi. Lineage (NCBI taxonomy): Eukaryota > Metazoa > Arthropoda > Insecta > Hymenoptera > Halictidae > Nomia > Nomia melanderi. Next base: position 70,167 of record NW_027475139.1, on the reverse strand, counting down.
CCGTCGCATGGGGCCGGACACTCAGGGTCAGGGAAAAATCCAATATATATCTGGTTATACCTCGGGTGCTATTACAGATAGCGCAATAAATCAAAGTGCATTGTCTGTAGGAGGCCCTGGCGCATGAATCTGGGCAGCGTGAACGACCTCGGACCACCCGGGGCCGAGAAAACTACAGTCTCATGGGGCCGGACACTCAGGGTCAGGGGAAAATCCAATATATATCTGGTGATATCTCGGGTGCTATTAGAGATAGCGCAATAAACCAAAGTGAATTATCTGCAGGAGGCCCTGGCGCATGAATCTGTGCAGCGGGTACGAATTCGGACCACCAGGGGCCGAGAAAACCACTGTCTCATGGGGCCGGACACTCAGTGTCAGGGGAAAATCCAATATATATCTGGTGATATCTCGGGTGCTATTAGAGATAGCGCAATAAACCAAAGTGAATTATCTGCAGGAGGCCCTGGCGCATGAACCTGTGCAGCGAGAACCACCTCGGACCACCAGGGGCCGAGACAACCACCGTCTCATGGGGCCGGACACTCAGGGTCAGGGAAAAATCCAATATATATCTGGTGTTATCTTGGGTGCTATTAGAGATAGCGCAATAAACCAAAGTAAATTATCTGCAGGAGGCCCTGGCGCATGATTCTGTGCAGCGGGAACGACCTCGGACCACCAGGGGCCGAGAAAACCACAGTCTCATGGGGCCGGACGCTCAGGGTCAGGGAAAAATCCAATATATATCAGGTGTTATCTTGGGTGCTATTAGGGATAGCGCAATAACCCAAAGTGAATTATCTGCAGGAGGCCCTGGCAGATGAATCTGTGCAGCGGGAACGACCTCGGACCACCAGGGGCCGAGAAAATCACCGTCCCATGGGGCCGGACTGTCAGGGTCGGGGGAAAATCCATTATATATCTGGTGATATCACGGGTGCTATTAGAGATATCGCGATAAATCAGAGTGCATTGTCTGCAGGAAGCCCTGGCGCATGATTCTGTGCAGCGGGAACGACCTCCGACCACCCGGGGCCGAGAAAATCACCGTCTCATGGGGCCGGACTGTCAGGGTCGGGGAAAAATCCATTATATATCTGGTGATATCTCGGGTGCTATTAGAGATAGCGCAATAAATCAAAGTGCAATGTCTGTAGGAGGCCCTGGCGCATGAATATATGCAGCGGGAACGACCTTGGGCCACCAGGGGCCGAGAATACCACCGTCTCATGGGGCCGGACACTCAGGGTCGGGGAAAAATCCATTCTATATCTGGTGATATCTCGGGTGCTATTAGAGATAGCGCAATAAATCAAAGTGCATTGTCTGCAGGAAGCCCTGGCGCATGATTCTGTGCAGCGGGAACGACCTCCGACCAACAGGGGCCGAGAAAAACCCGTCTCATGGGGCCGGACTGTCAGGGTCGGGCAAAATCCATTATATATCTGGTGATATCTCGGGTGCTATTAGAGATAGCGCAATAAATCAAAGTGCATTGTCTGTAGGAGGCCCTGGCGCATGAATCTATGCAGCGGGAACGACCTCGGACCACCAGGGGCCGAGAATACCACCGTCTCATGGGGCCGGACACTCAGGGTCGGGGAAAAATCCATTATATATCTGGTGATATCTCGGGTGCTATTAGAGATAGCGCAATAAACCAAAGTGAATTATCTTCAGGAGGCCCTGGCGCATGAGTCTGTGCAGCGGGAACGACCTCGGACCACCAGGGGCCGAGAAAACCACCGTCTCATGGGGCCGGACACTCAGGGTCAGGGAAATATCCAATATATATCTGGTGATATCTCGGGTGCTATTACAGATAGCGCAATGAACCAAAGTGAATTATCTGCAGGAGGCCCTGGCGCATGCATCTGTGCAGCGGGAACGACCTCGGACCACCAGCGGCCGAGAAAACCACCGTCTCATGGGGCCGGACACTCAGGGTCAGGGAAAAATCCAATATATATCTGGTGATATCTCGGGTGCTATTAGAGATAGCGCAATAAACCAAAGTGAATTATCTGCAGGCGGCCCTGGCGCATGAATCTGTGCAGCGGGAACCACCTCGGACCACCAGGGGCCGAGAAAACCACCGTCTCATGGGGCCGGACACTCAGGGTCAGGGAAATATCCAATATATATCTGGTGATATCTCGGGTGCTATTACAGATAGCGCAATGAACCAAAGTGAATTATCTGCAGGAGGCCCTGGCGCATGCATCTGTGCAGCGGGAACGACCTCAGACCACCGGGGGCCGAGAAAACCACCTTCTCATCGGGCCGGACACTCAGGGTCAGGGGAAAATCCAATATATATCTGGTGATATCTCGGGTGCTATTAGAGATATCGCGATAAATCAAAGTGCATTGTCTGCAGGAAGCCCTGGCGCATGATTCTGTGCAGCGGGAACGACCTCCGACCACCCGGGGCCGAGAAAATCACCGTCTCATGGGGCCGGACTGTCAGGGTCAGGGGAAAATCCAATATATATCTGGTGATATCTCGGGTGCTATTAGAGATAGCGCAATAAATCAAAGTGCAATGTCTGTAGGAGGCCCTGGCGCATGAATATATGCAGCGGGAACGACCTTGGGCCACCAGGGGCCGAGAATACCACCGTCTCATGGGGCCGGACACTCAGGGTCGGGGAAAAATCCATTATATATCTGGTGATATCACGGGTGCTATTAGAGATATCGCGATAAATCAGAGTGCATTGTCTGCAGGAAGCCCTGGCGCATGATTCTGTGCAGCGGGAACGACCTCCGACCACCCGGGGCCGAGAAAATCACCGTCTCATGGGGCCGGACTGTCAGGGTCGGGGAAAAATCCATTATATATCTGGTGATATCTCGGGTGCTATTAGAGATAGCGCAATAAATCAAAGTGCAATGTCTGTAGGAGGCCCTGGCGCATGAATATATGCAGCGGGAACGACCTTGGGCCACCAGGGGCCGAGAATACCACCGTCTCATGGGGCCGGACACTCAGGGTCGGGGAAAAATCCATTCTATATCTGGTGATATCTCGGGTGCTATTAGAGATAGCGCAATAAATCAAAGTGCATTGTCTGCAGGAAGCCCTGGCGCATGATTCTGTGCAGCGGGAACGACCTCCGACCAACAGGGGCCGAGAAAATCACCGTCTCATGGGGCCGGACTGTCAGGGTCGGGCAAAATCCATTATATATCTGGTGATATCTCGGGTGCTATTAGAGATAGCGCAATAAATCAAAGTGCATTGTCTGTAGGAGGCCCTGGCGCATGAATCTATGCAGCGGGAACGACCTCGGACCACCAGGGGCCGAGAATACCACCGTCTCATGGGGCCGGACACTCAGGGTCGGGGAAAAATCCATTATATATCTGGTGATATCTCGGGTGCTATTAGAGATAGCGCAATAAACCAAAGTGAATTATCTTCAGGAGGCCCTGGCGCATGAGTCTGTGCAGCGGGAACGACCTCGGACCACCAGGGGCCGAGAAAACCACCGTCTCATGGGGCCGGACACTCAGGGTCAGGGAAATATCCAATATATATCTGGTGATATCTCGGGTGCTATTACAGATAGCGCAATGAACCAAAGTGAATTATCTGCAGGAGGCCCTGGCGCATGCATCTGTGCAGCGGGAACGACCTCGGACCACCAGCGGCCGAGAAAACCACCGTCTCATGGGGCCGGACACTCAGGGTCAGGGAAAAATCCAATATATATCTGGTGATATCTCGGGTGCTATTAGAGATAGCGCAATAAACCAAAGTGAATTATCTGCAGGCGGCCCTGGCGCATGAATCTGTGCAGCGGGAACCACCTCGGACCACCAGGGGCCGAGAAAACCACCGTCTCATGGGGCCGGACACTCAGGGTCAGGGAAATATCCAATATATATCTGGTGATATCTCGGGTGCTATTACAGATAGCGCAATGAACCAAAGTGAATTATCTGCAGGAGGCCCTGGCGCATGCATCTGTGCAGCGGGAACGACCTCAGACCACCGGGGGCCGAGAAAACCACCTTCTCATCGGGCCGGACACTCAGGGTCAGGGGAAAATCCAATATATATCTGGTGATATCTCGGGTGCTATTAGAGATATCGCGATAAATCAAAGTGCATTGTCTGCAGGAAGCCCTGGCGCATGATTCTGTGCAGCGGGAACGACCTCCGACCACCAGGGGCCGAGAAAATCACCGTCTCATGGGGCCGGACTGTCAGGGTCGGGGAAAAATCCATTATATATCTGGTGATATCTCGGGTGCTATTAGAGATAGCGCAATAAATCAAAGTGCATTGTCTGTAGGAGGCACTGGCGAATGAATCTGTGCAGTAGGAACGACCTCGGGCCACCAGGGGCCGAGAAAATTACGGAGATTCGGAATCCGTCACCCAAGGTCATGTAAAAATCCAGCATATATCTGGTGATATCTCGGGTGCTATTAGACATAGCGCAATAAATCAAAGGGCATTGTCTGTAGGAGGCCCTGGCGCATGAATCTGGCCAGCGGGAACGACCTCGGACCACCAGGGGCCGAGAAAACCACAGTCTCATGGGGCCGGACACTCAGGGTCAGGGGAAAATCCAATATATATCTGGTGATATCTCGGGTGCTATTAGAGATAGCGCAATAAACCAAAGTGAATTATCTTCAGGAGGCCCTGGCGCATGAGTCTGTGCAGCGGGAACGACCTCGGACCACCAGGGGCCGAGAAAACCACCGTCTCATGGGGCCGGACACTCAGGGTCAGGCGAAAATACAATATATATCTGGTGATATCTCGGGTGCTATTAGAGATACCGCAATAAACCAAAGTGATTTATCTGCAGAAGGCCCTGGCGCATGAATCTGTGCAGCGGGAGCGATCTCGGACCACCAGGGGCCGAGGCAACCACCGTCGCATGGGGCCGGACACTCAGGGTCAGGGAAAAATCCAATATATATCTGGAGATACCTCGGGTGCTATTACAGATAGCGCAATAAATCAAAGTGCATTGTCTGTAGGAGCCCTGGCGCATGAATCTGGGCAGCGTGAACGAATTCGGAGCACCAGGGGCCGAGAAAACCACTGTCTCATGGGGCCGGACACTCAGGGTCAGGGGAAAATCCAATATATATCTGGTGATATCTCGGGTGCTATTAGAGATACCGCAATAAACCAAAGTGATTTATCTGCAGGAGGCCCTGGCGCATGAATCTGTGCAGCGGGAGCGACCTCGGACCAACAGGGGCCGAGACAACCACCGTCGCATGGGGCCGGACACTCAGGGTCAGGGAAAAATCCAATATATATCTGATGATACCCCGGGTGCTATTACACATAGCGCAATAAATCAAAGTGCATTGTCTGTAGGAGGCCCTGGCGCATGAATCTGGCCAGCGGGAACGACCTCGGACCACCAGGGGCCGAGAAAACCACCGTCTCATGGGGCCGGACACTCAGGGAGAGGGAAAAATGCAATATATATCTGGTGATATCTCGGGTGCTATTACAGATAGCGCAATAAATCAAAGTGCATTGTCTGTAGGAGGCCCGGGCGCATGAATCTGGCCAGCGGGAACGACCTCGGACCCCCAGGGGCCGAGAAAACCACCGTCTCATGGGGCCGGAAACTCAGGGTCACGGAAAAATCCAATATATATCTGGTGATATCTCGGGTGCTATTAGAGATAGCGCAATGAACCAAAGTGAATTATCTGCAGGAGGCCCTGGCGCATGCATCTGTGCAGCGGGAACGACCTCGGACCACCAGGGGCCGAGAAAACCACCGCCTCATGGGGCCGGACACTCAGGGTCAGGGGAAAATCCAATATATATCTGGTGATATCTCGGATGCTATTACAGGTAGCGCAATAAATCAAAGTGCATTGTCTGTAGGAGGCCCTGGCGCATGAATCTGGCCAGCGGGAACGACCTCGGACCACCAGGGGCCGAGAAAACCACAGTCTCATGGGGCCGGACACTCAGGGTCAGGGAAAAATCCAATATATATCTGGTGATATCTCGGGTGCTATTAGAGATAGCGCAATAAACCAAAGTGAATTATCTGCAGGAGGCCCTGGCGCATGAATCTGTGCAGCGGGAACGACCTCGGACCACCAGGGGCCGAGACAACCACCGTCTCATGGGGCCGGACACTCAGGGTCAGGGGAAAATCCAACATATATCCGGTGATATCTCGGGTGCTATTAGAGATAGCGAAATAAACCAAAGTGATTTATCTGCAGGAGGCCCTGGCGCATGAATCTGTGCAGCGGGAGCGACCTCGGACCACCAGGGGCCGAGGCAACCACCGTCGCATGGGGCCGGACACTCAGGGTCAGGGAAAAATCCAATATATATGTGGTGATACCTCGGGTGCTATTACAGATAGCGCAATAAATCAAAGTGCATTGTCTGTAGGAGCCCTGGCGCATGAATCTGGGCAGCGTGAACGAATTCGGAGCACCAGGGGCCGAGAAAACCACTGTCTCATGGGGCCGGACAATCAGGGTCAGGGGAAAATCCAATATATATCTGGTGATATCTCGGATGCTATTACAGGTAGCGCAATAAATCAAAGTGCATTGTCTGCAGGAGGCCCTGGCGCATGAATCTGGCCAGCGGGAAAGACCTCGGACCACCAGGGGCCGAGAAAACCACAGTCTCAGGGGGCGGACACTCAGGGTCAGGGAAAAATCCAATATATATCTGGTGATATCTCGGGTGCTATTAGAGATAGCGCAATAAATCAAAGTGCATTGTCTGTAGGAGGCCCGGGCGCATGAATCTGGCCAGCGGGAACGACCTCGGACCCCCAGGGGCCGAGAAAACCACCGTCTCATGGGGCCGGAAACTCAGGGTCACGGAAAAATCCAATATATATCTGGTGATATCTCGGGTGCTATTAGAGATAGCGCAATGAACCAAAGTGAATTATCTGCAGGAGGCCCTGGCGCATGCATCTGTGCAGCGGGAACGACCTCGGACCACCAGGGGCCGAGAAAACCACCGCCTCATGGGGCCGGACACTCAGGGTCAGGGGAAAATCCAATATATATCTGGTGATATCTCGGATGCTATTACAGGTAGCGCAATAAATCAAAGTGCATTGTCTGTAGGAGGCCCTGGCGCATGAATCTGGCCAGCGGGAACGACCTCGGACCACCAGGGGCCGAGAAAACCACAGTCTCATGGGGCCGGACACTCAGGGTCAGGGAAAAATCCAATATATATCTGGTGATATCTCGGGTGCTATTAGAGATAGCGCAATAAACCAAAGTGAATTATCTGCAGGAGGCCCTGGCGCATGAATCTGTGCAGCGGGAACGACCTCGGACCACCAGGGGCCGAGACAACCACCGTCTCATGGGGCCGGACACTCAGGGTCAGGGGAAAATCCAACATATATCCGGTGATATCTCGGGTGCTATTAGAGATAGCGAAATAAACCAAAGTGATTTATCTGCAGGAGGCCCTGGCGCATGAATCTGTGCAGCGGGAGCGACCTCGGACCACCAGGGGCCGAGGCAACCACCGTCGCATGGGGCCGGACACTCAGGGTCAGGGAAAAATCCAATATATATGTGGTGATACCTCGGGTGCTATTACAGATAGCGCAATAAATCAAAGTGCATTGTCTGTAGGAGCCCTGGCGCATGAATCTGGGCAGCGTGAACGAATTCGGAGCACCAGGGGCCGAGAAAACCACTGTCTCATGGGGCCGGACAATCAGGGTCAGGGGAAAATCCAATATATATCTGGTGATATCTCGGATGCTATTACAGGTAGCGCAATAAATCAAAGTGCATTGTCTGCAGGAGGCCCTGGCGCATGAATCTGGCCAGCGGGAAAGACCTCGGACCACCAGGGGCCGAGAAAACCACAGTCTCAGGGGGCGGACACTCAGGGTCAGGGAAAAATCCAATATATATCTGGTGATATCTCGGGTGCTATTAGAGATAGCGCCATAAACCAAAGTGAATTATCTGCAGGAGGCCCTGGCGCATGAATCTGTGCAGCGGTAACGACCTCGGACCACCAGGGGCCGATACAACCACCGTCTCATGGGGCCGGACACTCAGTGTCAGGGGAAAATCCAACATATATCCGGTGATATCTCGGGTGCTATTAGAGATAGCGCAATAAACCAAAGTGAATTATCTGCAGGAGGACCTGGCGAATGAATCTTTGCAGCGGGAACGACCTCGGACCACCGGGGGCCGAGAAAACCACCTTCTCATCGGGCCGGACACTCAGGGTCAGGGGAAAATCCAATATATATCTGGTGATATCTCGGGTGCTATTAGAGATATCGCGATAAATCAAAGTGCATTGTCTGCAGGAATCCCTGGCGCATGATTCTGTGCAGCGGGAACGACCTCCGACCACCAGGGGCCGAGGAAATCACCGTCTCATGGGGCCGGACTGTCAGGGTCGGGGAAAAATCCATTATATATCTGGTGATATCTCGGGTGCTATTAGAGATAGCGCAATAAATCAAAGTGCATTGTCAGTAGGAGGCCCTGGCGCATGAATCTATGCAGCGGGAACGACCTCGGACCACCAGGGGCCGAGAATACCACCGTCTCATGGGGCCGGACACTCAGGGTCAGGGAAAAATCCAATATATATCTGGTGATATCTCGGGTGCTATTAGAGATACCGCAATAAACCAAAGTGATTTATCTGCAGGAGGCCCTGGCGCATGAATCTGTGCAGCGGGAGCGACCTCGGACCAACAGGGGCCGAGACAACCACCGTCGCATGGGGCCGGACACTCAGGGTCAGGGAAAAATCCAATATATATCTGATGATACCCCGGGTGCTATTACACATAGCGCAATAAATCAAAGTGCATTGTCTGTAGGAGGCCCTGGCGCATGAATCTGGCCAGCGGGAACGACCTCGGACCACCAGGGGCCGAGAAAACCACCGTCTCATGGGGCCGGACACTCAGGGAGAGGGAAAAATCCAATATATATCTGGTGATATCTCGGGTGCTATTACAGATAGCGCAATAAATCAAAGTGCATTGTCTGTAGGAGGCCCGGGCGCATGAATCTGGCCAGCGGGAACGACCTCGGACCCCCAGGGGCCGAGAAAACCACCGTCTCATGGGGCCGGACACTCAGGGTCACGGAAAAATCCAATATATATCTGGTGATATCTCGGGTGCTATTAGAGATAGCGCAATGAACCAAAGTGAATTATCTGCAGGAGGCCCTGGCGCATGCATCTGTGCAGCGGGAACGACCTCGGACCACCAGGGGCCGAGAAAACCACCGCCTCATGGGGCCGGACACTCAGGGTCAGGGGAAAATCCAATATATATCTGGTGATATCTCGGATGCTATTACAGGTAGCGCAATAAATCAAAGTGCATTGTCTGTAGGAGGCCATGGCGCATGAATCTGGCCAGCGGGAACGACCTCGGACCACCAGGGGCCGAGAAAACCACAGTCTCATGGGGCCGGACACTCAGGGTCAGGGAAAAATCCAATATATATCTGGTGATATCTCGGGTGCTATTAGAGATAGCGCAATAAACCAAAGTGAATTATCTGCAGGAGGCACTGGCGCATGAATCTGTGCAGCGGGAACGACCTCGGACCACCAGGGGCCGAGACAACCACCGTCTCATGGGGCCGGACACTCAGGGTCAGGGGAAAATCCAACATATATCCGGTGATATCTCGGGTGCTATTAGAGATAGCGAAATAAACCAAAGTGATTTATCTGCAGGAGGCCCTGGCGCATGAATCTGTGCAGCGGGAGCGACCTCGGACCACCAGGGGCCGAGGCAACCACCGTCGCATGGGGCCGGACACTCAGGGTCAGGGAAAAATCCAATATATATGTGGTGATACCTCGGGTGCTATTACAGATAGCGCAATAAATCAAAGTGCATTGTCTGTAGGAGCCCTGGCGCATGAATCTGGGCAGCGTGAACGAATTCGGAGCACCAGGGGCCGAGAAAACCACTGTCTCATGGGGCCGGACAATCAGGGTCAGGGGAAAATCCAATATATATCTGGTGATATCTCGGATGCTATTACAGGTAGCGCAATAAATCAAAGTGCATTGTCTGCAGGAGGCCCTGGCGCATGAATCTGGCCAGCGGGAAAGACCTCGGACCACCAGGGGCCGAGAAAACCACAGTCTCAGGGGGCGGACACTCAGGGTCAGGGAAAAATCCAATATATATCTGGTGATATCTCGGGTGCTATTAGAGATAGCGCCATAAACCAAAGTGAATTATCTGCAGGAGGCCCTGGCGCATGAATCTGTGCAGCGGTAACGACCTCGGACCACCAGGGGCCGAGACAACCACCGTCTCATGGGGCCGGACACTCAGGGTCAGGGGAAAATCCAACATATATCCGGTGATATCTCGGGTGCTATTAGAGATAGCGCAATAAACCAAAGTGAATTATCTGCAGGAGGACCTGGCGAATGAATCTTTGCAGCGGGAACGACCTCGGACCACCGGGGGCCGAGAAAACCACCTTCTCATCGGGCCGGACACTCAGGGTCAGGGGAAAATCCAATATATATCTGGTGATATCTCGGGTGCTATTAGAGATATCGCGATAAATCAAAGTGCATTGTCTGCAGGTATCCCTGGCGCATGATTCTGTGCAGCGGGAACGACCTCCGACCACCAGGGGCCGAGGAAATCACCGTCTCATGGGGCCGGACTGTCAGGGTCGGGGAAAAATCCATTATATATCTGGTGATATCTCGGGTGCTATTAGAGATAGCGCAATGAACCAAAGTGAATTATCTGCAGGAGGCCCTGGCGCATGCATCTGTGCAGCGGGAGCGACCTCGGACCACCAGGGGCCGAGAAAATCACCGTCCCATGGGGCCGGACTGTCAGGGTCGGGGGAAAATCCATTATATATCTGGTGATATCGCGGGTGCTATTAGAGATATCGCGATAAATCAGAGTGCATTGTCTGCAGGAAGCCCTGGCGCATGATTCTGTGCAGCGGGAACGACCTCGGACCACCAGGGGCCGAGAAAACCACCGCCCCATGGGGCCGGACACTCAGGGTCAGGGGAAAATCCAATATATATCTGGTGATATCTCGGGTGCTATTAGAGATAGCGCAATGAACCAAAGTGAATTATCTGCAGGAGGCCCTGGCGCATGCATCTGTGCAGCGGGAACGACCTCGGACCACCGGGGGCCGAGAAAACCACCTTCTCATCGGGCCGGACACTCAGGGTCAGGGGAAAATCCAATATATATCTGGTGATATCTCGGGTGCTATTAGAGATATCGCGATAAATCAAAGTGCATTGTCTGCAGGAGGCACTGGCGAATGAATCTGTGCAGTAGGAACGACCTCGGGCCACCAGGGGCCGAGAAAATTACAGAGATTCGGAATCCGTCACCCAAGGTCATGTAAAAATCCAGCATATATCTGGTGATATCTCGGGTGCTATTAGAGATAGCGCAATAAATCAAAGGGCATTGTCTGTAGGAGGCCCTGGCGCATGAATCTGGCCAGCGGGAACGACCTCGGACCACCAGGGGCCAAGAAAACCACAGTCTCATGGGGCCGGAGACTCAGGGTCCGGGGAAAATCCAATATACATCTGGTGATATCTCGGGTGCTATTAGAGATAGCGCAATAAACCAAAGTGAATTATCTGATGGAGGCCCTGGCGCATGCATCTGTGCAGCGGGAACGACCTCGGACCACCAGCGGCCGAGAAAACCACCGTCTCATGGGGCCGGACACACAGGGTCGGGGAAAAATCCAATATATATCTGGTGATATCTCGGGTGCTATTACAGATAGCGCAATAAATCAAAGTGCATTGTCTGTAGGAGGCCATGGCGCATAAATCTGTGCAGCGGGAACGACCTCGGACCAACAGGGGCCGAGAAAACCACAGTCTCATGGGGCCGGATACTCAGGGTCAGGGGAAAATCCAATATATATCTGGTGATATCTCGGGTGCTATTAGAGATAGCGCAATAAACCAAAGTGAATTATCTTCAGGAGGCCCTGGCGCATGAATCTGTGCAGCGGGAGCGAGCTCGGACCACCGGGGGCCGAGAAAACCACCTTCTCATCGGGCCGGACACTCAGGGTCAGGGGAAAATCCAATATATATCTGGTGATATCTCGGGTGCTATTAGAGATATCGCGATAAATCAAAGTGAAATATCTGCAGGAGGCCCTGGCGCATGCATCTGTGCAGCGGGAACGACCTCGGACCACCAGGGGCCGAGAAAACCACCGCCCCATGGGGCCGGACACTCAGGGTCAGGGGAAAATCCAATATATATCTGGTGATATCTCGGATGCTATTACAGGTAGCGCAATAAATCAAAGTGCATTGTCTGTAGGAGGCCCTGGCGCATGAATCTGGCCAGCGGGAACGACCTCGGACCAACAGGGGCCGAGAAAACCACAGTCTCATGGGGTCGGACACTCAGGGTCAGGGAAAAATCCAATATATATCTGGTGATATCTCGGGTGCTACTAGAGATAGCGCAATAAATCAAAGTGCATTGTCTGTAGGAGGCCCTGGCGCATGAATCTATGCAGCGGGAACGACCTCGGACCACCAGGGGCCGAGAATACCACCGTCTCATGGGGCCGGACACTCAGGGTCGGGGAAAAATCCATTATATATCTGGTGATATCTCGGGTGCTATTAGAGATATCGCAATAAATAAAAGTGCATTGTCTGTAGGAGGCACTGGCGAATGAATCTGTGATTTAGGAACGACCTCGGGCCACTAGGGGCCGAGAAAATTACAGAGATTCGGAATCCGTCACCCAAGGTCATGTAAAAATCCAGCATATATCTGGTGATATCTCGGGTGCTATTAGAGATAGCGGAATAAATCAAAGGGCATTGTCTGTAGGAGGCCCTGGCGCATGAATCTGGCCAGCGGGAACGACCTCGGACCACCAGGGGCCGAGAAAACCACAGTCTCATGGGGCCGTAAACTCAGGGTCCGGGGAAAATAAAAAATATATATCTGGTGATATCTCGGGTGCTATTAGAGATAGCGCAATAAACCAAAGTGAATTATCTGATGGAGGCCCTGGCGCATGCATCTGTGCAGCGGGAACGACCTCGGACCACCAGGGGCCGAGAAAACCACCGCCTCATGGGGCCGGACACTCAGGGTCAGGGGAAAATCCAATATATATCTGGTGATATCTCGGATGCTATTACAGGTAGCGCAATAAATCAAAGTGCATTGTCTGTAGGAGGCCCTGGCGCATGAATCTGGCCAGCGGGAACGACCTCGGACCGCCAGGGGCCGAGAAAACCACATTCTCAGGAGGCGGACACTCAGGGTCAGGGAAAAATCCAATATATATCTGGTGATATCTCGGGTGCTATTAGAGATAGCGCAATAAACCAAAGTGAATTATCTTCAGGAGGCCCTGGCGCATGAGTCTGTGCAGCGGGAACGACCTCGGACCACCAGGGGCCGAGAAAACCACCGCCTCATGGGGCGGGACACTCAGGGTCAGGGGAAAATCCAATATATATCTGGTGATATCTCGGATGCTATTACAGGTAGCGCAATAAATCAATGTGCATTGTCTGTAGGAGGCCCTGGCGCATGAATCTGTGCAGCGGGAACGACCTCGGACCACCAGCGGCCGAGACAACCACCGTCTCATGGGGCCGGACACGCAGGGTCAGGGGAAAATCCAACATATATCTGGTGATATCTCGGGTGCTATTAGAGATAGCGCAATAAACCAAAGTGAATTATCTGCAGGAGGACCTGGCGCATGAATCTTTGCAGCGGGAACGACCTCGGACCACCGGGGGCCGAGAAAACCACCTTCTCATCGGGCCGGACACTCAGGGTCAGGGGAAAATCCAATATATATCTGGTGATATCTCGGGTGCTATTAGAGATATCGCGATAAATCAAAGTGCATTGTCTGCAGGAAGCCCTGGCGCATGATTCTGTGCAGCTGGAACGACCTCCGACCACCAGGGGCCGAGGAAATCACCGTCTCATGGGGCCGGACTGTCAGGGTCGGGGAAAAATCCATTATATATCTGGTGATATCTCGGGTGCTATTGGAGATAGCGCAATAAATCAAAGTACATTGTCTGTAGGAGGCCCTGGCGCATGAATCTATGCAGCGGGAACGACCTCGGACCACCAGGGGCCGAGAATACCACCGTCTCATGGGGCCGGACACTCAGGGTCAGGGGAAAATCCAATATATATCTGGTGATACCTCGGGTGCTATTACAGATAGCGCAATAAATCAAAGTGCATTGTCTGTAGGAGGCCCTGGCGCATGAATCTGTGTAGCGGGAACGACCTCGGACCGCCAGGGGCTGAGGAAACCACCGTCCCATGGGGCCGGACTGTCAGGGTCGGGCAAAATCCATTATATATCTGGTGATATCTCGGGTGCTATTAGAGATAGCACAATAAATCAAAGTGCATTGTCTGTAGGAGGCCCTGGCGCATGAATCTATGCAGCGGGAACGACCTCGGACCACCAGGGGCCGTGAGTACCACCGTCTCATGGGGCCGGACACTCAGGGTCGGGGAAAAATCCATTATATATCTGGTGATATCTCGGGTGCTATTAGAGATAGCGCAATAAATCAAAGTGCATTGTCTGTAGGAGGCCCTGGCGCATGAATCTATGCAGCGGGAACGACCTCGGACCACCAGGGGCCGCGAATACCACCGTCACATGGGGCCGGACACTCAGGGTCGGGGAAAAATCCATTATATATCTGGTGATATCTCGGGTGCTATTAGAGATAGCGCAATAAATCAAAGTGCATTGTCTGCAGGAAGCCCTGACGCATGATTCTGTGCAGCGGGAACGACCTCCGACCACCAGGGGCCGAGAAAATCACCGTCTCATGGGGCCGGACTGTCAGGGTCGGGCAAAATCCATTATATATCTGGTGATATCTCGGGTGCTATTAGAGATACCGCAATAAATCAAAGTGCATTGTCTGTAGGAGGCCCTGGCCCATGAATCTGGGCAGCGGAAGCGACCTCGGACCACCAGGCGCCGAGAAAACCACCGTCTCATGGGGCCGGACACTCAGGGTCAGGGTAAAATGCAATATATATCTGGTGATATCTCGGGTGCTATTACAGATAGCGCAGTAAACCAAAGTGAATGATATGCAGGAGGCCCTGGCGCATGAATCTGTGCAGCGGGAACGATCTCGGACCACCAGGGGCCGAGAAAACCACTGTCACATGGGGCCGGACACTCAGGGTCAGGGAAAAATCCAATATATATCTGGAGATATCTCGGGTGCTATTACAGATAGCGCAATAAACCAAAGTGAATGATATGCAGGACGCCCTGGCGCATGAATCTGTGCAGCGGGAACGATCTCGGACCACCAGGGGCCGAGAAAACCACTGTCACATGGGGCCGGACACTCAGGGTCAGGGAAAAATCCATTATATATCTGGTGATATCTCGGGTGCTATTAGAGATAGCGCAATAAATCAAAGTGAATTGTCTGCAGGACGCCCTGGCGCATGAATCTGGCCAGCGGGAACGACCTCGGACCACCACCGGCCGAGAAAACCACCGTCTCATTGGGCCGGACACTCTGGGACACGGAAAAATCCAATATATATCAGGTGATATCTCGGGTGCTATTAGAGATAGCGCAATAAACCAAAGTGAATGATATGCAGGAGGACCTGGCGCATGAATCTGTGCAGCGGGATCGACCTCGGACCACCAGGGGCCGAGAAAACCACCGTCTCATGGGGCCGGACTGTCAGGGTCAGGAAAAAATCCCATATATATCTGGTAATATCTCGGGAGCTATAACAGATAGCGCAATAAATCAAAGTGCATTGTCTGTAGGAGGCCCAGGCGCATGAATCTGGGCAGCGGGAACGACCTCAGACCACCGGGGGCCGAGAAAACCACCGTCTCATGGGGCCGGACACTCAGGGTCAGGGGAAAATCCAATATATATCTGGTGATACCTCGTGTGCTATTACAGATAGCGCAATAAACCAAAGTGAATGATCTGCAGGAGGCTCTGGCGCATGAATCTGTGCAGCGGGAACGATCTCGGACCACCAGGGGCCGAGAAAACCACTGTCACATGGGGCCGGACACTCAGGGTCAGGGAAAAATCCAATATATATCTGGAGATATCTCGGGTGCTATTACAGATAGCGCAATAAATCAAAGTGCACTGTCTGTAGGAGGCCCTGGCGCATGAATCTGGCCAGCGGGAACGACCTCGGACCACCAGGAGCCGAGAAAACCACCGTCTCATGGGGCCGGACACTCAGGGTCAGGGGAAAATCCAATATATATCTGGTGATATCTCGGGTGCTATTAGAGATAGCGCAATAAACCAATGTGAATGATCTGCAGGAGGCCCTGGCGCATGAATCTGTGCAGCGGGAACGACCTCGGACCACCATGGGCCGAGAAAACCACCGTCTCATGAGGCCGGACACTCAGCGTCAGCGAAAAATCCAATATATATCTGGTGATACCTCGGTTGCTATTAGAGATAGCGCAATAAACCAAAGTGAATAATATGCAGGAGGCCCTGGCGCATGATTCTGTGCAGCGGGATCGACCTCGGACCACCAGGGGCCGAGAAAACCACAGTCTCATGGGGCCGGACACTCAGGGCCAGGGAAAAATCCAATATATATCTGGTGATACCTCGTGTGCTATTACAGATAGCGCAATAAACCAAAGTGAATGATCTGCAGGAGGCTCTGGCGCATGAATCTGTGCAGCGGGAACGACCTCGGACCACCAGGGGCCGAGACAACCACCGTCTCATGGGGCCGGACACTCAGGGTCAGTGCAAAATCCAATGTATATCAGGTGATATCTCGGGTGCTATTAGAGATAGCGAAATAAACCAAAGTGAATTATCTGCAGGAGGCCCTGGCGCATGAATCTGTGCAGCGGGAACGACCTCGGACCACCAGGGGCCGAGACAACCACAGTATCATTGGGCCGGACACTCAGG
Organism: Nomia melanderi; assembly: GCF_051020985.1. Lineage (NCBI taxonomy): Eukaryota > Metazoa > Arthropoda > Insecta > Hymenoptera > Halictidae > Nomia > Nomia melanderi. Next base: position 53,177 of record NW_027475139.1, on the reverse strand, counting down.
GTCAGGGAAAAATCCAATATATATCAGGTGATATCTCGGGTGCTACTAGAGATAGCGCAATAAACCAAAGCGAATTATCTGCAGGAGGCCCTGCCGCATGAATCTGTGCAGCGGGAACGACCTCGGACCACCAGGGGCCGAGAAAACCACAGTCTCATGGGGCCGGACACTCAGGGTCAGGGAAAAATCCAAAATATATCAGGTGATATCTCTGGTGCTATTAGAGATAGCGCAATAAACCAAAGTGAATTATCTGCAGGAGGCCCTGGCGCATGAATCTGTGCAGCGGGAACGACCTCGGACCACCAGGGGCCGAGAAAACCACCGTCTCATGGGGCCGGACACTCAGGGTCAGGGAAAAATCCAAAATATATCTGGCGATATCTTGGGTGCAATTACAGATAGCGCAATAAACCAAAGTGAATTATCTGCAGGAGGCCCTGGAGCATGAATCTGCGCAGCGGGAACGACCTCGGACCACCATGGGCCGAGAAAACCACAGTCTCATTGGGCCGGACACTCAGGGTCAGGGAAAAATCCAATATATATCTGGAGATATCTCGGGTGCTATTACAGATAGCGCAATAAATCAAAGTGAATTGTCTGTAGGAGGCCTTGGCGCATGAATCTGTGCAGCGGGATCGACCTCGGACCACCAGGGGCCGAGAAAACCTCCGTCTCATGGGGCCGGACACTCAGGGTCAGGGAAAAATCCTATATATATCTGGTGATATCTCGGGTACTATTAGAGATAGCGCAATAAACCAAAGTGAATTATCTGCGGGAGGCACTGGCGCATGAATCTGTGCAGCGGCAACGACCTTGGACCACCAGGGGCCGAGAAAACCACCGACACATGGGGCCGAACACTCAGGGTCAGGGAAAAATCCAATATATATCTGGTGATATCTCGGGTGCTATTAGAGATAGCGCAATAAACCAAAGTGAATTATCTGCAGTGGGCCCTGGCGCATGAATCTGTGCAGCAGGAACGACCTCGGACCACCAGGGGCCGAGAAAACCACAGTCTCATGGGGCCGGACACTGAGGGTCAGGGGAAAATATAATATATATCTGGTGATGTCTCGGGTGCTATTACAGATAGCGCAATAAATCAAAGTGCATTGTCTGTAGGAGGACCTGCCGCATGAATCTGTGCAGCGGGAACGACCTCGGACCACCAGGGGCCGAGAAAACCACAGTCTCATGGGGCCGGACACTAAGGGTCAGGGTAAAATCCAATATATATCTGGTGATATCTCGGGTGCTATTAGTGATAGCGCAATAAACCACAGTGAATTATCTGCAGGAGGCCCTGGCGCATGAATCTGTCTGGCGGGAACGTCCTCGGACCACCAGGGGCCGAGAAATCCACCGCCTCATGGGGCCGGACACACAGGGTCAGGGAAAAATCCAATATATATCTGGTGATATCTCGGGTGCTATTTGAAATAGCGCAAGAAACAAAAGTGAATTATCTGCAGGAGGCCCTGGCGCATGAATCTGTGCAGCGGGAACGACCTCGGAAAACCAGGGGCCGAGAAAACCACCGTCTCATGGGGCCGGACACTCAGGGTCATGGAAAAATCCAATATATATCTGGTGATATCTCGGCTGCTATTAGAGATAGCGCAATAAATCAAAGTGCATTGCCTGCCGGAAGACCTGGCGCATGATTCTGTGCAGCCGGAACGACCTCAGACCACCAGGGGCCGAGAAAACCACCATCTCCTGGGGCCGGACACTCAGCGTCGTGGAATAATCCATTATATATCTGGTGATATCTCGGGTGATATTAGAGATAGCGCAATAAACCAAAGTGAATTGTCTGCAGGAGGCCCTGGCGGATGAATCTGTGCAGCGGGAACGACCTCGGATCACCAGGGGCCGAGAAAACCACCATCTCATGGGGCCGGACTGTCATGTTCAGGGAAAAATCCAATATATACCTGGTGATATCTCAGGTGCTATTAGAGATAGCGCGATAAATCAAAGGGCGTTGTCTGCGGCAGGCCCTGGCGCATGAATCTGTGCAGCGGCAACAACCTCGGACAACCAGGGGCCGAGAAAACCACCGACACATGGGGTCGGACACTCAGGGCCAGGGAAAAATCCAATATATATCTGGAGATATCTGGCGTGCTATCAGAGATAGAGCAATAAACCAAAGTGAATTATCTGCAGGAGGCCCTGGCGCACGAATCCGTGCAGCGGGTCGAACTCGGATCACCAGGGGCCGAGAAAACCACCGTCTCTTGGGGCCGGACTGTCAGGGTCAGGGGAAAATCCAATATATATATCTGGTGATATCTCGGGTGCTATTACAGATATCGCAATAAATGAAAGTGCATTGTCTGTAGTAGGCCCTGGCGCATGAATCTGGGCAGCGGTAACGATCTCGGAACACCATGGGCCGAGAAAACCACCGTCTCATGGGGCCGGACACTCAGGGTCAGGGGAAAATCCAATATATATCTGGTGATATCTCGGGTGCTGTTAGAGATAGCGCAATAAATCAAAGTGACTTATCTGCAGGAGGACCTGGCGCATGAATCTGTGCAGCGGGAACGACCTCGCATCACCAGGGGCCGAGTAAACCAGCATGTCATGGGGCCGGACACTCAGGGTCAGGGGAAAATCCAATATATATCTGGTGATATCTCGGGTGCTATTACAGATAGCGCAATAAATCAAAGTGCATTGTCTGCGGGAGGCCCTGGCGCATGAATCTGTGCAGCGGCAACGACCTCGAACCACCAGGAGCCGAGAAACCCACCGTCACATGGGGCCGGACACTCAGGGCCAGGGAAAAATACAATATATATCTGGTGATATCTCGGGTGCTATTACAGATAGCGCAACAAATCAAAGTGCATTGTCTGTAGGAGGCCCTGTCGCATGAATCTGTGCAGCGGCAACGACCTCGGACCACCAGGGGCCGAGAAAACCACCGTCTCATGCGGCCGGACACTCAGGGTCAGGGAAAAATCCAATATATATCTGGTGATATCTCGGGTGCTATTACAGATAGCGCAATAAATCAAAGTGCATTGCCTGCCGGAAGACCTGACGCATGATTCTGTGCAGCCGGAACGACCTCGGACCACCAGGGGCCGAGAAAATCACCGTCTCATGGGGCCGGACACTCAGCGTCGGGGAAAAATCCAATATACATATGGTGATATGTCGGGAGCTATTAGAGATAGCGCAATAAACCAAAGTGAATTGTCTGCAGGTGGCCCTGGCGCATGAATCTGTGCAGCGGGAACGACGTCGGATCACCAGGGGCCGAGTAAACCAGCGTCTCATGGGGCCGGACACTCAGGGTCAGGGAAAAATCCAATATATATCTGGTGATATCGCAGGTGCTATTACAGATAGCGCGATAAATCAAAGTGCATTGTCGGCTGGAAGCCCTGGCGCATGAATGCGTGCAACGGGAACGACATCGGACCACCATGGGCCGAGAAAACCAACGTCTCATGGGGCCGGAATCTCAGGGTCTGGGAAAAATCCAATATATATCTGGTGATATCTCAGGTGCTAGTACAGATAGCGCGGTAAATCAAAGTGCATTGTCTGCTGGAAGCCCTGGCGCATGAATCCGTGCAGCGGGAACGACCTCGGTCCACCAGGGGCCGAGAAAACCAGCGTCTCATGGGGCCGGACACTCATCGTCAGGGGAAAATCCATTATATATCTGGTGATATCTCGGGTGCTATTATAGATAGCGCAATAAATCAGAGTGCATTGTCTGTAGGAAGCCCTGGCGCATGAATCTGGGCAGCGGGAACGACCTCGGAACACCAGGGGCCGAGAAAACCACCGTCTCATGGGGCCGGACACTCAGGATCAGGGAAAAATCCAATATATATCTGGTGATATCTCGGGTGCCATTAGAGATAGCGCAATAAACCAAAGTCAATTATCTGCAGGAGGCCCTGGCGCATGAATCTGGGCAGCGGGAACGACCTCGGACCACCAGGGGCCGAGAAAACCACCGTATCATGGGCGGGGACACTCAGGGTCAGAGAAAAATCGAATATATATCTGGTGATATGTCGGGTGCTATTAGAGATAGCGCAATAAACCAAAGTGCATTGTGTGCAGGAAGCACTGGCGCATGAATGCGTGCAACGGGAACGACCTCGGACCACCAGGGGCCGAGAAAAGCCACCGTCTCATGGGGCCGGACACTCATGATCAGAGGAAAATCCATTATATATCTGGTGATATCTCGGGTGCTATTACAGATAGGGCAATAAATCAAAGTGCATTATCTGTAGGAGGCCCAGGCGCATGAATCTGTGCAGCGGGAACGACCTCGGACCACCAGGGGCCGAGAAAACCACCGTCGCATGGGGCCGGACACTCAGGGTCAGGGAAAAATCCAATATATATCTGGTGATATCTCGGGTGGTATTACAGATACCGCAATAAACCAAAGTGCATTGTCTGCAGGAAGCCCTGGCGCATGAATCCGCGCAGCGGGAACGACCTCGGACCACCAGGGGCCGAGAAAACCACCGTCTCATGGGGCGGGACTGTCAGGGTCAGGGAAAAATCCATTATATATCTGGTGATATCTCGGGTGCTATTACACATAGCGCAATAAACCGAAGTGCATTGTCTGTAGGAGGCCCTGGCGCATGAATCTGGCCAGCGGGAACGACCTCGGACCACCAGGAGCCGAGAAAACCACCGTCTCATGGGGCCGGACACTCAGGGTCAGGGGAAAATCCAATATACATCTGGTGATATCTCGGGTGCTATTAGAGATAGCGCAATAAACCAAAGTAAATGATCTGCAGGAGGCCCTGGCGCATGAATCTGTGCAGCGGGAGCGACCTCGGACCACCAGGAGCCGAGAAATACACCGTCTCATGGGGCCGGACACTCAGGGTCAGGGAAAAATCCAATATATATCTGGTGATATCTCGGGTGCTATTACAGATAGGGCAATAAATCAAAGTGCATTCTCTGTAGGAGGCCCTGGCGCATGAATCTGTAAAGCGGGAACGACCTCGGACCACCAGGAGCCGAGAAATACACCGTCTCATGGGGCCGGACACTCAGGGTCAGGGAAAAATTCAATATATATCTGGTGATATCTCGGGTGCTATTACAGATAGGGCAATAAATCAAAGTGCATTCTCTGTAGGAGGCCCCTTTCGCATGAATCTGTAAAGCGGGAACGACCTCGGACCACCAGGAGCCGAGAAATACACAGTCTCATGGGGCCGGACACTCAGGGTCAGGGGAAAATCCAATATATATCTGGTGATATCTCGGGTGCTATTAGAGATAGAGCAAAAAACCAAAGTGAATTATCTGCAGGAGGCCCTGTCGCATGAATCTGGGCAGCGGGAACGTTCTCGGACCACCAGGGGCCGAGAAAACCACCGTCTCAAGGGGCCGGACACTAAGGTTCAGGGAAAAATCCAGTATATATCTGGTGATATGTCGGGTGCTATTAGAGATAGCGCAATAAATCAAAGTGCATTGTCTGCGGGAGGCCCTGGCGCATGAATCTGTGAAGCAGGAACGACCTCGGACCACCAGGGGCCGAGAAAAGCCACCGTCTCATGGGGCCGGACACTCATGGTCAGGGGAAAATCCATTATATATCTGGTGATATCTCGGGTGCTATTACAGATAGCGCAATAAATCAATGTGCATTATCTGTAGGAGGCCCAGGCGCATGAATTTGTGCAGCGGGAACGACCACGGACCACCAGGGGCCGAGAAAACCACCGTCTCAAGGGGCCGGACACTCAGGTTCAGGGAAAAATCCAATATATCTGGTGATATGTCGGGTGCTATTAGAGATAGCGCAATAAACCAAAGTACATTGTCTGCAGGAAGCTCTGGCGCATGAATGCGTGCAACGGGAACGACCTCGGACCACCAGGGGGCGAGAAAAGCCACCGTCTCATGGGGCCGGACACTCATGATCAGGGGAAAATCCATTATATATCTGGTGATATCTCGGGTGCTATTACAGATAGCGCAATAAATCAAAGTGCATTATCTGTAGGAGGCCCAGGCCCATAAATCTGTGCAGCGGGAACGACCTCGGACCACCAGGGGCCGAGAAAACCACCGTCTCAGGGGGCCGGACACTAAGGTTCAGGGAAAAATCCAGTATATATCTGGTGATATGTCGGGTGCTATTAGAGATAGCGCAATAAATCAAAGTGCATTGTCTGCGGGAGGCCCTGGCGCATGAATCTGTGAAGCAGGAACGACCTCGGACCACCAGGGGCCGAGAAAACCACCGTCTCATGCTGCCGGACACTCAGGGTCCGGGAAAAATCCAATATATATCTCGTGATATCTCAGGTGCTATTACTGATAGTACAATAAATCAAAGTGCATTGTCTGTAGGAGGCCCTGGCGCATGAATCTGGGCAGCGGGAAGGACCTCGGACCACCAGGGGCCGAGAAAACCACCGTCTCATGGGGCCGGACACTCAGGGTCAGGGAAAAATCCAATATATCTCTGGTGATATCTCGGGTGCTATTACAGATAGCGCAATAAATCAAAGTGCATTCTCTGTAGGAGGCCCTCGGCGCATGAATCTGTATAGCGGGAACGGCCTCGGACCACCAGGAGCCGAGAAATACACCGTCTCATGGGGCCGGACACTCAGGGTCAGGGAAAAATCCAATATATATCTGGTGATATCTCGGGTGCTATTAGAGATAGCTCAATAAACCAAAGTGAATTGTCTGCCGGAGGTCCTGGCGCATGAATCCATGCAGCGGGAACGACCTCGGACCAACAGGGGCCGAGAAAACCACCGTCTCATGGGCCGGGACACTCAGGGACAGAGAAAAATCGAATATATATCTGGTGATATGTCGGGTGCTATTAGAGATAGCGCAATAAACCAAAGTGCATTGTCTGCAGGAAGCTCTGGCGCATGAATGCGTGCAACGGGAACGACCTCGGACCACCAGGGGCCGAGAAAAGCCACCGTCTCATGGGGCCGGACACTCATGATCAGAGGAAAATCCATTATATATCTGGTGATATCTCGGGTGCTATTACAGATAGCGCAATAAATCAAAGTGCATTATCTGTAGGAGGCCCAGGCGCATGAATCTGTGCAGCGGGAACGACCTCGGACCACCAGGGGCCGAGAAAACCACCGTCTCAAGGGGCCGGACACTAAGGTTCAGGGAAAAATCCAGTATATATCTGGTGATATGTCGGGTGCTATTAGAGATAGCGCAATAAACCAAAGTGAATTATCTGCAGGAGGCCCTGGCGCATGAATCTGTGTAGCGAGAACGACCTCGGACCACCAGGGGCCGAGACAACCACCGTCTCATGGGGCGGACACTCAGGGTCAGGGAAAAATCCAATATATATCTGGTTATACCTCGGGTGCTATTACAGATAGCGCAATAAATCAAACTGCATTGTCTGTAGGAGGCCCTGGCGCATGTATCTGTGCAGCGGGAACGACCTAGGATCACCAGGGGCCGAGAAAACCACCGTCTCATGGGGCCGGACACTCAGGGTCAGGGGAAAATCCAATATATATCTGGTGATATCTCGGGTGCTATTAGAGATAGCGCAATAAACCAAAGTGAGTGATATGCAGGAGGCCCTGGCGCATGAATCTGTGTAGCGAGAACGACCTCGGACCACCAGGGGCCGAGACAACCACCGTCTCATGGGGCCGGACACTCAGGGTCAGGGAAAAATCTAATATATATCTGGTGATACCTCGGGTGCTATTACAGATAGCGCAATAAATCAAAGTGCATTGTCTGTAGGAGGCCCTGGCGCATGAATCTGGCCAGCGGGAACGACCTCGGACCACCAGGGGCCGAGAAAACCACCATCTCATGGGGCCGGACACTCAGGGTCAGGGAAAAATCCAATATATATCTGGTGTTATCTTGGGTGCTATTAGAGATAGCGCAATAAACCAAAGTGAATTATCTGCAGGAGGCCCTGGCGCATGATTCTGTGCAGCGGGAACGACCTCGGACCACCAGGGGCCGAGAAAACCACAGTCTCATGGGGCCGGACGCTCAGGGTCAGGGAAAAATCCAATATATATCTGGTGTTATCTTGGGTGCTATTAGAGATACCGCAATAAACCAAAGTGATTTATCTGCAGGAGGCCCTGGCGCATGATTCTGTGCAGCCGGAACGACCTCGGACCACCAGGGGCCGAGAATACCACAGTCTCATGGGGCCGGACGCTCAGGGTCAGGGCAAAATCCAATATATATCTGGTGTTATCTTGGGTGCTATTAGAGATACCGCAATAAATCAAAGTGCATTGTCTGTAGGAGGCCCTGGCGCATGAATCTGGCCAGCGGGAACGACCTCGGACCACCAGGGGCCGAGAAAACCACCGTCACATGGGGCCGGACACTCAGGGACAGGGAAAAATCCAATATATATCTGGTGATATCTCGGGTGCTATTACAGATAGCGCAATAAATCAAAGTGCATTGTCTGTAGGAGGCCCTGGCGCATGAATCTGGCCAGCGGGAACGACCTCGGACCACCAGGGGCCGAGAAAACCACCGTCTCATGGGGCCGGACACTCAGGGTCACGGAAAAATCCAATATATATCTCGTGATATCTCGGGTGCTATTAGAGATAGCGCAATAAATCAAAGTGCATTGTCTGTAGGAGGCCCTGGCGCATGAATCTGGCCAGCGGGAACGACCTCAGACCACCAGGGGCCGAGAAAACCACCGTCTCATGGGGCCGGACACTCAGGGACAGGGAAAAATCCAATATATATCTGGTGATATCTCGGGTGCTATTACAGATAGCGCAATAAATCAAAGTGCATTGTCTGTAGGAGGCCCTGGCGCATGAATCTGGCCAGCGGGAACGACCTCGGACCACCAGGGGCCGAGAAAACCACCGTCTCATGGGGCCGGACACTCAGGGTCACGGAAAAATCCAATATATATCTGGTGATATCTCGGGTGCTATTAGAGATAGCGCAATGAACCAAAGTGAATTATCTGCAGGTGGCCCTGGCGCATGCATCTGTGCAGCGGGAACGACCTCGGACCACCAGGGGCCGAGAAAACCACCGCCCCATGGGGCCGGACACTCAGGGTCAGGGGAAAATCCAATATATATCTGGTGATATCTCGGATGCTATTACAGGTAGCGCAATAAATCAAAGTGCATTGTCTGTAGGAGGCCCTGGCGCATGAATCTGGCCAGCGGGAACGACCTCGGACCACCAGGGGCCGAGAAAACCACAGTCTCATGGGGCCGGACACTCAGGGTCAGGGAAAAATCCAATATATATCTGGTGATATCTCGGGTGCTATTAGAGATAGCGCAATAAACCAAAGTGAATTATCTGCAGGAGGCCCTGGCGCATGAATCTGTGCAGCGGGAACGACCTCGGACCACCAGGGGCCGAGACAACCACCGTCTCATGGGGCCGGACACTCAGGGTCAGGGGAAAATCCAACATATATCCGGTGATATCTCGGGTGCTATTAGAGATAGCGAAATAAACCAAAGTGAATTATCTGCAGGAGGACCTGGCGCATGAATCTTTGCAGCGGGAACGACCTCGGACCACCGGGGGCCGAGACAACCACCGTCGCATGGGGCCGGACACTCAGGGTCAGGGGAAAATCCAATATATATCTGGTGATACCTCGGGTGCTATTACAGATAGCGCAATAAACCAAAGTGAATTATCTGATGGAGGCCCTGGCGCATGCATCTGTGCAGCGGGAACGACCTCGGACCACCAGCGGCCGAGAAAACCACCGTCTCATGGGGCCGGACACTCAGGGTCAGGGGAAAATCCAATATATATCTGGTGATATCTCGGATGCTATTACAGGTAGCGCAATAAATAAAAGTGCATTGTCTGTAGGAGGCCCTGGCGCATGAATCTGGCCAGCGGGAACGACCTCGGACCTCCAGGGGCCGAGAAAACCACAGTCTCATGGGGCCGGACACTCAGGGTCAGGGAAAAATCCAATATATATCTGGTGATATCTCGGGTGCTATTAGAGATAGCGCAATAAACCAAAGTGAATTATCTGATGGAGGCCCTGGCGCATGCATCTGTGCAGCGGGAACGACCTCGGACCACCAGCGGCCGAGAAAACCACCGTCTCATGGGGCCGGACACTCAGGGTCAGGGAAAAATCCAATATATATCTGGTGACATCTCGGGTAATATTACAGATAGCGCAATAAATCTAATTGCATTGTCTGTAGGAGGCCCTGGCGCATAAATCTGTGCAGCGGGAACGACCTCGGACCAACAGGGGCCGAGAAAACTACAGTCTCATGGGGCCGAACACTCAGGGTCAGGGGAAAATCCAATATATATCTGGTGATATCTCGGGTGCTATTAGAGATAGCGCTATAAACCAAAGTGAATTATTTGCAGGAGGCCCTGGCGCATGAATCTGTGCAGCGGGAACGAATTCGGAACACCAGGGGCCGAGAAAACCACTGTCTCATGGGGCCGGACACTCAGTGTCAGGGGAAAATCCAATATATATCTGGTGATATGTCGGGTGCTATTAGAGATAGCGCAATAAACCAAAGTGAATTGTCTGCAGGAGGCCCTGGCGGATGAATCTGTGCAGCGGGATCGACCTCGGACCACCAGGGGCCGAGAAAATCACCGTCTCATGGGGCCGGGCACTCAGCGTCGGGGAAAAATCCAATATACATCTGGTGATATGTCGGGTGCTATTAGAGATAGCGCAATAAACCAAAGTGAATTGTCTGCAGGTGGCCCTGGCGGATGAATCTGTGCAGCGGGATCGACCTCGGACCACCAGGGGCCGAGAAAACCACCATCTCATGGGGCCGGACACTCAGCGTCGGGGAAAAATCCAATATATATCTGGTGATATGTCGGGTGCTATTAGAGATAGCGCAATAAACCAAAGTGAATTGTCTGCAGGAGGCCCTGGCGGATGAATCTGTGCAGCGGGAACGACCTCGGATCACCAGGGGCCGAGAAAACCACCATCTCATGGGGCCGGACACTCAGGGTCAGGCGAAAATCCAATATATATCTGGTGATATCTCGGGTGCTATTAGAGATAGCGCGATAAATCAAAGTGCTTTGTCCGCGGGAGGCCCTGGCGCATGAATCTGTGCAGCGGCAGCGACCTCGGACCACCAGGGGCCGAGAAAACCACCGACACATGGGGCCGGACACTCAGGGTCAGGGAAAAATCCAATATATATCTGGTGATATCTCGGGTACTATTAGAGATAGCGCAATAAATCAAAGTGCATTGTCTGTAGGAGGCACTGGCGAATGAATCTGTGCAGCAGGAACGACCTCGGACCACCAGGGGCCGAGAAAACCACCGTCTCATGCGGCCGGACACTCAGGGTCAGGGAAAAATCCAATATATATCTGGTGATATCTCGGGTGCTATTACAGATAGCGCAATAAATCAAAGTGCATTGCCAGCCGGAAGACCTGGCGCATGATTCTGTGCAGCCGGAACGATCTCGGAACACCAGGGGCCGAGAAAACCACCGTCTCGTGGGGCCGGACACTCAGGGTCGGGGAAAAAACCAATACATATCTGGTTATATGTCGGGTGCTATTAGAGATAGCGCAATAAACCAAAGTGAATTATCTGCAGGAGGCCCCGGCGCATGAATCTGTGCAGCGGGAACGACCTCGGACCACCAGGGGCCGGGAAAACCACCGTCTCATGGGGCCGGACTGACAGGGTCAGGGAAAAATCCATTATATATCTGGTGATATCTCGGGTGCCATTAGAGATAGCGCGATAAATCAAAGTGCATTGTCTGCGGGAGGCCCTGTCGCATGAATCTGTGCAGCGGGAACGACCTCGGACCACCAGGGGCCGAGGAAATCACCGTCTCATGGGGCCGGATTGTCAGGGTCAGGGGAAAATCCAATATATATCTGGTGATATCTCGGGTGCTATTACAGATAGCGCAATAAATCAAAGTTCATTGTCTGTAGTAGGCCCTGGCGCATGAATCTGGGCAGCGGTAACGATCTCGGAACACCAGGGGCCGAGAAAACCACCGTCTCGTGGGGCCGGACACTCAGTGTCAGGGAAAGATACAATATATATCTGGTGATATCTCGGGTGCTATTACAGATAGCGCAACAAATCAAAGTGCATTGTCTGTAGGAGGCCCTGTCGCATGAATCTGTGCAGCGGCAACGACCTCGGACCACCAGGGGCCGAGAAAACCACAGACACATGGGGTCGGACTATCAAGGTCAGGGAAAAATCCATTATATATCTGGTGATATCTCGGGTGCCATTAGATATAGCGCGATAAATCAAAGTGCATTGTCTGTAGGAGGCCCTGTCGCATGAATCTGTACAGCGGCAACGACCTCGGACCACCAGAGGCCGAGAAAACCACCGTCTCATGGGATCGAACACTCAGGGTCGGGGAAAAATCCAATATATATCTGGTGATATCTCGGGTGCTATTAGAGATAGCGCAATAAACCAAAGTGAATTATCTGCAGGACGCCCTGGCGCATGAATCTGTGCAGCGGGAGCGACCTCGGACCACCAGGAGCCGAGAAATACACCGTCTCATGGGGCCGGACACTCAGGGTCAGGGAAAAATCCAATATATATCTGGTGATATCTCGGGTGCTATTACAGATACCGCCATAAATCAAAGTGCATTGTCTGTAGGAAGCCCTGGCGCATGAATCCGTGCAGCGGGAACGACCTCGGACCACCAGGGGCCGAGAAAACCACCGTCTCATGGGGCGGGACTGTCATGGTCAGGGGAAAATCCATTATATATCTGGTGATATCTCGGGTGCTATTAAAGATAGCGCAATAAATCAAAGTGCATTTTCTGTAGGAGGCCCTGGCGCATGAATCTGGGCAGCGGGAGCGACCTCGGACCACCAGGAGCCGAGAAATACACCGTCTCATGGGGCCGGACACTCAGTGTCAGGGAAAAATCCAATATATATCTGGTGATATCTCGGGTGGTATTAGAGATAGCTCAATAAACCAAAGTGAATTGTCTGCCGGAGGTCCTGCCGCATGAATCCGTGCAGCGGGAACGACCTCGGACCACCAGGGGCCGAGAAAACCACCGTCTCATGGGGCGGGACTGTCAGGGTCAGGGAAAAATCCATTATATATCTGGTGATATTTCGGGTGCTATTACAGATAGCGCAATAAACCAAAGTGCATTGTCTGTAGGAGGCCCTGGCGCATGAATCTGTGCAGCGGGAAGGACCTCAGACACCGGGGGCCGAGAAAACCACCGTCTCATGCGGCCGGACACTCAGGGTCAGGGAAAAATCCAATGTATATCTCGTGATATCTCAGGTACTATTACTGATAGTACAATAAATCAAAGTGCATTGTCTGTAGGAGGCCCTGGCGCATGAATCTGGGCAGCGGGAACGACCTCGGAACACCAGGGGCCGAGAAAACCACCGTCTCATGGGGCCGGACACTCAGGGTCAGGGAAAAATCCAATATATATCTGGTGATATCTCTGGTGCTATTAGAGATAGCGCAATAAACCAAAGTGAATTATCTGCAGGACGCCCTGGCGCATGAATCTGTGCAGCGGGAGCGACCTCGGACCACCAGGAGCCGAGAAATACACCGTCTCATGGGGCCGGACACTCAGGGTCAGGGAAAAATCCAATATATATCCGGTGATATCTCGGGTGCTATTACAGATAGGGCAATAAATCAAAGTGCATTCTCTGTAGGAGGCCCTGGCGCATGAATCTGTGCAGCGGGAGCGACCTCGGACCACCAGGAGCCGAGAAATACACCGTCTCATGGGGCCGGACACTCAGGGTCAGGGAAAAATCCAATATATATCTGGTGATATCTCGGGTGCTATTAGAGATAGCTCAATAAACCAAAGTGAATTGTCTGCCGGAGGTCCTGGCGCATAAATCCATGCAGCGGGAACGACCTCGGACCACCAGGGGCCGAGAAAACCACCGTCTCATGGGCGGGGACACTCAGGGTCAGAGAAAAATCGAATATATATCTGGTGATATGTCGGGTGCTATTAGAGATAGCGCAATAAACCAAAGTGCATTATCTGTAGGAGGCCCAGGCGCATGAATCTGTGCAGCGGGAACGACCTCGGACCACCAGGGGCCGAGAAAACCACCGTCTCAAGGGGCCGGACATTAAGGTTCAGGGAAAAATCCAGTATATATCTGGTGATATGTCGGGTGCTATTAGAGATAGCGCAATAAACCAAAGTCCATTGTCTGTAGGAGGCCCTGGCGCATGAATCTGGGCAGCGGGAACGTTCTCGGACCACCAGGGGGCGAGAAAACCACCGTCGCATGGGGCCGGACACTCAGGGTCAGGGAAAAATCCAATATATATCTGGTGATATCTCGGGTGGTATTACAGATGCCGCAATAAACCAAAGTGCATTGTCTGCAGGAAGCCCTGGCGCATGAATCCGCCCAGCGGGAACGATCTCGGACCACCAGGGGCCGAGAAAACCACCGTCTCATGGAGCGGGACTGTCAGGGTCAGGGAAAAATCCATTATATATCTGGTGATATCCCGGGTGCTATTACACATAGCGCAATAAACCAAAGTGCATTATCTGTAGGAGGCCCTGGCGCATGAATCTGGCCAGCGGGAACGACCTCGGACCACCAGGAGCCGAGAAAACCACCGTCTCATGGGGCCGGACACTCAGGGTCAGGGGAAAATCCAATATACATCTGGTGATATCTCGGTTGCTATTAGAGATAGCGCAATAAACCAAAGTGAATGATCTGCAGGAGGCCCTGGCGCATGAATCTGTGCAGCGGGAGCGACCTCGGACCACCAGGAGCCGAGAAATACACCGTCTCATGGGGCCGGACACTCAGGGTCAGGGAAAAATCCAATATATATCTGGTGATATCTCGGGTGCTATTACAGATAGGGCAATAAATCAAAGTGCCTTCTCTGTAGGAGGCCCTGGCGCATGAATCTGTAAAGCGGGAACGACCTCGGACCACCAGGAGCCGAGAAATACACCGTCTCATGGGGCCGGACACTCAGGGTCAGGGAAAAATCCAATATATATCCTGTGATATCTCGGGTGCTATTACAGATAGGGCAATAAATCAAAGTGCATTCTCTGTAGGAGGCCCTGGCGCATGAATCTGTAAAGCGGGAACGACCTCGGACCACCAGGAGCCGAGAAATACACAGTCTCATGGGGCCGGACACTCAGGGTCAGGGGAAAATCCAATATATATCTGGTGATATCTCGGGTGCTATTAGAGATAGCGCAATAAACCAAAGTGAATTTTCTGCCGGAGGTCCTGGCGCATGAATCCATGCAGCGGGAACGACCTCTGACCACCAGGGGCCGAGAAACCCACCGTCTCATGGGCCGGGACACTCAGGGTCAGAGAAAAATCCAATATATATCTGGTGATATGTCGGGTGCTATTAGAGATAGCGCAATAAACCAAAGTGCATTGTCTGCAGGAAGCTCTGGCGCATGAATGCGTGCAACGGGAACGACCTCGGACCACCAGGGGCCGAGAAAAGCCACCGTCTCATGGGGCCGGACACTCATGGTCAGGGGAAAATCCATTATATATCTGGTGATATCTCGGGTGCTATTACAGATAGCGCAATAAATCAAAGTGCATTATCTGTAGGAGGCCCAGGCGCATGAATCTGTGCAGCGGGAACGACCACGGACCACCAGGGGCCGAGAAAACCACCGTCTCAAGGGGCCGGACACTCAGGTTCAGGGAAAAATCCAATATATCTGGTGATATGTCGGGTGCTATTAGAGATAGCGCAATAAACCAAACTACATTGTCTGCAGGAAGCTCTGGCGCATGAATGCGTGCAACGGGAACGACCTCGGACCACCAGGGACCGAGAAAAGCCACCGTCTCATGGGGCCGGACACTCATGATCAGGGGAAAATGCATTATATATCTGGTGATATCTCGGGTGCTATTACAGATAGCGCAATAAATCAAAGTGCATTATCTGTAGGAGGCCCAGGCCCATAAATCTGTGCAGCGGGAACGACCTCGGACCACCAGGGGCCGAGAAAACCACCGTCTCAGGGGGCCGGACACTAAGGTTCAGGGAAAACTCCAGTATATATCTGGTGATATGTCGGGTGCTATTAGAGATAGCGCAATAAATCAAAGTGCATTGTCTGCGGGAGGCCCTGGCGCATGAATCTGTGAAGCAGGAACGACCTCGGACCACCAGGGGCCGAGAAAACCACCGTCTCATGCTGCCGGACACCCAGGGTCAGGGAAAAATCCAATATATATCTGGTGATATCTCGGGTGGTATTACATATACCGCAATAAACCAAAGTGCATTGTCTGCAGGAAGCCCTGGCGCATGAATCCGTGCAGCGGGAACGACCTCGGACCACCAGGGGCCGAGAAAACCACCGTCTCATGGGGCGGGACTGTCAGGGTCAGGGAAAAATCCATTATATATCTGGTGATATCTCGGGTGGTATTACAGATACCGCAATAAACCGAAGTGCATTGTCTGCGGGAGGCCCTGGCGCATGAATCTGTGAAGCAGGAACGACCTCAGAAACCAGGGGCCGAGAAAACCACCGTCTCATGCGGCCGGACACTCAGGGTCCGGGAAAAATCCAATATATATCTGGTGATATCTCGGGTGCTATTAGAGATAGCTCAATAAACCAAAGTGAATTGTCTGCCGGAGGTCCTGGCGCATGAATCCATGCAGCGGGAACGACCTCGGACCAACAGGGGCCGAGAAAACCACCGTCTCATGGGCCGGGACACTCAGGGTCAGAGAAAAATCGAATATATATCTGGTGATATGTCGGGTGCTATTAGAGATAGCGCAATAAACCAAAGTGCATTGTCTGCAGGAAGCTCTGGCGCATGAATGCGTGCAACAGGAACGACCTCGGACCACCAGGGGCCGAGAAAAGCCACCGTCTCATGGGGCCGGACACTCATGATCAGAGGAAAATCCATTATATATCTGGTGATATCTCGGGTGCTATTACAGATAGCGCAATAAATCAAAGTGCATTATCTGTAGGAGGCCCAGGCGCATGAATATGTGCAGCGGGAACGACCTCGGACCACCAGGGGCCGAGAAAACCACCGTCTCAAGGGGCCGGACACTAAGGTTCAGGGAAAAATCCAGTATATATCTGGTGATATGTCGGGTGATATTAGAGATAGCGCAATAAACCAATGTGCATTGTCTGCAGGAAGCCCTGGCAGATGAATGCGTGCAACAGGAACGACCTCGGACCACCAGGAGCCGAGAAAACCACCGTCTCATGGGGCCGGACACTCAGGGTCAGGGGAAAATCCAATATACATCTGGTGATATCTCGGGTGCTATTAGAGATAGCGCAATAAACCAAAGTGAATGATCTGCAGGAGGCCCTGACGCATGAATCTGTGCAGCGGGAGCGACCTCGGACCACCAGGAGCCGAGAAATACACCGTCTCATGGGGCCGGACACTCAGGGTCAGGGAAAAATCAAATATATATCTGGTGATACCTCGGGTGCTATTAGAGATAGCGCAATAAATAAAAGTGCATTGTCTGTAGGAGGCCCAAGCGCATGAATCTGGCCAGCGGGAACGACCTCGGACCACCAGGGGCCGAGAAAACCACCGTCTCATGGGGCCGGACACTCAGGGTCAGGGGAAAATCCAATATATATCTGGTGATATCTCGGGTGCTATTAGAGATAGCGCAATAAACCAAAGTGAGTGATATGCAGGAGGCCCAGGCGCATGAATCTGTGTAGCGAGAACGACCTCGGACCACCAGGGGCCGAGACAACCACCGTCTCATGGGGCCGGACACTCAGGGTCAGGGAAAAATCCAATATATATCTGGTGATACCTCGGGTGCTATTACAGATAGCGCTATAAATCAAAGTGCATTGTCTGTAGGAGGCCCTGGCGCATGTATCTGGGCAGCGGGAACGACCTAGGATCACCAGGGGCCGAGAAAACCACAATCTCATCGGGCCGGACACTCAGGGTCAGGGAAAAATCCAGTATATATCTGTTGATATCTCGGGTGCTATTAGAGATAGCGCAATAAACCAAAGTGAATTATCTGCAGGAGGCCCTGGCGCATGAATCTGTGTAGCGAGAACGACCTCGGACCACCAGGGGCCGAGACAACCACCGTCTCATGGGGCCGGACACTCAGGGTCAGGGAAAAATCCAATATATATCTGGTGATACCTCGGGAGCTATTACAGATAGCGCAATAAATCAAAGTGCATTGTCTGTAGGAGGCCCTGGCGCATGTATCTGTGCAGCGGGAACGACCTAGGATCACCAGGGGCCGAGAAAACCACAATCTCATCGGGCCGGACACACAGGTTCAGGGAAAAATCCAATATATATCTGGTGACATCTCGGGTGCTATTACAGACAGCGCAATAAATCAATGTGCATTGTCGGTAGGAGGCTCTGCCGCATGAACCGGGCCAGCGGGAACGACCTCGGACCACCAGGGGCAGAGACAACCACCGTCTCATGGGGCCGGACACTCAGGGTCAGGGAAAAATCCAATATATATCAAGTGATATCTCGGGTGCCATTAGAGATAGCGCAATAAACCAAAGTGAATTATCTGCAGGGGGCCCTGGCGCATGAATCTGTGCAGCAGGAACGAACGCGGACCACCAGGGGCCGAGAAAACCACAGTCTCATGCGGCCGGACACTCAGGGTCAGGGGAAAATCCAATATATATCTGGTGATATCTCGGGTGCTATTAGAGATACCGCAATAAACCAAAGTGCATTGTATGTGGGAGGCCCTGGCGCATGAATCTGTGCAGCGGGAACGACCTCGGACCACCAGGGGCCGATACAACCACAGTCGCATGGGGCCGGACACTCAGGGTCAGGGAAAAATCAAATATATATCTGGTGATACCTCGGGTGCTATTACAGATAGCGCAATTAATCAAAGTGAATTATCTGCAGGAGGCCCTGGAGCATGAATCTGTGCAGCGGGAACGACTTCGGACCACCAGGGGCCGAGAAAACCACCGTCTCGTGGGGCCGGACACTCAGGGTCAGAGAAAAATCCAATATATATCTGGTGATATCTCGGGTGCTATTAGAGATAGCGCAATAAACTAAAGTGAATTATCTGCAGGAGGCCCTGGCGCATGAATCTGTGCAGCGGGAACCACCTCGGACCACCAGGGGCCGAGACAACCACCGTCTCTTGGGGCCGGACACTCAGGGTCAGGGAAAAATCCAATATATATCTGGTGATATCTCGGGTGCTAATACAGATAGCGCAATAAATCAAAGTGCATTGTCTGTTGGAGGCCCTGGCGCATGAATCTGGCCAGCGGGAACGACCTTGGACCACCAGGGGCCGAGAAAACCACCGTCTCATGGGGCCGGACACTCAGGGTCAGGGAAAAATCAAATATATATCTGGTGATATCTCGGGTGCTATTAGAGATAGCGCAATACATCAAAGTGCATGGTCTGTAGGAGGCCCTGGCGCATGAATCTGTGCAGCGGGACCGACCTCGGACCACCAGGGGCCGAGAAAACCACCGTCTCATGTGGCCGAACACTCCGGGTCGGGGAAAAATCCAATATATATCTGGTGATATCTCGGGTGCTATTAGAGATAGCGCAATAAACCAAAGTGAATTGTCTGCAGGAGGCCCTGGCCCATGAATCTGGGCAGCGTGAACGACCTCGGACCACCAGGGGCCGAGAAAACCACCGTCTCATGGGGCCGGACACTCAGGGTCAGGGGAAAATCCAATATATATCTGGTGATATCTCGGGTGCTATTAGAGATAGCGCAATAAACCAAAGTGAGTGATATGCAGGAGGCCCTGGCGCATGAATCTGTGCAGCGTGAACGACCTCGGACCACCAGGGGCCGAGAAAACCACCGTCTCATGGGGCCGGACACTCAGGGTCAGCGAAAAATCCAATATGTATCTGGTGACATCTCGGGTGCTATTACAGACAGCGCAAAAAATCAAAGATCATTGTCTGTAGGAGGCCCTGGCGCATGAATCTGGCCAGCGGGAACGACCTCGGACCACCAGGGGCCGAGACAACCACCGTCTCATGGGGCCGGACTCTCAGGGTCAGGAGAAAATCCAATATATATCAACTGATATCTCGGGTGCTATTAGAGATAGCGCAATAAACCAAAGTGAATGATCTGCAGGAGGCCCTGGCGCATGCTTCTGTGCAGCGGGATCGACCTCGGACCACCAGGGGCCGAGAAAACCACCGTCTCATGGGGCCGGACACTCAGGGTCAGGGAAAAATCCAATATATATCAACTGATATCTCGGGTGCTATTAGAGATAGCGCAATAAACCAAAGTGAATGATCTGCAGGAGGCCCTGGCGCATGAATCTGTGCAGCGTGAACGACCTCGGACCACCAGGGGCCGAGAAAACCACCGTCTCATGGGGCCGGACACTCAGGGTCAGCGAAAGATCCAATATATATCAGGTGACATCTCGGGTGCTATTACAGACAGCGCAATAAATCAAAGAGCATTGTCTGTAGGAGGCCCTGGCGCATGAATCTGGCCAGCGGGAACGACCTCGGACCACCAGGGGCCGAGACAACCACCGTCTCATGGGGCCGGACTCTCAGGGTCAGGAGAAAATCCAATATATATCAACTGATATCTCGGGTGCTATTAGAGATAGCGCAATAAACCAAAGTGAATGATCTGCAGGAGGCCCTGGCGCATGCATCTGTGCATCGGGAACGACCTCGGACCACCAGGGGCCGAGAAAACCACCGTCTCATGGGGCCGGACACTCAGGGTCCGGGAAAAATCCAATATATATCAGGTGATATCTCGGGTGCTATTAGAGATAGCGCAATAAACCAAAGTGAATTATCTGCAGGAGGCCCTGGCGCATGAATCTGTGCAGCGGGAACGACCTCGGACCACCAGGGGCCGAGAAAACCACCGTCTCATGGTGCCGGACACTCAGGGTCGGGGAAGAATCCAATATATATCTG
Organism: Nomia melanderi; assembly: GCF_051020985.1. Taxonomy (NCBI): domain Eukaryota; kingdom Metazoa; phylum Arthropoda; class Insecta; order Hymenoptera; family Halictidae; genus Nomia; species Nomia melanderi. Next base: position 32,147 of record NW_027475139.1, on the reverse strand, counting down.
GAGATATCTCGGGTGCTATTACAGATAGCGCAATAAATCAAAGTGCATTGTCTGTAGGAGGCCCTGGCGCATGAATCTGGCCAGCGGGAACGACCTCGGACCACCAGGAGCCGAGAAAACCACCGTCTCATGGGGCCGGACACTCAGGGTCAGGGGAAAATCCAATATACATCTCGTGATATCTCGGGTGCTATTAGAGATAGCGCAATAAACCAAAGTGAATGATCTGCAGGAGGCCCTGGCGCATGAATCTGTGCAACGGGAACGACCTCGGACCACCAGTGGCGGGGACAACCACCGTCTCATGGGGCCGGACACTCAGGGTCAGGGAAAAATCCAATATTTATCAGGTGATATCTCGGGTGGTATTAGAGATAGCGCAATAAACCAAAGTGAGTGATATGCAGGAGGCCCTGGCGCATGAATCTGTGCAGCGTGAACGACCTCGGACCACCAGGGGCCGAGAAAACCACCGTCTCATGGGGCCGGACACTCAGGGTCAGCGAAAAATCCAATATATATCTGGTGACATCTCGGGTGCTATTACAGACAGCGCAAAAAATCAAAGAGCATTGTCTGTAGGAGGCCCTGGCGCATGAATCTGGCCAGCGGGAACGACCTCGGACCACCAGGGGCCGAGACAACCACCGTCTCATGGGGCCGGACTCTCAGGGTCAGGAGAAAATCCAATATATATCAACTGATATCTCGGGTGCTATTAGAGATAGCGCAATAAACCAAAGTGAATGATCTGCAGGAGGCCCTGGCGCATGCATCTGTGCAGCGGGATCGACCTCGGACCACCAGGGGCCGAGAAAACCACCGTCTCATGGGGCCGGACACTCAGGGTCAGGGAAAAATCCAATATATATCAGGTGATATCTCGGGTGCTATTACAGATAGCGCAATAAATCAAACTGCATTGTCTGTAGGAGGGCCTGGCGCATGAATCTGGCCAGCGGGAACGACCTCGGACCACCAGGAGCCGAGAAAACCACCGTCTCATGGGGCCGGACACTCAGGGTCAGGGGAAAATCCAATATATATCTGGTGATATCTCGGGTGCTATTAGAGATAGCGCAATAAACCAAAGTGAATGATCTGCAGCAGGCCCTGGCGCATGAATCTGTGCAGCGGGAACGACCTCGGACCACCAGGGGCCGAGAAAACCACCGTCTCATGGTGCCGGACACTCAGGGTCGGGGAAGAATCCAATATATATCTGGAGATATCTCGGGTGCTATTACAGATAGCGCAATAAATCCCAGTGCATTGTCTGTAGGAGGCCCTGGCGCATGAATCTGGCCAGCGGGAACGACCTCGGACCACCAGGAGCCGAGAAAACCACCGTCTCATGGGGCCGGACACTCAGGGTCAGGGGAAAATCCAATATACATCACGTGATATCTCGGGTGCTATTAGAGATAGCGCAATAAACCAAAGTGAATGATCTGCAGGAGGCCCTGGCGCATGAATCTGTGCAGCGGGAACGACCTCGGACCACCAGTGGCGGAGACAACCACCGTCTCATGGGGCCGGACACTCAGGGTCAGGGAAAAATCCAATATTTATCAGGTGATATCTCGGGTGCTATTAGAGATAGCGCAATAAACCAAAGTGAATTATCTGCAGGAGGCCCTGGCGCATGAATCTGTGCAGCGGGAACGATCTCGGACCACCAGGGGCCGAGAAAACCACCGTCTCATGGGGCCGGACACTCAGGGTCAGGGAAAAATCCAATATATATCAGGTGATATCTCGGGTGCTATTAGAGGTAGCGCAATAAACCAAAGTGAATGATACGCAGGAGGCCCTGGCTCATGAATCTGTGCATCGGGTACGACCTCGGACCACCAGGGACCGAGAAAACCACCGTCTCATGGGGCCGGACTCTCAGGGTCAGGGTAAAATCCAATATATATCTGGTGATATCTCGGATGCTATTAGAGATAGCGCAATAAATCAAAGTGCGTTGTCCGCAGGAGGCCCTTGCGCATGAATCTCTGCAGCAGGAACGACATCGGACCACCAGGGGCCGAGAAAATTACAGATTTTCGGTATCCGTCACCCAAAGTTATGTAAAAATCCAGCATATATATGGTGATATCTCGGGTGCTATTACAGATAGCGCAATAAATCAAAGTGCATTGTCTGTAGGAGGCCCTGGCGCAAGAATCTGGCCAGCGGGAACGACCTAGGACCACCAGGGGCCGAGAAAACCACCGTCACATGGGGCCGGACACTTAGGGTCAGGGGAAAATCCAATATATATCTGGTGGTATCTCGGGTGCTATTAGAGATAGCGCAATAAACCAAAGTGAATTATCTGCAGAAGGCACTGGCGCATGAATCTGTGCAGCGGGAACGACCTCGCACCACCTGGGGCCGAGAAAACCACAGTCTGATGGGGCCGGACACTCAGGGTCAGGGGAAAATCCAATATATATCTGGTGATATCTCGGGTGCTATTAGAGATACCGCAATAAACCAAAGTGCATTGTATGTGGGAGGCCCTGGCGCATGAATCTGTGCAGCGGGAACGACCTCGGACCACCAGGGGCCGATACAACCACAGTCGCATGGGGCCGGACACTCAGGGTCAGGGAAAAATCCAATATATATCTGGTGATATCTCGGGTGCTATTAGAGATAGCGCAATTAATCAAAGTGAATTATCTGCAGGAGGCCCTGGAGCATGAATCTGTGCAGCGGGAACGACTTCGGACCACCAGGGGCCGAGAAAACCACCGTCTCGTGGGGCCGGACACTCAGGGTCAGAGAAAAATCCAATATATATCTGGTGATATCTCGGGTGCTATTAGAGATAGCGCAATAAACTAAAGTGAATTATCTGCAGGAGGCCCTGGCGCATGAATCTGTGCAGCGGGAACCACCTCGGACCACCAGGGGCCGAGACAACCACCGTCTCTTGGGGCCGGACACTCAGGGTCAGGGAAAAATCCAATATATATCTGGTGATATCTCGGGTGCTAATACAGATAGCGCAATAAATCAAAGTGCATTGTCTGTTGGAGGCCCTGGCGCATGAATCTGGCCAGCGGGAACGACCTTGGACCACCAGGGGCCGAGAAAACCACCGTCTCATGGGGCCGGACACTCAGGGTCAGGGAAAAATCAAATATATATCTGGTGATATCTCGGGTGCTATTAGAGATAGCGCAATACATCAAAGTGCATGGTCTGTAGGAGGCCCTGGCGCATGAATCTGTGCAGCGGGACCGACCTCGGACCACCAGGGGCCGAGAAAACCACCGTCTCATGTGGCCGAACACTCCGGGTCGGGGAAAAATCCAATATATATCTGGTGATATCTCGGGTGCTATTAGAGATAGCGCAATAAACCAAAGTGAATTGTCTGCAGGAAGCCCTGGCCCATGAATCTGGGCAGCGTGAACGACCTCGGACCACCAGGGGCCGAGAAAACCACCGTCTCATGGGGCCGGACACTCAGGGTCAGGGGAAAATCCAATATATATCTGGTGATATCTCGGGTGCTATTAGAGATAGCGCAATAAACCAAAGTGAGTGATATGCAGGAGGCCCTGGCGCATGAATCTGTGCAGCGTGAACGACCTCGGACCACCAGGGGCCGAGAAAACCACCGTCTCATGGGGCCGGACACTCAGGGTCAGCGAAAAATCCAATATGTATCTGGTGACATCTCGGGTGCTATTACAGACAGCGCAAAAAATCAAAGAGCATTGTCTGTAGGAGGCCCTGGCGCATGAATCTGGCCAGCGGGAACGACCTCGGACCACCAGGGGCCGAGACAACCACCGTCTCATGGGGCCGGACTCTCAGGGTCAGGAGAAAATCCAATATATATCAACTGATATCTCGGGTGCTATTAGAGATAGCGCAATAAACCAAAGTGAATGATCTGCAGGAGGCCCTGGCGCATGCTTCTGTGCAGCGGGATCGACCTCGGACCACCAGGGGCCGAGAAAACGACCGTCTCATGGGGCCGGACACTCAGGGTCAGGGAAAAATCCAATATATATCAACTGATATCTCGGGTGCTATTAGAGATAGCGCAATAAACCAAAGTGAATGATCTGCAGGAGGCCCTGGCGCATGAATCTGTGCAGCGTGAACGACCTCGGACCACCAGGGGCCGAGAAAACCACCGTCTCATGGGGCCGGACACTCAGGGTCAGCGAAAGATCCAATATATATCAGGTGACATCTCGGGTGCTATTACAGACAGCGCAATAAATCAAAGAGCATTGTCTGTAGGAGGCCCTGGCGCATGAATCTGGCCAGCGGGAACGACCTCGGACCACCAGGGGCCGAGACAACCACCGTCTCATGGGGCCGGACTCTCAGGGTCAGGAGAAAATCCAATATATATCAACTGATATCTCGGGTGCTATTAGAGATAGCGCAATAAACCAAAGTGAATGATCTGCAGGAGGCCCTGGCGCATGCATCTGTGCATCGGGAACGACCTCGGACCACCAGGGGCCGAGAAAACCACCGTCTCATGGGGCCGGACACTCAGGGTCCGGGAAAAATCCAATATATATCAGGTGATATCTCGGGTGCTATTAGAGATAGCGCAATAAACCAAAGTGAATTATCTGCAGGAGGCCCTGGCGCATGAATCTGTGCAGCGGGAACGACCTCGGACCACCAGGGGCCGAGAAAACCACCGTCTCATGGTGCCGGACACTCAGGGTCGGGGAAGAATCCAATATATATCTGGAGATATCTCGGGTGCTATTACAGATAGCGCAATAAATCAAAGTGCATTGTCTGTAGGAGGCCCTGGCGCATGAATCTGGCCAGCGGGAACGACCTCGGACCACCAGGAGCCGAGAAAACCACCGTCTCATGGGGCCGGACACTCAGGGTCAGGGGAAAATCCAATATACATCTCGTGATATCTCGGGTGCTATTAGAGATAGCGCAATAAACCAAAGTGAATGATCTGCAGGAGGCCCTGGCGCATGAATCTGTGCAACGGGAACGACCTCGGACCACCAGTGGCGGGGACAACCACCGTCTCATGGGGCCGGACACTCAGGGTCAGGGAAAAATCCAATATTTATCAGGTGATATCTCGGGTGGTATTAGAGATAGCGCAATAAACCAAAGTGAGTGATATGCAGGAGGCCCTGGCGCATGAATCTGTGCAGCGTGAACGACCTCGGACCACCAGGGGCCGAGAAAACCACCGTCTCATGGGGCCGGACACTCAGGGTCAGCGAAAAATCCAATATATATCTGGTGACATCTCGGGTGCTATTACAGACAGCGCAAAAAATCAAAGAGCATTGTCTGTAGGAGGCCCTGGCGCATGAATCTGGCCAGCGGGAACGACCTCGGACCACCAGGGGCCGAGACAACCACCGTCTCATGGGGCCGGACTCTCAGGGTCAGGAGAAAATCCAATATATATCAACTGATATCTCGGGTGCTATTAGAGATAGCGCAATAAACCAAAGTGAATGATCTGCAGGAGGCCCTGGCGCATGCATCTGTGCAGCGGGATCGACCTCGGACCACCAGGGGCCGAGAAAACCACCGTCTCATGGGGCCGGACACTCAGGGTCAGGGAAAAATCCAATATATATCAGGTGATATCTCGGGTGCTATTACAGATAGCGCAATAAATCAAACTGCATTGTCTGTAGGAGGGCCTGGCGCATGAATCTGGCCAGCGGGAACGACCTCGGACCACCAGGAGCCGAGAAAACCACCGTCTCATGGGGCCGGACACTCAGGGTCAGGGGAAAATCCAATATATATCTGGTGATATCTCGGGTGCTATTAGAGATAGCGCAATAAACCAAAGTGAATGATCTGCAGCAGGCCCTGGCGCATGAATCTGTGAAGCGGGATCGACCTCGGACCACCAGGGGCCGAGAAAACCACCGTCTCATGGGGCCGGACACTCAGGGTCGGGGAAAAATCCAATATATATCAGGTGATATCTCGGGTGCTATTAGAGATAGCGCAATAAACCAAAGTGAATTATCTGCAGGAGGCCCTGGCGCATGAATCTGTGCAGCGGGAACGACCTCGGACCACCAGGGGCCGAGAAAACCACCGTCTCATGGGGCCGGACACTCAGGGTCCGGGAAAAATCCAATATATATCAGGTGATATCTCGGGTGCTATTAGAGATAGCGCAATAAACCAAAGTGAATTATCTGCAGGAGGCCCTGGCGCATGAATCTGTGCAGCGGGAACGACCTCGGACCACCAGGGGCCGAGAAAACCACCGTCTCATGGTGCCGGACACTCAGGGTCGGGGAAGAATCCAATATATATCTGGAGATATCTCGGGTGCTATTACAGATAGCGCAATAAATCCCAGTGCATTGTCTGTAGGAGGCCCTGGCGCATGAATCTGGCCAGCGGGAACGACCTCGGACCACCAGGAGCCGAGAAAACCACCGTCTCATGGGGCCGGACACTCAGGGTCAGGGGAAAATCCAATATACATCACGTGATATCTCGGGTGCTATTAGAGATAGCGCAATAAACCAAAGTGAATGATCTGCAGGAGGCCCTGGCGCATGAATCTGTGCAGCGGGAACGACCTCGGACCACCAGTGGCGGAGACAACCACCGTCTCATGGGGCCGGACACTCAGGGTCAGGGAAAAATCCAATATTTATCAGGTGATATCTCGGGTGCTATTAGAGATAGCGCAATAAACCAAAGTGAATTATCTGCAGGAGGCACTGGCGCATGAATCTGTGCAGCGGGAACGATCTCGGACCACCAGGGGCCGAGAAAACCACCGTCTCATGGGGCCGGACACTCAGGGTCAGGGAAAAATCCAATATATATCAGGTGATATCTCGGGTGCTATTAGAGGTAGCGCAATAAACCAAAGTGAATGATACGCAGGAGGCCCTGGCTCATGAATCTGTGCATCGGGTACGACCTCGGACCACCAGGGACCGAGAAAACCACCGTCTCATGGGGCCGGACTCTCAGGGTCAGGGTAAAATCCAATATATATCTGGTGATATCTCGGATGCTATTAGAGATAGCGCAATAAATCAAAGTGCGTTGTCCGCAGGAGGCCCTTGCGCATGAATCTCTGCAGCAGGAACGACATCGGACCACCAGGGGCCGAGAAAATTACAGATTTTCGGTATCCGTCACCCAAAGTTATGTAAAAATCCAGCATATATATGGTGATATCTCGGGTGCTATTACAGATAGCGCAATAAATCAAAGTGCATTGTCTGTAGGAGGCCCTGGCGCAAGAATCTGGCCAGCGGGAACGACCTAGGACCACCAGGGGCCGAGAAAACCACCGTCACATGGGGCCGGACACTTAGGGTCAGGGGAAAATCCAATATATATCTGGTGGTATCTCGGGTGCTATTAGAGATAGCGCAATAAACCAAAGTGAATTATCTGCAGAAGGCACTGGCGCATGAATCTGTGCAGCGGGAACGACCTCGCACCACCTGGGGCCGAGAAAACCACAGTCTGATGGGGCCGGACACTCAGGGTCAGGGGAAAATCCAATATATATCTGGTGATATCTCGGGTGCTATTAGAGATAGCGCAATAAACCAAAGTGAATTGTCTGCAGGAGGCCGTGGCGCATGAATCTGTACAGCGGGAACGCCCTCGGACCACCAGGGGCCGAGAAAACCACCGTCTCATGGGGCCGGACACTCAGGGTCAGGGAAAAATCCAATATATATCTGGTGATATCTCGGGTGCTATTAGAGATAGTGCAATAAATCAAAGTGCATTGTCTGCAGTATGCCCTGGCGCATGAATCTGTGCAGCGGGAACGACCTCGGATCACCAGGGGCCGAGAAAACCACAGTCTCATGGGTCCGGACACACAGGGTCAGGGAAAAATCCAATATATATCTGGTGATATCTCGGATGCTATTAGAGATAGCGCAATAAATCAAAGTGCGTTGTCCGCAGGAGGCCCTTTCGCATGAATCTGTGCAGCAGGAACGACATCGGACCACCAGGGGCCGAGAAAATTACAGATTTTCGGTATCCGTCACCCAAAGTCATGTAAAAATCCAGCATATATATGGTGCTTTCTCGGGTGCTATTACAGATAGCGCTATAAATCAAAGTGCATTGTCTGTAGGAGGCCCTGGCGCATGAATCTGGGCAGCCGGAACGACCTCGGACAACCAGGGGCCGAGAAAACCACCGTCTCGTGGGGCCGGACACTCAGGGTCAGGGAAAATCCAGTATATATCTGGTGATATCTCGGGTGCTATTAGAGATACCGCAATAAACAAAAGTGATTTATCTGCAGGAGGCCCTGGCGCATGAATCTGTGCAGCGGGAACGACCTCGGACCACCAGGGGCCGAGACAACCACCGTCGCATGGGGCCGGACACTCAGGGTCAGGGAAAAATCCAATATATATCTGGTGATACCTCGGGTGCTATTAGAGATAGCGCAATAAACCAAAGTGCATTGTCTGTAGGAGGCCCTGGCGCAAGAATCTCTGCAATGGGAACGACCTCGGACCACCAGGGGCCGAGAAAACCACCGACACATGGGGCCGGACTGTCAGGGTCAGGGAAAAATCCAGCACATATCTGGTGATATCTCGGGTGCTATTAGAGATAGCGCAATAAATCAAAGTGCATTGTCTGTAGGAGGCCGTGGCGCATGAATCTATGCAGCGGGAACGACCTCGGACCACCAGGGGCAGAGAATACCACCGTCTCATGGGGCCGGACACTCAGGGTCGGGGAAAAATACATTATATATCAGGTGATATCTCGGGTGCTATTAGAGATAGCGCAATAAATCAAAGTGCATTGTCTGCAGGAGGCACTGGCGAATGAATCTGTGCAGTAGGAACGACCTCGGGCCACCAGGGGCCGAGAAAATTGCAGATATTCGGAATCCGTCACCCAAGGTCATGTAAAAATACAGCATATATCTGGTGATATCTCGGGTGCTATTAGAGATAGCGCAATAAATCAAAGGGCATTGTCTGTAGGAGGCCCTGGCGCATGAATCTATGCAGCGGGAACGACCTCGGACCACCAGGGGCAGAGAATACCACCGTCTCATGGGGCCGGACACTCAGGGTCGGGGAAAAATCCATTATATATCAGGTGACATCTCGGGTGCTATTAGAGATAGCGCAATAAATCAAAGTGCATTGTCTGCAGGAGGCACTGGCGAATGAATCTGTGCAGTAGGAACGACCTCGGGCCACCAGGGGCCGAGAAAATTGCAGATATTCGGAATCCGTCACCAAAGGTCATGTAAAAATACAGCATATATCTGGTGATATCTCGGGTGCTATTAGAGATAGCGCAATAAATCAAAGTGCATTGTCTGCAGGGAGCCCTGGCGCATGATTCTGTGCAGCGGGATCGACCTCGGACCACCAGGGGCGAAGAAAATCACCGTCACATGGGGCCGGACTTTCAGGGTCGGGGAAAAATCCATTATATATCTGGTGATATCTCGGGTGCTATTAGAGATATCGCGATAAATCAAAGTGCACTGTCTGCAGGAAGCCGTGGCGCATGATTCTGTGCAGCGGGAACGACCTCCGACCACCAGGGGCCGAGAAAATCACCGTCTCATGGGGCCGGACTGTCAGGGTCGGGGAAAAATCCATTATATATCTGGTGATATCTCGGGTGCTATTAGAGATAGCGCAATAAATCAAAGTGCATTGTCCGTTGGAGGCCCTGGCGCATGCATCTGTGCAGCGGGAACGACGTCGGACCACCAGGGGCCGAGAAAACCACAGTCTCATGGGGCCGGACACTCAGGGTCAGGGGAAAATCCAATATATATCTGGTGATATCTCGGGTGCTATTAGAGATAGCGCAATAAACCAAAGTCAATTATCTGCAGGAGGCCCTGGCGCATGAATCTGTGCAGCGGGAACGACCTCGGACCACCAGGGGCCGTGAAAACCACCGTCTCATGGGGCCGGACACTCAGGGTCTGGGAAAAATCCAATATATATCTGGTGATATCTCGGGTGCTAGTACAGATAGCGCAATAAATCAAAGTGCATTGTCTGTAGGAGGCCCTGGCGCATGAATCTGTGCAGCGGGAACGACCTCGGACAACCAGGGGCCGAGAAAACCACAGTATCATGGGGCCGGACACTCAGGGTCAGGGGAAAATCCAATATATATCTGGTGATATCTCGGGTGCTATTAGAGATAGCGCGATAAGTCAAAGTGCATTGTCTGCAGGGGGCCCTGGCGCATGAATCTGCGCAGCGGGAACGACCTCGGACCACCAGGGGCCGAGAAAACCACCGTCTCATGGGGCCGGACACTCAGGGTCGGGGAAAAATCAAATATATATCTGGTGATATCTCGGGTGCTATTAGAGATAGCGCAATAAACCAAAGTGAGTTATCTGCACGGGGCCCTGTCGCATGAATCTGTGCAGCGGGAACGACCTCGGACCACCAGGGGCCGAGAAAACCTCAGTCTCATGGGGCCGGACACTCAGGACCAGGGGAAAATCCAATATATATCTGGTGATATCTCCGGTGCTATTAGGGATAGCGCAATAAACCAACGTGAATTATCTGCAGGGGGCCTGGCGCATGAATCTGTGCAGCGGAAACGACCTCGGAACACCAGGGGCCGAGAAAACCTCAGTCTCATGGGGCCGGACACTCAGGACCAGGGGAAAATCCAATATATATCTGGTGATATCTCGGGTGCTATTACAGATAGCGCAATAAATCAAAGTGCCTTGTCTGTATGAGGCCCTGGCGCATGAATCTGGCCAGCGGGGACGACCTCGGACCACCAGGGGCCGAGAAAATTACAGATATTCGGAATCCGTCACCCAAGGTCATGTAAAAATCCAGCATATATCTGGTGATATCTCTGGTGCTATTACAGATAGCGCAATAAACCAAAGTGCATTGTCTGTAGGAGGCCCTGGCGCATGAATCTGTGCAGCGGGAACGACCTCGGAGAACCAGGGGCCGAGAAAACCACCGTCTCATGGGGCCGGAAACTCAGGGTCGGGGAAAAATCAAATATATATCTGGTGATATCTCGGGTGCTATTAGAGATAGCGCAATAAACCAAAGTGAATTATCTGCACGGGGCCCTGTCGCATGAATCTGTGCAGCGGGAACGACCTCGGACCACCAGGGGCCGAGAAAACCGCAGTCTCATGGGGCTGGGCACTCAGGATCAGGGGAAAATCCAATATATATCTGGTGACATCTCGGGTACTATTACAGTTAGCGCAATAAATCATAGTGCATTGTCTGTAGGAGGCCCTGGCGCATGAATCTGTGCAGCGGGAACGACCTCGGACCACCAGGGGCCGAGAAAACCACAGTCTCATCGGGCCGGACACTCAGGGTCAGGGGAAAATCCAATATATATCTGGTGATATCTCGGGTGCTATTAGAGATAGCGCAATAAACCAAAGTGAATTATCTGCAGGAGGCCCTGGCGCATGAATCTGTGCCGCGGGAACGACCTCGGACCACCACGGGCCGAGAAAACCACAGTCTCATGGGGCCGGACACTCAGGGTCAGGGGAAAATCCAATATATATCTGGTGATATCTCGGGTGCTATTACAGATAGCGCAATAAATCAAAGTGCATTGTCTGTAGGAGGCCCTGGCGCATGAATCTGCCCAGCGGGAACGACCTCGGACCACCAGGGGCCGAGAAAACCTCAGTCTCATGGGGCCGGACACTCAGGATCAGGGGAAAATCCAATATATATCTGGTGATATCTCGGGTGCTATTAGGGATAGCGCAATAAACCAACGTGAATTATCTGCAAGGGGCCTGGCGCATGAATCGGTGCAGCGGAAACGACCTCGGAACACCAGGGGCCGAGAAAACCACCGTCACATGGGGCCGGACACTCAGGATCAGGGAAAAATCCAATATATATCTGGTGATATCTCGGGTGCTATTACAGATAGCGCAATAAATCAAAGTGCATTGTCTGTATGAGGCCCTGGCGCATGAATCTGGCCAGCGGGGACGACCTCGGACCACCAGGGGCCGAGAAAAATACAGATATTCGGAATCCGTCACCCAAGGTCATGTAAAAATCCAGCATATATCTGGTGATATCTCTAGTGCTATTACAGATAGCGCAATAAACCAAAGTGCTCTGTCTGCGCGAGGCCCTGGCGCATGAATCTGTGCAGCCGCAACGACCTCGGACAACCAGGGGCCGAGAAAACCACAGTCTCATGGGGCCGGACACTCAGGGTCAGGGAAAAATCCAATATATATCTGGTGTTATCTTGGGTGCTATTAGAGATAGCGCAATAAACCAAAGTGATTTATCTGCAGGAGGCCCTGGCGCATGATTCTGTGCAGCCGGAACGACCTCGGACCACCAGGCGCCGAGAATACCACAGTCTCATGGGGCCGGACGCTCAGGGTCAGGGCAAAATCCAATATATATCTGGTGTTATCTTGGGTGCTATTAGAGATACCGCAATAAATCAAAGTGCATTGTCTGTAGGAGGCCCTGGCGCATGAATCTGGCCAGCGGGAACGACCTCGGACCACCAGGGGCCGAGAAAACCACCGTCACATGGGGCCGGACACTCAGGGACAGGGAAAAATCCAATATATATCTGGTGATATCTCGGGTGCTATTTCAGATAGCGCAATAAATCAAAGTGCATTGTCTGTAGGAGGCCGTGGCGCATGAATCTGGCCAGCGGGAACGACCTCGGACCACCAGGGGCCGAGAAAACCACCGTCTCATGGGGCCGGACACTCAGGGTCACGGAAAAATCCAATATATATCTCGTGATATCTCGGGTGCTATTAGAGATAGCGCAATAAATCAAAGGGCATTGTCTGTAGGAGGCCCTGGCGCATGAATCTATGCAGCGGGAACGACCTCGGACCACCAGGGGCAGAGAATACCACCGTCTCATGGGGCCGGACACTCAGGGTCGGGGAAAAATCCATTATATATCAGGTGTCATCTCGGGTGCTATTAGAGATAGCGCAATAAATCAAAGTGCATTGTCTGCAGGAGGCACTGGCGAATGAATCTGTGCAGTAGGAACGACCTCGGGCCACCAGGGGCCGAGAAAATTGCAGATATTCGGAATCCGTCACCAAAGGTCATGTAAAAATACAGCATATATCTGGTGATATCTCGGGTGCTATTAGAGATAGCGCAATAAATCAAAGTGCATTGTCTGCAGGGAGCCCTGGCGCATGATTCTGTGCAGCGGGATCGACCTCGGACCACCAGGGGCGAAGAAAATCACCGTCACATGGGGCCGGACTTTCAGGGTCGGGGAAAAATCCATTATATATCTGGTGATATCTCGGGTGCTATTAGAGATATCGCGATAAATCAAAGTGCACTGTCTGCAGGAAGCCCTGGCGCATGATTCTGTGCAGCGGGAACGACCTCCGACCACCAGGGGCCGAGAAAATCACCGTCTCATGGGGCCGGACTGTCAGGGTCGGGGAAAAATCCATTATATATCTGGTGATATCTCGGGTGCTATTAGAGATAGCGCAATAAATCAAAGTGCATTGTCCGTTGGAGGCCCTGGCGCATGCATCTGTGCAGCGGGAACGACGTCGGACCACCAGGGGCCGAGAAAACCACAGTCTCATGGGGCCGGACACTCAGGGTCAGGGGAAAATCCAATATATATCTGGTGATATCTCGGGTGCTATTAGAGATAGCGCAATAAACCAAAGTCAATTATCTGCAGGAGGCCCTGGCGCATGAATCTGTGCAGCGGGAACGACCTCGGACCACCAGGGGCCGTGAAAACCACCGTCTCATGGGGCCGGACACTCAGGGTCTGGGAAAAATCCAATATATATCTGGTGATATCTCGGGTGCTAGTACAGATAGCGCAATAAATCAAAGTGCATTGTCTGTAGGAGGCCCTGGCGCATGAATCTGTGCAGCGGGAACGACCTCGGACAACCAGGGGCCGAGAAAACCACAGTATCATGGGGCCGGACAATCAGGGTCAGGGGAAAATCCAATATATATCTGGTGATATCTCGGGTGCTATTAGAGATAGCGCGATAAGTCAAAGTGCATTGTCTGCAGGGGGCCCTGGCGCATGAATCTGCGCAGCGGGAACGACCTCGGACCACCAGGGGCCGAGAAAACCACCGTCTCATGGGGCCGGACACTCAGGGTCGGGGAAAAATCAAATATATATCTGGTGATATCTCGGGTGCTATTAGAGATAGCGCAATAAACCAAAGTGAATTATCTGCACGGGGCCCTGTCGCATGAATCTGTGCAGCGGGAACGACCTCGGACCACCAGGGGCCGAGAAAACCTCAGTCTCATGGGGCCGGACACTCAGGACCAGGGGAAAATCCAATATATATCTGGTGATATCTCCGGTGCTATAAGGGATAGCGCAATAAACCAACGTGAATTATCTGCAGGGGGCCTGGCGCATGAATCTGTGCAGCGGAAACGACCTCGGAACACCAGGGGCCGAGAAAACCTCAGTCTCATGGGGCCGGACACTCAGGACCAGGGGAAAATCCAATATATATCTGGTGATATCTCGGGTGCTATTACAGATAGCGCAATAAATCAAAGTGCCTTGTCTGTATGAGGCCCTGGCGCATGAATCTGGCCAGCGGGGACGACCTCGGACCACCAGGGGCCGAGAAAATTACAGATATTCGGAATCCGTCACCCAAGGTCATGTAAAAATCCAGCATATATCTGGTGATATCTCTGGTGCTATTACAGATAGCGCAATAAACCAAAGTGCATTGTCTGTAGGAGGCCCTGGCGCATGAATCTGTGCAGCGGGAACGACCTCGGAGAACCAGGGGCCGAGAAAACCACAGTATCATGGGGCCGGACACTCAGGTTGAGGGGAAAATCCAATATATATCTGGTGATACCTCGGGTGCTATTAGAGATAGCGCAATAAATCAAAGTGCATTGTCTGTAGGAGGCCCCGGCGCATGAATCTGTGCAGCGGGTACGACCTCGGACCACCAGGGGCCGAGAAAACCACCGTCACATGGGGCCGGACACTCAGGGTCAGGGAAAAATCCAATATATATCAGGTGATATTTCGGGTGCTATTACAGATAGCGCAATAAATCAAAGTGCATTGTCCGTTGGAGGCCCTGGCGCATGCATCTGTGCAGCGGGAACGACGTCGGACCACCAGGGGCCGAGAAAACCACAGTCTCATGGGGCCGGACACTCAGGGTCAGGGGAAAATCCAATATATATCTGGTGATATCTCGGGTGCTATTAGAGATAGCGCAATAAACCAAAGTCAATTATCTGCAGGAGGCCCTGGCGCATGAATCTGTGCAGCGGGAACGACCTCGGACCACCAGGGGCCGTGAAAACCACCGTCTCATGGGGCCGGACACTCAGGGTCTGGGAAAAATCCAATATATATCTGGTGATATCTCGGGTGCTAGTACAGATAGCGCAATAAATCAAAGTGCATTGTCTGTAGGAGGCCCTGGCGCATGAATCTGTGCAGCGGGAACGACCTCGGACAACCAGGGGCCGAGAAAACCACAGTATCATGGGGCCGGACAATCAGGGTCAGGGGAAAATCCAATATATATCTGGTGATATCTCGGGTGCTATTAGAGATAGCGCGATAAGTCAAAGTGCATTGTCTGCAGGGGGCCCTGGCGCATGAATCTGCGCAGCGGGAACGACCTCGGACCACCAGGGGCCGAGAAAACCACCGTCTCATGGGGCCGGACACTCAGGGTCGGGGAAAAATCAAATATATATCTGGTGATATCTCGGGTGCTATTAGAGATAGCGCAATAAACCAAAGTGAATTATCTGCACGGGGCCCTGTCGCATGAATCTGTGCAGCGGGAACGACCTCGGACCACCAGGGGCCGAGAAAACCTCAGTCTCATGGGGCCGGACACTCAGGACCAGGGGAAAATCCAATATATATCTGGTGATATCTCCGGTGCTATAAGGGATAGCGCAATAAACCAACGTGAATTATCTGCAGGGGGCCTGGCGCATGAATCTGTGCAGCGGAAACGACCTCGGAACACCAGGGGCCGAGAAAACCTCAGTCTCATGGGGCCGGACACTCAGGACCAGGGGAAAATCCAATATATATCTGGTGATATCTCGGGTGCTATTACAGATAGCGCAATAAATCAAAGTGCCTTGTCTGTATGAGGCCCTGGCGCATGAATCTGGCCAGCGGGGACGACCTCGGACCACCAGGGGCCGAGAAAATTACAGATATTCGGAATCCGTCACCCAAGGTCATGTAAAAATCCAGCATATATCTGGTGATATCTCTGGTGCTATTACAGATAGCGCAATAAACCAAAGTGCATTGTCTGTAGGAGGCCCTGGCGCATGAATCTGTGCAGCGGGAACGACCTCGGAGAACCAGGGGCCGAGAAAACCACAGTATCATGGGGCCGGACACTCAGGTTGAGGGGAAAATCCAATATATATCTGGTGATACCTCGGGTGCTATTAGAGATAGCGCAATAAATCAAAGTGCATTGTCTGTAGGAGGCCCCGGCGCATGAATCTGTGCAGCGGGTACGACCTCGGACCACCAGGGGCCGAGAAAACCACCGTCACATGGGGCCGGACACTCAGGGTCGGGGAAAAATACATTATATATCAGGTGATATCTCGGGTGCTATTAGAGATAGCGCAATAAATCAAAGTGCATTGTCTGCAGGAGGCACTGGCGAATGAATCTGTGCAGTAGGAACGACCTCGGGCCACCAGGGGCCGAGAAAATTGCAGATATTCGGAATCCGTCACCCAAGGTCATGTAAAAATACAGCATATATCTGGTGATATCTCGGGTGCTATTAGAGATAGCGCAATAAATCAAAGGGCATTGTCTGTAGGAGGCCCTGGCGCATGAATCTATGCAGCGGGAACGACCTCGGACCACCAGGGGCAGAGAATACCACCGTCTCATGGGGCCGGACACTCAGGGTCGGGGAAAAATCCATTATATATCAGGTGACATCTCGGGTGCTATTAGAGATAGCGCAATAAATCAAAGTGCATTGTCTGCAGGAGGCACTGGCGAATGAATCTGTGCAGTAGGAACGACCTCGGGCCACCAGGGGCCGAGAAAATTGCAGATATTCGGAATCCGTCACCAAAGGTCATGTAAAAATACAGCATATATCTGGTGATATCTCGGGTGCTATTAGAGATAGCGCAATAAATCAAAGTGCATTGTCTGCAGGGAGCCCTGGCGCATGATTCTGTGCAGCGGGATCGACCTCGGACCACCAGGGGCGAAGAAAATCACCGTCACATGGGGCCGGACTTTCAGGGTCGGGGAAAAATCCATTATATATCTGGTGATATCTCGGGTGCTATTAGAGATATCGCGATAAATCAAAGTGCACTGTCTGCAGGAAGCCCTGGCGCATGATTCTGTGCAGCGGGAACGACCTCCGACCACCAGGGGCCGAGAAAATCACCGTCTCATGGGGCCGGACTGTCAGGGTCGGGGAAAAATCCATTATATATCTGGTGATATCTCGGGTGCTATTAGAGATAGCGCAATAAATCAAAGTGCATTGTCCGTTGGAGGCCCTGGCGCATGCATCTGTGCAGCGGGAACGACGTCGGACCACCAGGGGCCGAGAAAACCACAGTCTCATGGGGCCGGACACTCAGGGTCAGGGGAAAATCCAATATATATCTGGTGATATCTCGGGTGCTATTAGAGATAGCGCAATAAACCAAAGTCAATTATCTGCAGGAGGCCCTGGCGCATGAATCTGTGCAGCGGGAACGACCTCGGACCACCAGGGGCCGTGAAAACCACCGTCTCATGGGGCCGGACACTCAGGGTCTGGGAAAAATCCAATATATATCTGGTGATATCTCGGGTGCTAGTACAGATAGCGCAATAAATCAAAGTGCATTGTCTGTAGGAGGCCCTGGCGCATGAATCTGTGCAGCGGGAACGACCTCGGACAACCAGGGGCCGAGAAAACCACAGTATCATGGGGCCGGACACTCAGGGTCAGGGGAAAATCCAATATATATCTGGTGATATCTCGGGTGCTATTAGAGATAGCGCGATAAGTCAAAGTGCATTGTCTGCAGGGGGCCCTGGCGCATGAATCTGCGCAGCGGGAACGACCTCGGACCACCAGGGGCCGAGAAAACCACCGTCTCATGGGGCCGGACACTCAGGGTCGGGGAAAAATCAAATATATATCTGGTGATATCTCGGGTGCTATTAGAGATAGCGCAATAAACCAAAGTGAGTTATCTGCACGGGGCCCTGTCGCATGAATCTGTGCAGCGGGAACGACCTCGGACCACCAGGGGCCGAGAAAACCTCAGTCTCATGGGGCCGGACACTCAGGACCAGGGGAAAATCCAATATATATCTGGTGATATCTCCGGTGCTATTAGGGATAGCGCAATAAACCAACGTGAATTATCTGCAGGGGGCCTGGCGCATGAATCTGTGCAGCGGAAACGACCTCGGAACACCAGGGGCCGAGAAAACCTCAGTCTCATGGGGCCGGACACTCAGGACCAGGGGAAAATCCAATATATATCTGGTGATATCTCGGGTGCTATTACAGATAGCGCAATAAATCAAAGTGCCTTGTCTGTATGAGGCCCTGGCGCATGAATCTGGCCAGCGGGGACGACCTCGGACCACCAGGGGCCGAGAAAATTACAGATATTCGGAATCCGTCACCCAAGGTCATGTAAAAATCCAGCATATATCTGGTGATATCTCTGGTGCTATTACAGATAGCGCAATAAACCAAAGTGCATTGTCTGTAGGAGGCCCTGGCGCATGAATCTGTGCAGCGGGAACGACCTCGGAGAACCAGGGGCCGAGAAAACCACCGTCTCATGGGGCCGGAAACTCAGGGTCGGGGAAAAATCAAATATATATCTGGTGATATCTCGGGTGCTATTAGAGATAGCGCAATAAACCAAAGTGAATTATCTGCACGGGGCCCTGTCGCATGAATCTGTGCAGCGGGAACGACCTCGGACCACCAGGGGCCGAGAAAACCGCAGTCTCATGGGGCTGGGCACTCAGGATCAGGGGAAAATCCAATATATATCTGGTGACATCTCGGGTACTATTACAGTTAGCGCAATAAATCATAGTGCATTGTCTGTAGGAGGCCCTGGCGCATGAATCTGTGCAGCGGGAACGACCTCGGACCACCAGGGGCCGAGAAAACCACAGTCTCATCGGGCCGGACACTCAGGGTCAGGGGAAAATCCAATATATATCTGGTGATATCTCGGGTGCTATTAGAGATAGCGCAATAAACCAAAGTGAATTATCTGCAGGAGGCCCTGGCGCATGAATCTGTGCCGCGGGAACGACCTCGGACCACCACGGGCCGAGAAAACCACAGTCTCATGGGGCCGGACACTCAGGGTCAGGGGAAAATCCAATATATATCTGGTGATATCTCGGGTGCTATTACAGATAGCGCAATAAATCAAAGTGCATTGTCTGTAGGAGGCCCTGGCGCATGAATCTGCCCAGCGGGAACGACCTCGGACCACCAGGGGCCGAGAAAACCTCAGTCTCATGGGGCCGGACACTCAGGATCAGGGGAAAATCCAATATATATCTGGTGATATCTCGGGTGCTATTAGGGATAGCGCAATAAACCAACGTGAATTATCTGCAAGGGGCCTGGCGCATGAATCGGTGCAGCGGAAACGACCTCGGAACACCAGGGGCCGAGAAAACCACCGTCACATGGGGCCGGACACTCAGGATCAGGGAAAAATCCAATATATATCTGGTGATATCTCGGGTGCTATTACAGATAGCGCAATAAATCAAAGTGCATTGTCTGTATGAGGCCCTGGCGCATGAATCTGGCCAGCGGGGACGACCTCGGACCACCAGGGGCCGAGAAAAATACAGATATTCGGAATCCGTCACCCAAGGTCATGTAAAAATCCAGCATATATCTGGTGATATCTCTAGTGCTATTACAGATAGCGCAATAAACCAAAGTGCTCTGTCTGCGCGAGGCCCTGGCGCATGAATCTGTGCAGCCGCAACGACCTCGGACAACCAGGGGCCGAGAAAACCACAGTCTCATGGGGCCGGACACTCAGGGTCAGGGAAAAATCCAATATATATCTGGTGTTATCTTGGGTGCTATTAGAGATAGCGCAATAAACCAAAGTGATTTATCTGCAGGAGGCCCTGGCGCATGATTCTGTGCAGCCGGAACGACCTCGGACCACCAGGCGCCGAGAATACCACAGTCTCATGGGGCCGGACGCTCAGGGTCAGGGCAAAATCCAATATATATCTGGTGTTATCTTGGGTGCTATTAGAGATACCGCAATAAATCAAAGTGCATTGTCTGTAGGAGGCCCTGGCGCATGAATCTGGCCAGCGGGAACGACCTCGGACCACCAGGGGCCGAGAAAACCACCGTCACATGGGGCCGGACACTCAGGGACAGGGAAAAATCCAATATATATCTGGTGATATCTCGGGTGCTATTTCAGATAGCGCAATAAATCAAAGTGCATTGTCTGTAGGAGGCCGTGGCGCATGAATCTGGCCAGCGGGAACGACCTCGGACCACCAGGGGCCGAGAAAACCACCGTCTCATGGGGCCGGACACTCAGGGTCACGGAAAAATCCAATATATATCTCGTGATATCTCGGGTGCTATTAGAGATAGCGCAATAAATCAAAGGGCATTGTCTGTAGGAGGCCCTGGCGCATGAATCTATGCAGCGGGAACGACCTCGGACCACCAGGGGCAGAGAATACCACCGTCTCATGGGGCCGGACACTCAGGGTCGGGGAAAAATCCATTATATATCAGGTGTCATCTCGGGTGCTATTAGAGATAGCGCAATAAATCAAAGTGCATTGTCTGCAGGAGGCACTGGCGAATGAATCTGTGCAGTAGGAACGACCTCGGGCCACCAGGGGCCGAGAAAATTGCAGATATTCGGAATCCGTCACCAAAGGTCATGTAAAAATACAGCATATATCTGGTGATATCTCGGGTGCTATTAGAGATAGCGCAATAAATCAAAGTGCATTGTCTGCAGGGAGCCCTGGCGCATGATTCTGTGCAGCGGGATCGACCTCGGACCACCAGGGGCGAAGAAAATCACCGTCACATGGGGCCGGACTTTCAGGGTCGGGGAAAAATCCATTATATATCTGGTGATATCTCGGGTGCTATTAGAGATATCGCGATAAATCAAAGTGCACTGTCTGCAGGAAGCCCTGGCGCATGATTCTGTGCAGCGGGAACGACCTCCGACCACCAGGGGCCGAGAAAATCACCGTCTCATGGGGCCGGACTGTCAGGGTCGGGGAAAAATCCATTATATATCTGGTGATATCTCGGGTGCTATTAGAGATAGCGCAATAAATCAAAGTGCATTGTCCGTTGGAGGCCCTGGCGCATGCATCTGTGCAGCGGGAACGACGTCGGACCACCAGGGGCCGAGAAAACCACAGTCTCATGGGGCCGGACACTCAGGGTCAGGGGAAAATCCAATATATATCTGGTGATATCTCGGGTGCTATTAGAGATAGCGCAATAAACCAAAGTCAATTATCTGCAGGAGGCCCTGGCGCATGAATCTGTGCAGCGGGAACGACCTCGGACCACCAGGGGCCGTGAAAACCACCGTCTCATGGGGCCGGACACTCAGGGTCTGGGAAAAATCCAATATATATCTGGTGATATCTCGGGTGCTAGTACAGATAGCGCAATAAATCAAAGTGCATTGTCTGTAGGAGGCCCTGGCGCATGAATCTGTGCAGCGGGAACGACCTCGGACAACCAGGGGCCGAGAAAACCACAGTATCATGGGGCCGGACAATCAGGGTCAGGGGAAAATCCAATATATATCTGGTGATATCTCGGGTGCTATTAGAGATAGCGCGATAAGTCAAAGTGCATTGTCTGCAGGGGGCCCTGGCGCATGAATCTGCGCAGCGGGAACGACCTCGGACCACCAGGGGCCGAGAAAACCACCGTCTCATGGGGCCGGACACTCAGGGTCGGGGAAAAATCAAATATATATCTGGTGATATCTCGGGTGCTATTAGAGATAGCGCAATAAACCAAAGTGAATTATCTGCACGGGGCCCTGTCGCATGAATCTGTGCAGCGGGAACGACCTCGGACCACCAGGGGCCGAGAAAACCTCAGTCTCATGGGGCCGGACACTCAGGACCAGGGGAAAATCCAATATATATCTGGTGATATCTCCGGTGCTATAAGGGATAGCGCAATAAACCAACGTGAATTATCTGCAGGGGGCCTGGCGCATGAATCTGTGCAGCGGAAACGACCTCGGAACACCAGGGGCCGAGAAAACCTCAGTCTCATGGGGCCGGACACTCAGGACCAGGGGAAAATCCAATATATATCTGGTGATATCTCGGGTGCTATTACAGATAGCGCAATAAATCAAAGTGCCTTGTCTGTATGAGGCCCTGGCGCATGAATCTGGCCAGCGGGGACGACCTCGGACCACCAGGGGCCGAGAAAATTACAGATATTCGGAATCCGTCACCCAAGGTCATGTAAAAATCCAGCATATATCTGGTGATATCTCTGGTGCTATTACAGATAGCGCAATAAACCAAAGTGCATTGTCTGTAGGAGGCCCTGGCGCATGAATCTGTGCAGCGGGAACGACCTCGGAGAACCAGGGGCCGAGAAAACCACAGTATCATGGGGCCGGACACTCAGGTTGAGGGGAAAATCAAATATATATCTGGTGATACCTCGGGTGCTATTAGAGATAGCGCAATAAATCAAAGTGCATTGTCTGTAGGAGGCCCCGGCGCATGAATCTGTGCAGCGGGTACGACCTCGGACCACCAGGGGCCGAGAAAACCACCGTCACATGGGGCCGGACACTCAGGGTCAGGGAAAAATCCAATATATATCAGGTGATATTTCGGGTGCTATTACAGATAGCGCAATAAATCAAAGTGCATTGTCTGCAGGAGGCCCTGGCGCATGAATCTGGCCAGCGGGAACGACCTCGGACCACCAGGGGCCGTGAAAACCACCGTCTCATGGGGCCGGACACTCAGGGTCTGGGAAAAATCCAATATATATCTGGTGATATCTCGGGTGCTAGTACAGATAGCACAATAAATCAAAGTGCATTGTCTGTAGGAGGCCCTGGCGCATGAATCTGTGCAGCGGGAACGACCTCGGACAACCAGGGGCCGAGAAAACCACAGTATCATGGGGCCGGACACTCAGGGTCAGGGGAAAATCCAATATATATCTGGTGATATCTCGGGTGCTATTAGAGATAGCGCGATAAGTCAAAGTGCATTGTCTGCAGGGGGCCCTGGCGCATGAATCTGCGCAGCGGGAACGACCTCGGACCACCAGGGGCCGAGAAAACCACCGTCTCATGGGGCCGGACACTCAGGGTCGGGGAAAAATCAAATATATATCTGGTGATTTCTCGGGTGCTATTAGAGATAGCGCAATAAACCAAAGTGAATTATCTGCACGGGGCCCTGTCGCATGAATCTGTGCAGCGGGAACGACCTCGGACCACCAGGGGCCGAGAAAACCGCAGTCTCATGGGGCTGGGCACTCAGGATCAGGGGAAAATCCAATATATATCTGGTGACATCTCGGGTACTATTACAGTTAGCGCAATAAATCATAGTGCATTGTCTGTAGGAGGCCCTGGCGCAAGAATCTGTGCAGCGGGAACGACCTCGGACCACCAGGGGCCGAGAAAACCACAGTCTCATCGGGCCGGACACTCAGGGTCAGGGGAAAATCCAATATATATCTGGTGATATCTCGGGTGCTATTAGAGATAGCGCAATAAACCAAAGTGAATTATCTGCAGGAGGCCCTGGCGCATGAATCTGTGCCGCGGGAACGACCTCGGACCACCACGGGCCGAGAAAACCACAGTCTCATGGGGCCGGACACTCAGGGTCAGGGGAAAATCCAATATATATCTGGTGATATCTCGGGTGCTATTACAGATAGCGCAATAAATCAAAGTGCATTGTCTGTAGGAGGCCCTGGCGCATGAATCTGCCCAGCGGGAACGACCTCGGACCACCAGGGGCCGAGAAAACCTCAGTGTCATGGGGCCGGACACTCAGGATCAGGGGAAAATCCAATATATATCTGGTGATATCTCGGGTGCTATTAGGGATAGCGCAATAAACCAACGTGAATTATCTGCAAGGGGCCTGGCGCATGAATCGGTGCAGCGGAAACGACCTCGGAACACCAGGGGCCGAGAAAACCACAGTCACATGGGGCCGGACACTCAGGATCAGGGAAAAATCCAATATATATCTGGTGATATCTCGGGTGCTATTACAGATAGCGCAATAAATCAAAGTGCATTGTCTGTATGAGGCCCTGGCGCATGAATCTGGCCAGCGGGGACGACCTCGGACCACCAGGGGCCGAGAAAATTACAGATATTCGGAATCCGTCACCCAAGGTCATGTAAAAATCCAGCATATATCTGGTGATATCTCTAGTGCTATTACAGATAGCGCAATAAACCAAAGTGCTCTGTCTGCGCGAGGCCCTGGCGCATGAATCTGTGCAGCCGCAACGACCTCGGACAACCAGGGGCCGAGAAAACCACAGTCTCATGGGGCCGGACACTCAGGGTCAGGGAAAAATCAAATATATATCTGGTGATATCTCGGGTGCTATTAGAGATAGCGCAATAAACCAAAGTGAATTATCTGCACGGGGCCCTGTCGCATGAATCTGTGCAGCGGGAACGACCTCGGACCACCAGGGGCCGAGAAAACCACAGTCTCATGGGGCTGGACACTCAGGGTCAGGGGAAAATCCTATATATATCTGGTGATATCTCGGGTGCTATTAGAGATAGCGCAATAAACCAAAGTGAATTATCTGCAGGAGGCCCTGGCGCATGAATCTGTGCAGCGGGAACGACCTCGGACCACCAGGGGCCGAGAAAACCACCGTCTCATGGGGCCGGACACTCAGGGTCAGGGAAAAATCCAATATATATCTGGTGATATCTCGGGTGCTATTAGAGATAGCGCAATAAATCAAAGTGCATTGTCTGTAGGAGGCCCTGGCGCATGAACCTGTGCAGCGGGTACGACCTCGGACCACCAGGGGCCCAGAAAACCACCGTCTCATCGGGCCGGACACTCAGGGTCGGGGAAAAATCCAATATATATCTGGTGATATCTCGGGTGCTATTACAGATAACGCAGAAAACCAAAGTGAATTATCTGCAGAGGGCCCTGGCGCATGAATCTGTGCAGCGGGAACGACCTCGGACCACCAGGGGCCGAGAACACCACCGTCTCATGGGGCCGGACACTCAGGGTCGGGGAAAAATCCAATATATATCTGCTGATATCTCGGGTGCTATTACAGATTGCGCAATAAATCAAAGAGCATTGTCTGTAGGAGGCCCTGGCGCATGAATCTGTGCAGCGGGAACGACCTCGGACCTCCAGGCGCCGAGAAAACCACAGTCTCATGGGGACGGACACTCAGGGTCAGGGGAAAATCCAATATATATCTGGTGATATCTCGGGTGCTATTAGAGATAGCGCAATAAACCAAAGTGAATTATCTGCAGGAGGCCCTGGCGCATGCATCTGTTGAGCGGGAACGACCTCGAACCACAAGGGGCCGAGAAAACCACCGCCACTTTGGTTAAGCTTTTGCGTTTTCCTACTCTTTTCGCCGTTTTCTGCCGTTTTAGTGGAGTTTTAGCGTGTTTTCGCTGTTTTACGTCGTTTTCTGCAGTTTTTGCGTGTTTTCGCTGTTTTACGCCGTTTTATGCAGTTTTTGCGTGTTTTCGCTGTTTTACGACGTTTTTTGCAGGTTTCCGTAGTTTCGTCATCCAAAATACGGAATTTCACTCAGATTAACCTGCATTTTAGTTGTTTTCATCAGTTTCAACTCGCGTACTTCCTTTTGGTTAAGCTTTTGCGTTTTTCTGCTCTTTTCGCCGTTTTCTGCCGTTTTAGTGGAGTTTTAGCGTGTTTTCGCTGTTTTACGTCGTTTTCTGCAGTTTTTGCGTGTTTTCGCTGTTTTACGCCGTTTTATGCAGTTTTTGCGTGTTTTCGCTGTTTTACGACGTTTTTTGCAGGTTTCCGTAGTTTCGTCATCCAAAATACGGAATTTCACTCAGATTAACCTGCATTTTAGTTGTTTTCATCAGTTTCAACTCGCGTACTTCCTTTTGGTTAAGCTTTTGCGTTTTTCTGCTCTTTTCGCCGTTTTCTGCCGTTTTAGTGGAGTTTTAGCGTGTTTTCGCTGTTTTACGTCGTTTTCTGCAGTTTTTGCGTGTTTTCGCTGTTTTACGCCGTTTTATGCAGTTTTTGCGTGTCTTCGCTGTTTTACGACGTTTTTTGCAGGTTTCCGTAGTTTCGTCATCCAAAATACGGAATTTCACTCAGATTAACCTGCATTTTAGTTGTTTTCATCAGTTTCAACTCGCGTACTTCCTTTTGGTTAAGCTTTTGCGTTTTTCTGCTCTTTTCGCCGTTTTCTGCCGTTTTAGTGGAGTTTTAGCGTGTTTTCGCTGTTTTACGTCGTTTTCTGCAGTTTTTGCGTGTTTTCGCTGTTTTACGCCGTTTTATGCAGTTTTTGCGTGTTTTCGCTGTTTTACGACGTTTTTTGCAGGTTTCCGTAGTTTCGTCATCCAAAATACGGAATTTCACTCAGATTAACCTGCATTTTAGTTGTTTTCATCAGTTTCAACTCGCGTACTTCCTTTTGGTTAAGCTTTTGCGTTTTTCTGCTCTTTTCGCCGTTTTCTGCCGTTTTAGTGGAGTTTTAGCGTGTTTTCGCTGTTTTACGTCGTTTTCTGCAGTTTTTGCGTGTTTTCGCTGTTTTACGCCGTTTTATGCAGTTTTTGCGTGTTTTCGCTGTTTTACGACGTTTTTTGCAGGTTTCCGTAGTTTCGTCATCCAAAATACGGAATTTCACTCAGATTAACCTGCATTTTAGTTGTTTTCATCAGTTTCAACTCGCGTACTTCCTTTTGGTTAAGCTTTTGCGTTTTTCTGCTCTTTTCGCCGTTTTCTGCCGTTTTAGTGGAGTTTTAGCGTGTTTTCGCTGTTTTACGTCGTTTTCTGCAGTTTTTGCGTGTTTTCGCTGTTTTACGCCGTTTTATGCAGTTTTTGCGTGTTTTCGCTGTTTTACGACGTTTTTTGCAGGTTTCCGTACTTTCGTCATCCAAAATACGGAATTTCACTCAGATTAACCTGCATTTTAGTTGTTTTCATCAGTTTCAACTCGCGTACTTCCTTTTGGTTAAGCTTTTGCGTTTTTCTGCTCTTTTCGCCGTTTTCTGCCGTTTTAGTGGAGTTTTAGCGTGTTTTCGCTGTTTTACGTCGTTTTCTGCAGTTTTTGCGTGTTTTCGCTGTTTTACGCCGTTTTATGCAGTTTTTGCGTGTTTTCGCTGTTTTACGACGTTTTTTGCAGGTTTCCGTAGTTTCGTCATCCAAAATACGGAATTTCACTCAGATTAACCTGCATTTTAGTTGTTTTCATCAGTTTCAACTCGCGTACTTCCTTTTGGTTAAGCTTTTGCGTTTTTCTGCTCTTTTCGCCGTTTTCTGCCGTTTTAGTGGAGTTTTAGCGTGTTTTCGCTGTTTTACGTCGTTTTCTGCAGTTTTTGCGTGTTTTCGCTGTTTTACGCCGTTTTATGCAGTTTTTGCGTGTTTTCGCTGTTTTACGACGTTTTTTGCAGGTTTCCGTAGTTTCGTCATCCAAAATACGGAATTTCACTCAGATTAACCTGCATTTTAGTTGTTTTCATCAGTTTCAACTCGCGTACTTCCTTTTGGTTAAGCTTTTGCGTTTTTCTGCTCTTTTCGCCGTTTTCTGCCGTTTTAGTGGAGTTTTAGCGTGTTTTCGCTGTTTTACGTCGTTTTCTGCAGTTTTTGCGTGTTTTCGCTGTTTTACGCCGTTTTATGCAGTTTTTGCGTGTTTTCGCTGTTTTACGACGTTTTTTGCAGGTTTCCGTACTTTCGTCATCCAAAATACGGAATTTCACTCAGATTAACCTGCATTTTAGTTGTTTTCATCAGTTTCAACTCGCGTACTTCCTTTTGGTTAAGCTTTTGCGTTTTTCTGCTCTTTTCGCCGTTTTCTGCCGTTTTAGTGGAGTTTTAGCGTGTTTTCGCTGTTTTACGTCGTTTTCTGCAGTTTTTGCGTGTTTTCGCTGTTTTACGCCGTTTTATGCAGTTTTTGCGTGTTTTCGCTGTTTTACGACGTTTTTTGCAGGTTTCCGTAGTTTCGTCATCCAAAATACGGAATTTCACTCAGATTAACCTGCATTTTAGTTGTTTTCATCAGTTTCAACTCGCGTACTTCCTTTTGGTTAAGCTTTTGCGTTTTTCTGCTCTTTTCGCCGTTTTCTGCCGTTTTAGTGGAGTTTTAGCGTGTTTTCGCTGTTTTACGTCGTTTTCTGCAGTTTTTGCGTGTTTTCGCTGTTTTACGCCGTTTTATGCAGTTTTTGCGTGTTTTCGCTGTTTTACGACGTTTTTTGCAGGTTTCCGTAGTTTCGTCATCCAAAATACGGAATTTCACTCAGATTAACCTGCATTTTAGTTGTTTTCATCAGTTTCAACTCGCGTACTTCCTTTTGGTTAAGCTTTTGCGTTTTTCTGCTCTTTTCGCCGTTTTCTGCCGTTTTAGTGGAGTTTTAGCGTGTTTTCGCTGTTTTACGTCGTTTTCTGCAGTTTTTGCGTGTTTTCGCTGTTTTACGCCGTTTTATGCAGTTTTTGCGTGTTTTCGCTGTTTTACGCCGTTTTATGCAGTTTTTGCGTGTTTTCGCTGTTTTACGCCGTTTTATGCAGTTTTTGCGTGTTTTCGCTGTTTTACGACGTTTTTTGCAGGTTTCCGTAGTTTCGTCATCCAAAATACCGAATTTCACTCAGATTAACCTGCATTTTAGTTGTTTTCATCAGTTTCAACTCGCGTACTTCCTTTTGGTTAAGCTTTTGCGTTTTTCTGCTCTTTTCGCCGTTTTCTGCCGTTTTAGTGGAGTTTTAGCGTGTTTTCGCTGTTTTACGTCGTTTTCTGCAGTTTTTGCGTGTTTTCGCTGTTTTACGCCGTTTTATGCAGTTTTTGCGTGTTTTCGCTGTTTTACGACGTTTTTTGCAGGTTTCCGTAGTTTCGTCATCCAAAATACGGAATTTCACTCAGATTAACCTGCATTTTAGTTGTTTTCATCAGTTTCAACTCGCGTACTTCCTTTTGGTTAAGCTTTTGCGTTTTTCTGCTCTTTTCGCCGTTTTCTGCCGTTTTAGTGGAGTTTTAGCGTGTTTTCGCTGTTTTACGTCGTTTTCTGCAGTTTTTGCGTGTTTTCGCTGTTTTACGCCGTTTTATGCAGTTTTTGCGTGTTTTCGCTGTTTTACGACGTTTTTTGCAGGTTTCCGTAGTTTCGTCATCCAAAATACGGAATTTCACTCAGATTAACCTGCATTTTAGTTGTTTTCATCAGTTTCAACTCGCGTACTTCCTTTTGGTTAAACTTTTGCGTTTTTCTGCTCTTTTCGCCGTTTTCTGCCGTTTTAGTGGAGTTTTAGCGTGTTTTCGCTGTTTTACGTCGTTTTCTGCAGTTTTTGCGTGTTTTCGCTGTTTTACGACGTTTTTTGCAGGTTTCCGTAGTTTCGTCATCCAAAATACGGAATTTCACTCAGATTAACCTGCATTTTAGTTGTTTTCATCAGTTTCAACTCGCGTACTTCCTTTTGGTTAAGCTTTTGCGTTTTTCTGCTCTTTTCGCCGTTTTCTGCCGTTTTAGTGGAGTTTTAGCGTGTTTTCGCTGTTTTACGTCGTTTTCTGCAGTTTTTGCGTGTTTTCGCTGTTTTACGCCGTTTTATGCAGTTTTTGCGTGTTTTCGCTGTTTTACGACGTTTTTTGCAGGTTTCCGTAGTTTCGTCATCCAAAATACGGAATTTCACTCAGATTAACCTGCATTTTAGTTGTTTTCATCAGTTTCAACTCGCGTACTTCCTTTTGGTTAAGCTTTTGCGTTTTTCTGCTCTTTTCGCCGTTTTCTGCCGTTTTAGTGGAGTTTTAGCGTGTTTTCGCTGTTTTACGTCGTTTTCTGCAGTTTTTGCGTGTTTTCGCTGTTTTACGCCGTTTTATGCAGTTTTTGCGTGTTTTCGCTGTTTTACGACGTTTTTTGCAGGTTTCCGTAGTTTCGTCATCCAAAATACGGAATTTCACTCAGATTAACCTGCATTTTAGTTGTTTTCATCAGTTTCAACTCGCGTACTTCCTTTTGGTTAAGCTTTTGCGTTTTTCTGCTCTTTTCGCCGTTTTCTGCCGTTTTAGTGGAGTTTTAGCGTGTTTTCGCTGTTTTACGTCGTTTTCTGCAGTTTTTGCGTGTTTTCGCTGTTTTACGCCGTTTTATGCAGTTTTTGCGTGTTTTCGCTGTTTTACGACGTTTTTTGCAGGTTTCCGTAGTTTCGTCATCCAAAATACGGAATTTCACTCAGATTAACCTGCATTTTAGTTGTTTTCATCAGTTTCAACTCGCGTACTTCCTTTTGGTTAAGCTTTTGCGTTTTTCTGCTCTTTTCGCCGTTTTCTGCCGTTTTAGTGGAGTTTTAGCGTGTTTTCGCTGTTTTACGTCGTTTTCTGCAGTTTTTGCGTGTTTTCGCTGTTTTACGCCGTTTTATGCAGTTTTTGCGTGTTTTCGCTGTTTTACGACGTTTTTTGCAGGTTTCCGTAGTTTCGTCATCCAAAATACGGAATTTCACTCAGATTAACCTGCATTTTAGTTGTTTTCATCAGTTTCAACTCGCATACTTCCTTTTGGTTAAGCTTTTGCGTTTTTCTGCTCTTTTCGCCGTTTTCTGCCGTTTTAGTGGAGTTTTAGCGTGTTTTCGCTGTTTTACGTCGTTTTCTGCAGTTTTTGCGTGTTTTCGCTGTTTTACGCCGTTTTATGCAGTTTTTGCGTGTTTTCGCTGTTTTACGACGTTTTTTGCAGGTTTCCGTACTTTCGTCATCCAAAATACGGAATTTCACTCAGATTAACCTGCATTTTAGTTGTTTTCATCAGTTTCAACTCGCGTACTTCCTTTTGGTTAAGCTTTTGCGTTTTTCTGCTCTTTTCGCCATTTTCTGCCGTTTTAGTGGAGTTTTAGCGTGTTTTCGCTGTTTTACGTCGTTTTCTGCAGTTTTTGCGTGTTTTCGCTGTTTTACGCCGTTTTATGCAGTTTTTGCGTGTTTTCGCTGTTTTACGGCGTTTTTTGCAGGTTTCCGTAGTTTCGTCATCCAAAATACGGAATTTCACTCAGATTAACCTGCATTTTAGTTGTTTTCATCAGTTTCAACTCGCGTACTTCCTTTTGGTTAAGCTTTTGCGTTTTTCTGCTCTTTTCGCCGTTTTCTGCCGTTTTAGTGGAGTTTTAGCGTGTTTCGCTGTTTTACGTCGTTTTCTGCAGTTTTTGCGTGTTTTCGCTGTTTTACGCCGTTTTATGCAGTTTTTGCGTGTTTTCGCTGTTTTACGACGTTTTTTGCAGGTTTCGTAGTTTCGTCATCCAAAATACGGAATTTCACTCAGATTAACCTGCATTTTAGTTGTTTTCATCAGTTTCAACTCGCGTACTTCCTTTTGGTTAAGCTTTTGCGTTTTCTGCTCTTTTCGCCATTTTCTGCCGTTTTAGTGGAGTTTTAGCGTGTTTTCGCTGTTTTACGTCGTTTTCTGCAGTTTTTGCGTGTTTTCGCTGTTTTACGCCGTTTTATGCAGTTTTTGCGTGTTTTCGCTGTTTTACGGCGTTTTTTGCAGGTTTCCGTAGTTTCGTCATCCAAAATACGGAATTTCACTCAGATTAACCTGCATTTTAGTTGTTTTCATCAGTTTCAACTCGCGTACTTCCTTTTGGTTAAGCTTTTGCGTTTTTCTGCTCTTTTCGCCGTTTTCTGCCGTTTTAGTGGAGTTTTAGCGTGTTTTCGCTGTTTTACGTCGTTTTCTGCAGTTTTTGCGTGTTTTCGCTGTTTTACGCCGTTTTATGCAGTTTTTGCGTGTTTTCGCTGTTTTACGGCGTTTTTTGCAGGTTTCCGTAGTTTCGTCATCCAAAATACGGAATTTCACTCAGATTAACCTGCATTTTAGTTGTTTTCATCAGTTTCAACTCGCGTACTTCCTTTTGGTTAA